>NC_141007.1:74479980-75088189 GCF_052327205.1 Somniosus microcephalus | reverse complement strand
ACTCTTCCCCCATTCTCCCCCACTCTTCCCCATTCTCCCCACTCTTCCCCATTCTCCCCACTCTTCCCCATTCTCCCCACTCTTCCCCATCTCCCCCACTCTTCCCCATTCTCCCCCACTCTTCCCCATTCTCTCCCCACTCTTCCCCATTCTCCCCACTCTTCCCCATTCTCCCCCACTCTTCCCCATTCTCCCCACTCTTCCCATTCTCCCCACTCTTCCCCATTCTCTCCCACTCTTCCCCATTCTCCCCACTCTTCCCCATTCTCCCCACTCTTCCCCATTCTCCCCACTCTTCCCCATTCTCTCCCACTCTTCCCCATTCTCCCCACTCTTCCCCATTCTCCCCACTCTTCCCCATTCTCCCCACTCTTCCCCATTCTCTCCCACTCTTCCCCATTCTCCCCACTCTTCCCATTCTCTCCCACTCTTCCCCATTCTCCCACTCTTCCCCATTCTCCCCACTCTTCCCCATTCTCCCCACTCTTCCCCATTCTCCCCCACTCTTCCCATTCTCCCCACTCTTCCCCATTCTCTCCCACTCTTCCCATTCTCCCACTCTTCCCCATTCTCCCCACTCTTCCCCATTCTCCCCACTCTTCCCCATTCTCTCCCACTCTTCCCCATTCTCCCCACTCTTCCCCATTCTCCCCACTCTTCCCCATTCTCCCCACTCTTCCCCATTCTCCCACTCTTCCCATTCTCCCCACTCTTCCCCATTCTCCCCACTCTTCCCATTCTCCCCACTCTTCCCCATTCTCTCCCACTCTTCCCCATTCTCCCCACTCTTCCCCATTCTCCCCACTCTTCCCCATTCTCCCCACTCTTCCCCATTCTCTCCCACTCTTCCCCATTCTCCCCACTCTTCCCCATTCTCCCCACTCTTCCCATTCTCTCCCACTCTTCCCCATTCTCTCCCACTCTTCCCCATTCTCTCCCACTCTTCCCCATTCTCTCCCACTCTTCCCCATTCTCTCCCACTCTTCCCCATTCTCCCCACTCTTCCCATTCTCCCACTCTTCCCCATTCTCCCACTCTTCCCATTCTCCCCACTCTTCCCCATTCTCCCCACTCTTCCCATTCTCCCCACTCTTCCCATTCTCCATCTCCCACTCTTCCCCATTCTCTCCCACTCTTCCCCATTCTCCCCACTCTTCCCCATTCTCCCCACTCTTCCCCATTCTCTCCCACTCTTCCCCATTCTCTCCCACTCTTCCCCATTCTCCCCACTCTTCCCCATTCTCCCCACTCTTCCCCATTCTCCCACTCTTCCCCATTCTCCCCACTCTTCCCCATTCTCCCCACTCTTCCCCATTCTCCCCACTCTTCCCCATTCTCCCCACTCTTCCCCATTCTCTCCCACTCTTCCCCATTCTCTCCCACTCTTCCCCATTCTCCCCACTCTTCCCCATTCTCTCCCACTCTTCCCCATTCTCTCCCACTCTTCCCCATTCTCCCCACTCTTCCCCATTCTCCCCACTCTTCCCCATTCTCCCACTCTTCCCCATTCTCCCCACTCTTCCCCATTCTCTCCCACTCTTCCCCATTCTCCCCACTCTTCCCCATTCTCCCCACTCTTCCCCATTCTCCCCACTCTTCCCCATTCTCCCCACTCTTCCCCATTCTCCCACTCTTCCCCATTCTCCCCACTCTTCCCCATTCTCCCCACTCTTCCCCATTCTCCCCACTCTTCCCCATTCTCTCCCACTCTTCCCCATTCTCTCCCACTCTCCCACTCTTCCCCATTCTCTCCCACTCTTCCCCATTCTCCCCACTCTTCCCCATTCTCTCCCACTCTTCCCCATTCTCCCCACTCTTCCCCATTCTCTCCCACTCTTCCCCATTCTCCCCACTCTTCCCCATTCTCCCCACTCTTCCCCATTCTCCCCACTCTTCCCCATTCTCCCCACTCTTCCCCATTCTCCCCCACTCTTCCCCATTCTCCCCACTCTTCCCCATTCTCTCCCACTCTTCCCCATTCTCCCCACTCTTCCCCATTCTCTCCCACTCTTCCCCATTCTCTCCCACTCTTCCCCATTCTCTCCCACTCTTCCCCATTCTCTCCCACTCTTCCCCATTCTCCCCACTCTTCCCATTCTCCCCACTCTTCCCCATTCTCCCCACTCTTCCCATTCTCCCCACTCTTCCCCATTCTCCCCACTCTTCCCCATTCTCCCCACTCTTCCCCATTCTCTCCCACTCTCCACTCTTCCCATTCTCCCCACTCTTCCCCATTCTCTCCCACTCTTCCCATTCTCTCCCACTCTTCCCCATTCTCCCCACTCTTCCCCATTCTCCCACTCTTCCCCATTCTCCCCCACTTCCCATTCTCCCCCACTCTTCCCCATTCTCCCCACTCTTCCCCATTCTCCCCCACTCTTCCCCATTCTCCCCACTCTTCCCCATTCTCCCCACTCTTCCCCATTCTCCCCACTCTTCCCCATTCTCCCCACTCTTCCCCATTCTCCCCACTCTTCCCCATTCTCCCCACTCTTCCCCATTCTCCCCCACTCTTCCCATCTCTCCCACTCTTCCCCATTCTCTCCCACTCTTCCCCATTCTCTCCCACTCGTCCCCATTCTCCCCACTCTTCCCCATTCTCTCCCACTCTTCCCCATTCTTCCCACTCTTCCCCATTCTCCCCACTCTTCCCCATTCTCCCCACTCTTCCCCATTCTCCCCACTCTTCCCATTCTCCCCACTCTTCCCCATTCTCCCCACTCTTCCCCATTCTCCCCACTCTTCCCCATTCTCTCCCACTCTTCCCCATTCTCTCCCACTCGTCCCCACTCTTCCCCATTCTCTCCCACTCTTCCCCATTCTCCCCACTCTTCCCCATTCTCTCCCACTCTTCCCCATTCTCTCCCACTCTTCCCCATTCTCTCCCACTCTTCCCCATTCTCCCCACTCTTCCCCATTCTCCCCACTCTTCCCCATTCTCCCCACTCTTCCCCATTCTCCCCACTCTTCCCCATTCTCCCCACTCTTCCCCATTCTCCCCCACTCTTCCCCATTCTCCCCACTCTTCCCCATTCTCTCCCACTCTTCCCCATTCTCCCCCACTCTTCCCCATTCTCTCCCACTCTTCCCCATTCTCTCCCACTCTTCCCCATTCTCTCCCACTCTTCCCCATTCTCTCCCACTCTTCCCCATTCTCCCCACTCTTCCCCATTCTCCCCACTCTTCCCCATTCTCCCCACTCTTCCCATTCTCCCCACTCTTCCCCATTCTCCCCACTCTTCCCCATTCTCCCCCACTCTTCCCCATTCTCCCCACTCTTCCCCATTCTCTCCCACTCTTCCCCATTCTCTCCCACTCGTCCCCACTCTTCCCCATTCTCTCCCACTCTTCCCCATTCTCTCCCACTCTTCCCCATTCTCTCCCACTCTTCCCCATTCTCCCCCACTCTTCCCCATTCTCCCCACTCTTCCCCATTCTCCCCACTCTTCCCCATTCTCCCCCACTCTTCCCCATTCTCCCCCACTCTTCCCCATTCTCCCCCACTCTTCCCCATTCTCCCTCACTCTTCCCCATTCTCCCCACTCTTCCCCATTCTCTCCCACTCTTCCCCATTCTCCCCACTCTTCCCCATTCTCCCCACTCTTCCCCATTCTCCCCACTCTTCCCCATTCTCCCCCACTCTTCCCTTCTCTCCCACTCTTCCCCATTCTCTCCCACTCTTCCCCATTCTCTCCCACTCGTCCCCATTCTCCCCACTCTTCCCCATTCTCTCCCACTCTTCCCCATTCTTCCCACTCTTCCCCATTCTCCCCACTCTTCCCCATTCTCCCCACTCTTCCCCATTCTCCCCACTCTTCCCCATTCTCCCCACTCTTCCCCATTCTCCCCACTCTTCCCCATTCTCTCCCACTCTTCCCCATTCTCCCCCACTCTTCCCCATTCTCGCCCACTCTTCCCCATTCTCCCCCACTCTTCCCCATTCTCTCCCACTCTTCCCCATTCTCTCCCACTCTTCCCCATTCTCTCCCACTCTTCCCCATTCTCTCCCACTCTTCCCCATTCTCCCCACTCTTCCCCATTCTCCCCACTCTTCCCCATTCTCTCCCACTCTTCCCCATTCTCTCCCACTCTTCCCCATTCTCCCCACTCTTCCCCATTCTCCCCACTCTTCCCCATTCTCCCCCACTCTTCCCCATTCTCTCCCACTCTTCCCCATTCTCCCCCACTCTTCCCCATTCTCCCCCACTCTTCCCCATTCTCTCCCACTCTTCCCCATTCTCCGCCACTCTTCCCCATTCTCCCCCACTCTTCCCCATTCTCTCCCACTCTTCCCCATTCTCTCCCACTCTTCCCCATTCTCCCCACTCTTCCCCATTCTCCCCACTCTTCCCCATTCTCTCCCATTCTCCCCACTCTTCCCCATTCTCCCCACTCTTCCCCATTCTCCCCACTCTTCCCCATTCTCCCCACTCTTCCCCATTCTCTCCCACTCTTCCCCATTCTCCCCACTCTTCCCCATTCTCCCCCACTCTTCCCCATTCTCTCCCACTCTTCCCCATTCTCTCCCACTCTTCCCCATTCTCCCCACTCTTCCCCATTCTCTCCCACTCTTCCCCCATTCTCTCCCACTCTTCCCCATTCTCTCCACTCTTCCCCATTCTCTCCCACTCTTCCCCATTCTCTCCCACTCTTCCCCATTCTCTCCCACTCTTCCCCATTCTCTCCCACTCTTCCCCATTCTCTCCCACTCTTCCCCATTCTCCCCACTCTTCCCCATTCTCCCCACTCTTCCCCATTCTCTCCCACTCTTCCCCATTCTCCCCACTCTTCCCCATTCTCTCCCACTCTTCCCCATTCTCTCCCACTCTTCCCCATTCTCCCCCACTCTTCCCCATTCTCCCTCACTCTTCCCCATTCTCTCCCACTCTTCCCCATTCTCCCCACTCTTCCCCATTCTCCCCACTCTTCCCCATTCTCCCCACTCTTCCCCATTCTCTCCCACTCTTCCCCATTCTCTCCCACTCTTCCCCATTCTCTCCCACTCTTCCCCATTCTCTCCCACTCTTCCCCATTCTCCCCCACTCTTCCCCATTCTCCCCCACTCTTCCCCATTCTCTCCCACTCTTCCCCATTCTCTCCCACTCTTCCCCATTCTCTCCCACTCTTCCCCATTCTCCCCCACTCTTCCCCATTCTCTCCCACTCTTCCCCATTCTCCCTCACTCTTCCCCATTCTCCCTCACTCTTCCCCATTCTTCTCACTCTTCCCCATTGCCCCTCACTCTTTCCCAATCTCCCCCACTCTTCGCATTCAAAAAATTCAATCAAGTTTGTCAGACACGACCCTCCCTTAACAATTCCATGCTGACTATCCTTGATTAATCCGTGTCTTTCTAAATGAAGATTTATCCTGTCCTTCAGAATTCTTTCCAATAATTTTCCCACCACCGAGGTTAGACTGACTGGCCTGTAATTACTCGGTCTATCCTTTTCTCCCTTTTTAAACAAGGGTACCACATTAGCAGTCCTCCGGCACCACACCTGAAGCCAGAGAGGATTGAAAAATAATGGTCAGGGCCTCTGCTATTTCCTCTTTTGCTTCGCTTAACAGCTTGGGATACATTTCATCCGGGCCTGGGGACTTATCCACTTTTAAAGCTGCTAAACCCCTTAATACTTCCTCTCTCACTATGTTTATTTCATCTTCCCCCCCCGCCCCCGCCGATAGCAATGTCTGCTTCACCCCTCTTCTTTTTGAAAACAGACGCAAAGTATTCATTAAGAACCCTACCGACGTCGCCCGCCTCCACACACAAATTACCCTCATGATCTCTAATAGGCCCTACCATTTCTTTAGTTATCCTCTTACTCTTAATATATTTATACAACATCTAACCCGTGCTGTACCTGCCCTGGGAGTGTTTGATGGGGCAGTATAGAGGGAGCTTTACTCTGTATCTAACCCGTGCTGTACCTGCTCTGGGGGTGTTTGATGGGACAGTGTAGAGGGAGCTTGTCTCTGTATCTAACCCATGCTGTACCTGCCCTGGGAGTGTTTGATGGGACAGTGTAGAGAGAGCTTTACTCTGTATCTAACCCGTGCTGTACCTGCCCTGGGAGTGTTTGATGGGGACAGTGTAGAGGGAGCTTTACTCTGTATCTAACCCATGCTGTACCTGCCCTGGGAGTGTTTGATGGGACAGTGTAGAGGGAGCGTTACTCTGTATCTAACCCATGCTGTACCTGCCCTGGGAGTGTTTGACGGGGCAGTGCAGAGGGAGCTTTACTCTGTATCTAACCCGTGCTGTACCTGCTCTGGGAGTGTTTGATGGGACAGTGTAGAGGGAGCTTGTCTCTGTATCTAACCCATGCTGTACCTGCCCTGGGAGTGTTTGATGGGACAGTGTAGAGAGAGCTTTACTCTGTATCTAACCCGTGCTGTACCTACCCTGGGAGTGTTTGATGGGACAGTGTAGAGAGAGCTTTACTCTGTATCTAACCCGTGCTGTATCTGCCCTGGGAGTGTTTGATGGGACAGTGTAGAGGGAGCTTTACTCTGTATCTAACCCGTGCTGTACCTGCCCTGGGAGTGTTTGATGGGACAGTGTCGAAGGAGCTTTACTCTGTATCTAACCCGTGCTGTACCTACCCTGGGAGTGTTGATGGGACAGTGTAGAGGGAGCTTTACTCTGTATCTAACCCATGCTGTACCTGCCCTGGGAGTGTTTGATGAGACAGTGTAGAGGGAGCGTTACTCTGTATCTAACCCGTGCTGTACCTGCCCTGGGAGTGTTTGATGGGACAGTGTAGAGGGAGTTTTACTCTGTATCTACCCCGTGCTGTACCTGCCCTGGGAGTGTTTGATGGGACAGTGTAGAGGGAGCTTTACTCTGTATCTAACCCGTGCTGTACCTGCCCTGGGAGTGTTTGATGGGACAGTGTAGAGGGAGCTTTACTCTGTATCTAACCCATGCTGTACCTGCCCTGGGAGTGTTTGATGGGACAGTGTAGAGGGAGCTTTACTCTGTATCTAACCCGTGCTGTACCTGCCCTGGGAGTGTTTGATGGGACAGTGTCGAAGGAACTTTACTCTGTATCTAACCCGTGCTGTACCTGCCCTGGGAGTGTTTGATGGGACAGTGTAGAGGGAGCTTTACTCTGTATCTAACCCGTGCTGTACCTGCCCTGGGAGTGTTTGATGGGACAGTGTAGAGGGAGCTTTACTCTGTATCTAACCCGTGCTGTACCTACCCTGGGAGTGTTTGATGGGACAGTGTAGAGTGAGCTTTACTCTGTATCTAACCCATGCTGTACCTGCCCTGGGAGTGTTTGATGAGACAGTGTAGAGGGAGCGTTACTCTGTATCTAACCCGTGCTGTACCTGCCCTGGGAGTGTTTGATGGGAGAGTGTAGAGGGAGCTTTACTCTGTATCTACCCCGTGCTGTACCTGCCCTGGGAGTGTTTGATGGGACAGTGTAGAGGGAGCTTTACTCTGTATCTAACCCGTGCTGTACCTGCCCTGGGAGTGTTTGATGGGACAGTGTAGAGGGAGCGTTACTCTGTATCTAACCCCGTGCTGTACCTGCCCTGGGAGTGTTTGATGGGACAGTGTAGAGGGAGCGTTACTCTGTATCTAACCCCGTGCTGTACCTGCCCTGGGAGTGTTTGATGGGACAGTGTAGAGGGAGCGTTACTCTGTATCTAACCCGTGCTGTACCTGCCCTGGGAGTGTTTGATGGGACAGTGTAGAGGGAGCGTTACTCTGTATCTAACCCATGCTGTACCTGCCCTGGGAGTGTTTGATGGGACAGTGTAGAGGGAGCTTTACTCTGTATCTAACCCGTGCTGTACCTGCCCTGGGAGTGTTTGATGGGACAGTGTAGAGGGAGCTTTACTCTGTATCTAACCCGTGCTGTACCTGCCCTGGGAGTGTTTGATGGGGACAGTGTAGAGGGAGCTTTACTCTGTATCTAACCCGTGCTGTACCTGCCCCTGGAGTGTTTGATGGGACCCAGCATGGAACGTGACAAAGGCTGTGACCATGTGTAAACGTATTGCTGTAAATGCACAGCAGGTCAGTGAGTGTCTGAGAGCGAGGAGCAGGATGGAGGTTTGATTGTGATCCTTCATCCAATGAGTTCGCTTGTTTTCCTGTTTCAGACCCTGATGGACTTGCCTTTTGTTGTGTATTTATTTCAGATTTCCTCTGTCCGTGGATTTCTCCTTTTTCCAGAACTGCTGATGCCCCCAGCTCACATGTTTTCTATTTCTGGTTAGCAATCTATGTTTTGAATGTAATAGAAACAAACATTTTGCGTCAAAGGCAAAAAAAATAACCAGTTGAATAATCTTGATGAAATGACAGGCAGTATATCTGGGTTCCTCGGCAATGGAAGGAAATAAATTAAATGTTTATCTTTTCGCTGCAAAGGTCTGAATGAATGGACTAATTCCATGTTTTGGAGCGAGGCTTGTGCAGAGGCTGCAGCACATCACAACAAAGAAGCTGCTCTCTCATATTTCCCTTTGTCAAAGTCACTCCAATCAATAGCTAGCACAGGCTGCAGGTAATGAGAAACCTTTGCACATCTCGCAGTGCATCGGGTTGCCTTGGCAACTGTGCGGTTTCAGGTCGCAAGTGGGAGTGAGAAACGCGGAGGCGGCGCCCCCACCCGTCTGAGTTTGTGTAGCCGGCAGGTGCTTGTACCCACCATCTGTGTGCAGCTTATTCCACAAATTTATTACAAGCTGGGGGAGGGGGAAGAATGAATAAAGCTTTCAGCAGAGAATGGAATTGTACGTTTCAGCAACTAAAGTAATTGGGAGAAGGATTAGAGGGGACTTAAGAACTTTCTTCACCCAGAGGGTGGTGGGGGTCTGGACCTCACTGCCTGAAAGGGTGGGAGAGGCAGAAACCCTCATCACATTTAAAGAGTACTTGGATAGGCACTTGAAGTGCCGTAACCTGCAGGGCTACGGACCAAGAGCTGGAAAGAGGGATGAGGCTGGGTAGCTCTTTTACGGCTGACACAGGCACGATGGGCCGAATGGCCTCCTTCTGTGCCGTAAACTTCTATGATCTAGCACTAGTTCCTCAAGTTAGTGCCACTTTATAGTCTAATTTGCGGAGTGTACCGGTTGGCATGGTGCGGAGTGTACCGGTCGGCATGGTGCGGAGTGTACCGGTCGGAACGGAGTGTACCGGTCGGAGCGGAGTGTACCGGTCGGTGCGGAGTGTACCGGTCGACACGGTGCGGAGTGTACCGGTCGCCGCGGTGTGGAGTGTACCGGTCGGCGCGGTGCGGAGTGTACCAGTCAACGCAGTGCGCAGTGTACCGGTCGGTGCGGAGTGTACCGGTCGGCACGGTGCGGCGTGTACCGGTCTGCGCGGTGCCGTATGTACCGGTCGGCACGGTGCGGAGTGTACCGGTCGGCACGGTGCGGAGTGTACCGGTCGGCACGGTGCGGAGTGTACCGGTCGGTGCGGAGTGTACCGGTCGACACGGTGCGGAGTGTACCGGTCGGCGCGGTGCGGAGCGTACCGGTCGGCACGGTGCGGAGCGTACCGGTCGGCACGGTGCGGAGTGTATCGGTTGGTGTGGAGTGTACCGGTCGGCGCGGTGCGGAGCGTACCGGTCAGCACGGTGCGGAGCGTACCGGTCGGCACGGTGCGGAGTGTATCGGTTGGTGTGGAGTGTACCGGTTGCCGCGGTGCGGAGTGTACCGGTCGGCGCGGTGCGGAGTGTACCGGACGACGCGGTGCGCAGTGTACCGGTCGGTGCGGAGTGTACCGGTCGGCACGGTGCCGTATGTACCGGTCAGCACGGTGCGGAGTGTACCGGTCGGCACGGTGCGGAGTGTACCGGTCGGCGCGGTGCGGAGTGTACCGGTCGGCGCGGTGCGGAGTGTACTGGTCGCCACGGTGCAGAGTGTACCGGTTGGCGCGGTGCGGAGTGTACAGGTTGGCACAGAGTGTACCGGTCGGCGCGGAGCGGAGTGTACCGGTCGGCACGGTGCGGAGTGTACCGGTCGACGCGGTGCGGTATGTACCGGTCGGCACAGTGCGGCGTGTACCGGTCGGCACCGTGCGGAGTCACTGTTCTAATGTAGGAAACGCGGTAGCCAATTTTTGTACAGCAAGATCCCACAAACAGCAATAACCAGATAATCTGTTTTTAGTGATGTTGTTTGTGGGATAAATATTGGACCAAGGCACTGGGGAGAACTGATACTTTTATGTCCTTCTGAGAGGACATATGGGGCCTCTGACAGTGCAGCACTCCCTCAGTACTGCCCCTCCGACAGTGCGGCACTCCCTCAGTACTGCCCCTCCGACAGTGCAGTGCCCCCTCAGTACTGCCCCTCTGACAGTGCGGCGCTCCCTCAGTATGTCCCTCTGACAGTGCAGCACTCCCTCAGTACTACCCTCCGACAGTGCAGCACTCCCTCAGTACTGCCCCTCCGACAGTGCGGCGCTCCCTCAGTACTGCCCCTCCGACAGTGCGGCGCTCCCTCAGTACTGCCCCTCCGACAGTGCGGCGCTCCCTCAGTACTACCCTCCGACAGTGCAGCACTCCCTCAGTACTGCCCCTCCGACAGTATGGCGCTCCCTCAGTACTGCCCCTCCGACAGTGCGGCGCTCCCTCAGTACTGCCCCTCCGACAGTGCGGCGCTCCCTCAGTACTGTCCCTCCGACAGTGCAGCGCTCCCTCAGTGCTGCCCCTCCGACAGTGCCGCGCTCCCTCAGTATTGCCCCTCTGACAGTGCCGCGCTCCCTCAGTGCTGCCCCTCCGACAGTGCAGCGCTCCCTCAGTGCTGCCCCTCCGACAGTGCCGCGCTCCCTCAGTACTGCCCCTCCGACAGTGCGGCGCTCCCTCAGTACTGCCCCTCCGACAGTGCGGCGCTCCCTCAGTACAGCCCCTCCGACAGTGCCGCGCTCCCTCAGTACTGCCCGTCCGACAGTGCGGCGCTCCCTCAGTACTGCCCCTCCGACAGTGCGGCGCTCCCTCAGTACAGCCCCTCCGACAGTGCCGCGCTCCCTCAGTACTGCCCGTCCGACAGTGCGGCGCTCCCTCAGTACAGCCCCTCCGACAGTGCGGCGCTCCCTCAGTACAGCCCCTCCGACAGTGCGGCGCTCCCTCAGTACTGCCCCTCCGACAGTGCGGCGCTCCCTCAGTACAGCCCCTCCGACAGTGCAGCGCTCCCTCAGTACAGCCCCTCCGACAGTGCGGCGCTCCCTCAGTACCACCCCTCCGACAGTGCGGCGCTCCCTCAGTACAGCCCCTCCGACAGTGCGGTGCTCCCTCAGTACAGCCCCTCCGACAGTGCGGTGCTCCCTCAGTACAGCCCCTCCGACAGTGCGGCGCTCCCTCAGTACTGCCCCTCCGACAGTGCGGCGCTCCCTCAGTACAGCCCCTCCGACAGTGCAGCAGACTCTCGGGACCGTGATTTAATGTCCAATGTTGGGTGGTGTCTCTGTGGAGCGGATCTTCTGATGCAGAGACAAGAGTATGAGGAACATAGGAAAATGTCGGAAGGAAAAGGACCTAACGGTCCCACAGACAGCCAGTGAGTGGGTGGAGGCTCCGAGACGCACGGAGTTGGAAATCTGCCAAGGCCTTGAGTATAAGGGGAGTGAGGCAACAGGTGGGCCCGTGTCCTACCAGAGGTGTCACTGTTACTGTAACCAAAAGTACCGGTTTTGTATTTGTGTACCAAGCAGCCTTGTAATGGATTAGCAGGATAAGGACGCAGTGTCAAGTATTCCAGCCTTTTGATTGAATTTGAGTGAAAGGAGAGATTTTAATCCTAATGCAATTGGTCATTGGAAGAAAGGACAGCGATGAGCCGATGTAAGGAGACAGACAAATAGCATTGGGCTTCGGGTTTCTGCACACAGGTAGTCACATACCTTTCCCAAACAATGAGGGAATTGTCAGTGGGTCTTTTGTTAAGTTTATGCACACGGACACATTCGCTTTCTTTGTCTCTCTCTTTCTCCGTCTCTTTATCTGTCTCTTTTACTTCTGCTCTCTTTCTCTCTCCTGTCTCTTTTTTTCTCTCTCGCTCTCCCTCTCTTTTTCCCTGTCTCACTCTCTTTCTGTGTCTCTTATTTTCTCTATCTCTTTCTCCATGCCTCTTTCTCTCGCTCTCTCTCTCTCTTTCTTATATTCTCTCTTTCTACGTCTCTCTCTCTCTCTCTCTCTCACTCTCTCTCTTTGTTTCTTATTCTTTCTCTGTCTCTCCCTCTCTTTCACGCACGCCATCCCTCCGCTGTTTTCCCCCCTACCCCCAGTTTTTCATGTTGCTTCCTGCAGAGGGCAAGCTGTGCCCTAATGGAGCTTTGGGGGAACAAGAGATGAAAGCAGTGACAGTAATAATCGCACTGGAACAGAGCATTAATAAAATAAAATGTAACTCAAAGCTTCTCTAACTTTTCCTTCAGTTAACGTGACTCTGGATTGGACACAGAGTTCGGCCACCCGAGGGAAGTCACTGTCCCTCAATCCCAGCTTTCGTCTGAAAGTGGAGAAGCTGGAGATGGTAAGTTATTGATTCTTTAACCCTGACAGGCGTCCCATTTGACCCTCCGCCCTCTGTGACCGACCCACTTGATATAGAAAACAGTTTCTCCCTATTTGCTCTATCAAAACCCCATATCATTTTGAACACCTCTATCAGGTCTCCCCTTAACCTTCTCTTCTCTAATGAGAACAATCCCAACTTCTCCAACCTCTCAGCATAACCGAACTCCCTCATCCCTGGTATCATCCTGGTAAACCTCCTCTGCACCCCCTCCAAGGCCTTGACATCCTTCCTAAAGTGTGGGGCCCAGAATTGGACACAATACTCCAGCTGAGGCCTAACCAGTGATTTATACAGGTTTAGCATGACTTCCTTGTTTTTGTATTCAGTGCCGCTATTTACCAAACCATGTATCCCATGCGCTTTCTTAACTGTCTTATCAACTTACCCTGCCACCTTCAAGGATTTGTGAATATGCACCCCAGGTCTCCCTGCTCTTGCACCCTGCTCCAAAGAGTACCACTTCGATTATACTGCCTCTCCATGTTGTTTCTCTCAAAGTGCAGCACTTCACACGTGCCTGCATCAAATTGCAGCTGCCGTGTGTGCCAAGTGTTATAAATGTATTTGATTTTGTGAGTGTGTTGCCACTCCTTGGTTTAAAGCCTATAAAGCCGCTGAGGCGTTTTACAGCCCCCTCCTCCGCTGCTTCCAGTTAGTGAGCTGGCAGACTGCATCCAGCTGAGGAGAGAAAGCAAGAGGCAGCCCTTAACTCTTCATTGCCCAGCCACCGGGGGACTGTGCTGGGCGTCTCTCTGCCAGCTCGACGCCTCCCTTACTGATTGGTTTAGTTGTTGTGGGTATAGGAGCAAGCAGGTGCAACGCAGTTTTGTACTTTAATTTGGGGAAATGCCTTTTTATCGCCACAAGATTAAATTTTATATTTAACTTATATTTAACTCTTTTACCTTAAGAAACTTCAGGCAAAAACCATAAAGAAAACAAGCATTTAGAATACACTGGAAAGATTGACATTAAATTAAACAACATCTTGGGCTTCGGCACGATTTAGAATTGCTTTAACAACAACACCTTCTGAATTCCCAAAGTGCACATCCTTTTAGAAATCAAGGCCTAGAAATTCAGTGCCCTTAGCACCGATTTTGCGGCGCTAGAGGGCCTAGTGCTGCAATTGGCGCCGGTTCCTAAATTGCCTGGGGCCCTTCCGCGGCGGTAGACCGGTAGCGCTGCGCCGGCACCGATGACGTCATCGGTGTGCGCAGCGTCCCGGTTGCCGTGGTAACCCGGCCCCAAGCCGAAATTCAGTTGCGCCCGCCTCGCCCGTGGCAGGCGCAACTAAGACTCTGGCAACAGAGTCTTCCCCCAGTGTGCGCCGGCGCATAAAGGTGGAGCGGCGGCCGGCCGCGTTCCCGGCGGCCGGCTGCCCGCACCTCCCTTCCCGGACTCCTGCATTCCCCCCCCCGCGGCCCTGATCAGTGTCTCATGCGAGCCTGGCACTTCCCCGAGGTGCCGGGCTCAGATGTCGGGTCAATCCGCCGGACAGTTGTCGGCTGCAGGCAGCTCCTCCTTAACAGGAGGAGGAGGCCTGCAGTTCCCCCGCCTGCCGCACCGCATCGGGTGCCGCAGCGGGGGATTAGCGCCAGGAAACCCAAGTTCACGCCTGTTTTGAGGCGCTAAAGGAGGGTTTTAGCACCCGCCGCCGTCTGGGCCCGGCGCACCAGAATTTTCGTCGGGCGCTGCCGCATTACCGCTGGCGCAAACTTTCTGGCGCTACAGCCCTGGCAAGACCAGAACCCAATTTCTAGGCCCAAATGTCTTACTTTAGCTAAACCCCGTAACGAAAGTTCTATAGTCCTGGCTAGCTCCAGCTTGTTGGGAAGGTACCAAGTATTTTGATCGATACGGTTGTAGTGCAGCGTGGCTTTCTATTGCAGCCAGGTTATTTGCTTCACAGGCAATCTGTAAGCCAGCATCGGGGCATGAAGCTGCGAGCAGGCAGGAGGATTCCAGGTGACACCAAAGCAAAATACTGTGGATGCTGGAAATCTGAAATAAAAACAGCAAATGCTCAGCAGGTCAGGCAGCATCTGTGGAGAGAGAAACCGAGTTAACGTTTCAGGTCAATGACCTTTCGTCAGATTCCAGGTGAGGTGGTGAGGAGTCGGGCTGACTCCAGGTGAGGTGGTGAGGAGTCGGGCTGACTCCAGGTGAGGTGGTGAGTCGGGATGACTCCAGGTGAGGTGGTGAGGAGTCGGGCTGACTCCAGGTGAGGTGGTGAGTCGGGCTGACTCCAGGTGAGGTGGTGAGGAGTCGGGCTGACTCCAGGTGAGGTGGTGAGGAGTCGGGCTGACTCCAGGTGAGGTGGTGAGTCGGGATGACTCCAGGTGAGGTGGTGAGGAGTCGGGCTGACTCCAGGTGAGGTGGTGAGGAGTCGGGATGACTCCAGGTGAGGTGATGAGGAGTCGGGATGACTCCAGGTGAGGTGGTGAGGAGTCGGGCTGACTCCAGGTGAGGTGGTGAGGAGTCGGGATGACTCCAGGTGAGGTGGTGAGGAGTCGGGATGACTCCAGGTGAGGTGATGAGGAGTCGGGATGACTCCAGGTGAGGTGGTGAGGAGTCGGGATGACTCCAGGTGAGGTGGTGAGGAGTCGGGATGACTCCAGGTGAGGTGGTGAGGAGTCGGGATGACTCCAGGTGAGGTGGTGAGGAGTCGGGATGACTCCAGGTGAGGTGGTGAGGAGTCGGGATGACTCCAGGTGAGGGGGTGAGGAGTCGGGATGACTCCAGGTGAGGTGGTGAGGAGTCGGGCTGACTCCAGGTGAGGGGGTGAGGAGTCGGGATGACTCCAGGTGAGGGGGTGAGGAGTCGGAATGACTCCAGGTGAGGTGGTGAGGAGTCGGGATGACTCCAGGTGAGGGGGTGAGGAGTCGGAATGACTCCAGGTGAGGGGGTGAGCAGGTAGGAAGGGGTGTCGGTCCCAAAGTAGAACGTGTACATATTGCCCAGTAGCAAAGTTGCTAAAGAGAAAAGCCTTTGAGTGCAATCATTGACCATCCAACTCCGAGTATCCAGTCCATGTGTGAAGCTGTTATCAATACAGAACCATAGAGAATATGATGTCGTGGCAATAACGGAGACCAATAAAAGGGCAGGATTGGGTATTAAATATTCCTGGATATAAGGTGTTCAGGAAAGATAGGGAAGGAAAGGTAGGAGGTGGTGTGGCAGTATTGATTAAGGAGAATATTACAGTGCTAGAGAGAGAGGATGTCCTGGAGAGGTCAAGGACAGAATCGATTTGGTTAGAGATAAGAAACAATAGAGGTGCCATTACATTACTGGGTGTATTCTATAGACCGCCAACTAGTGGGAAGGATATAGAGGAGCAAATTTGCAGGGAAATTACAGAGAGGTGCAAGAACTATAGGGTAGTGATAATGGGGGGCTTCAATTATCCTAATATAGACTGGGATAGTAATACAGGTACACTATCCCTTATCCGAAAGCCTTGGGACCAGCTGAGTTTCGGTTTTCAGAATTTTTCGGATTTCAGAAGGTATTATTATAAGACTGGGAAATTTGTATTTAATATAAATTTTAAAAGTTCAGGCTACCTCTTGCGACTGTTCCGTGTCTCATTCCCCTTCCTGCTTCTCTGGAAAGCCGGATATTGGCTGACTCCTACTAAGCTGGCCCGCAAATCAGGTCAGGTGGGGGGGGAGAAAAGAATATCGGACGGGCCGCGGTTCAGGTCGGGGGTCGGGGGGGGAGAAAAGAATATCGGACGGGCCGCGGTTCGGGTCGGGGGGTGGGGTCGGGTCGGGTGGGGGGGGGGGAAAGAATATCGGACGGGTCGGGGGTCGGGTCGGCGGGGGGAGAAAAGAATATCGGACGGGCCGCTGCAGCTATCGGACCGGCCGCTGTATTGTTGGATTCACTCTCCTGGTACCACCTCCACACTGCCCGGCTTGGCCTGCAATCTCCTACCCAGGAGGGAACTCTGTGACCCTCTGCCCTGCTCAGCGTAAGTCGTGCGCCACTCTGGTCATGTCGTGCGCACGACTTACGCTGAACGAAAAAACTTTCGGTTTTTAGAGGTTTTCGGTTTTCGGAAGTTCGGATAAAGGATAGTCTACCTGTAGTGTAAAGGGCAGAGAGGGGGAAGAATTTCTGAAGTATTTCTTGATCAGTACATTTCCGGAGGCATGAAATAACAACAGAAAATGCTGGAAACACTCAGCAGGTCAGGCAGCATCCGTGCAGAGAGAAACAGAGATAACGTTTCAGGTCTGGGACCCTTCACCAGAACTCATTCATTGTTATTTCAGATTTCCAGCATCCGCAGTATTTTGCTATTGTATTAGAGGAAGGAGGCATTGCTGGATCTGGTTCTGGGGAATGAGGTGGGGCAAGTGGAGCAAGTGTCAGTAGGTGAACATTTAGGGAACAGTGATCATAGTATCATAAGGTTTAGATTAGCTATGGAAAAGGACAGGGAGCAATCTAGAGTAAAAATACTTAATTGGAGGAAGGCCAATTTCAGTGGGTTGAGAACGGATCTGGCCCGGGAAAATTGGAATCAAAGATTGGCGGGCAAAACTGTAATAGAACAATGGGCTGCTTTTAAAGAGGAAATAGTTGGGGTACAGTTGAGGTACATTCCCACTATATTTAGTGGTTTCTGTACATGAACCCCGAATTCCCTCTACTCCTCCACAGTTCCCAGCTTCTCACTGTTCAGAAGTGGAGCTGGGAGTGGTGTTGAGGGGCAGAGACAGGAACGCTGCTGATTTTCATCCCTCAACAGGGGAGAAGTGGAGTCGGCGTGAGAACGCTGGCTGTGCAGAGGCTTAGCATGTGTTCCCTACCCCAGACCCACCAGCTGCTCTCTCACCCAGGGCCATTTCAGCAACTCTTGGACATCCTTCCCCCACCTCACCCTGGAATCCTGGCTCCGACCCGGTACATGTTTGCTGCTATAGGTTCTTAAACCTCCGCCACCCCCGAGCTTTATAAAAGGTAAGAGATAGAGTACTTCAGTAAAGGAATCTGACTGAGGGCGGTACAGAAATATTGGAAAAAAAGGAAGAACTTGCATTTATATAGCGCCTTTCACGACCTCAGGACGTCCCAATGCCCTTTACAGCCAATGAAGTACTTTTTGAAGTGTCGTCGCTGTTGTAATGTAGGAAACGCGGCAGCCAATTTGCGCAAAGCAAGATCCCACAAACAGCAATGTGATGATGACCAGATCATCTGTTTTTGCTATGTTGGTTGGGGGATAAATATTGGCTCCAGGGCACCGGGGAGAACTCCCCCCTGCTCTTCTTCGAAATAGCGCCGTGGGATCTTTTACATCCACCTGAGAGGGCAGACAGGGCCTGGGTTTAACGTCTCATCTGAAAGACGGCACCTCTGACTGTGCAGCACCCCCTCAGCACTGCACTGGGAGTGTCAGTCAGTGTCAGTCTGGATTTTTTGCAAGACGCTGCGGAGCGAGGGGAAAAAGAGAAAGAAAGCCTGATGGTGTAAGAGTTAGAAGAGGAACTGGAGGCAGAAACCACAATAAGGACGAGAGAGATTGAGAGAGTACGAGGGGAGCAGGCAGCTACAGGAAGAGATTAATCGTTTCTGGCCCGTGACTCGAACCATGGAAGATCTGCTGGTGCATGAATACAGGTTGTGAATATTACTGGGTTGTATTGCTAGGTGGCAAAGAAATTCAATCCTTTGCTACATATTTTCAGGGCAGAAAGGGCAATGTGCTTCACTCCACATCTGATGTTACAGGAACATTTCTGGGCGGTTTGGGCCTTTTAACTTGGCTAATGAGGGATAATTGTCACTCAATTTACGTGGCCAGGCTAGCATTATATTGGTAATGGAAGTAAAATCTCCTTCAGTTTTTTCAGTCACAGGCACACCCCTCATTCACAGTGCGCACTGCTGAGGAATCCTGGCAGTGGGACAGACAGCGGGATGGGAAACGTGTTACCTGATATCAGCTCTGCCCCGAGTCAGCTGAAGGTCTGTACATAGCATTTCACTCCTCAAATAACCGAGGCCGGTACTTGCTGTGTGCTGGCCTGCCCGGAGAAACCCCGGCATTCTCTCGACTGCTTGAATTTGGTACTTCTTTCATTGCCGGGTGAAGTCTGCTTGATTTTGGCAAGCCTGGAGGCGTGAATAGATTTCTACCTAAT
The DNA here is from genome assembly GCF_052327205.1 of Somniosus microcephalus. Classification (NCBI taxonomy): domain Eukaryota; kingdom Metazoa; phylum Chordata; class Chondrichthyes; order Squaliformes; family Somniosidae; genus Somniosus; species Somniosus microcephalus. Next base: position 75,069,479 of record NC_141007.1, on the reverse strand, counting down.
GCTGCTCCCTCTCTGGTGGATCCATCCTAAATCCACTAAAAGGAAATAGCCCCTTTCCCAATGGTGAATCCACCAACAGGGAGGAGTCTAGGTACTGCCTACCCTAAAGACCGCCTACCCTAAAGACCACCTACCCACACACCAATAGGAGTCTAGGTACCACCTACCCTAAAGACCACCTACCCTCACACCAATAGGAGTCTAGGTACCACCTACCCTAAAGACCACCTACCCACACACCAATAGGAGTCTAGATACTGCCTACCCTAAAGACCGCCTACCCTAAAGACCACCTACCCACACACCAATAGGAGTCTAGGTACCACCTACCCTAAAGACCACCTACCCACACACCAATAGGAGTCTAGATACTGCCTACCCTAAAGACCACCTACCCTCACACCAATAGGAGTCTAGGTACCACCTACCCTAAAGACCACCTACCCACACACCAATAGGAGTCTAGATACTGCCTACCCTAAAGACCGCCTACCCTAAAGACCACCTACCCACACACCAATAGGAGTCTAGGTACCACCTACCCTAAAGACCACCTACCCACACACCAATAGGAGTCTAGATACTGCCTACCCTAAAGACCACCTACCCACACACCAATAGGAGTCTAGGTACTGCCTACCCTAAAGACCACCTACCCACACACCAATAGGAGTCCAGGTACCACCTACCCTAAAGACCACCTACCCACACACCAATAGGAGTCTAGATACTGCCTACCCTAAAGACCGCCTACCCTAAAGACCACCTACCCACACACCAATAGGAGTCTAGATACTGCCTACCCTAAAGACCACCTACCCACACACCAATAGGAGTCCAGGTACCACCTACCCTAAAGACCACCTCTACAGTGCCAGCTGTGGCTCAGTGGGTCGCACCCTCACCTGAGGCAGAAGGTTGTGGGTTCAAGTCCCACTCCAGGGACTTGAGACACAAAATCTAGGCTGACACTCCAGTGCAGTGCTGAGGGAGTGCTGCGCGGTCGGAGGTGCCGTCTTTCGGATGAGATGTTAAACCGAGGCCCTGTCTGCCCTCAGGTGGACGTGAAAGATCCCATGGCACTATTTCGAAGAAGAGCAGGGGGAGTTCTCCCGGTGTCCTGGGGCCAATATTTATCCCTCAATCAACGTCACTAAAACAGATTATCTGGTCATTATCACATTGCTGTTTGTGGGAGCTTGCTCTGCGCAAATTGGCTGCTGTGTTTCCGACATTACCACAGTGACTCCACTTCAAAAAATGTACTTCATTGGCTGTAAAGCGCTTTGAGACAGCCTGAGGTCGTGAAAGGCGCTATAGAAATGCAAGTCTTTCATTTTACTCACCAGTCAGAACGTTGTCAGATCATCTGGGCCATTCTAGAACTTCAGTGATTGCTCCAGGCCAACACTCCAGAACACTTCCCTCAGGAGGGAATATGAATGAAGCAGATGCCAGAATAGGGGAGACAACAGGTGTGGAAAGAAAGAGTGCGAGGGCCCTTCCTCACTCCGTGCTGTCTTGTGTTCTCCTCCCCAGGCATCGCCACTCAAATTGGGAGCCGGGTAGAGTCGAGGCTTGGGCAGGTGCCCTCTCGCTCTGTGATACCGAGCAATGGGGTGCGCCGGCTGATCATCAATTCACGGTCGTACGGCGCATAGAAATCTCTCAGTAATCCACTGCGGATTATCTCTCAATACACCTCTGGTAAAGGTGGTGCAGATCCTTAATGCTGGAGCCTCTCCGCTATCTTCACAGGTCCACTGAGAAGTAAGAGTCAGTCGGGAGGCTGCAGCTTGCTTCTTTTCTCCCCGTCCCCCGTCCTCCCCAAACAAAACAAGGGAAACCACTGCTATCTGAAAGAGCACTGCGATAACACTAACGAGACACTGGATTTCATAAGAATATGCAACGTGCTCTGATATAACGTTTCCCGACATTACAACAGTGACTACACTTCAAAAGTACTTCATTGGCTGTAAAGAGCTTTGGGACGACCCAAGGTCGTGAAAGGTGTTGTATAAATTTATGTTTGTTCTTTCTTTATATATGGCCTTTAAGATGTAAGAAATTGTGCCATTCGCCTTCCTCCCAAGAGGCTGTCTACAACTCGTCTAGTTTCCAGAGAAGTATAGGGCCAGAAATTCGGGTCGGAGGCTACCCGCGGGTGCAAGCCCCCGACCTGCACTTACCTAGCGCGCCGGCCGTTGAGCTGTGGGTTCGCGTGGGATTCCGATCCTGGGCCTGCTCCAACTGCCAGCGCGCAGTGCTTGCATATCCCAGGGGCGCAGTTAGTTCGAAGCGTCCCCTGGGATCACGTGGGCCATGGGGAGCCAATCGGAGCAGGGAATGCCCATTCATGGATTTGACAGGATAGAGTTCGGCCCCAAAACATAACTAAAACTTCAAATAAATTTAATAAAAACATCACATTTTTAAAATAACTATAAATTACATAAAATAACTATTTTAAACAATTTAAATTTTTGAAAAAATTAATTAGTTTTTAACGGGACTAAAAATAAACTTACCTTTCTTTAAAGTATTTAAAAATAATAAACCTGTGGAAAAAATGTTTTTATTTTACTTAATTCACCACTTACCTTGTTAAAAGCAGGCCTTGCGACTGCTTTTTAAAAGCCCAGCTGCTGGAGACTTACCCTCCCGGAGAAACCTGTAAAAAAAAAAACCGGAAGTTCCAGGCGTACGCGCTGCCTCTTCGGCGCACGCGTTCAACCTCTGAACCCCTTCCTTTAATGGAACGGAAATTCCGCTTTCCCGCGCAAGCGCAGTGCATGCACGAAACCGGCACTTTCATTGGGCCTATGCGTGAGTACCCAGCGCGTACTCACCCGTGGGGACCCGAAGTTCTGGCCCATCATTTTTTTAAAAAAGAGCTAGTTGACACATCAATTCTTTTTCATAAATACCCACTGCCTAATGTGTAGCCACTGCCTCCAACAGCCACCAATTTATACTGCGCCCTTAACCCAAAGCAACATCCCAAGGCACTGTTAGGAAGGGGGAGGTTGGCGGGTGACAGAAAGCTTTGTTAAAAGAGATGGGTTTTGGGAGGAAGAGGAGTTTAGGGAGGGGCGCAGCAGAGAGCAGGACTATTGGTGATGAAAAGATGTGGGGCCTGAGACTTGTTACATTTGTACTCCTGCCTTCCAAGTTTGGAATCTGATCTGTTCCGTCCTTCCTTTCCAGGCACTGGGATATCTCGGGATCGAACCGACTGAGGAGCAGCAGCAAACCCTCCGGCACCAGCTTCAGGTGGACTCCAAGGGAACAGTGGCCTATGGAGGTCAGTGTTCCTCTTGACCAAGCCTTTCCCCCAGCTCCTCCTCCTCCCCTCCAGCTCGCAGTCTGAGATGCATTTCTACCCACCACCCCACCCCATAACCACACATCAGTCATTGACAGTCAGGCAGTGAACCCAGTCTCTGGCCCGTTTCCCCTTAATTGGTTTGATTGGAGAGAGAGAGCAGAACCTGGGCTGAGCTGTTGACCACCTTTCCACCCTCTCCCGCACAGAAGAAACGCAGTAAGCTCGCTCCGCGCCTCTTGCTGACACCGCTGCTGAGATGGAAAAACTTCACAGCAGCAACTTGCATTTATATAGCGCCTTTAACATAGTTATAAATGTCCCAAGGCACTTCACAGGCGCGTTATCAGACAAAATTTGACAAAAAGTTTTAAGGAGCATCTTAAAGGAGGAAAGAGAGGTAGAGAGGTGGAGAGGTTTAAGGAGGGAATTCCAGAGCTTAGAGCCGAGGTAACAGAAGGCACGGCCGCCAATGGTGGAGCGATTATAATCAGGACGCACAAGAGGCCAGAATTGGAGGAGCGCAGAGACCTCGGAGGGTTGTAGGGCTGGAACCTCCACCTCAGTGCCTGGGGGACAGGTTCCTGCCCCTGGATAATGAGCCCAATTCAATGGGGTGTTTATTCCTTATAGGGGCCCTCTTCACAAGTGACCTTAATGGAGAGACTCCCTCCCTAAAATGATCATGGTGGTTTCCTGGCTGGGTGGTACCTCGCAGCCAAGGAGGGGGCGTGGGGGGAAGGGAGGAGAGGGGTCATTGGCAAAGCTCTGGGATCGGGCCTTCTCCCTGTCCTCCTGCCAATACAGGAGTGACTGGCGATACATTTGAAGGAATTCAAGTTAAGCTGCAGAAAAGTAAGTTGATTTTTTTTAAGGTTCCTGGAGGTGGTCCTCACTGAGAGGTCCTCTGTGGACAATGTCCCTCTTTTATCAGTTTCTGGTCCGACTTAGATATTTTTGTAAAATGGAAGGTGTGATACCTCTCCATATCTCGCTCTAGACCACTTTTCATTACAGATACAGCAAACGTTATAGAATCATAAAGCACAGAAGGAGACCATTCAGCCCATCGTGCCTGTGCCGGCTCTTTGAAAGAGCTATCCCGTTAGTCCCACTCCCCTGCTCTTTCCCCAGAGCCCTACAGATTTTTCCTCTTCAAGTATAGATCCAATTTCCTTTTGAAAGTTACTATTGAATCTGCTTCCTCTGCCCTTTCAGGCAGCGCATTCCAGATCACAACAACTCGCTGCGGAAAAAAAATTACCCTCGTGTTCTGGTTCTTTTTCCGATTATCTTCAATCTGTGTCCCCTGGTTACCAACCCTCCTGCCACTAGAAACAGTTTCTCCTTATTTACTCTATCAAAACCCTTCATAGAAACATAGAAGATAGGAGCAGGAGCAGGCCATTCAATGAGATCATGGCTGATCATCCAAATTCAGTACCCTGTCCCTGCCTTCTCTCCATATCCCTTGATCCCTTTAGCCTTAAGAAATATATCTAACTCCTTCTTGAATATATTTAATGAATTGGCCTCTACTGCCTTCTGTGGCAGAGAATTCCACAGGTTCACCACTCTCTGGGTGAAGAAATTCCTCCTCATCTCTGTCTTAAATGGTTTACCCCTTATCCTTAGACTGTGGCCCCTGGTTCTGGACTCCCTGACCATCGGGAACATCCTTCCCGCATCTAGTCTGTCTGCTCCTGTTAGAATTTTATAAGTATCAATGAGATCCCCTCTCATTCTTCTAAACTCCAGCGAGTATAAGCCCAATCGACCCAATCTCTCCTCATACGTCATTCCTGCCACCCCAGGTATCAGTCTGGTGAATCTTCGCTGCACTCCTTCCATGGCAAGAACATCCTTCCTCAGATAAGGCGACCAAAACTGCACACAATACTCAAGATGTGGTCTCACCAAGGCCCTGTACAACTGCAGCAAGACATCCTTGTTCCTGTACTCAAACCCTCTCGCTACGAAGGTCAACATACCATTTGCCTTCTTAACCGCCTGCTGCACCTGCATGCTTACCTTCAGCGACTGGTGCACAAGGACACCCAGGTCTCGTTGCACTTCCCCTTCTCCCAATCTATTGCCATTCAGATAATAATCTGCCTTCCTGTTTTTGACACCAAAGTGGATAACCTCGCATTTATCCACGTTATATTGCATCTGCCATGCTTCTGCCCAATCACCCAACCTGTCCAAATCATACTGGAGTTTCTCGGCATCCTCCTCACAGCACACACGCCCACCCAGCTTTGTGTCGTCTGCAAACTTGAATGATTTTGAACACCTCTATTAAATCTCCCCTAAACCTTCTCTGCTCTAAGGAGAACAATCACAGTTTCTCCAGTCTCTCCACGTAACTGAAGTCCCTGGTTCCATTCAAGAGCACATTGCACATTCACAAAACTCTTCATAATTTTGAACACCTCTATTCAATCTCCCCATAACCTTCTACATAGAATCTGCAGCCCAGAAACAGACTGTTCGGCCCAACTGGTCTATGCCTCTGCTCGAAGGAGAACAATCCCAGCTTCTCTAGTCTCTCCAGGGATCGGTCCTTGGACCCCAGCTATTCACAATATATATAAATGATCTGGACGAGGGAACTAGATGTAATACAGGTGCACGATCCCTTAGCCGCAATTCCGAAATTCGAAAAGCTTTGAAAACCGAAAGTTTTTTCGTGGAGTGTTCCCCGTGGGCTGCATTGTTCGATGTGGCTTGCTTCTTTCAATGCGAGGTAAAATTGTAATCAGTGGTCATTGTGTGTCTTGACTGGGGGCTGGCAACCAGGCAGCGAGGAGGAGAGGAGGCTCCCCACAGTGACTGGAAGAGTAAGGTTGGTGCCCAGTCACCCAGAAACGTGTGAGATTGCCTCCACACTTGTCTTCTGTGACTGCGTCACTTCTGCACAAGTAACGAGGGCAGCTCGAATTCAAAAACGCTTATTTGTTTTTGAGCTCCGATTTCTGGTGTAATTGCTCCCGGTCCGGCAACAACTTGACTTTAAAATTCTCAACCTTGTTTTCAAATCCCTCCATGGCTTCGTCTTCCCCTGCTATCTCTATGACCTCCTCCATCCCATCTAACACTCCCAGGGCAGGTACAGCACGGGGTAAATACAGAGTAAAGCTCCCTCTACACTGTCCCATCAAACACTCCCAGGGCAGGTACAGCACGGGTTCGATACAGAGTAAAGCTCCCTCTACACTGTCCCATCAAACACTCCCAGGGCAGGTACAGCACGGGTTAGATACAGAGTAAAGCTCCCTCTACACTGTCCCATCAAACACTCCCAGGGCAGGTACAGCACGGGTTAGATACAGAGTAAAGCTCCCTCTACACTGTCCCATCAAACACTCCCAGGGCAGGTACAGCACGGGTTAGATACAGAGTAAAGCTCCCTCTACACTGACCCATCAAACACTCCCAGGGCAGGTACAGCATGGGTTAGATACAGAGTAAAGCTCCCTCTACACTGTCCCATCAAACACTCCCAGGGCAGGTACAGCACGGGTTCGATACAGAGTAAAGCTCCCCCTACACTGACCCATCAAACACTCCCAGGGCAGGTACAGCACGGGTTAGATACAGAGTAAAGCTCCCTCTACACTGTCCCATCAAACACTCCCAGGGCAGGTACAGCACGGGTTAGATACAAAGTAAAGCTCCCTCTACATTGTCCCATCAAACACTCCCAGGGCAGGTACAACACAGGTTAGATACAGAGTAAAGCTCCCTCTACACTGTCCCATCAAACACTCCCAGGGCAGGTACAGCACGGGTTAGATAGAGAGCAATCTCCCTCTACACTGTCACATCAAACACTCCCAGGGCAGGTACAGCACGGGTTAGATACAGAGTAAAGCTCCCTCTACACTGTCCCATCAAACACTCCCAGGGCAGGTACAGCACGGGTTAGATACAGAGTAAAGCTCCCTCTACACTGTCACATCAAACACTCCCAGGGCAGGTACAGTACAGGTTAGATACAGAGTAAAGCTCCCTCTACACTGTCCCATCAAACACTCCCAGGGCAGGCACAGCATGGGTTAGATACAGAGTAAAGCTCCCTTTACACTGTCCCATCAAACACTCCCAGGGCAGGTACAGCACAGGTTAGATACAGAGTAAAGCTCCCTCTACACTGTCCCATCAAACACTCCCAGGGCAGGTGCAGCACGGGTTAGATACAGAGTAAAGCTCCCTCTACACTGTCCCATCAAACACTCCCAGGGCAGGTACAGCACGGGTTAGATACAGAGTAAAGCTCCCTCTACACTGTCCCATCAAACACTCCCAGGGCAGGTACAGCACGGGTTAGATACAGAGTAAAGCTCCCTCTACACTGTCCCATCAAACACTCCCAGGGCACGGACAGCACGGGTTAGATGTCTAACGCATGCTTTAGCTGACTTGGAAGTTCTTGTTGGGGTTGGCCAATCTGTATCTGTTGAACCATTACAGGGTGAGTGTAAGTGAGTTGTGACTGCGTGCGAAGTCATGGCCCTTCAGTTTAGTCCCCTCCAGATGGGGCAGCACCTGGTCTCCATCGACACCGCCCTATACAGATATGGCTGAGCTCGATGGTCCTCGTGCGGGATTTGTGAAGACAAATCCTGCCATTCTGGAAATCAGCAGATCATAAATATAAGATAAGCATTATTAAATCTAATCGGGAATTCAGTGAAACCTCTTTCCCCAGAGAGTGGTGAGAATGTGGAACTCGCTACCACAGGGAGTGGCTGAGGCGAATAGTATCGATACATTTAAGTGAAAGCTAGGCAAATACCTGAGGGAGAAAGGAATAGAAGGACAGGGGACTGAATTTAGATGATCAGCCGTGAGCTCCTAAATGGCGGAACGGGCTCGAGAGGCCGAATGGCCTACTCCTGCTTCTATCTTCTATGTTTCTATGATATGTTGATGGGGTGAGATGAAGAGGGGTAGGAGGAGGCTCGTGTGGAGCAGCAACACCGGCACGGACCAGTCGGGCCGAATGGCCTGTTTCTGTGCTGTAAATTCTATGTAATGTGGTGTTTGAAATATATATGAAGGAGATCTAATCGAGGTGTTTAAAATGAGAAGAGTTATTGGCGGAATAAATTTAACTTGCGGGCATGGAATGCTCTACTAGAAACAGTGGTGGAGTCAGAATCTATAACGGCTCAATAATGGAAGTGGAAAAATATTTGGGGAAAAAATTAAGAGTGCGGGGAAAGGACAGGTGAGTGGGGCGAAGTGGATAACACTTTCAGATAGCTGGCACAGGTGCCATGAGCCACATGGCCTTTTTGTGCTGTAACCTCTATGATTCTCTGTGTCGTTCCTGGTAAAGTTGCTTATTCCAATAATATTTTGTAATGTTAAAAATAACAGGGAGGCCGTTTGTGCGATGTGCCGTAAATCGACCAGCAAATTCCGGAGGTTCACGGCGTATCTCTTAATCCCCTGAACTTGCTGGCTGGTTTACGCATTAATAACGTTGTACGTCGTAAAGACAGCCTCATATTTCCAGCAAGACCCCACCCGATGTGTGTTCCCTTCACCAGCCTCTGCTCACACGTCACTAATTCACTCCCCCCCACAGACTTCGTACAGGCTGCCAGAGACTTGTTCCGACTACAGCTGGACGAAGCTGGTTCAGGCCCAGGAGCAGTGATGTTTCCTTCCAACGAAGTGACCAATCTCCTTGAGACAACACATTTCACACAGGTGAGGTTCCCACTGGCAGCACAGACCCACTGCTCCCATTTCTCAGATTCCAGTGTAGCTGCAAAAAATAGAGCTAGCTGTGAGAGAGACCACCCGCGAGTGAGGCTTCCCGTGAGTGAGACCACCCGTGAGTGAGACCGCCCGTGAGTGAGACCACCCGAGAGTGAGGCTTCCCGTGAGTGAGACCACCCGAGAGTGAGGCTTCCTGTGAGTGAGACCACCCGTGAGTGAGACCACCCGTGAGTGAGACCACCCGTGAGTGAGACCACCCGTGAGTGAGGCTTCCTGTGAGTGAGACCACCCGTGAGTGAGACCACCCGTGAGTGAGACCACCCGTGAGTGAGACCACCCGTGAGTGAGACCGCCCGTGAGTGAGACCACCCGTGAGTGAGACCACCCGAGAGTGAGGCCTCCCGTGAGTGAGACCACCCGTGAGTGAGACCACCCGTGAGAGAGACCACCCGTGAGTGAGACCACCCGTGAGAGAGACCACCCGTGAGTGAGACCACCCGTGAGTGAGACCACCCGTGAGTGAGACCACCCGTGAGAGAGACCACCCGTGAGTGAGACCACCCGTGAGAGAGACCACCCGTGAGTGAGACCACCCGTGAGTGAGACCACCCGTGAGTGAGACCGTCCGTGAGTGAGACCACCCGTGAGTGAGACCACCCGAGAGTGAGACCACCCGAGAGTGAGACCACCCGTGAGTGAGACCACCCGAGAGTGAGACCACCCGTGAGTGAGACCGCCCGAGAGTGAGGCTTCCCGTGAGTGAGACCACCCGTGAGTGAGACCACCCGAGAGTGAGACCACCCGAGAGTGAGACCACCCGTGAGAGAGACCACCCGTGAGTGAGACCACCCGTGAGAGAGACCACCCGTGAGTGAGACCACCCGTGAGTGAGACCACCCGTGAGTGAGACCACCCGTGAGTGAGACCACCCGAGAGTGAGACCGCCCGTGAGTGAGACCACCCGTGAGTGAGACCACCCGTGAGTGAGACCACCCGTGAGTGAGGCTTCCCGTGAGTGAGACCACCCGTGAGTGAGGCTTCCCGTGAGTGAGACCGCCCGTGAGTGAGACCGCCCGTGAGTGAGACCACCCGTGAGTGAGACCACCCGTGAGAGAGACCACCCGAGAGTGAGACCACCCGTGAGTGAGACCGCCCGTGAGTGAGACCACCCGTGAGTGAGACCACCCGTGAGTGAGGCTTCCCGTGAGTGAGACCGCCCGTGAGTGAGACCACCCGTGAGTGAGACCACCCGAGAGTGAGACCACCCGTGAGTGAGACCACCCGTGAGTGAGACCACCCGTGAGAGAGACCACCCGAGAGTGAGACCACCCGTGAGTGAGACCACCCGTGAGTGAGACCACCCGTGAGTGAGACCACCCGAGAGTGAGACCACCCGTGAGAGAGACCACCCGAGAGTGAGACCACCCGTGAGTGAGACCACCCGTGAGTGAGACCACCCGAGAGTGAGACCACCCGAGAGTGAGACCACCCGTGAGTGAGACCACCCGAGAGTGAGACCACCCGTGAGTGAGACCGCCCATGAGTGAGACCACCCGAGAGTGTGGCTTCCCGTGAGTGAGACCACCCGAGAGTGAGACCACCCGTGAGTGAGACCACCCGTGAGTGAGACCACCCGTGAGAGAGACCACCCGAGAGTGAGACCACCCGTGAGAGAGACCACCCGAGAGTGAGACCACCCGTGAGTGAGACCACCCGTGAGTGAGACCACCCGAGAGTGAGACCACCCGTGAGAGAGACCACCCGAGAGTGAGACCACCCGTGAGAGAGACCACCCGTGAGAGAGACCACCCGAGAGTGAGACCACCCATGAGAGAGACCACCCGAGAGTGAGACCACCCGTGAGAGAGACCACCCGAGAGTGAGACCACCCGTGAGAGAGACCACCCGAGAGTGAGACCACCCGTGAGAGAGACCACCCGAGAGTGAGACCACCCGTGAGAGAGACCACCCGAGAGTGAGGCTTCCCGCGAGTGAGACCACCCGAGAGTGAGACCGCCCGTGAGTGAGACCACCCGTGAGAGAGACCACCCGAGAGTGAGACCACCCGTGAGAGAGACCACCCGAGAGTGAGACCACCCGTGAGAGAGACCACCCGAGAGTGAGACCACCCGTGAGTGAGACCACCCGTGAGTGAGACCACCCGAGAGTGAGACCACCCGTGAGTGAGACCACCCGAGAGTGAGACCGCCCATGAGTGAGACCACCCGAGAGTGAGGCCTCCCGTGAGTGAGACCACCCGTGAGTGAGACCACCCGTGAGTGAGACCACCCGAGAGTGAGACCGCCCGTGAGTGAGACCGCCCGTGAGTGAGACCACCCGAGAGTGAGACCACCCGTGAGTGAGACCACCCGAGAGTGAGACCGCCCGTGAGTGAGACCGCCCGTGAGTGAGACCACCCGTGAGTGAGACCACCCGTGAGTGAGACCGCCCGAGAGTGAGACCACCCGAGAGTGAGGCTTCCCGAGAGTGAGACCGCCCGTGAGTGAGACCGCCCGTGAGTGAGGCTTCCCGAGAGTGAGACCGCCCGTGAGTGAGACCACCCGTGAGTGAGACCACCCGTGAGTGAGACCACCCGAGAGTGAGACCGCCCGTGAGTGAGACCACCCGTGAGTGAGACCGCCCGTGAGTGAGACCACCCGTGAGTGAGACCACCCGTGAGTGAGACCGCCCGAGAGTGAGACCGCCCATGAGTGAGACCGCCCGTGAGTGAGACCACCCGTGAGTGAGGCTTCCCGTGAGTGAGACCACCCGAGAGTGAGACCGCCCGTGAGTGAGACCGCCCGCGAGTGAGACCGCCCGCGAGTGAGACCGCCCGAGAGAGAGACCGCCCGTGAGCGAGACCGCCCATGAGCGAGACCGCCCGAGAGCGAGACCGCCCGTGAGCGAGACCGCCCGTGAGCGAGACCGCCCGAGAGCGAGACCGCCCGTGAGCGAGACCACCCGTGAGCGTGACTGGGCATTTCCTGTCTTTCTTTAAGCAGATGTGAAATTGGATGCGAATCGATAGTTCTAGTTGTGAAGATTGCAGAGGGACAATTAGAAAAATTGCCTTTTTACATCGGGATTCTATCGTTCTAATAAAAATGGAAAAAAAATTTAAACCCCTAAGCTCTGCAATTAGATTCCAGCCTGTAACCCACTCCCGGGTATCTGTTATTCTATATATAAATTCCCCCTGAACCCCTCGATTAGATTCCAGCCTGTAACTCACTCCCGGGTATCTGTTATTCTATATATAAACCCCCCGAACCCCTCGATTAGATTCCAGCCTGTAACTCAGTCCTGGGTATCTGTTATTCTATATATAAATAAACTCCCCGAACCCCTCGATTAGATTCCAGCCTGTAACTCGCTCCCGGGTATCCGTTATTCTATATATAAACCCCCCCCGAACCCCTTGATTAGATTCCAGCCTGTAACTCACTCCCGGGGATCTGTTATTTATATAAACCCCCCGAACCCATGGATTAGATTCCAGCCTGTAACTCACTCCCGGGTATCTGTTATTCTATATATAAACCCCCCCGAACCCCTCGATTAGATTCCAGCCTGTAACTCACTCCCGGGGATCTGTTATTCTATATATAAACCCCCCGAACCCCTCGATTAGATTCCAGCCTATAGGTCATTTCAGAATATGTACTGAAGCTCCTGCTACACTGTTCTGTCGAGTGCATTCACCGGTCAGATGCCCAACAAGCTCCTTGAACTCTGCTCAACCTGCACAATAACTCACACCTAGGAACAGCCACTCCAACTGCGCCAGTGTGACCTTTCCATTTCTCACACCAGCCACCCTTGTGATACCTCTGCATGAGATCGACAATTCCATGCCAGCTATTTGTCCCACTCGGAATTCAGTTGAGACGCCCCGCACCATCGCAAAGGACACACTTTACAGCAAGCAGATTGCAGAGAGTTGCGTCCATCTCTTCAGGCTTCATGCAGTCCCAGGGCCCAGAACTGAGCGGCCAATGTCCAGCTACCCAGTTTCCCTGCCCCATGCTGCTTTTGTTTGGGTTGTTTCATCAACAGAATTCAAATCTGAAATGGCTTCGTGTGTTATGTGTTAGTGAAAAGCTCCCTGCTGCCAAGACTGAATACCCTGTTAATTTTGCAGATTGCACCTTCCAGTTCAGTGGATACAGAGGACTTAGAAAGAATTGCCCGAGAGAGGAGTGAAGCATTAAAAGAGCTGAAGAAAGTGAAGGTGAGAGAAGGTCACTGCAGCTTGGAATGACGATCACGTCCTCCTGCGGGAGAGCGCCAATCTCCAACAGCTCATGTTTAAAAATCACTTACCACCAATTGTGATCCATTTTAATAACCCTGTTTTTATTTTAAAAGGGGGTCCATTGACAAGGATTCACAGAATCATAGAATGATACAGCACAGCAGGAGGCCATTCGGCCCACCGTGCCTGTGCCGGCTCTTTGGTAGAGCGAACAATTAGTCCCACTCCCCCCTGCTCTTTCCCCACAGCCCCTCCCTTCACGTGTTTATTCAATTCACCTTTTGACTATCACCTTTGAATCTGCTTCCGCCGCCCTTTCAGGCAACGCATTCCAGATCACAACAACTCGCTGCGTCAAAAGAAAATGTTTCCTCAAGTCACCTTTTGCCCATCAGCTGAAATCTGTGTCCTCTGATTACTGACCCTTCTGCCACTGGAAATAATTTCTCCTTATTCACTGTATCAAAGCAATTTATGATTTTGAACTCCTATCAAATCTCCTCTTAACCTTCTCTGATCTAAGGAGAACAACCCCAGCTTCTCCAGTCTCTCCACGTAACTGAATTCCCTCATCCCTGGAACCATTCCAGTAAATCTCCTCTGCACCTTCTCCAAGGCCTTGACATCCTTCCTAAAGTGCGGTGCCCAGAATTGAACCCAATACTCCAGCTGAGGCCTAACCAGTGTTTTATAAAGGTTTACCATAACCTCCTTGCTTTTGTGCTTTATTCCTCCATTAATAAAGCTAAGGATCCCGTGTGCTTTTTAACAGCCTTCTCACCTTGTCCGGCCACCTTCAATGATTTGTGTACGTTCACCCCCGGGTCTCTCTGTTCCTGCACCCCCTTTAGAATTGTTCCCTTTAGTTTATATTGCCTCTCCTCATTCTTCCTACCAAAATATATCACTTCACACTTCTCTGTGTTAAATTCCACCTGCCATGTGTCTGCCCATTTCACCAGTCTGTCTGTGTCCTCCTGAAGTCTGTTACTATCCTCCTCACTGTTTACTACATTTCCGAGTTTCACGCCATCTGCAAACTTTGTAATAATGCCCCGTGTACCCAAGTCCAGGTCATTAATATATATCAAAAAGAGCAGTGGTCCCAACACCGACCCCTGGGGGACACCTCTGTAAACCTCCCTCCAGTCTGAGAAACAACCGTTCACCACTACTCTCTGCTTGCTGTCCCTGAGCCGATTTTGTATCCGTGCTGCCACTGTCCCTTTAATCCCATGGACTTCAATTTTGCTCACAAGTCAATTATGTGGTACTTTAACAAACCCCTTTTGAAAGTCCATATACACAACATCAACTGCACTACCCTCATCAACCCTCTCCATTACTACGAAGAGCACTAATTCCTCTTTTTTTCCTTGCTGGCAAGCACTTCTTTAAATGGGGGCCTCAGTGAAAATCTCTATATTTAAAAGCGACCCTGATGGCACGAATTCCCCTATAAAAGGAGTCCTGGGATGTGAGCCTGGTCCCTTTGAACAGCATCCAAGGGCAGTGAGATCCATGTTTTTAAAAGGAGTTAAGAACATAAGAATTAGAAGCAGGAGTCGGCCATCCAGCCCACTCCACCATTCAATAAGATCATGGCTGATCTTTCAGCTCAAATCCACTTTTACGCCCTATCCCCGTATCCCTTGATTCCTCGAGTCCAAAAATCTATCGATCTCGGTCTTGAATCTTCTTCTTCGTCTGCTTAGGCAGTCCCTCGGAACCGAGGATGACTTGCTTCCACATTAAAAATGAGTTTGCAGGTGACTGATGAGTCCAACGCAGGACCCACAGTCTCTGTGGTGGTTGAAGGGGCAGGTGGGTGGGGTGCTTGGGTTGACGTGCGCTCCTTGCGCTGCCTGCGCTTGGCTTCCGCTTGCTCCCGGCGAAGAGACTCGAGGTGTTCGGCGCCTTCCCGGATGCTTCTCCTCCACTTTGTGCGGTCTTGGGCCAGGGATTCCCAGGTGTCAGTGGGGATGTTACACTTTTTCAAGGAGGCTTTGAGGGTGTCCTTGAAGCGTTTCCTCTGCCCACCTGGGGCTCTCTTGCCGTGCCAGAGCTCCGAGTAGAGCGCTTGTTTTGGGAGTCTCGTATTGGGCATGCGGACAATGTGACCCGTCCATCGGAGCTGATCGAGCGTGGTCAAAGCTTCGATGCTGGGAATGTTGGCCTGAGCAAGAACACTGACGTTGGTGCGCCTATCCTGCCAATGGATTTGCAGGATCTTGCGGAGGCAGCGTTGGTGGTACCTCTCCAGTGCTTTGAGGTGCCTGCTGTACATGGTCCATGTCTCAGGCATACAGCAGGGCGTGTATCACTGCTGCTCTGTAGACCATGAGCTTAGTGCCGGGTTTGAGGTCCTGGTCTTCAAACACTCTTCCTCAGGTGACCCAAGGCTGCACTGGCACACTGAAGGCGGTGTTGGACTTCGTCATCAACGTCTGCCCTTGTTGACAGTAGGCTCCCGAGGTATGGAAAGTGGTCCACGTTGTCTAAGGCCTTGTCGTGGATTTTGATAATCGGGGAGCAGTACTGTGTGGCGGGGGCAGGTTGGTAGAGGACCTTTGTCTTACGGATGTTTAGTGTAAGGCCCATGCTCTCGTACGCTTTGGTGAAGGTGTTGACGATGGTTTGGAGTTCGGTCTCCGAGTGTGCGCAGACGCAAGCGTCGTCTGCCTACTGTAATTCGAAGACAGAGGATGGGACCACCTTGGATCTGGACTGGAGGCAACGGAGGTTGAACAGTTTCCCGTTTGTTCTGTAGATTAACTCCACGCTTGTCTATAGTGTGTGGAGCTCTGTCAGAGTGACGGCACCAACTGCTGAGATGTCTTCTCCTAGTCAGGCTTCTAGCCCAGCCACATGGAGCTGAGCCATGATCTGAGGTCTGCTGGATTGCAAAGCAAATACTGTTCCTCTGTTAACACAGAACTGAATGCTGAGGAAAAAGGAATCTGCTGGAATGCTTGCTGGTGCGTAGTGTGGGTCCAGAGTCCGTCAGGAAATTCCATCTCTCCCATGTCGGTTTGACCAGAACATGGTTGCACTCCAGCTCTCGGGGTTTAAGCTGCAGTGATGTTGAGAGAAAGGACTGGTGATCACCCAACACTCGACTCCTTCCTCCCATGGCTCAGTGGGCCGCGCTCTCTCTGTCGCCTCTGAGTCAGAAGGTTGTGGGTTCACGTCCCGCTCCAAGAGACTTGAGCACAAAAATCCAGGCTGACACTCCCAGTGCAGTGCTGAGGGAGTGCCGCACTGTCGGAGGTGCCGTCTTTCGGATGAGACGTTAAACCGAGGCCCCGTCTGCTCTCTCAGGTGGACGTAAAAGATCCCATGGCACTATCTCAAAGAAGAGCAGGAGAATTATTCCCGGTAAAATGGCCAATATTTATCCCTCAACCAACATCACTAAAACAAATTCTCTGGTCATTATTACATTGCTGTTTGTGGGATCTTGCTGTGCGCTTTTTGGCTGCCGCGTTTCCTACATTACAACAGTGACTACACTTCAAAAGTACGTAATTGGCTGTGAAACGCTTTGGGGACGTCCTGAGGTGGTGCAAGGGGCTGTAGAAATGTGAGTCTTTCTTTCTATTTCCCTCCCAAGTGGGATCAGCCTTCATCCTGACCTCGCACTGATCTATTGTGGATCATACCGAGGGAATGAGATGTAATGAAAAACCTTCCCCTCCTCCTCCTTCAATTAAACCCGGTGAAGAGCCCCTGGGCCCACTGTGAGCAGCCGATTGGAAACGAGCACTGTCTTTATGTTTTGGAGCTACTTGTTCTTGGGACATGTCGGTGACACTAATAAGGCAGCATTTATTGCCCTGCCCTTGTTAACCTGAGGACATTAGAAGTCAACCACATGGTGATGCATTTTGGAAGGAAAAATGAGGAAAGGCAGCATAAACTAAATGGTACAATTTTAAAGGGGGTGTAGCAACAGAGACCTGTGGGTTTACACCGACAAATCTTTGAAGGCGGCAGAACAAGTTGAGAAGGGCGGGGAAAGCAGATTCAATCATAACTTTCAAAAGGGAATTGGAGAAATACTTGAAAAGGAAACATTTGCTGGGCTCTGGGAAAGAGCCGGGGGAGTGGGACTAATTGTTCGCTCGTTCAAAGAGCCGGCACTGGCACGATGGGCCGAATGGCCTCCTCCTGTGCTGTATGATTCCATAATGTCAGACTGGAATCACTTGTCGGTCAGATTGGTGAGTCAGTTGGCTTTTTACAGAAACCCAGCAGCACTCATGGTTATTTTTCTGGTACTAGCCCAAAAGTTAACAGATTTATTGAATTCAGTTTCACAATTTGCCGTGGTGGGATTTGAATTCACAACCTCCGGGTTGCTAGTCCAGTACCATAAGCCACTGGACCACTCGGATATGAAGAGATTTAAACATGAGGATGAGAATTTTAAACCTGAGGCAGTGAGGGGGGGGGGGTGTAGGGAACCGGGACCCAATGTAGGTCAGCAAGGACAAGGGTGATGGGTGAGCGGGACTTGGTGCGGGGCAGCAGAGCTTTGGATGGTCTGCAGTTTATGGAGGGTGGAGAGTCGGAGAGCATTGGGATAGTGACGTTTGGAGGTGACAAAAGCATGGATAAGGGTTTCAGCGGCAGATAGGCTGAGGCAGGGGGGCGGAGGCGGTCGATTGTCATTTGTGACTTTTCTTTGGGCCATTTCAGTGCTGCGCAGGAATGAAAACCTGATTTGAGACATTCAAACATGGAGTTGCAGGAAAAATGGAAGCGACAACACATTCAAGGACTTTGGAGAGGAAAGGGAGGCTGGAGATGAGGCGGTAGTTTTCAAGGACAGAGGTGTGGGTTGTATTGGAGAAGGGGGTAATGACGATGTTTTTGAAAGGGAGGGAGACAGTACCTGAGGAGTGGGAACCATTTACATAGTCAGCTAGCGTGGAATCCAGGAATGGAAGTTGGGTGCTTATCCAGTTAATGGGAATGGGGACAAGGGAACAGGTGGTGGGTCGCATGAGCAGGACAAGCTCGGAGAGGGCATGAGGGGAGATAGGAGAGAAACTGGAGAAAGACATGGCTTCGGGTCTAGGGCGGGGAGCCCGGGGGAGGAATGGTCTGGTGGGAAAGGTGGGGCGGGGAGGTGGGGGGCGCGAGAGAAGCAGGATGGTCTTAATCTTAGTGAGAAAGAAGTCCATGAGCTCCTTGCACTTGTTGGCATTGAGGGGGCAGGGGAGAGGGGTTTAAGGAGGATGGGGCAGTTACGGATGCTGCTCGGAAGGAGGCAGTGAAGGGTACCTGGATGGGCCCTTTGAAGAACAACAAGAGAGGCACAGAGGGTAGCTGTGGGCTTGCCCAAGGGGGATAGCTCCCATTAGTAGTTCATTAGTGTGGTCTCTGAACTCCCATTATCAGTTAATTAGCGAGCTTGCTGACTGGTGATTTATGCCGTGTGGTTTGACAGTTCGAGCAGCCACTCTCGCTTCACACCCTTGGCACTGCAGTGCTTTAACTTTTGATAAACTGCCAGCTTCTGCCTCTCAACCAAGGGGCAGAGTCTAATATTGACGTTACAATTTATTTAAATACAAGATGAGACAGCAGCTCGAATAAACGACGGGTAACCTGAGCTCACCCAAAACTCTGCTGCCCGTATCCTAACTCGCACCAAGTCCCGTTCACTCACCACCCTTGTGCTCGCTGACCTACATTGGCTCCCAGTCCGGCAACGTCTCGATTTTAAAATTCTCACCTTTGTGTTCGAATCCCTCCGTGGCCTCTCCCTCCCTATCTCTGTAACCTCCTCCAGCCCCACAACCCCCCGAGATCTCTGCGTTCCTCCAATTCTGGCCTCCTGCGCATCCCCGATTTTAATCGCTCCACCATTGGCGGTCGTGCCTTCAGCTGCCTGGACCCCAAGCTCTGGAATTCCCTCCCTAAACCTCTCCGCCTCACTACCTCTCTCTCCTCCTTTAAGACGCTCCTTAAAACCGACCTCTTTGACCAAGCTTTTGGTCACCTGCCCTAATATCTCCTTATGTGGCTCGGTGTCAAATTTTGTTTGATAACGCCCCTGTGAAGCACCCTGGGACGTTTAACTATGTTAAAGATGCTATATAAAGTCATTCCGGCACAGGAGGAGGCCATTCGGCCCATCGAGTCCATGCCGGCTCTCTGTAGAGCAATCCAGTCAGTCCATGCCGGCTCCCTGGAGAGCAATCCAGTCAGTCGGTGCCGGCTCTCTGTGGCGCAATCCAGTCAGTCCGTGCCGGCTCTCTGTAGAGCAATCCAGTCAGTCCATGCCGGCTCTCTGTGGAGCAATCCAGTCAGTCCGTGCCGGCTCTCTGTGGAGCAATCCAGTCAGTCCGTGCCGGCTCTCTGTGGAGCAATCCAGTCGGTCCATGCCGGCTCCCTGTAGAGCAATCCAGTCAGTCCATGCCAGCTCTCTGTAGAGCAATCCAGTCAGTCCATGCCGGCTCTCTGTAGAGCAATCCAGTCAGTCCATGCCGGCTCCCTGTGGAGCAATCCAGTCAGTCCGTGCCGGCTCTCTGTGGAGCAATCCAGTCAGTCCGTGCCGGCTCTCTGTGGAGCAATCCAGTCAGTCCGTGCCGGCTCTCTGTGGAGCAATCCAGTCAGTCCGTGCCGGCTCTCTGTGGAGCAATCCAGTCAGTCCCATTCCCCCGCTCTATCCCCGTAGCCCTGCAAGTTTATTTCCCTCAAGTGCCTATACAATTTCCTTTTGAAATCATTGATCATCTCCGCTTCCACCACCCTCATCGGCAGCGAGTTCCAGGTCATTACCACTCGCTGCGTGAAAAAGCTCTTCCTCACATCCCACCTGTATCTCTTGCCCAAAACCTTAAATCTGTGTCCCCTAGTCCTTGTACCATCAACTAGTGGGAACAGCCTTTCCCCGTCTAGCCTATCCAAACCCGTCATAATCTTGTACACCTATCAAACCTCCCCTTAGCCTCCTTTGCTCCAAGGAGAACAACCCTAACTTCTCCAACCTGTCCTTGTAGCTAAGATCTCCCATCCCCGGAACCATTCTGGTAAATCTCCTCTGCACCCTCTCAAGGGCCTTCACATCCTTCCTAAAGTGTGTTGACCAGAACTGGACGCAATACTCCAGTTGTGGCCTAACCAGCACTTTATAAAGGTTCAGCATAACTTCTCTACTTTTTGTACTCAATACCTCTATTTATGAAGCCCAAGATCCCATATGCTTTGCTAACCACTCTCTCAATATGCCCTGCCACCTTCAGGGACCTATGCACATTAACTCCCAGGTCCCTCTGTCCCTGCACACTCTTTAAAACGGTGCCATTAAGTGTATATTGCCTCTCCCTGTTCCTTCTGCCAAAATGCATCACCTCACACTTCTCTGCATTAAATTCCATCTGCCACTTGTCTGCCCATTCTGCTAGCCTTTCTACGTCCTGTTGCAGTCGATTGGCATCATCATCACTGTTTGCCACACCCCCAAGTTTGGTATCACGGCGAATTTTGAAATTTTACTCTGTATTCCAATATTCAGGTCATTTATATATCAAAAAAGAGAGGTATATAAATACAGGTTGTTGGTGTTAGTGCAAAATCTTTAAAAGTGTACAGGAATTGTCAGCCTATGAGACAAAGGAAGTCAAGCCAAGTAACCAGTGATGATCATTTCAAGTAGATGGCAGGAACATCAAGTAACCTCTCAGCCATTACAAACCAGCAGCTGTTGATTTAAATGCGGTCGTGTGTATTGGTTAATTGAGAGTACTGTCATAATCTGTGGAAGTGAAACGTGCCTACTTTGAATAGAGACCTCTCACCAGTAGTAGGATAGTCGCACCTCTGTCTCCCAGCATCACCACCCGTGGTGACACAGTCGGGCTCCATGTATCAAGGGTACTACTACTACTTTCGTAGGCCGGCAAAGCTTATAATGGGGCGCCTAGTTTGGCTCTCCATTCGACGGCCTCCTGCGATGCCGAGTGGAGAGTGAGCTGCCTCCCGCAACAGGTCTCAGTGGGCAGGTTGATGTGATGTGTTCCACAGTCTGGGACTCATGGCCACAGTCACACTTCGGGCCGTCCCTCCTCTTCCACTGGTGGAGCGAGTGGCCGCATCGTCCGGGCCCTGTGTGGATTGGGTTCAGTGCTGTCCTCTGTCTCTGAGGGAGGTCGAAGCCAGGGGCCTCTGCCGTTGGGTCAGTGATGAGATGTTGGTTCTTTATGTTGAATGCGTATCAAGGGCGAATGTTTCTTACTGCAGAGTCGGATAGGTTTATTAATTTGAACTTAAATTTTTGAATATTGTTTCTCCGGGACTAGCTCCTCGAAGCTGGCCGCCTCCCAGTGCTGCCCACCCTGCCATTCCATCTCCTTTCCCCGCGCCCCCACCCCAACATCAGCAACCCCCCCCCAGCAGCCGCCAGCTTTGGCCCAACCCCACTCTGATACCCTCTGGTGGCCATCGATTTTCTTTCCCCTCTCCTGTAGCCTCTTGCTATGCTCCATCTTCCCCCCTTTCTCCTCCTGGCCTTTAACCCAGTGCCACCGCTCACCTACTCTGCTGCTCCTCCCCCCCCCCCCCACAGCCTTTAACCTTTTCCCTCTCCCCCTCCCTCCTCCAGCTCTAATCCAGCTCTACCTTCACTCTCCAGCTTTTTGTCTGGTGCCCCCCATCCCAGGTCTACCTGCCCCCTCGAGCTCTAACACCGATCCCCCACCCCAGGTCTACCTGCCCCCTCGAGCTCTAACACCGATCCCCCACCCCAGGTCTACCTGCCCCCTCGAGCTCTAACACCGATCCCCCACCCCAGGTCTACCTGCCCCCTCGAGCTCTAACACCGATCCCCCACCCCAGGTCTACCTGCCCCCTCGAGCTCTAACACTGATCCCCCACCCCAGGTCTACCTGCCCCCTCGAGCTCTAACACCGATCCCCCACCCCAGGTCTACCTGCCCCCTCGAGCTCTAACACCGATCCCCCACCCCAGGTCTACCTGCCCCCTCGAGCTCTAACACCGATCCCCCACCCCAGGTCTACCTGCCTCCTCGAGCTCTAACACCGATCCCCCACCCCAGGTCTACCTGCCCCCTCGAGCTCTAACACTGATCCCCCACCCCAGGTCTACCTGCCTCCTCGAGCTCTAACACCGATCCCCCACCCCAGGTCTACCTGCCTCCTCGAGCTCTAACACCGATCCCCCACCCCAGGTCTACCTGCCCCCTCGAGCTCTAACACTGATCCCCCACCCCAGGTCTACCTGCCCCCTCGAGCTCTAACACCGATCCCCCATCCCAGGTCTACCTGCCCCCTCGAGCTCTAACACCGATCCCCCATCCCAGGTCTACCTGCCCCCTCGAGCTCTAACACCGATCTCCCACCCCAGGTCTACCTGCCCCCTCGAGCTCTAACACCGATCCCCCACCCCAGGTCTACCTGCCCCCTCGAGCTCTAACACCGATCTCCCACCCCAGGTCTACCTGCCCCCTCGAGCTCTAACACCGATCTCCCACCCCAGGTCTACCTGCCCCCTCGAGCTCTAACACCGATCCCCCACCCCAGGTCTACCTGCCCCCTCGAGCTCTAACACCGATCCCCCACCCCAGGTCTTCCTGCCCCCTCGAGCTCTAACACTGATCCCCCCCACCCCAGGTCTTCCTGCCCCCCCCCCCAGCTCTAACACTGGTGCGCCCCACCCCACACTCCCTCCCCCAGCTCTAATCCTGCTCTGATCACTCCTCGTTGACCCTGCCCTACTTTCCCCCTCTGGCCTGCAGTGTCACAGACTACGCCCCTCCCCCCCCACCCCCCCAACCCTGCTCACTCTGCAGGCTGCACTTGGCCTTGACTCCCATTGTACCATGTCATTGTAACAGTAGTCAGGCTGCCTACATGTGTAGGGCCTGTGATGACACTGTCTCTGATCTCTTTCCAAGACTGAGTGTGCATTCCAGTCTGTGTGTGGATGCTACAGTGCGTCTGCTCCACCTCTCCTACTATCTGTATCTTGTGACTCCGAGTAGGCTTATAAGAACATAAGAAATAGCAGCAGGAGTCGGCCATTCGGCCCCTCGATCCTGCTCCACCATTCAATAAGATCATGGCTGATCTTCGACCTCAACTCCACTTTCCCGCTCTATCTCCGTATCCCTTGATTCCCCTAGTGCCCAAAAATCTATCGATCTCCGTCTTGAATATACTCAACGACTGAGCCTCCACAGCCCTCTGGGGTAGAGAATTCCAAAGATTCACAACGTCTCTGGAAACTGGAAAAAATATTTATATTTTAAATACTTACCTTGTTGGTTACGGCGTGCAGCAGTCCCTTTAAGGACCACCTGGTTAGGCCGTCTTTAGACCTGGTTTTCCTGAATGTACCTATAACTCACAGTTTCTGAATGGTTGATGCACGGTGGCATAGTGGTTAGCACTGTTGCCTCACAGCGCCAGGGACCCGGGTTTGAATCCGGCCTCGGGTGACTGTCTGTGTGGAGTTTGCACATCCTCCCCGTGTTTGCGTGGGTTTCCTCCGGGTGCTCCGGTTTCCTCCCACAGTCCAAAGATGTGCGGGTTAGGTTGATTGGCTATGATAAATTGACCCTTAGTGTTAGGGGGATTAAATACGTGGGGTTACGGGGATAGGGTGGGATATGTGTTGGTGTAGGGGTTACGGGGATCGGGTGGGATATGTGTCGGTGCAGGCTCGATGGGCCGAAATGGCCTCTATCTGCACTGTGGGGTTTCTGTGATTCTGTGAATTGCACTGCAGCCTCTACCATTACTACGGAGATTGCAGTCAGCCTGTGAGGAAATGTATTGCGACAACATCATTTGTCATCTGGGCTTATTCAGGGCTCGCAGTTGCATGCAGGAATTTTTAGCTGACTGCCCAGCGATGATATTTTGGCCTCTTCATAATAATTTGTCGCCGGAGAGTTTTATTTGAGTCTCTGCAGGCACATCGCAAACTGAGGGAGAGAACAGGAAATGCTCATTGTGTCATTCCCTGAACGGCCGTGGAATGTTCTGCTTTACTCCAATTTTCCTGTTTATTCTTTTTTTGACTAGTCTTTATTTTCAGTTTCCTCCTCTCCTCTCCTGAAGACGTTGACCAGTTGCTGAGGAATGGTTCCACGGCACCAGTTGCATGCTTCATTTCCATTCCTTCATTTAATAGTCTAGACTGTGAGTGTTGGAAGACTATCCGACTGTGAAGCATCTCACAACTGAGCCCAATCTTGTCTTGCCTTGACATTTCTCTCTCTCTCTCTGTCTGTGTCTCTCTGTCTCTCTTGCTCGTTCTCTCTGTCTCTGTGTCTTTCTGTCTCTCTCGCTCTCTATCTGTCTCTCTTGCTCTCTCTCATTCTAGCTCCCTCGCTCTCTCTGTGTCTGTCTGTCTCTCTCGCTCTCTGTCTGTCTCTCTTGCTCTCTCTCATTCTAGCTCCCTCTCTCTCTGTGTCTTTCTGTCTCTCTCGCTCTCTGTCTGCCTCTCTTGCTCTCTGTCTGTCTCTCTCGCTCTCTGTCTGTCTCTCTCGCTCTCTGTCTGTCTCTCTCGCTCTCTGTCTGTCTCTCTTGCTCTCGTTCTAGCTCCCTCTCTCTCTGTGTCTGTCTGTCTCTCTCGCTCTCTGTCTGTCTCTCTTGCTCTCTCTCATTCTAGCTCCCTCTCTCTCTGTGTCTGTCTGTCTCTTCTAGCTCTCTCTGTCTCTGCCTGTCTCGCTCGCACTCTCTCTCATTCTAACTCTCTCTTGCGCTCTCTCTGTTTGTCTGTCTCTCTCTCCCGCTCTCACTTTTTCTCTCACTCTCTCTTTCTCTCACGCTCACTCAATACCGAGGGAATGCTGCACTGTTGGAGGTCCTCTTAAAGTTTCACTTATGTATCCGCCATTTCTTTTAACACAGAAGGCATTCGAAGGGTAGATAGAGAGAAATTATTTCCTCCTGGTTGGGGAATCCAGAACGAGGGTACATAATCTTAAAATTAGAGCTAGGCCGTTTAAGAGTGATGTCAGGAAGCACTTCTTCACACAAGGGGTAGTGGAAACCACGAACTCTCTTCCCCCAAAAGGCTGTGGATGGGGGGGGTCAATTGAAATTTGCAAGCCCGAGATTGACAGATTTTTATCAGGTAAGGATATTAAAGGATATGGAGTAAAGGCAAGTAAACAGAGTTAAGATACAGACAGATCAGCCATTATCTCACAGAATGGCGGAGCAGGCTCGAGGGGCTGAATGGCCCACAGTGTTCCTGTAGTGGGCGCAAGTCATCTAGAGTAAGTACTTTTTCTGCTGTAAGCGTTTATAACCTTTCTCTGAGCCTTTATCCTTGGTTGTTTGTTTAGCTCTTGGAGTAGAAATGACCAGTGCTGTACAGTGAGCTAATACGATTGGTCCCCCTGGGGCGGCTGTGCCAGGGCCTCTAGGGAAAGGGATATCGGACAGGGCATTCCAGCCAGGATGGGAGCTACAATGCGGGAAAACCCTGCCTTTGAATAGTGCAATACTAATTCTGCCTTCCTGCCTTTACCTCTCTGCTGGTTGGTCAAAGGAGGCACCAGCAAAGGTCTGGGGAGTAGATTACCTCTGTTTTATCGGCATCAGGGATGTGAGTCCAGGTAAGAAAGAACTTGTATTTATATCGAACTTTCACGACCACATGATGTCCCAATGCGCTTCACAGCCAATGAGGCAGTTTTTAAGGTGGAATCACTGTTGTAATGTGGGAAACGTGGCAGCCAATTTGCGCACAGCAAGACCCCACAGACAGCAATGTGATGATGACCAGATAATCTGTTCTTATATGTTGGTTGAGGGATAACTATTGGCCAGGACACCGGGGAGAACTCCCCATCTCTTCTTCGAAATAGTGCCGCGGGATCTTTTAAGTCCACCTGAGAGGGCAGACGGGGCCTCGGTTTAATGTCGCATCCAAAAAGACGGCACCTCCGACAGTGCAGCACTCCCTCAGTACTGCACTGGAATGTCAGCCTAGATTTTTGTGCGCAAGTGTCTGGAGTGAGAGTTGAACCCACAACCTTGTGACTCAGAGGCGAAAGTCAAGGCTGACACCTTAAACAGACCAACCTGAGGCCCCAACGAGATAGTCGTTTGCGAGACCAGGTAGACTGAAGAACGAGGATAACTGAGTTACCCTGGAAAAGCTACCAATGGAAAGATGAAATAAAAGAGCGAGTTTTACTAATCTGCCATTGTTTTGCATTTTGCTCAGGATGAATTGGTGGAATCCGAGAAAAGGAGGAAACTATTGAGCGAGGAGCTGCAGAAAGTCAAACAGGTGAGTATTTACACACCCACTCTACACAGAAGCTGCTACAGAATTGTCTGCTCGGGTGGCCTGGGGGACACAACACGCATTGCCCCATCAAGCAGACCCAGGTCTTGTATAGCCAGGTTAGATGTGTTTCTGCTTATGCACTTGCTAGAACACGTTTTTCAGCCCATTCACTTCAATCTATTTTTACTGCAGCCTATTCTGGAGGGATTGGGGCTTCTGTCAATAACATAATGATAAGCACAGAAGAGGGAGGACCTTGGAACCATAGAATCTTACAGCACGTTTGGCCCGTCCTGCCTGTGCCGGCTCTTTGAAAGAGCGAACAATTAGTCCCATGCCCCCCTGCTCTTTCCCCACAGCCCTGTGAATTTTTCCTTTTCAAGTATAGATCCAATATTTTGCTGTGAGACCTTATCCATATTGGATTTCATTTGTCCTGGTTCTGCCTGTTATCCAGGTCCGTCTGCTGCATCACCAGATTCTCTAACAGCGTTCAATGAATTTGCCCAATGGTGCATTGCCAGTGACATTGCATGATGCTTGCAGATGCATACAGAGAAGATCATACACCATTCAATGCAGTTTGGTATTATTAAGCATTAAGGGTTGACAGAGCCGGGGTTGTTAAAATGAAGATGAGAGGAGAAAAAAAATAGCAGTTAATGATTACTCTCATTTTATAAAATCTCCAGGTACTTTTTCACCTTCGAAATGGTCAAGAGATTGGCGGTTAGCAGTTGGCAGAAAGGCTGTAGTTATGACGCTTCAAAACCGTCTCTTGGTGCTGGTTTGGTTTGGTCAGCTTTAAAGGCAGTATTGATATCAATGGACTGGTCAGGTGGGCAGAACAGTGGCAAATGGAATTCAATCTGGAGAAGTGTGAGGTAATGCATTTGGGGAGGGCTAACAAGGAAAGGGAATACACATTAAATGGTAGGACAGTGAGAAGTGCAGAAGAACAGAGGGACCTTGGAGTGCATGTCCACAGATCCCTGAAGGTAGCAGGACAGGTAAATAAGGTGGTTAAGAAGGCACACAGGATACTTTCCTTTATTAGCTGAGGCATAGAATATAATGTAGCAGAGCCTGGCCTCCAATCGTCTTGGATTCCCCTGCCATTGGACCAAGGCCTTGCTCTGTCAAGCCCGTGTGGTAGCTGGTGTGCAACGGCCACCCCGCATTAAAAGAATTCACGCACAGGCATCTTCCACCCTTTAAAATGAAGTTCGGGCATCAGTCACCTGAGAACTCATTTTTAATGTGGAAGCAAGTCATCCTCGGTTCCGAGGGACTGCCTAAGAAGAAGAAGTGTTCCTGGATAGACTGGTGGGGGAGGGGGCTAAGTGAAGCAAGGAGGCTTGCTAAGCACAGGGTGTGGGCAAGATGTGGGCAGTGTGTATTTTCTAGGGGTGCTTCAGTGGGCAGTGGGGAACCTGGGCCCCTCGGCATACATGTGTTGAAATTGCTGGAATTTCTCTCTGGCAGTGGCGCATAGATCAGATATTGACGATAATGCTCCTATTAGAGGCATGTCCTGCTAAATCATCTCGGGCATTTTCAAAGGGAGAGCAACAAGGAGTGTTTTTGAGATGCCTGCTGCTGGTGAACAATAGTAAATACCTCAGCTCGCTCAGCCGTGTAATGGTAGATGTCTAGCGGAAACTGCCATCAGGAGTCTGCCATGGCTGTTTGTACCACGGAGGATACCGTTAGTTGTTTAAGAACAGAAGAACTAGGAGCAGGCGTAAGCCATTCGGCCCTTTGAGCCTGCTCCGCCATTCAATGAGAAAATGGCTGATCTTCAACCTCAACTCCACCTTCCCACCTGATCCCCATATCCCTTGATTAACTTAGTATCCAAAAATCTGTCGCCCTCGGCCTTGAATATACTCAATGGGCCAATAATTCCGGTCCCAACGCGTGAGTACGGACGAGGTACTCACGCGTGGGCCCGTTGGAAGTGCCGGATTTCAGCATGCACAGCGCATGCGCGGGAAACCGGCATTTCCTCCAAGGGGTTCAGAGGTCCAACGCGTGCGCGCAGGACTCTGTGCGCACGCGTTGAACTTCCTTCTTTTTGACAGGTTTGCCCGTGTGTAAGGGCCTCAACTTTTTAGACGTATAAAAAGGAGGCGTAAGGACTTGATTCTTTAAGGTAAGTGGTCTATTATTTAAAATTATAACATTTTTTCCACAGCTTTGTTTTTAAGGACTTTACAGTAAGGTAAGTTTATTTTTAGATCTGATTTCTTCAAAAATTATTTTTTTCAAAAATTTGATTAATTGTTTAAAATAGTTTTTTAAAGTTATTTATAGTTCATTTAATTAGTGGGATTTTTTTTAACATTTTATTTAAAGTTTAAGTATTGTTTTGGGCGCCTGTAGTTTTCATGAGTTTGACAGTTCTTACTATCAAACTCATGAATGAAGTTTCCCCTCCCCTGTTTGGCTGCCCAGTGCTCACCTGATCCCAGCCAGCACATCGAACTAACTACGCCGCTGGATCAGGCAAGCACATCGCGCCGACAGCTGAACCGGGCCAGTGACAGGAATTCCAAGCAGGCCCAGGCTTCAGCTGTCGGCGCGCCGGGTAAGTGCACATCGGGGGCTTGCATGCGCGGCAAGCACCCGAACCTAATTTCTGGGCCAATGACTGAGCCTCCACAGCCCTCTGGGGGAGAGAATTCCAAAGATTCACAACCCTCTGAGTGAAGAAATTTCTCCTCATCTCAGTCCTAAATGGCCGACCCCTTATCCTGAGACTGTGCCCCCTAGTTCTACCCTGTCAAGCCCCTTAACAATTTTATACGTTTCAATGAGATCACCTCTCATTCTTCTAAACTCGAGAGAATATAGGCCTAGTTTCCTCAATCTCTCCTCATAGGACAATCCCCCCATCCCAGGAATCAGTCGACTTTAACTATAATGTTTAACTACACTTTAACTATATAAATGCAAGTCTTTCTTTCTTTTACAATGTTAGTCTCCAGCACAGGCAATAATCTTCGATGGGCTGTATGGGCTATTCCCATTGGAGGGTGGGCTGTTCGTAGAATTACATCGAATCTACAGCACAGAAACAAGCCATTCGGCCCAACTGGTCTGTGCCAGTGTTCACGCTTCACCCCCTCTTCATTTCATATCACCCTATCAGCACACCAATTGTGCATTTTAATAACCGGGTTTTTTTAAATCTTAAATGGATTAACACTTGTGTTGAAATAGCGCAGGCAGGCGATTGCCACAATGCATTAACCGTTGTGCTAAAAGCGGAGC
Organism: Somniosus microcephalus; assembly: GCF_052327205.1. Lineage (NCBI taxonomy): Eukaryota > Metazoa > Chordata > Chondrichthyes > Squaliformes > Somniosidae > Somniosus > Somniosus microcephalus. The sequence continues at coordinate 75,039,603 of NC_141007.1, read as the reverse complement.
ACACAGTAAATTGAACCCAACTGGGACTGATTGTACCAAATACTCAGACCTGAGGGCAAAAGGTTACCAGCAGCAAATGATCTTTTATTCTGCACTCTTTGTTTTAAAGGAAAGCTCCAGATTTGAGATTCCAAACCAATTCACCACTGTTCAAAAAACAGTCCAGTTCATTTAAAAAAATGAATTTTTGGATCTATCTCAAAAATGACAACACAAGTGGTCGGGCTTTATTTAGAGTAAATAAAGAGAAACTGTTTCCAGTGGCTAATGGATAACAATTGATAGAGAGGAGGTATTAGAAAGGCTGGCTGTACTTACAGTAGATAAATCACCAGGAGTGGATGGGATGCATCCTAGGATGCTGAGGGAATTGAGAGCGGAAATCGCGGAGGTACTGGCCATAATCTTCCAATCCTCCATAGATACGGGGCTGGTGCCAGAGGACTGGAGAATTGCAAATGTTACACCATTGTTCAAAAAAGGGTGTAAAGATAAACCCAGCAACTACAGGCCAGTTAGTTTAACCTCGGTAGTGGGGAAGCTTTTAGAAACAATAATCAGGGACAAAATTAACAGTCACTTGGACAAGTGTGGATTAAGTAAAGAAAGCCAGCACGGATTTGTTAAAGGCAAATCATGTTTAACTAACTTGATTGAGTTTTTTGATGAGGTAACAGAGAGGGTTGATGAGGGCAATGCGGTTGACATGGTGAACACGGATTTCCAAAAGGTGTTCGACAAAGTGCCACATAATAGGCTTGCCAGCAAAGTTGAAGCCCATGGAATAAAAGGGACAGTGGCAGCATGGATACGGAATTGGCTAAGTGACAGGAAACAGAATGTAGTGGTGAACGGTTGTTTTTCAGACTGGAGGAAGGTATATATAGTGGTGTTCCCCAGGGGTCGGTTCTAGGACCACTGCTTTTCCTGATATATATTAATGACTTGGACTTGGAAGTACAGGGCACAATTTCAAAATCTGTGGATGACACAAAACTTGGAAGTATAGTGAACAGTGAGGAGGAGAGTGAGAGACTTCAGGAAGACAGACAGGCTGGTGGAATGGGCGGGCACGTGGCAGATGAAATTTAACGCAAAAAAGTGCGAAGTGATACATTTTGGTAGAAAGAATGAGGAGAGGAAATATAAACTAAAGGGTACAATCCTAAAGGGGGTGCACGAACAGAGAGACCTGGGGGTATATGTGCACAAATCGTTGAAGGTGGCAGGGCAGGTTGAGAAAGTGGTTAAAAAAGCTTACGGGATCCTTGGCTTCATAAATAGAGGTATAGAGTACAAAAGTGTGGAAATGATGATGAACCTGTATAAAACACTGGTTCGGCCCCAACTGGAGTATTGTGTCCAATTCTGGGCACCACACTTTAGGAAGGATGTGAAGGCCTTAGAGAGGGTGCAGAAAAGATTTACGAGAATGATTCCAGGGATGAGGGACTTCAGTTACGTGGATAGACTGGAGAAGCTGGAGTTGTTTTCCTTGGAGCAGAGAAGGTTGAGAGGAGATTTGATCGAGGTGTTCAAAATCATGAGGGGTCTGGACAGAGTAGATAGAGAGAAACTGTTCCCATTGGTGGAAGGGTCGAGAACCAGAGGACACAGATTCAAGGTGATTGGCAAAAGAACCAAAGGCGACGTAAGAAAAAACTTTTTTGCGCAGTGAGTGGTTAAGATCTGGAATGCACTGCCTGAAAGGGTGGTGGAGGCAGACTCAATTTTATCTTTCAGAAGGGAGTTGGATAAGTACCTGAAGGAAAAAAATTTGCAGGGCTACAGGGAAAGGGCAGGGGAGTGGGACTAACTGAGAGCCGGCACGGGCTCGACGGGCTGAATGGCCTTCTTCCGTGCTGTAACCATTCTATGGCCAATTCATTAAATATATTCAAGAAGGAGTTGGATATATTTCTTGAGGCTAAAGGGATCAAGGGATATGGGGAGAAAGCAGGGACTGGGTACTGAATTTGGATGATCAGCCATGATTGCATTGAATGGCGGAGCAGGCTCGAGGGGCCGAATGGCCTACTCCTGCTCCTATCTTCTATGTTTCTATGAAGGGTCGATAACCAGATTTAAGGTGATTCGCAAAAGAACCAGAGGCGACACGAGGAAAAACTTTTTTACGCAGCGAGTGGTGAGGATTTGGAATGCGCTGCCCGATAGGGTGGTGGAGGCAGATTCAATAGGAGCCTTCAAAAGGGAATTGGATAAATACTTGAAGGAGAAAGAATTGCAGGGATACGGGGAAAGAGCGGGGGAGTGGGACTGACCGGATTGCTCTTTGAAAGAGCCGGCACAGACTCAATGGGCCGAATGGCCGCCTCCTGTGCTGTGTTGTTCTATGATTCCTGCCTGAAATAGTGCCCAAAGAGAGAGCCCCGCTCTGCCCCACCCCCCATAAAGTGTGAATGATATAACCCCCGCCCCCCGCTCTGCATCACAGTGTTATTTGGGCGTTACCCATGCATAACATGCAGCCTGTAAGGAACATAGAATCACAGAAATTTACGGCACAGAAGGAGGCCATTCGGCCCATCGTGTCCGCGCCGGCCGAAAATGAGCTCTCCAGCCTAATCCCACTTTCCAGCTCTTGGTCCGTAGCCCTGCAGGTTACGGCACTTCAAGTGCATATCCAAGTACTTTTTAAATGCAATGAGGGTTTCTGCCTCTCCCACCCTTTCAGGCAGTGAGTTCCAGACCCCCACCACCCGCTGGGTGAACAAAGTTCTCCTCAACTCCCCTCTAATTCCTCTACCAATTACTTAAATCTCTGCCCCCTGGTTATCGACCCCTCTGCTAAGGGAAATTGGTCCTTCCTATCCACTCTATCTAGGCCCCTCATAATTTTATACACCTCAATTAAGTCTCCCCTCAGCCTCCTCTGTTCCAAAGAAAACAACCCCAGCCTATCCAATCTTTGCTCCAGCCTGTGTCTTATCCTGTATCTAACACACATCAGTCTACACAATATCCTGTGTATAAAACACTCCCACCGATGCAATATCCTGTGTATAACACACACCAGCCGATGCAATATCCTGTGAATAACACACATCAGCCGATGCAATATCCTGTGTATAACACACACCAGCCGATGCAATATCCTGTGCATAACACACACCAGCCGATGCAATATCCTGTGAATAACACACACCAGCCGATGCAATATCCTGTGTATAACACACACCAGCCGATGCAATATCCTGTGTATAACACACACCAGCCGATGCAATGTCCTATGTATAACACAATCTAGGCTGTGCGCTATCCTGCAGATTTTACACACTATCCTGTGTATAACACACTCTGGCCTGTGTGTTATCTTCTAGAAAATACACTTCAGCCTCTGCATTATCATGTGTGTAATGCACTGTATCCTGCATTACTTCTGTGTAACACATTACAGTCGGTTATCCTGAATGTAACAAGATAGCCAGTGCACTATCCTGTGCATAATACTTTCCAGCCCGTGCATTATCCCCTGTGTAACACTGCCCAGCCCATGCATTATCCTGTGTAACACAGTCCAGCCCGTGCATTATCCCCTGTGTAACACAGTCCAGCCCGTGCATTATCCTGTGTAACACAGACCAGCCCGTGCATTATCCTTTGTGTAACACAGTTCAACCCGTACATTATCCTGTGTAACACAGTCCAGCCCGTGCATAATCCTGTGTAACACAGTCCAGCCCGTGCATTATCCTGTGTAACACAGTCCAGCCCGTGCATTATCCTATGTAACACAGACCAGCCCGTGCATTATCCTTTGTGTAACACAGTCCAACCCATGCATAATCCTGTGTAACACAGTCCAACCCATGCATTATCCTGTGTAACACAGTCCAGCCCGTGCACTATCCTGTGTAACACAGTCCAGCCCGTGCATTATCCTCTGTGTAACACAGTCCAGCCCGTGCATTATCCTGTGTAACAGTCCAGCCCATGCATTATCCTGTGTAACACAGTCCAGCCCATGCATCATCCTCTGTGTAACACAGTCCAGCCCATGCATTATCCTGTGTAACATAGTCCAGCCCGTGCATTATCCTCTGTATAACACTGTCCAGCCCATGTATTATCCTCTGTGTAACATAGTCCAGCCCGTGCATTATCCTCTGTAACACAGTCTAGCCCGTGCATTATCCTGTGTAACACAGTCCAGCCCGTGCATTATCCTCTGTATAACACTGTCCAGCCCGTGTATTATCCTCTGTGTAACACAGTCCAGCCCGTGCATTATCCTGTGTAACACGGTCCAGCCCGTGCATTATCCTGTGTAACACGGTCCAGCCCGTGCAATATCCTGTGTAACACAGTCCAGCCCGTGCATTATCCTCTGTGTAACACAGTCCAGCCCGTGCATTATCCTCTGTGTAACACAGTCCAGCCCGTGCATTATCCTGTGTAACACAGTCCAGCCCGTGCATTATCCTCTGTGTAACACAGTCCAGCCTGTGCATTATCCTCTGTGTAACACAGTCCAGCCCGTGCATTATCCTGTGTAACACAGTCCAGCCCGTGCATTATCCTCTAACACAATCCAGCCCATGCATTATCCTCTGTGTAACACAGTCCAGCCAGTGCATTATCCTCTGTGTAACACAGTCCAGCCCGTGCATTATCCTCTAACACAGTCCAGCCCGTGCATTATCCTGTGTAACATAGTCCAGCCCGTGCATTATCCTCTGTAACACAGTCCAGCCCGTGCATTATCCTTTGTGTAACACAGTCCAACCCATGCATAATCCTGTGTAACACAGTCCAACCCATGCATTATCCTGTGTAACACAGTCCAGCCCGTGCACTATCCTGTGTAACACAGTCCAGCCCGTGCATTATCCTGTGTAACACAGTCCAACCCGTGCATTATCCTGTGTAACACAGTCCAACCCGTGCATTATCCTGTGTAACACAGTCCAGCCTGTGCATTATCCTCTGTGTAACACAGTCCAGCCCATGCATTATCCTGTGTAACACAGTCCAACCCATGCATTATCCTGTGTAACACAGTCCAACCCGTGCATTATCCTGTGTAACACAGTCCAGCCCGTGCATTATCCTGTGTAACACAGTCTAGCCCGTGCATTATCCTCTGTGTAACATTGTCCAGCCCGTGTATTATCCTCTGTGTAACACAGTCCAGCCCGTGCATTACCCTGTGTAACACAGTCCAGCCCGTGCATTATCCTGTGTAACACAGTCCAGCCCGTGCATTATCCTGTGTAACACAGTCCAACCCGTGCATTATCCTGTGTAACACAGTCCAGCCCGTGCATTATCCTGTGTAACACAGTCCAACCCGTGCATTATCCTGTGTAACACGGTCCAGCCAGCCCGTGCATTATCCTGTGTAACACAGTCTAGCCCGTGCATTATCCTCTGTGTAACACTGTCCAGCCCGTGTATTATCCTCTGTGTAACACAGTCTAGCCCGTGCATTATCCTGTGTAACACAGTCCAGCCCGTGCATTATCCTGTGTAACACAGTCCAGCCCGTGCATTATCCTCTGTATGTAATCCAAACTATGTCCACGAAATGCAGGAAGAATGTCTTGCACCGTGTTTACCATGGTTGTTGGCGTTTGATCTCTGTGTCTTTGTCACGTGTAAAATACATGGGAATTCTGTGCTTGCAGGGTCAGTAGCTTCACTGCAAGAGAACGTTGTCATGCATAAAACATCACAGTTGTTGGCAGAGTAAACAGGCAGAACGAAATCCCTGCAGGGACAGGGCTGTTTTTTCAAGTTCACATAGCTGAGGGACGTGAACTGGTAGTAAGGCGAAGCAGATGTGAACTGGGGACCGTAGCTAGCTCTGTAGTAAAGAACTCAAACCTGGGAAACACCGTTTAGAAATAACTCTAGTGTTACTATTATTGATAGCTGATGGGAGCAGCAGGTTTATTGTGCTCCAGTTGTCCGTTAATACATCAGGAATGCAAAATGGAATTTCCTCTCATCGGAATAGCAGCGAGCGTGTGAAGCAGCTTCCTGTTGTTCGGTCTCTGGGTTCCTGGTTTCTTGCAGCAGGCCTTGGGGGAACAGCCCCATGAGTCCGTTTCACTAGAGCGCTGGAATGCTGCCCTTCCTTGCCGTGCCCCGCAGCATCACTTCCGCTGCTGACTGAGGGGAAACAGGGCAGCGACTTTACATAGAATTACAGTCAGTGTACAGCACAGAAACAGGCCATTCGGCCCAACTGGTCCGTGCCGGTGTTTATGCTCCACATGCACCTCCTCCCACCCTTCTTCATCTCACCCCATCAGCATATCCTTCTATTCCTCTCTCCCTCATGTGTTTATCTAACCTCCCCTTAAATACATCTCCGCTGTTCACCTCAACCACTCCCTGTGGTAGCGAGTTCCACATTCTCACCACTCTCTGGGGAAAGAAGTTTCTTCTGAATTCCCTATTTGATTTCTTGGTGACTATCTTATATTGATGGCCTCTAGTTATGCTCTTCCCCACAAGTGGAAACACTCTCTCTGTCTCTACTCTATCAAAACCTTTCATAATTTTAAAGACCTCTATTAGGTCACCCCTCAGCCTTCTCTTTTCAAGAAAAAAAGAGTCCCAGCCTGTTCATCCTTTCCTGATATGTGTACCCTCCCATTTCTGGTATCATCCTTGTAAATCTTCTCTGCACCCTCTTTAGTGCCTCTATCATTTTTACAATATGGCGACCAGAATTGTACGCAGTACTCCAAGTGTGGTCTAACCAAGGTTCGATACAAGTTTAGCATAACTTCTCTACTTTTTAAGTCTATACCTCTAGAAATAAACCCTAGTGCTTGGTTTGCTTTTTTTATGGCCTTGTTAACCTGTGTCGCTACTTTTAGTGTTTTGTGTATTTGTACTCTGAGATCTCTTTGCTCCTCTACCCCACCTAGACTCGCACCCTCCAAGTGATAAGTGACCTCCCTGTTCTTCCTACCAAAATGCAATACCTCACATTTATCTGTGTTGAAATTCTTTTGCCAATTATTTGCCCATTCTGCAAGTTTATTAATGTCTTCCTGTAATTTGTTGCAGTCCTCAGTATTGACTATCCCCCCCAATTTGGTGTCATCTGCAAATTTAGAAATTGTGTTTTTGATTCCAAAGTCTAAATCGTTAATATAAATTGAACAACAGTGGCCCCAGCACTGATCCTTGTGGAACACCACTACCCACTTTTTGCCACTGTGAATAGCTACCCTTTACTCCCACTCTCTGCTTTCTGTCTTGAAGCCAGCCAGCAATCCATTCTGCTACTTGTCCCCTGACTCCGCATTCTCTGACCTTGTTCATTAGTCTATTATGTGGTGCCTTATCGAAGATATTTTGAAAATCTAGATAAATTACATCTACTGCATTATCCTTGTCTATTCTCTCTGTTACCTCTTCAAAAAATTCAGTGAGGTTGGTCAAGCAAGACTTCCCCTTTTGAAATTCATGCTGACTATTCATCATTATTATATTTTTGGCTTCTAGATGTTCTTCTATTTTCCTCTTTAGTAAGGATTCCATTATTTTTCCTACTACCGATGTTAAGCTGACTAGTCTATAATTCCCTGGACATGTTCTATCCCCCTTCTTAAATATAGGTATTATTACGTTAGCTATCCGCCAGTCCTCTGGCACTACACCTTTTTCGAACAAATTATTAAATATGTGTAATAATGCCTCTGCTATCTCTTCCCTAGATTCTTTTAAAATGCACAGATGTAATCCACCCGGACCAGGGGTTTTATCCTCTTTGAGTTTGATTAGTTTATTTAATATATCTCCTCTTTATTTTAAATTCAATTATCTCATTACTAATCTCATCGTCTGATGTCATGTTCACCTGCTCTATCTTCCTGGTAAATACTGAAGCAAAATAATGATTTAATATTTCTGCCATCTCTCGATCGTTACCTGTGGTATTATCCTGTCCATCCCTTAGTGGCCCTATTCCCATCCTGACCTTCCTTTTTTTATATATGTGCCTGTAAAATATTTTACTATTTTGTTTTATGTTCCATGATCATTTAATTTCATAGTTTCTCTTTGCCTTCCTAATTGTTTTTTTGACTTTGCTCCTAATCTCTTCGTGTTCTTCCTTAATAAACTTAATATATGTCTCTTTCTTTACCCTCAATTGTTCCATGGTGTCCATGTTTGTTCTTTTTTTATTAGCGGAATATATTTTTCCTGGACTCTGTTGAACACCGTTTTAAATGTTTCCCATTGCTGTTCTTTGTCATTGTTTGGCAATATTGTTGCCCATTTTATTTTCCCAAGTTCGATTCTCAGCCCCTCAAAATCAGTTTTTCTCCAGTCTATTACCCTGGTCTTTGCCATATATTATCTTAAAGTGTATTATATTATGGTCACTATTGCCTAGATGGTCCCCTACTTTTACTTCTCTTATCTGCACTGGTTCATTCTCGATTACTAGATCCAATAGCGAATCCTCCCTTGTTGGGCTTTTTACATACTGGGTTAGAAAGGAGTTCTTGTACACATTGTAGGAACTCCATTCCTTTATCCCCTTTACCTACCTCTTCTCTCCAATTAATATCGGGGTATTTGAAATCCCCCATGATTATTATTCTATGTTTCACATACTCATTTCCCTAATTTGTTTGCATATTTCTTCCTCCACCTCCCTTCCACTATTAGGTGGTCTGTAGACTACACCTATTAGTGTGATTGATCCTTTATTATCTTTTATATCTATCCACATGGATTCTAGTTCTGTCTTGCTGATAGCTGCATCACTTTTTTCTACTACTATGATGTTATCCCTAATAAGTACAGCTATTCCACCTTCCCCTTTCCCCTCTCTATCTTTTCTAAATATGTTATACCCTGTAATGTTTGATTCCCAGTCCTGATTTTTCTGTAGCCATGTCTCAGTAATCCCTACTATGTCTGCTCCTTGCAACGCATGATTGCCTCCAGCTCCCCTGTTTTATTACGGACACTGTGTGCATTGCTGTACAGGCAAATTAACTCATTTTTAATAACAGTTCTTCTCACTTTATTTTTAACCATCTTTTTACACTCCTGTTCTATAACTCTATTTATTCCCTGGCCATCAATATCTTCCCTTACTTTATTCTTTCCTGTTTTGTTTATATTTAGGCTGGTTTCATTTCTTGTAGATCCCTCCCCCCATCTTACTAGTTTAAAGCCTTTGCCACCTCCCTATTTACCCTTTCCACTAGGACACGGGTCCCATCCCGGTTCAGGTGGAGCCCGTCCCATCGGTACAGCTCCTTCCTGTCCCAGTTCTGGTTCCAGTGTCCCATGAAAAGGAACCACTCTTTCCCACACCAGCCCTTTAGCCATGTGTTAATTCTCCTGATCTGACTGCTTCTATGCCAATTTGCACGTGGCACGGGCAATATTCCTTCAGCAGGACCTCTTCCCTGTTCCGACATGAAACACAACAACTGGATTTACCCCCTCCTTTTCCAAATACCTCTCCAGCCGCCTCGAGATATCCCTTACCATGGCAACACACCCTTCGGGATTCTCGTTCTTGGCTGCAAAGGACACTATCTGACATGAATCAACTGAGCGGCCTGCGGGTGGCGCTGTCCAGGGAGAGTATAAATACTCGGGCATGGGCCCAGCTTGCGCAGGACATTCTTAACAGGAACTAGTGAAGGACACAACTAGACCTCCATGTTGTAAAACAGTTGATTAAAGCTTTGTTTAACGCTTAGACCAAGTGCCTAGTAGCTTTCTTACGTCACTATCTATCCCCCTAATTATAGAATCCCCTATCACTACCACATTTCTATTCTGCTCTTTCCTCCCCCCACCCCCCTGACAACCTTCTGAGCCACGGTGCCTTGGTCTGCATTGTGGCTGTCCTCCCCCGCAGTCTTTCTCCTTGTCCTCACAGGTAGTGAGTACATTATACCTGTTGGACAGGACCAGTGTCTGTGGGATCTCCTTCTCAACCACTCCTAAGTCCCTGCTACCCAGCTCCCTAACAGTCACACCCTCCCCTTCCTGAAGCTGTGCTTTCCTCTGGGGTGTGACTGTATTCTGAACAAAACTGTCCAGAAATTCCTCCCCCTCCGTTATGTTTCAGAGTGTCTCTAACTCGCACTCCAGCTCAATGACTCTGAACCGGAGTGACTGAAGGCAGAGACAGTCTCGCTGTCCGCAAACTCCCACTTACCACAGTCCCGACACATAGCCTGCCCTGCCATCTCCAGAATTTTTTATTTATTTGTTTACTGATAACCTGAATTTTTCAAACCATTATTTATATTTGTATTAATTAATTTGTTTATCTAGTTAATTATTAATGTAATAAAGTAATAGTTATAGTTCCTCAGCTCTTAGTTTAAACCACTGCCTAGCTTAGAGAAAAAAACTGCGATAATACTTACCAACTGATCACCTACCTGCTGCCCTGTGATGTCACTCCTTGATTTTTTTTTGCTCTCTCTCTCCGCTCTTTTTTTCCCCTGTTTCTTGATATCACGTGAAGTGAATTGAATTGACTAAAGACTGGCTTCTGTGATGGTGGGGATCTCAGGAGGAGGCTGATAGGGATCATTTACTCGGCACTTCTGGCTGAAGATGGTTGCAAATGCTTCAGCCTTGTCTTTTGCACTCGTGCTGGGCTCCACCATCATTGAGGATGGGGATATTCATGGAGCCTCCTCCTCCCGTTAGTTGTTTAATGGTCCACCACCATTCACAACTGCAGAGCTTTGATCTGATCCGTTGGTTGTGGGATCGCTTAGCCCTGTCTATAACATGCTGCTTCCGCAGTTTAGCATGCATGTAGTCCAGTGTTTCAGCTTCCCCAGGTTGGCACTGCATTTTTAGGTACACCTGGTGCTGCTCCTGGCATGCTCTTCTACACTCTTTATTGAACCAGGGTTGGTCCCCTGGCTTGATGGTAATGGTAGAGTGAGGGATATGCCAGGCCATGAGGTTGCAGATTGTGGTGGAATACAATTCTGCTGCTGATGGCCCACAGCACCTAGATCTGTTCTGAATCTATCCCATTTAGCATGGTGGTAGTGCCACACAACACAATGGAGGGTGTCCTCAGTGTGAAGACGGGACTTTGTCTCCACAATGACTGTGCGGTGGTCACTGCTACCAATGCTGTCATGGACAGATGCATCTGCGACAGGTAGATTGGTGAGGAAAAGGTCAAGTAGGTTTTTCCCTCGTGTTGGTTCTCTCACCACCTGTCGCAGGCCCGGATTGGCAGCTGTGTCCTTCAGGACTCGGCCAGCTCGGTCAGTAGTGGTGCTACCGAGCCACTCTTGGTGATGGACATTGAAGTCCCCCACCCAGAGTACATTCTGTGCCCTTGCTATTCTCAGTGCATCTTCCAAGTGGTGTTCAACATGGAGCAGTACTGATTCATCAGCTGAGGGAGGGCGGTAGGTTGTAATCAGCAGGAGGTTTCCTTACCCATGCTTCATGGGGTCCGGAGTCAATGTTGAGGACTCCCAGGGCCACTCCTTCCTGACTGTACCGCCACCCCTGGTGGGTCTGTCCTGCCGGTGGGACAAGACATACCCAGGGATGGTGATGGAGGAGTCTGGGACATTGGCTGAAAGGGATGATTCTGTCAGCATGACTATGTCAGGCTGTTGCTTGACTAGTCTGTGGGACAGCTCTCCCAATTTTGGCACAAGTCCCCAGCTGTTGGTGAGGAGGACTTTGCAGGGTCGACTGGGCTAGGTGTGCCGTTGTCGTGCCTGTAGCCGGTGCCGAGGTCGATGCCGGGTGTTCCGTCCGATTTTATTCTTATTATGTTTCGTAGTGGTTTGTTACAACTGAGTGTCTTGCTGGGCCATTTCAGAGGGCAGTTAAGAGTCAACCACATTGCGATAGGTCTGGAGTCACATATAGGCCGGACCGGGTAAGGACGGCAGATTTCCTTCCCTAAAGGACATTAGTGAACCAGATAGTTTCATGGTCACCATTACTGATACTAGTGTTTTTTCCAGATTTATTTAATTAACTGAATTTAAATTCCCCAGCTGCTGTGGTGGGATTTGAACTTACGTCTCTGGATCATTAGTCCAGGCCTCTGGATTACTAGTTCAGTATGCTAACCACTATGCTACTGCTCCTGCATTGACTCCCAGCTTCCCCCATTGACTCCCAGGTTCCCCCATTGGCTCCCGAGTTCTCCCATTGACTCCCGGGTTCCCCCCATTGACTCCCGGGTTCTCCCATTGACTCCCGGGTTCTCCCGTTGACTCCCGGGTTCCCCCCATTGGCTCCCGAGTTCTCCCATTGACTCCCGGGTTCCCCCCATTGACTCCCGAGTTCTCCCATTGACTCCCGGGTCCTCCCGTTGACTCCCGGGTCCTCCCATTGACTCCCGGGTTCTCCCGTTGACTCCCGGGTTCTCCCGTTGACTCCCAGGTTCTCCCATTGACTCCCGGGTTCTCCCATTGACTCCCAGGTTCTCCCATTGACTCCCGGGTTCTCCCATTGACTCCCGGGTTCTCCCGGGTTCTCCCGTTGACTCCCGGGTTCTCCCGTTGACTCCCGGGTTCTCCCGTTGACTCCCGGGTTCTTCCATTGACTCCCGGGTTCTCCCATTCGCTCCGGGCTTGTGGCACTCACATCTTCCTGGTGGACTTGTCTCATCGATCCCCGTCTCACAGCCCTAGCCCTAGCAGCGATGCTTCCATGGGATGCTCAGGTTGAAATGATGGGGGCTCTCCTCCAGCGTCTGGGCAGCACCAGGCCCACCTCGCGACTTTCAGTGTGTACCTCGTATCTTCAAGCAATGGGGTAGACCTTGACCTGGTACAATAGTGTAAAACGGGCACAGGCACAGTGGGCCACATGGCCTCCTTCTGAGCTGTACGATTCTATGTAAAACGGGCAGCCGACTCGCTAGATCTACCAAGATCTACCTCATTGTGTTTTAATGAAATCTGATTTAGGAAAATGGAGAAAAAGCAAGATGAAGAGAACCCAGCCCAGGATAACCATGTCCTCCCCCCTTCCCACACACCCTATAAACTGCATCAGTGCCGCGCTGTACTGAGGCTGCACACACATCTTGTTAGCGGCCTTGTTAGCGGCTTACACTGCTGCCGCCACCCGGTACCGGACACTTTCACGCACGGTTTTAGTGGGCGGCAGCTGTGGGGGGGACTATTTCGTATTCTTCCAGCGAGCTTCCAGTGCAGCAGAGTTTGACACCATAGCCCTGAATCTCTAACCGATAGCCTGGTCAGAACCAGCCAGCATGCCTGGAGAACATAAACCCTGGCCTGTACCGTGTGGAGATCATTCAGAGCAGACATTCGTAAATTCAATCGTGGCAGACTCAATCGCGGCTTTCAAAAGGGAGTTGGATAAGTGCCTGAAGGAAAACAATTTGCAGGGCTACGGGGAAAGGGCGGGGGAGTGGGACCAGCTGGAGTGCTCTTGCAGAGAGCCGGCACGGCCTCCACGGGCCGAATGGCCGCCTTCTGTGCTGTAACCATTTTATGATTCTGTGATTCAATCTCCTCATGAAACAGTCGTGCATCTGGGTTTCTCTCCCAACCAGAAAATATTCAGGCTGGGAGGCAGGGGGAGAGAAACTGCACACACTTATTATTAAAGTGGATCTTAAATATTTAATTTAATAAAGAGAACTGCCGATGAACGAGGACCATGCTGATTAGTGAGGGAGATCCAGCCAATCGCTCGATCCATTAGCTCACACCCCAAGGTCGGAGCTGAGCAGAAGCTGCTTCACCACAATTGTGGACTCCCTCTTTATCAACAGTTATTTTCCAGCAATGTCTGGGGTGGCCATACTTCATGCTTTGAGCCTGGGATGCTGAGTTTCGTGTGGGCTGTTCGATGTTGCTGGGCATCACAGATAGATGCTTTTAAAAAAATTCATTCATGATATGTGGGCGCCGCTGGCAAGGCCAGCATTTATTGCCCATCCCTAATTGCCCTTGAGAAAGTGGCGGTGAGCCGCCTTCTTGAACCGCTGCAGTCCGTGTGGTGAAGGTACTCCCACAGTGCTGTTAGGGAGGCAGTTCCAGGATTTTGACCCAGCGACGATGAAAAAATGGCCGATATATTTCCAAGTCAGGATGGTGTGTGACTTGGAGGTGGTGGTGTTCCCATGCGCCTGCTGCCCTTGGCCTTCTAGGTGGTAGAGGGTTTGGGAGGTGCTGCCAAATGTTGTGCCGGGGAACACAGGCTAGAGATGAGGTGCTGAAACCCCAACTCAAGACTTGCATCTACAGCACCAATTTGCGCATAGCAAGCTCCCACAAACAGCAAATGTGATAATGACCAGATAATCTGTTTCAGTGATGTTGGTTGAGGGATAAATATAGGCCAGGACACCAGGGAGAAATCTTCGAAACAGTGCCACGGGATTGTTTAACTCCACCTAAGAGAGTAAACAGGACCTCGGTTTAACATCTTATCTGAAAGACCGCACCTCCGACAGTGCGGCGCTCCCTCAGTACTGCCCCGCCGCCAGTGCGGCGCTCCCTCAGCACTGCCCCGCCGCCAGTGCGGCGCTCCCTCAGCACTGCCCCGCCGCCAGTGCGGCGCTCCCTCAGCACTGCCCCGCCGCCAGTGCGGCGCTCCCTCAGTACTGCCCCTCCGACAGTGCAGCATTCCCTCAGTACTGCCCCTCCGACAGTGCAGCGCTCCCTCAGTAATGCCCCGCCGACAGTACAGCGCTCCCTCAGTACTACCCCTCCGACAGTGCAACGCTCCCTCAGTACTGCCCCTCCGACAGTGCGGCGCTCCCTCAGTACTGCCCCTCCGACAGTGCAGCGCTCCCTCAGTACTGCCCCTCCGACAGTGCAGCATTCCCTCAGTACTGCCCCTCCGACAGTGCAGCGCTCCCTCAGTACAGCCCCTCCGACAGTGCGGCGCTCCCTCAGTACTGCCCCTCCGACAGTGCAGCGCTCCCTCAGTACTGCCCCTCCGACAGTGCGGCGCTCCCTCAGTATTGCCCCGCCGCCAGTGCTGCGCTCCCTCAGTACTGCCCCTCCGACAGTGCAGCACTCCCTCAGTACTGCTCCTCCGACAGTGCTGCGCTCCCTCAGTACTGCCACTCCGACAGTGCAGCACTCCCTCAGTACTGCACTGGAGTGTCAGCCTGGATTTTTGTGCTCAAGTCTCTGGAGTGGGACTTGAACCCACAACCTTCTGACTCAGAGGCGAGAGTGCTGCCCACTGAGCCACGGCTGACACCAGCTCGTGATGTTGCAAATTGCATGTTGCTTTCTTTTCAAAGATCTTTGCGCCACCTTTGTGGCATGTTTCTCACACAATGTACCGTCCCCAGTTTGAGTACTGGAGCCCTGCTGACCTCCAGTGCTGTCTTCCAGCTGGGCTGCAGAAGCAGTGCGAGAGCTCAGACTCTCCCCCGTTTCCCCTTCCTCTCGAGGGGCAAAGCAACCTGGCGAACAGGAAGCTGGAACGTCGCCACACCTTCCCTGAAACACAACATTTATTTTAGTGAGGTGACTTTCCTCTTTAAACAAAGCCACAAACAGCTGTTCTCGGAAATGAATGAACCGCGAGTGTAACTGACGCAACCAGTGCATAAGAACATAAGAATTAGGAGCAGGAGTCAGCCATTCGGCCCCTCGAGCCTGCTCCCCCATTCAATCAGATCATGGCTAATCTTCGATCTCAACGCTACTTCCTCGCCCGATCCCCATATCCCTCGATTCCCCTAGGGTCCAAAAATCTATCGATCTCAGCCTTGAATATACTCAACGACTGAGCATCCACAGCCCTCTGGGGTAGAGAATCCCAAAGATTCACCACCCTCTGATGCAGAAATTCCTCCTCATCTCAGTCCTAAATGGCCGACCCCTTATTCTGAGACTGTGACCCCTGGTTCTAGACTCCCCAACCAGGGGGAACATCCTCCCTGCATCTACCCTGTCCAGCCCTCTAAGAATTTTACACATTTCACTGAGATCACCTCTCATTCTTCCAAAATACAGAGAATATATTCTGCTCAATCTCTCCTCAAATATTCTGCTTTTGAAAGGTGAGAGACTAGTAAATGTTGGTATTCAGAGGGATTTGGGGGTCCTTGTACACGATTCACAGAAAGTTAACATGCAGGTTAGTGTCAGTGCCCGTCTGTATGTCTGTGCTCCGCCAATTCTGGCATCTTGAGCATCCCCGATTTTCATCGCTCCACCATTGGCGGCCGTGCCTTCAGCCGCCTGGGCCCTAAGCTCTGGAATTCCCTCCCTAAACCTCTCCGCCTCTCTCTCCTCCTTTAAGACGCTCCTTAAAACCTCCCTCTTTGACCAAGCTTTTGGTCACCTGCCCTAATATCTCCTTATGTGGCTCGGTGTCAAATTTTTGTTTGATAATCGCTCCTGTGAAGCACCCTGGGATGGTTTACTACCATAAAGGCGCTATATAAATGCAAGTACAAAAGCAAAATACTGCGAAAGCTGGAAATCTGAAATAAAAACAGAAAATGCTGGAAATACTCAGCAGGTCAGGCAGCATCTGTGGCGAGAGAAACCGAGTTAACGGGGGCGATTTTACCAGCCCTGGGGAGGCAGGTCTGGAGGCGGGACCGCCAGGGAAATGGCTGAATCTGGGGACGGGTACCCATCCCGCCCCCAGCCCGCCTCCGAGCCATCTTCCCAGGAGGCGGGTACCCATCCCGCCCCCAGCCCGCCTCCACGCCATCTTCCCAGGAGGCGGGTACCCATCCCGCCCCCAGCCCGCCTCCGAGCCATCTTCCCAGGAGGCGGGTACCCATCCCGCCCCAAGCCCGCCTCCGAGCCATCTTCCCAGGAGGCGGGTACCCATCCCGCCCCCAGCCCGCCTCCACGCCATCTTCCCAGGAGGCGGGTACCCATCCCGCCCCCAGCCCGCCTCCGAGCCATCTTCCCAGGAGGCGGGTACCCATCCCGCCCCCAGCCCGCCTCCGCGCCATCTTCCCAGGAGGCGGGTACCCATCCCGCCCCCAGCCCGCCTCCGAGCCATCTTCCCAGGAGGCGGGTACCCATCCCGCCCCCAGCCCGCCTCCGAGCCATCTTCCCAGGAGGCGGGTACCCATCCCGCCCCAAGCCTGCCTCCGCGCCATCTTCCCAGGAGGCGGGTACCCATCCCGCCCCCAGCCCGCCTCCGAGCCATCTTCCCAGGAGGCGGGTACCCGACCCGCGCCGGGTCCCATCTCCTGGAGGCAGGATGGGGATTACAGCCACTTTAACTGCCCGTTAACAGGTAGTTAAGAGTATTATCCCCATTTTTCCATCATAGGTGCGGGCTTCCCGACGTTGGGAAACCCCGCCAGGGTCAGCGAGGCTAGCAGTGGGTCTGCGGGGTCCAAAGGTGCGCTGTGAAGGTAAGTGATGGGTGCAAGAGTGGAGAGGTAAGTATGTGAGGTGAGTGAAAAGTGATAGAAAAAGTTTCCTTACCTTTGTTTCTTCCTGCAGGCTTCAATCGTTGGGGATCCAGAGGCTCCGGCATCTCAGTGGCAGAGATGACGGAATGGCCGCTGCATTCTCTGATGCAACCGTCTGTTTTCTGCTCAGGAAAGAGGTTTGGTGAGTGTTGAGTACAAGAACTCACCAAACAACAGAGAATGTCAGGGTTTGACATCTCAAAGCTGTCAAATGATGACAATTTGACAGATGAAACGTCGTACACTGACGTTCTCTGTAACCGGCTTCCCCTTAATTGGTCTGCTGAGCCCGCTGGGCGGGCTTAACAAGGTCAATCAAGGGAAAATAGCGTGGGTTGGCCACAAGTCGATGGAGGCGGGACTAAAACCCGACAAGCAGCAGCCCTGTCTCCAAAGCGGCAAAATCACCCCCAACATTTCAGGTTGACGAAAGGTCATCGACCTGAAACGTTAACTCTGTTTCTCTCTCCACAGATGCTGCCTGGCCTGCTGAGTGTTTCCAGCATTTTCTGTTTTTATATAAATGCAAGTTATAGTTGTTGCGTGTGTGTCAGTGCCTGCGTGGGTGTGTCTGTGCGTGGGTGTGTCTGTGCGTGGGTGTGTCTGTGCGTGGGTGTGTCTGTGCGTGGGTGTGTCTGCGTGGGTGTGTCTGTGCGTGGGTGTGTCTGTGCGGGTGCGTGTGTCTATGTGTGTGAGTGAGTCTGTGCGTATGTCTGTGTGTGTGTCTGCGCGTGTCTGTGCGTGCGCGTGTCTGTGCATGTGTCTCTGTGCGTGTGTGTGCCTGCGTGTGTGTGTCTGTGCGTATGTCTGTGTGTGTCTGCGCGTGTGTGTGTGTCTGTCTGTGCGTGGGTGTGTCTGTGCGTGGGTGTGTCTGTGTGTGGGTGTGTGTCTATGTGAGTGAGTCTGTGCGTATGTCTGTGTGTGTGTCTGCACGTGTCTGTGCGTGCGCGTGTCTGTGCGTGCGCATGTCTGTGCATGCGTGTGTCTGTGCGTGTGTGTGTGTCTGCGTGTGTGTGTGTGTGTGTGTCTGCGCGTGTGTGTGCCTGTGCGTGTATGTGTGTCTGTGTGTGTGTGTGTGTGTGTGTATGTGTGTGTCCGTGCGTGTGGATGTCCGTGTGTGTGTCTGTGCGTGTGTTTGTGTCTGTGCATGTGTGTGTGCGTGTGTATGTCTGTGCGTGTGTGTGCGTGTGTCTGTGCTTGTGTCTGTGCTTGTGTGTGTCTGTCTGTGTGAGTGTGTGTATGTGTGTGTCTGTGTTTGTGTCTGTGCATGTGTGTGCGTGTGTATGTCTGCGTGTGCGTGTGTGTGTCTGTGCTTGTGTGTGTCTGTGCTTGTGTGTGTCTGTCTGTGTGTGTCTGTCTATGTGTGTCTGTCTGTGTGTGTCTGTCTGTGTGTGCGTGTCTGTGTGTTGCGTGTCTGTGTGTTGCGTGTCTGTGTGTTGCGTGTCTGTGTGTTGCGTGTCTGTGTGTTGCGTGTCTGTGTTGCGTGTCTGTGTGTTGCGTGTCTGTGTTGCGTGTCTGTGTGTGTGTGCGTGTCTGTGTATGTGTGTCAGTGTGAGTTTATGTGTGTGTGTTCGGTTTCAGATGCCACCAGTTCTCTCATCTTTTGCCCAACCTCTCTTCTCCACACTCCCAGGAAGCTAAAAGTGCGGTTGAAGAGGGCCGTTGCCTGCGGAGCCGGATCCACCTCGCCGAGGCGGCACAGCGGCAGTCCCGGGGCATGGAGATGGACTACGAGGAGGTGATCCGCCTACTGGAGGCTGAGATTACAGAGCTCAAAGCTCAGCTGGCGGATCAGCACGGGCAGACCAAGGCAAGAATCGGTGTCATCTCTTGTTACCATAGCAACGCGGTGGTCATCATGCCATGTTCTGTATTGGTTAAGTGCTCACCCATTGCAGCAAAGTAGGTCAGAGGCTGTCAGCGTGTTACACAGCTATTCACAGGAATTCAAGCAAGAGACTCAATGTGACGGCTCGATCACTTGAGTGAGCTATTAGCACGGGGCAAGCGAGTTGTGCAGCCTTCTAACTGGGTCACTCCCCATCCAGCTCCTCCAAACTAATCACTAACAAGTTTGTCATGGTTTTTTCCCTTTCATTTAAAGGAGTGCCTCATGCTTTGGTGAGCTGTTCAAGTGTGCAGCACGGGGCCTCGCAGGTCACATGTAATACACTTTTAAATCCATGTTCCCCGTAAATCTGAAGCGGCGGACACTAACCGACCTTGCTTTATTTAATCCCCTGCCGGTGTCGCTGGTGAGGCCGGCACCTATTGCGTATCTCCCCTGAGAAGCTGGGGGTGGTCGAGCCGCCTTCTCGAACCGCTGCCGTCTGTGCTCCCCAACCGCTCTTAGGAGCTGGCGCGTTGTCCCAACCGAGTGTCGCGCTCGGCCAGTTCAGAGGGCAGGTTAAGAGTCAACCTCGTTGGTGTGGGACTGGAGTCACATGTAGGCCCAGACTGGGCAAGGACGGCGGGTTTCCTTCCCTAAAGGGCATTAGTGAACCAGTTGGGTTTTTACAACAGCTCCATTGCCCCTTTTTACCGATGCCAGCTGTTTATTCCCAGATTTCTTTGAGCAAAGCGGTGGCCCTATCCCTAACGATGGTCCAGTACTACAATCCTTTTCAACTAAAGGGTTGGATAAACAGCCCCTCTGATTGAGAGGCACCGTTTTCTCATTCTGTGCGGGGGCACGATATGATTCAGCACCTCCCAGCACAGACTTCAACACGACGAAAGTGCAGGTCGGGCATTCCGGCACGGGGCTGGATGTTCTGTCCCCTCGTTTTAATGGCCCGAACACCAGGGAGTGTAGCAGATCCGCGGCATTGACTTCCGTGCTCAATTATCCAATCTGCTCCTCCATCCGGGGAGATTCCCCGGCAGGAGCAGGAACTTGGAGCCACATCGCTGTAACGTTTGCTCTTTTGCTGCACTGCTGCCGATTGCCATTTGATAAAATGGAGAGTTGGGCTATCACTGAGGGCAGTGACGACACTGAGCCATGAGGGACTGAGCCAGGCTCACCAGTTAGCTCATCTGTGCCGTGCTGTTAGTGGGAAGAATAGAATCATAGAATAGAATCTTACTGCACAGAAGGAGGCCATTCGGCCCATCGTGCCTGTGCCGGCTCTTTGATAGAGCGAACAATTAGTCCCACTCCCCCCTGCTCTTTCCCCAGAGCCCTGCAAATATTTTTTATCCCCCTTCAAGTGTGTGTGTATATATCTATAAAAATATAGTTCCCTTTTGAAAGCTACTATTGAGTCTGCTTCCACTGCCACTACAAGCAGCGCATTCCAGATCACAACTCACTGCATAAAAAAATTCTCCTCATCTCCCCTCTGGTTCTTTTGATAATTGCCCCCTGGTTACTGACCCTCCCTCCTTATTTATTCCATCAAAACCCATCATCATTTTGAACACCTCTGATGATTGGGGTTTGGGGGGAAATAAAAAGATAAATCAAGTGGCTGGAGCACGAGCTCACAGTATTAGGTTGCATTGTCACAGTAGGTCATACCACGTTGCTGGTTTAAGAGGGAAGAAAATCCAGCGATGGCTCGACTTCCTGATTGCTGGAACGTGTGCCTGAATGGATTCGGTCCTTGACATGAACCTTGTCATTCATGTGGAAATGACTTGTGGAAATGACTTATGAAATGATACTGGGCGGCCTGCTGGTGGCGCTGTCCAGGGAGAGTATAAATACTCGGGCATGGGCCCAGCTTGCTCAGGACATTCTTTAACAGGAACTAGTGAAGGACACAACTAGATCTCCATGTTGAAAAACAGTTGATTAAAGCCTTGTTTAATACTCAGACCAAGTACCCAGTAGTTTTCTTACGTCAGTCCTCTTGTCTCCCCTCGCCCCCTGGGATCGAATAGACTGCCAACTCTCATTAGTTGAGTATGGGCATGAAGAATGACTATTGAGGGGGTTGCTGCAGCCCATAGAACTATAGCCCATTAGAGTTTTCAGGTGCAGAGGTTTCCGAAGTCCTGTAAACCCATGGTATAAAGTGTGGGTTTGACAGGAGTATGTGAGAACAATGGCTGTTAGCTGTAATAACAAGGCAGAAGGTGATGGCTTTAACTGATATCTGTGCTGCAGGACAACACCCAGGACCTGCGAAAGCGAATTGCCGTCCTCGACTGTCAGCTACGGAAGTCGGAGATAGCGAAGAAAACCTTTGAGGTGTCCACTGAGAAACTGCTGCAGTTTGTGGAGGTACAGCACATATCTTTATATACAGACTAGGGCTATCTGTATATACAGAATGGGGATATCTGTATATATAGAATGGGGATATCTGTATATACAGACCAGGGATATCTGTATATACAGACCGGGGATATCTGTATATACAGACCGGGGATATCTGTATATACAGACCGGGGCTATCTGTATATACAGACCGGGGGTATCTGTATATACAGGCTGGGGGGTATCTATATACAGACCGGGGATATCTGTATATACAGACTAGGGATATCTGTATATACAGAATGGGGATATCTGTATATATAGAATGGGGATATCTGTATATACAGACCAGGGATATCTGTATATACAGACCAGGGATATCTGTATATACAGACCGGGGATATCTGTATATACAGACCGGGGGTATCTGTATATACAGGCTGGGGGGTATCTATATACAGACCAGGGACATCTGTATATACAGACCGGGGGAGATCTGTATATACAGACTAGGGATATCTTTATATACAGACCAGGGATATCTGTATATACAGAATGGGGATATCTGTATATATAGAATGGGGATATCTGTATATACAGAGCAGGGATATCTGCGAGGGGTATCTGTATATACAGACTGGGGGGTATCTATATACAGACCAGGGATATCTGTATATACAGACCGGAGGTATCTATATATAGACCAGGGATATCTGTATATACAGACCAGGGATATCTGTATATACAGACCAGGGATATTTGTATATACAGGCCAGGGATATCTGTATATACAGACAGGGGGTATCTGTATATACAGACCAGGGATATCTTTATATACAGACCAGGGATATCTGTATATACAGACCGGGGATATCTGTATATACAGACCGGGAGTATCTGTATATACAGACCGGTGGTATCTGTATATACAGACAGGGGGTATCTGTATATACAGACCAGGGATATCTTTATATACAGACAGGGGGTATCTGTATATACAGACAGGGATATCTTTATATACAGACCAGGGATATCTTTATATACAGACCAGGGATATCTGTATATACAGACCGGGGGTATCCCAGCCTAATGCGTGGCTTTACAGCGGGAGTGCACTCTATGCCTGCGCACCTTCAGGCCACGTGCGTCTTATTCACCGTTGAGCAATGTTCCCTCTGAATTGTCCTTGTTGTGTGCGGTCTGTTTATTTCAATGCGCAGTCCATTTTATTTTCTGCGCGGGACCTTGCAGATTACTGCGCTGCTGGGCATGCGTGCAGCTTAGAGGGAACAATGCCACTGAGGCCTTTTATATTATTTTTTTAAACTTATTTTCTCCTAATATTCTGCTGCCCGTCTCAAAGCTGGCACCTCCCTGGCCCGTGTGCTTCAGTTCAACACCGAGCTGGCCATTCACTCAGAGAGCCATCAGGTGCGAGTGAAATAATTTCTAGCCGTTTAGTTTGTAAAAGAGATTCCAATAGTGGCATTTAAGGGGAAGTTGGATAAACATATGAGGGAGAGAGGAATAGAAGGATATGCTGATGGGGTGAGATGAAGAGGGTGGGAGGAGGCTCGCGTGGAGCAGAAACACCGGCACGGAGCAGTTGGGCCGAATGGATCGTTTCTGTGCTGTACATTCTATGTAACTCGATGTGACATCGTTCCCTTCCAGTACGATGTAGTACCGTCCTAGTGCTGATTGTAACATATGTTTCTCTGCTCAACTCCAGGTGGTGCATGAGGTTCTCGCTGAGAGTCCAGCTGCTCTAACTAATGTCGGGTATGTAAACACAATATATTACAACCAAAAGTCACCACGTATTGGAGCGGGAATATAGCCAGCACTGTGATACTCAAAACCTGGAGTCTTCAGTGGGACCAATGAAAACACAGCTCTGCTCAAGTGAGGAGGCAGGAAGGAGAGACTTAGCCGGGCAGGGTTCCATTACTGTGTGGCTGCCGCACACCTCCGCTTCCAGTTCATTTCCCTGCTGGCACTGGCCGCCAGTTTGGGGGTTTACACAGAAGGAAGTGAGAGAGATGTGGGCAGAAAAGGTTCAGTTTGAACATAAGAACATAAGAAATAGGAGCAGGAATAGGCCACTAGGCCCCTCGAGCCTGCTCCGCCATTCAATAAGATCATGGCTGATCTCGGGCTCAAAGCCACTTCCCAGCCCGCTCCCCATAACCCTTCACTCCCTTATCTTGCAAAAATCTGCCTATCTCCACCTTAAATGTCTTTAATGACCCAGCCTCCACAGCTCTCTGGGGCAGAGAATTCCACAGATTTACGACCCTCTGAGAAAAGAAACTCCTCCTCATCTCAGTTCTAAAAGGGCGACCCTTTATTCTGAGACTCTGCCCCCGAGTTCTAGATTTCCCCACGAGGGGAAACATCCTCTCTGCATTTACCTTGTCGAGCCCCCTCAGTATCTTATATGTTTCAATAAGATCACCTCATTCTTCTAAACTCCAATGAGTAAATTCATAAGTCAACACCCTCATCTCTGGAATTAACCTAGTGAATCGTCTCTGAACTGCCTCCAATGCAAGTATATCCTTCCTTAAATAAGGAGACCAAAACTGTACGCAGTACTCCAGGTGCGGTCTCACCAATACCCTGTACAGTTGTAGCAGGACTTCCCTGCTTTTATACTCCAACCCCCTTGAAATAAAGGCCAACATTCCACTTGCCTTTTTGATTACTTGCTGTACCTGCATGCTAACTTTTTGTGTTTCATGCACAAGGACCCCCAGGTCCCTCTGAACTGTAGCATTTTATAATCTCTCTCCATTTAAATAATAATTTGCTTTTTTATTTTTCCTGCCAAAGTGGATAACCTCGCACTTTCCCACATTATACACCATCTGCCAAATGTTTGCCCACTCACTTAGCCTGTCTATATCCCTTTGCAGATTCTTTGAGTCCTCTGTACAACTTGCTTTCCAACCCATCTTTGTATCATCTGCAAACTTGGCTACATTACACTCGGTCCCTTCATCCAAGTCATTAATGTAGATTGTAAATGGTTGAGGCCCCAGTTTGGATCAGTGCTTCCATCAAATTCACAGACAGAGCAATCTCGTACAAACTCATTAATGTGCTTGTTACTAATATGATGCAATGCAACTCCATGATTGCACTTCATTTACCCAGAAAACTCACTCACCAAAATACTTCATGATCATCTCCTAAATTAAAGCAAAAAGCTCATTGGGGAGCTCAGCCGCTGTGTATTTTATGTGATTGTGATTGTGGCTCAGTGGGTAGCACTCCCACCTCTGAGTCAGAAGGTTGTGGGTTCAAGTCCCACTCCAGAGACTGAGCACAATAAAGCTAGGCTGACACTCCAGTGCAGTACTGAGGGAGCGCTGCACTGTCGGAGGGGCAGTACTGAGGGAGCGCTGCACTGTCGGAGGGGCAGTACTGAGGGAGCGCTGCACTGTCTGAGGGGCAGTACTGAGGGAACGCCGCACTGTCGGAGGGGCAGTACTGAGGGAGCGCTGCACTGTCGGAGGGGCAGTACTGAGGGAGCGCTGCACTGTCGGAGGGGCAGTACTGAGGGAGCGCTGCACTGTCTGAGGGGCAGTACTGAGGGAACGCCGCACTGTCGGAGGAGCAGTACTGAGGGAGCGCCGCACTGTCGGAGAGGCAATACTGAGGGAGTGCTGCACTGTCGGAGGGGCAGTACTGAGGGAGCGCCGCACTGTCGGAGGGGCAGTACTGAGGGAGCGCAGCACTGTCGGAGAGGCAATACTGAGGGAGTGCTGCACTGTCGGAGGGGCAGTACTGAGGGAGCGCCGCACTGTCGGAGGGGCAGTACTGAGGGAGCGCAGCACTGTCGGAGGAGCAGTACTGAGGGAGCGCTGCACTGTCGGAGGGGCAGTACTGAGGGAGCGCTGCACTGTCGGAGGGGCAGTACTGAGGGAGCGCCGCACTGTCGGAGGAGCAGTACTGAGGGAACGCTGCACTGTCGGAGGGGCAGTACTGAGGGAGCGCTGCACTGTCGGAGGGGCAGTACTGAGGGAGCGCAGCACTGTCGGAGGAGCAGTACTGAGGGAGCGCTGCACTGTCGGAGGGGCAGTACTGAGGGAGCGCTGCACTGTCGGAGGGGCAGTACTGAGGGAGCGCTGCACTGTCGGAGGAGCAGTACTGAGAGAGCGCTGCACTGTCGGAGGGGCAGTACTGAGGGAGCGCTGCACTGTCGGAGGGGCAGTACTGAGGGAGCGCCGCACTGTCGGAGGGGCAGTACTGAGGGAGCGCTGCACTGTCGGAGGGGCAGTACTGAGGGAGTGCTGCACTGTCGGAGGTGCCGTCTTTCGGATGAGGCGTTAAACCGAGATCCTGTCTGCTCTCTCAGGTGGATGTAAAAGATCCCACGGCACTACTGGAAGAAGAGCAGGTGAGTTCTCCCCGGTGTCCTGGGGCCAATATTTATCCCTCAATGAACATCACTAAAACAGATGATGCAAACATTTAAAGATCGCATGGATGAACTACAAAATTTGTTCATCCCTGTTTGGCATAAAAATAAAACAAAAAAGGTAACGCAACCGTGGCTAACAAGGGAAATTAGAGATAGCATTAGATCCAAGGAGAGGACATATAATTTGGTGAGAAAAAGCAGCAAACCTGAGGACTGGGAGCAGTTTAGGATTCAGCAAAGTAGGACAAAGGGATTAATTAAGAGGGGGGAAATAGAGTATGAGAGTAAGCTTGCAGGGAGCATAAAAACTGACTGTAAAAGCTTCTATAGATATGTGAAGAGAAAAAGATTGGTGAAGTCAAGCGTAGGTCCCTTGCAGTTAGAATCAGGGGAATTTATAATGGGAAACAAAGAAATGGCAGACCAATTAAATACATACTTTGATTCTGTCTTCACAAAGGAGGACACAAATAACCTCCCAGAGATGTCGGGGAACATAGGGTCTAATGAGAGGGAGGAATTGAATGAAATTCTCTACCACAGAAGGCAGTTGAGGCCAATTCATTCAATATATTCAAGAAGGAGTTAGATATATTTCTTAAGGCTAAAGGGATCAAGGGATATGGGGAGAAAGCAGGGACAGGGTACTGAGTTTGGATGAGCAGCCATGATCTCATTAAATGACGGAACAGGCCTGAGGGGCCGAATGGCCTACTCCTGCTGCTATCTTCTATGTTTCTATCTGGTCATTATCACATCACTGTTTGTGGGATCTTGCTGTGCACAAATTGGCTGCCGCTTTTCCTACATCACCACAGTGACTACACTTCAAAATACTTTGCCTGTAAAGTGCTTTGGGACGTCCTGAGGTCGTGAAATGCAAGTTCTTTGTTTATTTCAAGTGCGCCTCTTGATTTGTCGGAATTCCTTTCAGTAAAATCTTAACCACCAACCTGGGCTTGTAATACCAAGTGAGCTGCTCCCTGCTTCGTGCGTCAGACGAGTTCATCAGAGGTTCAGCGCTAAAGGCAGCCCGTCAACCGAGCCACTTAGACCGGAGGTCCCAGGTTCACTCACAGGCCTGTGCTGAATCAGCTGATCTCATTTAGCCACAGTGTCCCTGGGATAAAGAGAGAAAAATCAGCCCGGGGTTCCTGCTCCTGGCTGCTATCTAGTGACTGCTTGTGGGGAAAGTGTGATGACAACCTTGGTTGCATAGCCCCCTTACACTCACAGTCTAAACTTGCACATGAAGAATGTCTGCATGGGCAAGATGGCCATCGCCTGTGATACCATGCTCCTGCAATAGCTTCTGGAAAGGAAAGGGTAGAAAGCTGGGGAGCGTGCTGAGTGACAATGCACAAACTTTAATCCTTGCTTGTGTGGAATATCTAACATCCTGTCCAATTTAAACCTTCTAAACTGCTCTAATTGAGTTGTTTACTGTGACAGCGTGCTGCCTTCTTGTCTTGACCTATTTTTGCGGCTGGGATTCCAAATTTGTTTTAGTCGCCAATGCTCCACATTAACTCAACCAGATCAACCTCAGTAACTTTAAAGGGGAAGTGCCCTCCACTGAGTCGTCTCACAGTCTAAGCTGTATTAAAGGGACATGCTTATGCCTCTCAGTTCTCTCTTGCTGCCCAGCTTCGGACTGTCACTTCGAGACAGCCTGGGGGCTGTAGTCTGATGTGCTCTGGGCTCAGTTTCTGCATTAGCGAGCTGAGAGCCAGTCACTCCGTCCTGCCATGCACAGAGGCAAGTGCTAATGTTCTATAGTTCTGATTATAAATCATTAATCCACTCTGGAGAGTGGGAATTTATTGAGTTCCATCAGATTAACGTTTTATATTAAATGTTTAATGAGCTCCTTCTCGGCAAATGGATATTTCGAGCTGGAGATTGAAGATTCGGGTATGACTGGCTGCGAGTGCCAAGCTCCCTCGCACGCACGACCCTTTGTTTAGAAGATGGCTCCTTGTGTTGGTTAGGGTGCAGGGAGAATGGGGCTGGAGCAGGGACCCGCAACCGATTGGCGCCACCCTCCCCGGGTTTCCCTTCAGTGTGCCGCTGGTCCTTGTGCAGGAATTCCACGCTCGGACCGCTGTCCAACATTCGGGTTCTGAGCCCCAGCTGGGAGCAGCGTCCTGTCACCTCCACATCGCCTGGTGCTGGTACGGGTGCCGCCAATGGCCAAAGGTCACAGCAAGGCGTCCATAAAGGAGTCATTCCAAGATCACAGGTTCAATCTCCAGTCTATGCCGGGCTACCCGTACTCAGCTTGCGCCACCAAGGTATACTAGCACCTGCGCAAATGAACTCCCAACAAAAGTCAGCACCTTCTGGAGATGACGGGGGGTGGGGAGGGAATTGGTAGAGAAGAAAAACGTCGTTGTATCCAGGTACTGGGAGCTGATGTTGCTTCCCAGTCTTCTATCAGAGCAGCAAGTAGAAAAAGAAAGACTTGCATTTATATAGCACCTTTCATGACCTCAGGACGTCCCAAAGCGCCTTATAGCCAATGAAGTACTTTTGAAGTGGAGTCACTGTTGTAATGTAGGAAACGCAGCAGCCAATTTGCCCACAGCAAGATCCCACAAACAGCAATGTGATAATGACCAGATACTCTATTTTTTTAGTGATGTTGATTGAGAGATAAACATTGGCCGCAGGACACCGGGGAGAACTTCCCTGCTCTTCTTCGAAATAGTGGCCATGGGATCTTTTACGTCCAGCTGAGGGAGCAGACGGGGGCCTCAGTTTAACGTCTCATCCGAAAGACGGCACCTCCGACAGTGCGGCGCTCTCTCAACGCTGCACTGGGATTGTCAGCCTGGATTATGTGCTGAAGTCTCTGAACCCACAACCTTCTGACTCCGAGATGAGAGCGCTGCCCACTGAGCCACGGCTGATCACAGGGCTTGAGCAATCTCTGTTGGAGAAGAACTGAAACCTTTGGTAATTTTGGCCCAGAAATTAGGTTCGGGGGCTTGCCGCGCGTGCAAGCCCCCGATGTGCACTCACCCGGCGCGCCGACATCTGAAGCCTGGGCCTGCTTGGAATTCCTGTCACTGGTCCGGTTCAGATGTCGGCGCGATGTGCTTGCCTGATCCAGTGGCGTAGTTAGTGCGATGTGCCGGCTGGGATCAGGTGAGCACTGTGCAGCCAATCAGGGGAGGGGAAGCTTCATTCATGAGTTTGATGGTAAGAACTGTCAAACTCATGAAAAGCACGGGCGCCCAAAAGACTAGTTTAACTTTAAATAAAATTTTTAAAAACATCTCAATAATTAAATAAACTATAAATAACTTTAAAAAACTATTTTAAACAATTAATCAAATTTTTGAAAAAAGTAATTTTTTTAAAAATTGGGTCTAAAACTACACTTACCTTACTGTAAAGTCCTTAAAAACAATAAAGCTGTGGAAAAAATGTTATAATTTTAAGTAATAGACCACTTACCTTAAAGAATGAAGTCCTTACGTCTCCTTTTTACATTCGTAAAAAGGAGAGGCCCTTACACACGCGCAAACCTGTGGGGAAAAAAAGGAATTTCAGCGCGCGCGCGCAGACTCCTGCGCGCACGCGTTCGTCCTCTGAACCCCTTGGTTCAGAGGACAGGAAATGCCGGTTTTCCGCGCATGCGCTGTGCATGCTGAAAACCGGCACTTCCATCGGGCCCACGTGTGAGTACCCCGTCCGTACTCACGCGTTGGGCCCGGAATTACTGGGCCATTGACTCCAGAAAATCTCCTAAAAAGACATTCTTTCTAAGAAAGAAAGAACTTGGATTTATATCACAATTATCACATGCTCAAGATGACCCATAGTACTTTACACTCAATTAATTACTTTTTTAAGTGCAGTAACTGTTGTGACAATCAATTGTATCACACAGCAAGATGCCTCAAACAGCAAATTAAATAACAGGTCAGCTTGTCTGTTTTGCCTGATCTTGGTTGAGGGAGGAACATTGACCAGGACACTAGGAGAACCTCCTGCACGTCTTCAGATAGAAGGATTGTGACAGAAAACCATATTTGCCCGTGTTGAATTTTTGACTCCTATTTTATATTGCTAGAAACAGCATGTGAGAGATTTAACACCCAAAGCCACAACGGAAAAAGCCATCAACTCAGTTCAGACAGGTTGGCTGCAAAGAGCTTCACAATATGTTAATTCTTAAGAGGGTCCAAGATATTAATTACTTACATGGCAGGGGCCATCATATCCAATTATAGAGCTCTTTGCCATCGGCTATCTATTCGATATTAGTGGATGGCTATTGATCTGATGTCATTATGAGATGCCGTCGTTTATTGCTTTTTTATTTCTGTATCAGTTCAGAATGGTTTAGATCATATTTCCGTGTATAAGCTTGCCTGAGAAAGTCTGCAGGGAGTGTCAGTTAGGCAGCCCGCAGCCAAAGATCTATGTGTTTATAGTTTAGTGTTGGCCCAGCAAGGAAGACCAAATGAAGCTATGGCAAGTAAAGGTTCTATTTAAAGTTTAAGTTTAGACAGAAAGTGAGTGGCATCTTTATTATTTTATGTATTGGGAACGTAAGTATGTTTCCCTGTGTTTACTGTTCATTCACCTGTATTTATATAAATAAAACCACTTGTTGGTTCGTACGTCTAGTGAGAATGTACATAAGGTTCTCTTTTCACATGGTGCACCTGATACATTCCAGTAGCTGATGTACTGAGTAAGGGTTCTCTGTTACAATCCCTGGGTCACGCTATCATGCAACTAAATGTAACAACCTTCCGAAATCTCTGCGCTCCTCCAGTTCTGGCCTCTTGCGCATCCCTGATTTTCATCGCCCCACCATCGGTGGCCATACCTTCAGCTGCCTCGGCCCTAAGCTCCAGGATTTCCTCCCTAAACCCCTCCGCCTCTCCTCCTTTTAAGACGCTCCGTAAACCTACCTCTTTAACCAAGCGTTTGGCCACCTGTCCTAATATCTCTTTATGTGGCTCGGTGTCAAATTTTGTTTGATAACACTCCTGTGAAACGCCATGCGTTAAAGGCGCTACATAAATGCAAGTTGTTGTTGGGTCGGAAAATGTGCGCTCCAGATCGTAGGGGACACGAGCTCCACTTATGGGAGTGCTCGGTGGCACTTAACCCAAGATAATATCTATGGGGAAAAAAGCATAGAACGTGATGAGAATCTACATAATACTAAACCACTTGGTGCCACCTGGCATATAATCTTTTTAAAGACCTGTAGTAGTTCTTCCTATACTCGATGCTAATCTAAGGTTTTAGCCATCAGCATTATAATTCTGGGTTCATATTTAACAGGAAGGAAGCAACATAAAGTTTTCAGGTCTAAGACCGTTCATTAGAACCACCCTCTTTCGCCTCGCACCACTTTCCCTTTTGTCATTTAATCACTCCTGCTCTCCACCCTATCACAGACCTTCCCTTTCATTCTTTCCCAGCGCCACGTTCCCTGGCTCTGTACTTGCTTAAAAGTTGTTAAATCCCTAACACCCTCCAGTGCTGGCGAAAGGTCATCGACCGGAAACATTAACTCTGTTTCTCTCCCCACAGATGCTGCCTGACCTGCTGAGTGTTTACAGCATTTTCTGTTTTTATTTCAGATTTCCAGCATCCGCAGTACTTGGCTTTTTATTTTGTTTAAAAGTCTGTTCAGTTCCATTGTATTATTATTCTTGGACCCACAAAACCCCCCCAACCTCTTTTTTTAGGGGGTGCGGGAGGTGAGTTACGACACAGAAATTAACGGTGGTTCCCTTTCCTTTTCCTCCGCATGTTCAGCGGGATCGGTGCCAGAAGATCTTCGGGGCCACCCTCGTCTCAAAACTTCCTCACCCGACTTGGCCGCAATGGACCCAGAACCCCGGCCTCACTCTCAACGGATGCCAGCGATCTGGCCAAATCTGTTCGCGCCATCATTGAATCAGACTGTAAGTAATCAGAGGGTGACAACAGTTAGAATCCCCCCACCCCCACCCCACCCCACCCCTTGTGTTAGAAGTGCTCGATTCAATTAACATTAAATAGGGAGTCCAAAACTAGGGGTCATAAATATAAGATAGTCACTAATATATTAGATTACAGGAAACTCTTTTTTATCCGGCACCAACGGGACCGGCGTGCTGCTGGTTGATCAAAAAGTCCGGATTACAGAGAGGTATACTTACTAAGATACGAGAGCCCCGTACACGGCCACAGATCCAGGCGTCCCTGTTGCATGGCAACAGGTGCAGGAACCCCGGTTACACGGCCACAGATCCAGGCGTCCCTGTTGCATGGCAACAGGTGCAGGAACCCCAGTTACACGGCCACAGATCCAGGAACCCCGGTTACACGGCCACTAATATGAAGTAAAACTTACCTGAACCTACTCCTGAATTTTTCCGGTTAAGAGAGATTTCTGGTTATTTAGGTGCCGGTAAAGAGAGTTTCCTGTATTTTATTTCTGTTATACCTATCAGGAAAGGATGAACAGGCTGGGTCTCTTTTCTCTTGAAAAGAGAAGGCTGAGGGATGACCTAAAAGAGGTCTTTAAAATTATGAAAGGTTTTGATAGAGTAGATACAGAGAGAATGTTTCCACTTGTGGGGAAGAGTAAAACTGGAGGCCATCAATATAAGATAGTCACCAAGAAATCCAATAGGGAATTCAGAAGAAACTTCATTACCCAGAGAGTGGTGAGAATGTGGAACTCGCTACCACAGGGAGTGGTTGAGGTGAATAGTATAGATACATTTAAGGGGAGGCTGGACAAGCATCTGAAGGAGAAGGGAATAGAGGGTTACGTTGATAGATTTAGATGAGGAAAGACGGGAGGAGGCTCGAGTGGAGCATAAACGCCGGCATGGACTGGTTGGGCCGAATGGCCTAATTCTGTGCTGTAAAATTCTATGTAAGTGCAGCCATCAGCTCTGTCCCTCTGCCCTTGGCCACACGCAGGACTATAAATGTGCCAACTCAACTTGTTGCGGTGCCAGTGGACACACCTTTTCGTGGGTACTACCACCAAATTCACCGATCTCCATTCTGTTTGGCATCTGACGGAGAACATTATTGGGCGGGAAGGTAGATAAGGGAGAATGGGACCAAGATGCCTATTGGAGCACCAATTTCCTTATATTAAAACTAAAAAATAAAATCATTTTACTTTGCACAAATAAGCCTTTGTTTTGTCCATGTCCAGGCTAGCACTATGATAGGCTTCGGTCATTACGGGGTTATTGGCCGCGGTAATCAGGACCTCAAAGTTTGATTGTCCAGGCACTCGGGGGTGGGGCGGGGGCGGGCCTTGGGCAGTTCAGGGAGATGCTTCCTGGCATTGTTCAAAGTGAGAAACTTCTGACTGGCATCTGTCCATTTGTAACCTCCCTACCCCATTCCCTTGCTATATTTAACCCTCCCATCTCTGGTCCTTCAAT
Source organism: Somniosus microcephalus (assembly GCF_052327205.1). Lineage (NCBI taxonomy): Eukaryota > Metazoa > Chordata > Chondrichthyes > Squaliformes > Somniosidae > Somniosus > Somniosus microcephalus. The sequence continues at coordinate 75,006,139 of NC_141007.1, read as the reverse complement.
GCATTTCAACCCTCCCATCATCTGATCCCCAAAACCCACGCTGCTATCCCTCAGTGCCCCCTGATCCCCAGAACATATCTTCTTGAAGTCTGCTGAGTTTCGGTTTGAATGTGTTCTGTTCTTCGGGTTAGAGATGTTTCCGCTGCAAGTGAATAGTTAACTTCAGGCAAGTGTCACTCTTCTGTCTGTCGAGGTTATACACGCCAGGCGCATTGCCCCTTTCCAGCGCTAGCAGTAACATCTTGTAGTAATGACTGAGAGCAGTGTGCAGGTCACTGGGAGCTGCTGCCAGACACACACTCTCGGCCCTCAGCAAGCTGGCTGGAACGCTGCGACAGTTTGTGAAATATTTGTTCCAGTTGTTTTCTATGAAGCTCTGTTGAGTTTGTGCGTGAGATTATAACCAAACCCGCAAGCCAAAGGCTTGGGGAGCCAGAACATTCTCTCCTGGATTGCTGCACGGTAAGTAGAGGTGAAGAGGCTTGCTGACAACACGGTGGTGCTTACGCCCGCCGTACACTGCCAGGGTGACCCACCCGGCTGGGTTTGAATCACGTGGTCCAGTTTGTCCTGACCGCTCGATGAAGATTGAAAACCAAATTGAAAAAGATGTTTTCCAGCGCTGCATTTAAAAAAAAAAAAATCTCTTAACTAGGTAGAATGTACAGCACAGAAACCTGCCATTTGGCTCCACACCAGCCTCCTCCCACTCTACTTACTTTATCTCACCCTGTCAACATGTCCTTCTAATCCTTTAGTCTAGCTTATCCGGCTTCCCCTTAAACACATTGATGCGCCATCAATTACTCAAAAGACTGAGGTTGAGCGAGTAACAATCAGGCTTTTATTAACTAAAGAATGAAGGTCTTGTCTCGAGTGGTCGACCCGTCCAGAATACTAAAGGACTGGGAGGTAGTCACTTATATACCTGGAATAGTGGGAGGAGTCAGCCGAGGCATGTCCAGACCTGTACCTAGTGGAATACACATACAGACACAGACAGGTTATAACAGTGGTTTACCACACACAGCTATACTGTTCACCTCAACCACTCCATGTGGTAGTGAGTTCCACATTCTCACCATTCTGTCCACTTCTGGTCACCACACTTTAGGAAGGATGTGAAGGCCCTTGAGAGGGTGCAGAGGAGATTTACCAGAATGGTTCCGGGGATGGGGGATCTTAGCTACAAGGACAGGTTGGAGAAGCTGGATTTGTTTTCATTAGAGCAAAGGAGGTTGAGGGGTGATTTGAGGGGTGTACAAGATTATGACGGGTTTGGATAGGCTAGACGGGGAAAGGCTGTTCCCACTAATGGATGGTACAAGGACTAGGGGACACAGATTTAAGGTTTTGGACAAGAGATACAGGGGGGATGTGAGGAAAAACTTTTTTACGCAGCGAGTGGTGAGGACCTGGAACTCGCTGCCGACGGAAGTGGTGGAAGCGGAGACACTCAATGTTTTCAAGGGGAGACTGGATAGGCACTTGAGGGAAATAAACTAGCAGGGCTACGGGGATAGAGCGGGGGAATGGGACTGACTGGATTGCTCTACAGAGAGCTGGCACGGACTCGATGGGCCGAATGGCCTCCTTCTGTGCCGTTATGACTCTATGGCCTAAAAATTCAGTTGGTTTGCGCCTCCTGTTAGCACCCTGCTAACCGGGCGCAAAGCAACTAGCGCCTGGGCGCGGCGCCACCAACGCCTCCCGCGAAATTCAGCAGGAGGTTAGCGGCAGCGGTAACTGTCAAGTCTACCTGTTACGTCATCGCCGTGCGCAGCGCCCCGCTCGCACCCTGGCCGCTATCTTTAGTAGCACTCCTTGACTTACCACCGGACGCTATGTCTGACGGGGCCAGGGGGGCCGACCTGCGGCCGGGGAGACGCTAATTAAAGGGAAAGTGCCGGGGGGCCATTTTTGTTGCTGGCCGCCTGCCAGCACCTGCTCACTTTGCCGCTTCCGGCCTTCTGAGCAGCCCCCCCTTCTCTTGAGTGCCGGGCTCTTTTGCCGGCACTCCGATCCCTGGTGGCCCAGCTGGGCCCCGTGTCGCGCTGCGCCAGTCCCCTCCCCTTTAATAGGGGGAGGAAGGCCTGCAGTACCGCATGTGGCGCTGCGGCACATAGCACCACGATATTCACTCGTAGCGCCGCAAGAGGGAGGCGGGGCGCTTCCAGTAGTGCCCCGGCTCCCTCTTGGAGCGCTACTGGTGAATTTCGGCCGCGGGGACGCTAATTCTTTCGGGTTGTAGCGCCCCGGCGAAGTTAGCGCCCCAAAGGGGGCGCGACCCAATTTTTCCCCCTGTGACTCTCTGGGTAAAGAATTTCTAAACACTTTGAATGCAGGAGTTGAGGATTTCCCGTTTCAAGGTTCTGGAAAAGAATGAGTAACAGTGGGAGAGAGTGAAATGAGTCTTGGTTTCAACACCATCAAGTCTACCTGTTACAGAGAGGCTGCATGTACATCAAGCTGCCAGGGTTAGTGCACTATATTTGTAAAAAGGTTATGAAGTCGTACACCGCAGCCTTTGCTGTGCGATTCTTGCAGTCAGCTCCTCGCCCTGTTTTTGCAGATCAATGTGGGAGAACCCCCCCGCCTCCCCTTCACCCCCAGTTGGTACGAGAGCAGAGCTGCCCCTGTTTGAAAAGAAGCCCTTGAGCTCCGCCCAGACTGAGTGCAGCACAGGTACCAGATCTGCAGCTAACCAGAGAGGATTCCTGCACGTGCTCCTGGAGCAGGAGAACAATCCCAGGTCTTCCCAGACACACAAAATGAGACGGGTCACAGGAAGTCGGCCGGCAAAGTATTTTGTACAGGTTTGCTCCTCGGGCCGCTCACACCCGGCCGCTCACACCCGGCCGCTCGCACCTGGCCGCTCACACCTGGCCACTCACAACCGCTCACACCTGACCGCTCACACCCGACCGCTCACACCCGGCCGCTCACACCCGACTGCTCACACCCGGCCGCTCACACCCGGCCGCTCACACACGCTCACACCTGGCCGCTCACACCCACTCACACCCGGCCGCTCATTCCCGCTCACACCTGACCGCTCACACCTGGCCGCTCACACCCGCTCTCACCTGACCGCTCACACCTGGCCGCTCACACCTGGCCGCTCACACCCACTTACACCTGGCCGCTCACACCTGGCCCCTCACACCCGCTCACACCTGGCCGCTCACACCTGGCCGCTCACACCCACTCACACCTGGCCGCTCACACCTGGCCGCTCACACCCGGCCGCTCACACCCGACCGCTCACGCCCGACCGCTCACGCCCGGCCGCTCACGCCCGGCCGCCACACCCGCTCACTCACGCCCGCTCACACCTGACCGCTCACACCTGGCCGCTCACACCCACCCACACCTGGCCGCTCACACCTGACCGCTCACACCTGACCGCTCACACCTGGCCGCTCACACCTGGCCGCTCACACCAGGCCGCTGACAGCTGGCCGCCGGCCGCTCACACCCGGCCGCTCACACCCGGCCGCTCACACCTGGCTGCTCACACCCACCCACACCTGGCCGCTCACACCTGGCCCCTCACACCCGCTCACACCTGGCCACTCACACCTGGCCCCTCACACCCGCTCACACCTGGTCGCTCACACCTGGCCCCTCACACCTGGCCCCTCACACCCGCTCACACCTGGCCGCTCACACCTGGCCGCTCACACCCGCTCACACCTGGCCGCTCACACCTGGCCGCTCACACCAGGCCGCTTCACAGCTGGCCGCTGACAGCTGGCCGCTGGCCGCTCACACCCGGCCGCTCACACCCACCCACACCTGGCCGCTCACACCTGGCCGCTCACACCCGCTCACACCTGACCGCTCACACCTGGCCGCTCACACCTGCTCACACCTGGCCGCTCACACCCACCCACTCACACCTGGCCGCTCACACCCGCTCACACCTGGCCGCTCACACCTGGCCGCTCACACCTGGCCACTCACACCTGGCCGCTCACACCTGACCGCTCACACCTGGCCGCTCACACCTGGCCACTCACACCCGCTCACACCTGACCGCTCACACCCGCTCACACCTGGCCGCTCACACCCGCTCACATTTGGCCGCTCACACCTGGCTGCTCACACCTGGCCGCTCACACCTGGCCGCTTCACAGCTGTCCGCTGGCCGCTCACACCTGGCCACTCACACCCGGCCACTCACACCTGGCGGCTTCACAGCTGACAGCTGGGCGCTCACACCTGACCGTTCACACCTGACCGCTCACACCCGCTCAAACCTGGCCGCTCACACCTGCTCACATTTGGCCGCTCACACCTGGCCGCTCACACCTGGCCGCTGGCCGCTCACACCTGGCCACTCACACCTGGCCGCTCACACCTGGCCGCTCACCGCTGGCCGCTCACACCTGGCCGCTCACACCTGGCCGCTCACACCTGACGGCTTCACAGCTGGCCGCTCACACCTGGCCACTCACACCTGGCGGCTTCACAGCTGACAGCTGGGCGCTCACACCTGGCCGCTCACACCTGACTGCTCACACCTGGCCGCTCACAGCTGACTGCTCACACCTGGCCGCTCACACCTGACTGCTCACACCTGGCCGCTCACAGCTGAACAGCAAATAATCATCATTCACTTTGCAACACAACCAAGGTTTTGTTTCAGCACATGCTTTTTGGGAATTCCCTCCCTTAAACCTCTCTGCCTCTCTTTCCTCCTTTTAAGACATTCCTTAAAGCCGACCTCTTTGGTCACCTGTCCTAATATCTCCTTATGTGCCTCGGTATCAGATTTTGTCTGAGACTCGCTCCTGTGAAGAGCCTTGGGTTGTTTTACCACGCTAAAGGCGCTATATAAATGCAGGTTGTTTTTGTGCTGGACGGTAGATTTTTGTGGGTAAGGGTATCCAGGGATATGGAGCCAAGACGGGTAAATGGGGTTAAGGTACAGATCAGCCATGATCGGAATGAGAGGCAGAGCAGGCTCGAGGGGCTGAATGGCCTCCTCCTGCTCCTATCTTCTATGTTAGAGGATTTAGGAGAAAGAGAGAGAGGGACTGAGCGGTAGAGGATTTTTGAAAGACAGACAGGATTTAGGAGAGTTGGCCAAAGGCACATGCAAAAATGTAGAGTTATTTTGAACAAAAAGCCTTCCCTTCTGGACTGTCCTTCTCCTTTAAGTCTGATCCTGATTATGAATAAGACAGAAACACACATAAAACCACAAGACACCATGCCACGTGCGGTAAGTGCAGCTGGGAAACGTGACTAGCGAGGGGTGGAAGGAGAAAATGTGATTAGAGCAGAATTGTTTGCTCATCTGACAGTTCCCTCAGTTATAGTCACAGACAGATGCCTCGACCCCAATGCTTGCAACATAGAGCGATTAGCTTTTACCAGACAAGAGCATCCTCTTGGGAAAAAGCCTGTCAGCTTAGCGTGGCATGTGGAGTGTGAGGAATCAAACCGCTGCAGTGTAACGGACTGGAGCTCACAGGATGAGCTGCTCTCTACTCAGTTCCAGACACAGTATACTGCGGGGGTTTAGAGTCTGGAGGAGAGCTGCACTGAGAAAACTCTGAGTATTTTTAGCGTACATTGATTTGATAGAATAGGAGGACTTGCATTTTTATAGTGTTTAATCACATCAGTCAGCAATTAGCTGACAAATAATTGCTTTTTGCAATGCAGTCAATATTATTATGTTGGCAAAAGCAGCAGCCATTTTATATACAGCAAGATCCCACAAACAGCAATAAGATGAACGATCAGTTCATCTGCTTTTGGTGGTGGTTGAGGAAGGAATGTTGGCTCCTCTGGATACTTTAATATCACTTGAACCGGCCTCAGATTAACATTCCATCTGAAGGATGGGTTACCAGGCATTGCAGCACTCCCTCGGTACTGCACTGAAGTGTCAGGCCAATGTGTGCTCAAGTCTCTGGAGTGGTGCTTGAACCCACAACCTAGTGGCTCAGGTGAGAGTGCTGCCACTGAGCCACACTGACATTCTGGGAAAGCTATTCCCACACCTTTCTCAAGCTCCTGGTCAGGACACAAGGGGGAATTTTTCGGGGGGTCAGCTGGCGGGATCGGGTTGGAAAATTGATTTTTTTTGACAGTGGGTCGGGACCCCGCTGTTAACCCGTCGCCATGCACCTTTCCCAAATTTCGGGTCTGTCAGCGCTGAGCAGACTCGACACACACGGCGGCGGAAGCAATTCAGGTCATCATGACCTTTGTTAACAGAGGATTAAGAACTATTTTGAGCTCATCTTCAGAATTTACCAGGTCACCCACGGTGTCTACGCTGCTCGGGGATCAGGTCAGGTAAGCAGGGTGGGAGTTGAATGGCCATGGAATCATCTCATTACTTGACAGCTGCAAATGTGCTATAAAAGCTCCCATCTCACAGCTGTTCACTTTCCAAGCTCAGAAGCTGTTGCTTACTGCATTTGGAAGACAGATTGAGCTTTATGCAGGTTGTAAGTATTTGGAGTAAACTCTCTATCCAGTGTCACCTCATTGGAACAACCTCTCTCACCATTGACAGATCGCTTCTGTCATCTCAACCTCACCTGCCATCTATTCCATCAGCCCTTGAAACTATCTCACCTTGGTCCTCAGAATTCCACCACGATCAGCCCCAACACCAGCAGCACCAGGCACACCAGCAGCACCAACAACAACACCAACCTTCTCCGCAATCAACTGATGCTGCACAGGACACAGGGCATCAGCACCCGACCACATTGCTGTCCAGGACGCCAGGGTGGGCCTCACCATGGCCACATTTACTTCACTTGACACTGTACACCCTGGCTGCCACATGATATGCCAGGTTGGCACCACCCCACACCAACACCATAAAGCATCCCTACAATGCCCAAGCCATTCCTTTCACACTCATCACCATTGTGGGGGGTACCGTTATGTCTCACCATTCACTGCAACTCACTAAGCCACTTCCAAAGTTGCACACAAATCTGTCCAAGAACGCAAAGTGTTGAAAATAAAGATTTCAATGTTTGACACCACATTAACAGAAACTTTACATGAACATTGCATAATACACCCAAGTGCCTACCCTTGTGTGTTTAGTTGGTATGATTGCACTGGGATGAGGGTGAGTGTGAGGGGTGGCTAGTGAGATGGGGATGTGATAATGTAGAGAGAGAGGGATGGGTGGAGGTGCAAGGTAAGTTGGTGTGAGTAAGGATGTGCAGGAGTAGGGTAGGGAAGGCAGAGTGATGGGGATGTGATGAGTGACACAGCAGGATGAGGTTAAGTGTGGCTTTGCAGTAATGTTTCGTGATCTACTGAGATCATTGAAAGGTTTGCACCACTGCAGCCTGGTCCTCCTGACGACATCCCTGCTTGTGCCCTCCTGTGCAATGTGCAACCAGGCTGTGTTAGTCTCCTGGGGAGGTCTCTTCCGCCCATTGGAAGGGAAGAGAACCTCTCTGCGTGCTGTGACTCCCTCCATAAGCATATGGAGGGAGTCATGGGAGAGTCTGGGTGCAGCCGTGGACCTTTGTGCAGTGATTGTCAGTGTTTGCAGCACCTCAATGCTGTAGAACACTGACAGCACAAATGTCAAAATAAATTTGCGCATGGTCACTTTAAGGAAACCAGCTGATGACGCGTCATCAAATGACATCATCAGACCCGCTTCCTTCAGTTGGCCGGGAAACGCGCTGGGCAGGCTTAACAAGCCCAATCAGGGGAAAGTCATTTTGGACAGTGGGCTGGAGCTAGCAGCGGGGTTGGGATCCGCCACCAATGTCGCCCGCCATGGACCCGCCGAGCTTGGTAAAATCCAGCCCAAGATCTTGTCTGATCCATCGATCCTACTTTCAGCCCAATCCCTTCTCCATCAGCACCTTTCTTATCCCTTTCTATATTACAAATATTATTTAATGCGCGTCTCTGAACTTTTCTCCATTGTTGCTTCTCGGGTGTAAACACCCCGTCCTACACACGCTACCTCCTCCCTGCACCCTCTAACGTCAGCTGTGGCTCAGTGGGTAGCACTCTCGCCTCTGACTCAGAAGGTTGTGGGTTCAAGTCCCACCCCAGAAACTCGAGCACAAAAATCTAGGCTGACACTCCCAGTGCAGTACTGAGGGAGTGCGGCACTGTCAGAGGTGCCGTCTTTCGGCGAAGACGTTAAACCGAGGCCCCATCCACCTCTCAGGTGGACATGAAGAGCAGGGAAGTGTCAAATTATTTTTGATAATTGCTCCTGTGAAGCACCTTGGAGATGTTTTACTACGTTAAAGGCGCTGTATAAATGCAAGTTGTTGTTGTGATCTGCAGTGCCCCAGGTGAGTTAGTTATGAGGTGCAGGTTGATTCACTGGTGTCAGACCGAGCTCATTCCCAGACGAAGGGTTAATGAGCGGAGTGCGCCTTTGGAGCATGTTCGGGCCATGTTCACGTGTTTAAAAAAATCCACAGCACTTGCCAAGGACAGTGAGCTAATGATGTGCAGACAGTCCAGGCATGCACCACAGGATCAGCATACCGCGCAGCTCCCGTTCTGTCTCAGTGGTACGCTGAGTGTAACGGCAGGCGGGGCGAGCTGACAGCATGGAAACTCGGCTTTTAAACCAGGAGGAGAGGCAGGGGGCAACTGCGCGCATCCTCAATAGGCAAACCTGCAAAACATCCGCTGTAATCACCGGCAAAAATCTGCCATCTGGAAGTTAAAAAAAGAACCTGTTATTTTTATATTCCCTGAATTTTTTTTTTACTCTTCGCTTGCCCTTTTTTTACGCTCTCGCATTGCCCAGCCTCGCACCAGAGGCTGAGCAGTCTCCCAGTCTGCCACTGCCGGCACTATCCTGTAGATAGCCACTAGGAGGGGTATGTGAGCGCTCCATCAGCAGCTCTTCTCCCCCTCTACCCCCCACGCCCTCTCCCTTCCCCATCTGGTTGGAAGCCCCCTCCCCCTTCCCCCCCCGGTCAGCACTGTCCCATGAAACCCACCCCCACCCCCCCCCCGCCATTCCCTGCCCCTTGCAGTGTTCAAAAGTCATCGTTCCCAGGAGAAAACTGGGAGCAGTGCTGAGGGAGTGCCGCACTGTCGGAGGTGCCGTTTTTCGGATGAGATGTTAAACCGAGGTCCCGCCTGCTCTCTCAGGTGATGTAAAAGATCCCACGGCCACTATTTGAAGAAGAGCAGAGGAGTTATCCCCGATGTCCTGGTCAATACTTATCCCACAACCAACACCTAAAGCAGATGGCCTGGTCATTATCACATTGCTGTTTGTGGGATCTTGCTGTGTCAAAATTGGCGGCTGCGTTCCCTACATTACAACAGTGACTACACTTCAAAAAGTGCGTCATTGGCTGTGAAGCGCTTTGGGATGTCCTGAGGTTGTGAAAGGCGCTATAGAAATGCAAGTCTTCCTTTCATTATGTTGGAGCATATTGTGAGATTCCCCTCGATGACTGTCCTTAACCAAGGTTGAACATGTAGCATTCAAAGCAGCAAGAACACTGCAACCAGAATATTCATTAGTTATTAGAATGCGGGAGCGAGGATTAAACGTGAGGTATTTGCTTTCTTGCATTTAAATGCGCACCTTCTGCAACATCAGCGTAGTGCCTGAGCTCAGCCCCTACAAGGTTATAAGCAGCACAACAAGAGTTACTGGTGCTTACGCCAGACTTTGATTAGTGCCAGGAATATGAGCTCCTGCAGCTGCACCACAGCCTTCTGTATAAATCCAAAACCGCTGCACGGAATCGCACGGGCAAAGCTTCAGACTTTCTCCCGCCCCCGGCGCTCTCTCCCAGTGTCCGTACAGCTCCCTGCCCCACTACTCCCGCCCCTGGCGCTCTCTCCCAGTGTCCGTACAGCTCCCTGCCCCACGACTCCCGCCCCTGGCGCTCTCTCCCAGTGTCCGTACAGCTCCCTGCCCCATGACTCCCGCCCCTGGCGCTCTCTCCCAGTGTCCGTACAGCTCCCTGCCCCACTACTCCCGCCCCTGGCGCTCTCTCCCAGTGTCCGTACAGCTCCCTGCCCCACTACTCCCGCTCCTGGCGCTCTCTCCCAGTGTCCGTACAGCTCCCTGCCCCACTACTCCCGCCCCTGGCGCTCTCTCCCAGTGTCCGTACAGCTCCCTGCCCCATTACTCCCGCCCCTGGCGCTCTCTCCCAGTGTCCGTACAGCTCCCTGCCCCACTACTCCCGCTCCTGGCGCTCTCTCCCAGTGTCCGTACAGCTCCCTGCCCCGCTACTCCCGCCCCTGGTGCTCTCTCCCAGTGTCCGTACAGCTCCCTGCCCCACGACTCCCGCTCCTGGCGCTCTCTCCCAGTGTCCGTACAGCTCCCTGCCCCACGACTCCCGCCCCTGGCGCTCTCTCCCAGTGTCCGTACAGCTCCCTGCCCCACTACTCCCGCCCCTGGCGCTCTCTCCCAGTGTCCGTACAGCTCCCTGCCCCACGACTCCCGCTCCTGGCGCTCTCTCCCAGTGTCCGTACAGCTCCCTGCCCCACTACTCCCGCCCCTGGCGCTCTCTCCCAATGTCCGTACAGCTCCCTGCCCCGCTACTCCCGCCCCTGGCGCGCTCTCCCAGTGTCCGTACAGCTCCCTGCCCCGCTACTCCCGCCCCTGGCGCTCTCTCCCAGTGTCCGTACAGCTCCCTGCCCCGCTACTCCCGCCCCTGGCGCTCTCTCCCAGTGTCCGTACAGCTCCCTGTCCCACGACTCCCGCCCCTGGCGCTCTCTCCCAGTGTCCGTACAGCTCCCTGCCCCGCTACTCCCGCCCCGGCGCTCTCTCCCAGTGTCCGTACAGCTCCCTGCCCCGCTACTCCCGCCCCTGGTGCTCTCTCCCAGTGTCCGTACAGCTCCCTGCCCCACGACTCCCGCCCCTGGCGCTCTCTCCCAGTGTCCGTACAGCTCCCTGCCCCACGACTCCCGCTCCTGGCGCTCTCTCCCAGTGTCCGTACAGCTCCCTGCCCCACGACTCCCGCTCCTGGCGCTCTCTCCCAGTGTCCGTACAGCTCCCTGCCCCGCTACTCCCGCCCCTGGCGCTCTCTCCCAGTGTCCGTACAGCTCCCTGCCCCACTACTCCCGCCCCTGGCGCTCTCTCCCAGTGTCCGTACAGCTCCCTGCCCCACGACTCCCGCCCCTGGTGCTCTCTCCCAGTGTCCGTACAGCTCCCTGCCCCACGACTCCCGCCCCTGGCGCTCTCTCCCAGTGTCCGTACAGCTCCCTGCCCCACTACTCCCGCCCCTGGCGCTCTCTCCCAGTGTCTGTACAGCTCCCTGCCCCACGACTCCCGCTCCTGGCGCTCTCTCCCAGTGTCCGTACAGCTCCCTGCCCCGCTACTCCCGCCCCTGGCGCTCTCTCCCAGTGTCCGTACAGCTCCCTGCCCCACGACTCCTGCTCCTGGCGCTCTCTCCCAGTGTCCGTACAGCTCCCTGCCCCGCTACTCCCGCCCCTGGCGCTCTCTCCCAGTGTCCGTACAGCTCCCTGCCCCACTACTCCCGCTCCTGGCGCTCTCTCCCAGTGTCCGTACAGCTCCCTGCCCCACTACTCCCGCCCCTGGCACTCTCTCCCAGTGTCCGTACAGCTCCCTGCCCCACGACTCCCGCCCCTGGCGCTCTCTCCCAGTGTCCGTACAGCTCCCTGCCCCACGACTCCCGCCCCTGGCGCTCTCTCCCAGTGTCCGTACAGCTCCCTGCCCCGCTACTCCCGCCCCTGGCGCTCTCTCCCAGTGTCCGTACAGCTCCCTGCCCCACTACTCCCGCCCCTGGCGCTCTCTCCCAGTGTCCGTACAGCTCCCTGCCCCACGACTCCCGCCCCTGGCGCTCTCTCCCAGTGTCCGTACAGCTCCCTGCCCCACGACTCCCGCCCCTGGCGCTCTCTCCCAGTGTCCGTACAGCTCCCTGCCCCACTACTCCCGCCCCTGGCGCTCTCTCCCAGTGTCCGTACAGCTCCCTGCCCCACGACTCCCGCCCCTGGCGCTCTCTCCCAGTGTCCGTACAGCTCCCTGCCCCACGACTCCCGCCCCTGGCGCTCTCTCCCAGTGTCCGTACAGCTCCCTGCCCCACGACTCCCGCCCCTGGCGCTCTCTCCCAGTGTCCGTACAGCTCCCTGCCCCACTACTCCCGCCCCTGGCGCTCTGTCCCAGTGTCCGTACAGCTCCCTGCCCCACGACTCCCGCCCCTGGCGCTCTCTCCCAGTGTCCGTACAGCTCCCTGCCCCACTACTCCCGCCCCTGGCGCTCTCTCCCAGTGTCCGTACAGCTCCCTGCCCCACTACTCCCGCCCCTGGCGCTCTCTCCCAGTGTCCGTACAGCTCCCTGCCCCGCTACTCCCGCTCCTGGCGCTCTCTCCCAGTGTCCGTACAGCTCCCTGCCCCGCTACTCCCGCCCCTGGCGCTCTCTCCCAGTGTCCGTACAGCTCCCTGCCCCACGACTCCCGCCCCTGGTGCTCTCTCCCAGTGTCTGTGCAACTCTCTGCCCCGCTACTCCCGCCCCTGGCGCTCTCTCCCAGTGTCTGTGCAACTCTCCGCCCCGCTACTCCCGCCCCTGGTGCTCTCTCCCAGTGTCTGTGCAACTCCCCGCCCCGCTACTCCCGCCTGCGGGGCTCTCTCCCAGACTGAGCGGTTGCCTGGAACTCCTTCCTTTGCACACGGTTAACTGCTAGGGTACCTGTGAGGAGTCTGCCACTGGTGCCCTGGGACCAGTACAGTTTCTAACCCAGTCATTGGGACTCTCAGCAGCTGGCAGAGTCGAGCTGGTGAAACTCGTGCCCATCTCACAGTTGTCTCTGAGTGCATCCTGCTGTTATGCTGCCTACATTATGTTTTCTACATTGCAACAGCGACTACACTTCAAAAGTATTTCATTGGCTGTAAAGTGCTTTGGAACGTCCTGAGGTCATGGAAGGCGCTTTATAAATGCAAATCTTTCTTTCTAACAGAATAGGTGCATCAGTGTGATCTGATTTCTGTTGTCCATGTGTCCAGTTAAGACCGCCCAGGAACTCGAGGCTGCCCCGTGGCTATTAGTGTGGTGGAAAATTACATGACTGAAGCTGACCACATGCCATATGGAAGAACGAGTGATCTGGTCTGTTCTTGTTGTAGCATTGGTTCTAGTCAAAGTCTTGAAATACTAAAACTTTGATGGCATCTAAAATTTCACTTTTTGAAAATGTCATTCTTGGGCTATGGGCATCGCTGGCGAGGCCAGCATTTATTGCCCATCCCTAACTACCCTTGAGAAGGTGGTGGTGAGCCGCCTTGAACCGCTGCAGTCCATGCGGTGAAGGTGCTCCCACAGTGCTGTTAGGGAGGGAGTTCCAGGATTTTGACCCAGCGACGATGAAGGAACGGTGATAGATTTCCAAGTCGGAATAGTGTGTGACTTGGAGGGGAACTTGGAGGTGGTGGTGTTCCCATGCGCCTGCTGCCTTTGATCTTCTAGGTGGTGGAGATCGCGGTTTTGGGAGGTGCTGCCGAAGAAGCCTTGGCGAGTTGCTGCAGTGCATCTTGTAGATGCACTTGGACTTTGCCAATGGCTCAGTGGAAATCAGTCAGCAGTCCAATCCTAATCACTGCACAGAGATAAAGAAAGACTTGAATTTATATCGCACCTTTCAGCACCTCAGGATGACCCAAAGCACCAATGAAGTACTTTTTGAAGTGTAGTCACTGTTACAATGTAGGAAACGCAGCAACCAATTTGTGCACAGCAAGCTCCCACAAACAGCAGTGTGATAATGACCAGATAATCTGTTTTTGTGATGTTGATTGAGGGATAAATATTGGCCCAGGACCCTGGGGATAACTCCCCTGCTCGTCTTTGAAATAATGCCATGGGATCTTTTATGTCCACCTGAGAGCAGAGGGGCCTCGGTTTAACGTCTCATCCGAAAGACGGCACCTCCGACAGTGCAGCGCTCCCTCAGTACTGCCCCTCCGACAGTGCAGCGCTCCCTCAGTACTGCCCCTCCGACAGTGCGGCGCTCCGACAGTGCAGCACTCCCTCAGCACTGCACTGGAGAGTCACCCTGGATTTATGTTCTCAAGTCTCATGGAGTGGGACGTGAACTCCACGACCTTCTGACTCAGAGGCGCGAGAGCTACCCAGTGAGCCAGGGGTGCTAAGAGTACCTGTGTGCAGATGTTGGGGAATAACAGGATCAAGCTTGGCTGTGATGCATCATACGGTAAAACACTCTTGCTGAGGTTCTGTTCCACAGGTGCTGGAAACCTCCGGGTCCCCCACTCCAGTCACCATTCTCCGTGAGTGAACTGAGACAGTGAGCGTCAGTAGACTATCCCACCTGAGAGGGCATCACAGCAGAGCCTGATCCTCCCCACCCCCCTGTACGTCCATGCACATGCCCTTTTCAGGAGGACCTGCTGGATCTTGAGCAGACTCCAGCTGATTTCCCCATCCCAGCCCAGGGGCACCGACACCAGTTATAGTTGCCCATTTGCCAAATTGGCTGCCGCGTTTCCTACATTACAACAGTGACTACACTTCCAAAGTATGTCATTGGCTGTAAAGCACTTTGGGACGTCCGGTGGTCATGAAAGGCGCTACAGAAATGCAAGTCTCTTTTTATGCACCAGTCTGTTTACCCATTGAGCAATGTGGGAGTTGGATTTGGAGCCAGGCTGGGAGAGGGGAGCCAGGCTGGGAGAGGGGAGCCAGGCTGGGAGAGGGGAGCCAGGCTGGGAGAGGGGAGCCTTGGAAGTATATTTGAGCTCTAGATGACCTCTGCTTGTACCAGTCCAACCATGTGTTCTGATGCATGCTCCATTTACCAGGTATGGTCCCCTAACCTAAATGATTCCCAGTGCACTGTCATGGGGTTTGTCTGTGACACAGCGGTAGGACTGCACTATTGGGGCACTCAGTCAGACACCAACCGGCCTGCACTGTTGTGGGGTCAGTCAGTCGTACAGTGGTGGAGCTGCACTGTTGTAGGGTCAGTCAGTCGTACAGTGATGGAGCTGCACTGTTGTGGGGTCAGTCAGTCGTACAGTGATGGGACTGCACTGTTGTGGGGTCAGTCAGTCGTACAGTGATGGGACTGCACTGTTGTAGGGTCAGTCAGTCGTACAGTGGTGGAGCTGCACTGTTGTGGGGTCAGTCAGTCGTACAGTGAGGAGCTGCACTGTTGTAGGGTCAGTCAGTCGTACAGTGATGGGACTGCACTGTTGTGGGGTCAGTCAGTTGTACAGTGGTGGAGCTGCACTGTTGTAGGGTCAGTCAGTCGTACAGTGATGGAGCTGCACTGTTGTGGGGTCAGTCAGTCGTACAGTGATGGAGCTGCACTGTTGTGGGGTCAGTCAGTCGTACAGTGATGGAGCTGCACTGTTGTGGGGTCAGTCAGTCGTACAGTGGTGGAGCTGCACTGTTGTAGGGTCAGTCAGTCGTACAGTGATGGAGCTGCACTGTTGTGGGGTCAGTCAGTCGTACAGTGATGGAGCTGCACTGTTGTGGGGTCAGTCAGTCGTACAGTGATGGGACTGCACTGTTGTGGGGTCAGTCAGTCGTACAGTGATGGGACTGCACTGTTGTAGGGTCAGTCAGTCGTACAGTGGTGGAGCTGCACTGTTGTGGGGTCAGTCAGTCGTACAGTGAGGAGCTGCACTGTTGTGGGGTCAGTCAGTCGTACAGTGATGGGACTGCACTGTTGTGGGGTCAGTCAGTCGTACAGTGGTGGAGCTGCACTGTTGTAGGGTCAGTCAGTCGTACAGTGATGGGACTGCACTGTTGTGGGGTCAGTCAGTCGCACAGTGATGGGACTGCACTGTTGTGGGGTCAGTCAGTCGTACAGTGATGGAGCTGCACTGTTGTGGGGTCAGTCAGTCGTACAGTGATGGGACTGCACTGTTGTAGGGTCAGTCAGTCGTACAGTGGTGGAGCTGCACTGTTGTGGGGTCAGTCAGTCGTACAGTGAGGAGCTGCACTGTTGTGGGGTCAGTCAGTCGTACAGTGGTGGGACTGCACTGTTGTGGGGTCAGTCAGTCGTACAGTGATGGAGCTGCACTGTTGTGGGGTCAGTCAGTCGTACAGTGATGGAGCTGCACTGTTGTGGGGTCAGTCAGTCGTACAGTGGTGGAGCTGCACTGTTGTGGGGTCAGTCAGTCGTACAGTGATGGAGCTGCACTGTTGTGGGGTCAGTCAGTCGTACAGTGATGGGACTGCACTGTTGTGGGGTCAGTCAGTCGTACAGTGGTGGAGCTGCACTGTTGTGGGGTCAGTCAGTCGTACAGTGGTGGAGCTGCACTGTTGTGGGGTCAGTCAGTCGTACAGTGATGGAGCTGCACTGTTGTAGGGTCAGTCAGTCGTACAGTGGTGGAGCTGCACTGTTGTGGGGTCAGTCAGTCGTACAGTGATGGAGCTGCACTGTTGTGGGGTCAGTCAGTCGTACAGTGATGGGACTGCACTGTTGTAGGGTCAGTCAGTCGTACAGTGATGGGACTGCACTGTTGTGGGGTCAGTCAGTCGTACAGTGATGGAGCTGCACTGTTGTGGGGTCAGTCAGTCGTACAGTGATGGAGCTGCACTGTTGTGGGGTCAGTCAGTCGTACAGTGGTGGAGCTGCACTGTTGTAGGGTCAGTCAGTCGTACAGTGGTGGAGCTGCACTGTTGTGGGGTCAGTCAGTCGTACAGTGGTGGAGCTGCACTGTTGTGGGGTCAGTCAGTCGTACAGTGATGGAGCTGCACTGTTGTGGGGTCAGTCAGTCGTACAGTGATGGGACTGCACTGTTGTAGGGTCAGTCAGTCGTACAGTGATGGGACTGCACTGTTGTGGGGTCAGTCAGTCGTACAGTGATGGAGCTGCACTGTTGTGGGGTCAGTCAGTCGTACAGTGATGGAGCTGCACTGTTGTGGGGTCAGTCAGTCGTACAGTGGTGGAGCTGCACTGTTGTGGGGTCAGTCAGTCGTACAGTGATGGAGCTGCACTGTTGTGGGGTCAGTCAGTCGTACAGTGATGGGACTGCACTGTTGTGGGGTCAGTCAGTCGTACAGTGGTGGAGCTGCACTGTTGTGGGGTCAGTCAGTCGTACAGTGATGGAGCTGCACTGTTGTGGGGTCAGTCAGTCGTACAGTGATGGAGCTGCACTGTTGTGGGGTCAGTCAGTCGTACAGTGATGGGACTGCACTGTTGTAGGGTCAGTCAGTCGTACAGTGGTGGAGCTGCACTGTTGTGGGGTCAGTCAGTCGTACAGTGGTGGAGCTGCACTGTTGTGGGGTCAGTCAGTCGTACAGTGGTGGAGCTGCACTGTTGTGGGGTCAGTCAGTCGTACAGTGATGGAGCTGCACTGTTGTGGGGTCAGTCAGTCGTACAGTGATGGGACTGCACTGTTGTGGGGTCAGTCAGTCGTACAGTGATGGGACTGCACTGTTGTGGGGTCAGTCAGTCGTACAGTGGTGGAGCTGCACTGTTGTGGGGTCAGTCAGTCGTACAGTGATGGAGCTGCACTGTTGTGGGGTCAGTCAGTCGTACAGTGATGGGACTGCACTGTTGTGGGGTCAGTCAGTCGTACAGTGATGGAGCTTCACTGTTGTAGGGTCAGTCAGTCGTACAGTGGTGGAGCTGCACTGTTGTGGGGTCAGTCAGTTGTACAGTGATGGAGCTGCACTGTTGTGGGGTCAGTCAGTCGTACAGTGATGGGACTGCACTGTTGTGGGGTCAGTCAGTCGTACAGTGGTGGAGCTGCACTGTTGTGGGGTCAGTCAGTCGTACAGTGATGGAGCTGCACTGTTGTGGGGTCAGTCAGTCGTACAGTGATGGGACTGCACTGTTGTGGGGTCAGTCAGTCGTACAGTGATGGGACTGCACTGTTGTGGGGTCAGTCAGTCATACAGTGGTGGAGCTGCACTGTTGTGGGGTCAGTCAGTCGTACAGTGATGGAGCTGCACTGTTGTGGGGTCAGTCAGTCGTACAGTGATGGGACTGCACTGTTGTGGGGTCAGTCAGTCGTACAGTGATGGAGCTGCACTGTTGTAGGGTCAGTCAGTCGTACAGTGGTGGGACTGCACTGTTGTGGGGTCAGTCAGTCGTACAGTGATGGAGCTGCACTGTTGTGGGGTCAGTCAGTTGTACAGTGATGGAGCTGCACTGTTGTGGGGTCAGTCAGTCGTACAGTGGTGGAGCTGCACTGTTGTGGGGTCAGTCAGTTGTACAGTGATGGAGCTGCACTGTTGTGGGGTCAGTCAGTCGTACAGTGGTGGAGCTGCACTGTTGTGGGGTCAGTCAGTCGTACAGTGGTGGAGCTGCACTGTTGTGGGGTCAGTCAGTTGTACAGTGGTGGAGCTGCACTGTTGTGGGGTCAGTCAGTCGTACAGTGATGGGACTGCACTGTTGTGGGGTCAGTCAGTCGTACAGTGGTGGAGCTGCACTGTTGTGGGGTCAGTCAGTCGTACAGTGATGGGACTGCACTGTTGTGGGGTCAGTCAGTTGTACAGTGGTGGAGCTGCACTGTTGTGGGGTCAGTCAGTCGTACAGTGATGGAGCTGCACTGTTGTGGGGTCAGTCAGTCGTACAGTGATGGAGCTGCACTGTTGTGGGGTCAGTCAGTCGTACAGTGGTGGAGCTGCACTGTTGTGGGGTCAGTCAGTCGTACAGTGGTGGAGCTGCACTGTTGTGGGGTCAGTCAGTCGTACAGTGATGGGACTGCACTGTTGTAGGGTCAGTCAGTCGTACAGTGGTGGAGCTGCACTGTTGTGGGGTCAGTCAGTCGTACAGTGAGGAGCTGCACTGTTGTGGGGTCAGTCAGTCGTACAGTGATGGGACTGCACTGTTGTGGGGTCAGTCAGTCGTACAGTGGTGGAGCTGCACTGTTGTGGGGTCAGTCAGTCGTACAGTGATGGGACTGCACTGTTGTGGGGTCAGTCAGTCGTACAGTGGTGGAGCTGCACTGTTGTGGGGTCAGTCAGTCGTACAGTGATGGAGCTGCACTGTTGTGGGGTCAGTCAGTCGTACAGTGATGGGACTGCACTGTTGTAGGGTCAGTCAGTCGTACAGTGATGGAGCTGCACTGTTGTGGGGTCAGTCAGTCGTACAGTGATGGGACTGCACTGTTGTAGGGTCAGTCAGTCGTACAGTGGTGGAGCTGCACTGTTGTGGGGTCAGTCAGTCGTACAGTGATGGGACTCCACTGTTGTGGGGTCAGTCAGTCGTACAGTGATGGAGCTGCACTGTTGTGGGGTCAGTCAGTCGTACAGTGATGGAGCTGCACTGTTGTGGGGTCAGTCAGTCGTACAGTGATGGAGCTGCACTGTTGTGGGGTCAGTCAGTCGTACAGTGATGGAGCTGCACTGTTGTGGGGTCAGTCAGTTGTACAGTGGTGGAGCTGCACTGTTGTGGGGTCAGTCAGTCGTACAGTGATGGAGCTGCACTGTTGTGGGGTCAGTCAGTCGTACAGTGATGGAGCTGCACTGTTGTGGGGTCAGTCAGTCGTACAGTGATGGGACTGCACTGTTGTGGGGTCAGTCAGTCGTACAGTGGTGGAGCTGCACTGTTGTGGGGTCAGTCAGTCGTACAGTGATGGAGCTGCACTGTTGTGGGGTCAGTCAGTCGTACAGTGGTGGGACTGCACTGTTGTGGGGTCAGTCAGTCGTACAGTGATGGGACTGCACTGTTGTGGGGTCAGTCAGTCGTACAGTGATGGAGCTGCACTGTTGTGGGGTCAGTCAGTCGTACAGTGATGGGACTGCACTGTTGTGGGGTCAGTCAGTCGTACAGTGGTGGAGCTGCACTGTTGTGGGGTCAGTCAGTCGTACAGTGATGGAGCTGCACTGTTGTGGGGTCAGTCAGTCGTACAGTGGTGGGACTGCACTGTTGTGGGGTCAGTCAGTCGTACAGTGAGGAGCTGCACTGTTGTGGGGTCAGTCAGTCGTACAGTGATGGAGCTGCACTGTTGTGGGGTCAGTCAGTCGTACAGTGGTGGAGCTGCACTGTTGTGGGGTCAGTCAGTCGTACAGTGATGGAGCTGCACTGTTGTGGGGTCAGTCAGTCGTACAGTGGTGGAGCTGCACTGTTGTGGGGTCAGTCAGTCGTACAGTGATGGGACTGCACTGTTGTGGGGTCAGTCAGTCGTACAGTGGTGGAGCTGCACTGTTGTGGGGTCAGTCAGTCGTACAGTGATGGGACTGCACTGTTGTGGGGTCAGTCAGTTGTACAGTGGTGGAGCTGCACTGTTGTGGGGTCAGTCAGTCGTACAGTGATGGAGCTGCACTGTTGTGGGGTCAGTCAGTCGTACAATGGTGGAGCTGCACTGTTGTGGGGTCAGTCAGTCATACAGTGATGGGACTGCACTGTTGTGGGGTCAGTCAGTCGTACAGTGATGGAGCTGCACTGTTGTGGGGTCAGTCAGTCGTACAGTGATGGGACTGCACTGTTGTGGGGTCAGTCAGTCGTACAGTGATGGAGCTGCACTGTTGTGGGGTCAGTCAGTCGTACAGTGATGGAGCTGCACTGTTGTGGGGTCAGTCAGTCGTACATTGGTGGAGCTGCACTGTTGTGGGGTCAGTCAGTCGTACAGTGATGGGACTGCACTGTTGTGGGGTCAGTCAGTCGTACAGTGGTGGAGCTGCACTGTTGTGGGGTCAGTCAGTCGTACAGTGGTGGAGCTGCACTGTTGTGGGGTCAGTCAGTCGTACAGTGGTGGGACTGCACTGTTGTGGGGTCAGTCAGTCATACAGTGATGGAGCTGCACTGTTGTGGGGTCAGTCAGTCGTACAGTGATGGAGCTGCACTGTTGTGGGGTCAGTCAGTCGTACAGTGGTGGAGCTGCACTGTTGTGGGGTCAGTCAGTCGTACAGTGGTGGAGCTGCACTGTTGTGGGGTCAGTCAGTCGTACAGTGATGGGACTGCACTGTTGTGGGGTCAGTCAGTTGTACAGTGGTGGAGCTGCACTGTTGTGGGGTCAGTCAGTCGTACAGTGATGGAGCTGCACTGTTGTGGGGTCAGTCAGTCGTACAGTGATGGAGCTGCACTGTTGTGGGGTCAGTCAGTCGTACAGTGGTGGAGCTGCACTGTTGTGGGGTCAGTCAGTCGTACAGTGATGGGACTGCACTGTTGTAGGGTCAGTCAGTCGTACAGTGGTGGAGCTGCACTGTTGTGGGGTCAGTCAGTCGTACAGTGAGGAGCTGCACTGTTGTGGGGTCAGTCAGTCGTACAGTGATGGGACTGCACTGTTGTGGGGTCAGTCAGTCGTACAGTGGTGGAGCTGCACTGTTGTGGGGTCAGTCAGTCGTACAGTGATGGGACTGCACTGTTGTGGGGTCAGTCAGTCGTACAGTGGTGGAGCTGCACTGTTGTGGGGTCAGTCAGTCGTACAGTGATGGAGCTGCACTGTTGTGGGGTCAGTCAGTCGTACAGTGATGGGACTGCACTGTTGTAGGGTCAGTCAGTCGTACAGTGATGGAGCTGCACTGTTGTGGGGTCAGTCAGTCGTACAGTGATGGGACTGCACTGTTGTAGGGTCAGTCAGTCGTACAGTGGTGGAGCTGCACTGTTGTGGGGTCAGTCAGTCGTACAGTGATGGGACTGCACTGTTGTGGGGTCAGTCAGTCGTACAGTGATGGAGCTGCACTGTTGTGGGGTCAGTCAGTCGTACAGTGATGGAGCTGCACTGTTGTGGGGTCAGTCAGTCGTACAGTGATGGAGCTGCACTGTTGTGGGGTCAGTCAGTTGTACAGTGGTGGAGCTGCACTGTTGTGGGGTCAGTCAGTCGTACAGTGATGGGACTGCACTGTTGTGGGGTCAGTCAGTCATACAGTGGTGGAGCTGCACTGTTGTAGGGTCAGTCAGTCGTACAGTGATGGAGCTGCACTGTTGTGGGGTCAGTCAGTCGTACAGTGATGGAGCTGCACTGTTGTGGGGTCAGTCAGTCGTACAGTGATGGGACTGCACTGTTGTGGGGTCAGTCAGTCGTACAGTGGTGGAGCTGCACTGTTGTGGGGTCAGTCAGTCGTACAGTGGTGGAGCTGCACTGTTGTGGGGTCAGTCAGTCGTACAGTGATGGAGCTGCACTGTTGTGGGGTCAGTCAGTCGTACAGTGGTGGGACTGCACTGTTGTGGGGTCAGTCAGTCGTACAGTGAGGAGCTGCACTGTTGTGGGGTCAGTCAGTCGTACAGTGATGGAGCTGCACTGTTGTGGGGTCAGTCAGTCGTACAGTGGTGGAGCTGCACTGTTGTGGGGTCAGTCAGTCGTACAGTGATGGGACTGCACTGTTGTGGGGTCAGTCAGTCGCACAGTGGTGGAGCTGCACTGTTGTGGGGTCAGTCAGTCGTACAGTGATGGGACTGCACTGTTGTGGGGTCAGTCAGTTGTACAGTGGTGGAGCTGCACTGTTGTGGGGTCAGTCAGTCGTACAATGGTGGAGCTGCACTGTTGTGGGGTCAGTCAGTCATACAGTGATGGGACTGCACTGTTGTGGGGTCAGTCAGTCGTACAGTGATGGAGCTGCACTGTTGTGGGGTCAGTCAGTCGTACATTGGTGGAGCTGCACTGTTGTGGGGTCAGTCAGTCGTACAGTGATGGGACTGCACTGTTGTGGGGTCAGTCAGTCGTACAGTGGTGGAGCTGCACTGTTGTAGGGTCAGTCAGTCGTACAGTGATGGGACTGCACTGTTGTGGGGTCAGTCAGTCGTACAGTGGTGGAGCTGCACTGTTGTGGGGTCAGTCAGTCGTACAGTGGTGGGACTGCACTGTTGTGGGGTCAGTCAGTCATACAGTGATGGAGCTGCACTGTTGTGGGGTCAGTCAGTCGTACAGTGATGGAGCTGCACTGTTGTGGGGTCAGTCAGTCGTACAGTGGTGGAGCTGCACTGTTGTGGGGTCAGTCAGTCGTACAGTGGTGGAGCTGCACTGTTGTGGGGTCAGTCAGTTGTACAGTGATGGAGCTGCACTGTTGTGGGGTCAGTCAGTCGTACAGTGATGGAGCTGCACTGTTGTGGGGTCAGTCAGTCGTACAGTGATGGGACTGCACTGTTGTGGGGTCAGTCAGTCGTACAGTGATGGAGCTGCACTGTTGTGGGGTCAGTCAGTCGTACAGTGGTGGAGCTGCACTGTTGTGGGGTCAGTCAGTCGTACAGTGGTGGAGCTGCACTGTTGTGGGGTCAGTCAGTTGTACAGTGATGGAGCTGCACTGTTGTGGGGTCAGTCAGTCGTACAGTGATGGAGCTGCACTGTTGTGGGGTCAGTCAGTCGTACAGTGATGGGACTGCACTGTTGTGGGGTCAGTCAGTCGTACAGTGATGGAGCTGCACTGTTGTGGGGTCAGTCAGTCGTACAGTGGTGGAGCTGCACTGTTGTGGGGTCAGTCAGTCGTACAGTGATGGGACTGCACTGTTGTGGGGTCAGTCAGTCGTACAGTGATGGAGCTGCACTGTTGTGGGGTCAGTCAGTCGTACAGTGATGGAGCTGCACTGTTGTGGGGTCAGTCAGTCGTACAGTGATGGAGCTGCACTGTTGTGGGGTCAGTCAGTCGTACAGTGATGGAGCTGCACTGTTGTGGGGTCAGTCAGTCGTACAGTGATGGGACTGCACTGTTGTGGGGTCAGTCAGTCGTACAGTGATGGGACTGCACTGTTGTGGGGTCAGTCAGTCGTACAGTGATGGAGCTGCACTGTTGTGGGGTCAGTCAGTCGTACAGTGGTGGAGCTGCACTGTTGTGGGGTCAGTCAGTCGTACAGTGATGGAGCTGCACTGTTGTGGGGTCAGTCAGTCGTACAGTGGTGGAGCTGCACTGTTGTGGGGTCAGTCAGTCGTACAGTGGTGGAGCTGCACTGTTGTGGGGTCAGTCAGTCGTACAGTGATGGGACTGCACTGTTGTGGGGTCAGTCAGTCGTACAGTGATGGAGCTGCACTGTTGTGGGATCAGTCAGTCGTACAGTGATGGGACTGCACTGTTGTAGGGTCAGTCAGTCGTACAGTGATGGGACTGCACTGTTGTGGGGTCAGTCAGTCGTACAGTGATGGAGCTGCACTGTTGTGGGGTCAGTCAGTCGTACAGTGGTGGAGCTGCACTGTTGTGGGGTCAGTCAGTCGTACAGTGATGGGACTGCACTGTTGTAGGGTCAGTCAGTCGTACAGTGATGGAGCTGCACTGTTGTGGGGTCAGTCAGTCGTACAGTGGTGGAGCTGCACTGTTGTGCGGAAACTTAACATTTTAGATTTTAAAACCGAATGGCTTTTAATTAAAGCAATCCCCTCTTACCTTACTCCAGCCTCTCGGGTATTACTTATGTAATTATTCTTTTCTATTTAACAGTTACAGCCACCGAATAGTGTCTGTATTGAGAGCTGCTGTACCAGAGGTTTCTGAGTGTGCTGTTATATAATGCTTCAAAGGAAATGGGGCAGCCGATCACAGTGTAGTACATAATCCTTGGGTAGATTACACCCTGGTGAGTGTCCACTGATATGACCGTTGATACTGGAGCACTTAATCCAGTTGCACTCCTCTTACATGCTGCCACACGTCAGCCTCAGCTGCGACTCTAGAACAGAGGAGGACAAGAAAAACAATGTTCCCTGTAAACTGCTCTTTGTTCTGCGCGTCCTGTTTCTTTTAGTACGCGGTCCCTTTAAATTTCCGCGCCTGCGCAGTATTTACAATGGGGACGCCGGTGAGCGGTCTGCGCGGGACCTTTCCCTCACTGCACGGCCGAACATTGAAGACAAATGCTTTGACACACACCTCACACCATTAAAGTGTCACCCACTGAGAGGGCACTGCAGACTCACAGGAAGTCCTGCTCCTGACATGGGGGACAGTGACTCAGGGGGTTGGCTGATGATCTTTCACTCTTCAGATCTGAGCTTGAATCCAATCGAGGCTTATGTGAAATGAATTTCATAGAATGTTACAGCACAGAAGGAGGCCATTCGGCCCATCGTGCCTGTGCCGGCTCTTTGAAAGAGCGAACAATTAGTCCCGCTCATTCCCCAGAGCCCTGCACATGTCTCCTTCTCAAGTATTTATCCAATTCACTTTTGAAAGTTACTATTGAATCTGCTTCCATGGCCATTTCAGGCAGCGCATTCCAGATCACAACTCACTGCGTAAAATAAATTCTCCTCCTCTCCCCTCTGACTCCTTTGCCAATTACCTTAAATCTGTGTCCTCTGGTTACCGACCCTCCAGCCAGTGGAAACAGTTTCTCCCTATTTACATGATTTTGAACACCTCTATTAAATCTCCCTTTAACCTTCTCTGCTCTAAGGAGAACAATCCCAGCTTCTCCAGTCTCTCCACATAACTGAAGTCCCTTATCCCTGGTACCATTCTGGTAAATCTTGAAATTGGGACATTGCAACATTGTAAATGGTTCCCATAGCTCATGTACCGTCCCCCTCCCTCACAAAACCACCACCATCACCCTGCCCCCACTCAAAAAATCCAGCCTTGACTCCCCCTCTGCCCTCGCAACTATCGCCCAATCTCCCTTCCCCCTCCAAAGACTTTGAACATTTCTCTGCTCCCCTCACTCACTCCAACCTACCTCCCTCTGAACTTGTAGCACTCCATTCTCTCAGATCCAACCCTGACATTGTCATTAAACCCGCTGACAAGGGTGGTGCTGTTGTTGTTTGGCGAACTGACTTCTACCTAGCGGAAGCTGAACGCCAACTCTCCGACACCTCCTCCTACCTCCGCCTGGACCATGACCCCACTACCGAACATCAAACCACCGTTTCCAAGACTGTCACTGACCTCATCTCCTCTGGAGATCTTCCCCCCCCCCCCGCTGCCACCAACCTCATAGTTCCCCAACCCAGCACAGCCCGCTTCTACCTCCTTCCCAAGATCCACAAACAGGACTGCCCTGGTAGACCCATCGTTTCAGCCTGTTCTTGCCCCACGGAACTTATCCCTTCCTATCTCAACTCTATCTTTTCTCCCCTTGACCAGTCTCTTCCCACCTACATCCGCGACTCTTCGGACGCCCTCCGCCACTTTAACAGTTTCCTGGCCCCAACCGCTTCCTTTTCACCATGGACGTACAATCCCTCTACACCTCCATCCCCCACCAGGATGGCCTGAGGGCGCTCCGCTTCTTCCTTGAACAGAGGCCCGTCCAGTCCCCATCCACCACCACCCTCCTCCACCTGGCTGAACTTGTTCTCACATTGAACAACTTCTCCTTTAACTCCACTCATTTCCTCCAAATCAAAGGTGTTGCTATGGATACCCGCATGGGTCCTAGCTATGCCTGCCTTTTTGTGGGATATGTGGAACAATCTTTGTTCCAGTCCTACTCAGGTCCCCTCCCTCACCTCTTTTTCCGATACGTTGATGACTGTATCGGTGCCGTTTCCTGCTCTCGCCCCGAACTAGACAATTTCATTCACTTTGCCTCCAATTTCCACCCTTCCCTCACCTTCACATGGTCCATCTCTGACTCTTCCCTTCCCTTCCTCGACTTCTCCATCTCTGGGGATAGATTATCGACCAATATTCACTACAAGCCCACTGACTCCCACAGCTACCTGGACTACACTTCCTCCCACCCCGCTTCCTGTAAGGACTCTATTCCATTCTCCCAGTTTCTCCGTCTCCGCCGTATCTGCTCCGACGATGCCACCTTCCACACCAGTGCTTCCGACATGTCTTCCTTTTTCCACAACCGAGGATTCCCCTCTACCGTGGTTGACACGGCCCTTGACCGTGTCCGTTCTTTCTCCCGCACTTCTGCCCTCACCCCTGCCCCTCCCTCCCGGAACCACGATAGGGTTCCCCTTGTCCTCACCTTTCACCCCACAAGCCTCCACATTCAACGGATCATCCTCCGCCATTTCCGCTACCTCCAAAGTGATCCCACCACCAAACGCATCTTCCCCTCCCCTCCCCTCCCCTTTCAGCATTCCGTAGGGACCGCTCCCTCCGAGACACCCTAGTCCACTCCTCTATCACCCCCAACAGCCCTTCCCCTTCGCCTGGCACCTTCCCGTGCAAGCGCAGGAGATGTAACACCTGCCCCTATACCTCCCCCCTTCCCACTGTCCAGGGCCCCAAACACCCCTTCCAGGTGAAACAGCGATTTACTTGTACTTCTTGCAATCTAGTATACTGTATTCGCTGCTCACGATGCGGTCTCCTCTACATTGGGGAGACCAAATGCAGATTGGGTGACCGCTTTGCAGAACACCTCCGTTCAGTCCGTAAGGGTGACCCCGAGCTTCCGGTCGCCTGTCATTTTAATTCG
This sequence comes from Somniosus microcephalus, assembly GCF_052327205.1. Classification (NCBI taxonomy): domain Eukaryota; kingdom Metazoa; phylum Chordata; class Chondrichthyes; order Squaliformes; family Somniosidae; genus Somniosus; species Somniosus microcephalus. The sequence goes on along the minus strand of NC_141007.1, from coordinate 74,978,954 downwards.
CCGCCCCACTCCCACTCAGACCTCACCGTCCTCGGCCTCTTGCATTGTTCCACGGAAGCTCAGCGGATACTCGAGGAACAGCACCTCATCTTCCGATTAGGCACTCTGCAGCCTTCCGGACTCAATATCGAGTTCAACAATTTCAGATCATAACCTCGGCCCCTATTACTTTTTTACTTATATTTTTTTCCACCCCTTTGTTTTGGGTCCTCCCTCCCCCCCCCCCCCGCCTTTCCTTTTTTTTCTCTCTCCCACCTGGCAGCTGTCCCTTATCCTGCCAGTACACTTCACACCTAATCTCAGCTGTCTTTTGTCTCCACTGGCCTATTACCATCTCGTCTGGTTTTGAATACCTCTTAATGTCTCTTTTACTTCTTTTGTTCGATCGCAGCCCTGCCTTCGATCTATTTTATTTCCTTTCCAGTTTTGAAAAAGGGTTTCGACCCGAAACGTCGACTCTAGTTTCTCTCCACAGATGTTGCCTGGCCTGCTGAGTTTTTCCAGCATTTTCTGTTGTTATTTCTTTGAACGTGTTGCCTCCCAAATCCATGCCCACCTTTCCCGCAACTCCCTGTTTGAACCTCTCCAGTCAGGTTTCTGCCCCTGCCACGGCACTGAAACAGCCCGAACTAAAGTCACAAATGACATCCTCTGTGACTGTGGTGCATTGAATAGATTGGGCCTATATTCTCTGGAGTTTAGCAAAATGAGAAGTGATCTCATTGAAATGTATAAAATTCTTAGAGGGCTTGACAGGGTAGATGCTGAGAGTTTTTTTCCCCTAGCTGGAGTGTCTAGAACTAGGGGGCACAGTCTCAGGATAAGGGGTTGGCCATTTAAGACTGAGATGAGGAGGAATTTCTTCACTCAGGGTTGGGAATCTTTGGAATTCTCTACCCCAAAGGGCTGCGGATGCTCAGTCTTTGAGTATATTCAAGACAGAGATCGATAGATTTTTGGTCTCGAGGGGAATCGAGGGATATGGGGATAGAGCAGGAAAGTGGAGTTGAGGTAAAGGATCAGCCATGATCTTATTAAATGGCAGAGCAGGCTTGAGGGACCGTATGGCCTACTCCTGCTCCTATTTCTTATGTTCTTATTATCCCTCCTCATTCCCCATGAGCTCTTGCAGCCCTTGACACAGTTGACCATACCATCCTTCACTGTTGTCCAGCTCAGTAGAATTGCCCTCACTTGGTTCCACTCTTACCTATCCTATCCATCCATAGCCAGAGGATCTCTAGCAGTGGCTTCTCTTCCCACCCCAGCACTGTTACCTCCAGAGCCAACCAAGGATTTAGCCTTGGCCCCCCTCCCAATGTTCCCTGTAAGATGTGCTTTGTTCTTTGCGGCCTATTTCTTTCAATGTTCCTTTAAATTTCTGCGTGTAAAAGCTTGTGAGTGACCTGCACGGGACCTGGCAGATTACTGCGGTGTCGAGCACCCGCGCAGCTTAGAGGGAACATTGCCCCCCTCCCCTTCCTCATCTACAGACTGACCTTTGGCAACATCATCCACAGACATGGGGTCAGCTTCCACATGTACGCTGACAACACCCAACTGTACCACCCCATCACCTCTCTCGACCCCTCAACCACCTCTAGTGGTGGTCTCACTGCTTGTCTGACATCTATGAGTCGCAATTTCCTCCAGTAGGGAAACCAAAGCCGCCATCTTCAGCTCCCACCACAAACTCTGTACCCTTGCCACCGATTCCATCCCCCTCAGGCTGAATCAGGCTGTTCGTAACCCAGGCAACCTATTTGACCCCAAGATGAGTTTCCAACCCCATATCCTGTCCGTGACAAAGACTGTCTACTCCATAAAACCCCAGCCGTCCCCACCGTTACCACAGCTCAGCTGCTGTCGAAACCCCCAATCCAAGCCTTTGTCACCTCCAGACTCAACCATTCCAGTTCCCTCCGAGCCAGCTTCCCATCCTTCACGCTCTGTGAGCCTCAACTCATCCAGAGCTCTGCTGCCTCTATCCCATCCCGCAGCAAGTCCTACTCAACCCATCACCCTTGTCCTCACTGACCTACATTGGCTTCTGGTCCCCTGAAGTCTCAGATTTAAACTTCTCACCCTTGTGCTTGAATCCCTTCTCGCCCCTCCCTATCTCTGTAACCTCCTCCAGCCCTACAACCACTCCCCCAAACTCTCCTTTATTCATGTCTGGCCTTTTATGCATCCCCCCTGCCTTCGCCCCACCATTGGCGGCTGTGTGCCGAGGCTCTAAGCTCTGGAATTTCCTCCGTAAAACTCTCCACCTCCCTCTCCTCCTCTTTGACCCAGCTTTTGGTCACCTGCCCTAATATCCCCTTCTGTGGCTCGGGGTCACATTTTGTTCCATTACAGCACGGTGGCATAGTGGTTAGCACTGTTGCCTCACAGCGCTAGGGACCCGGGTTCAAATCCGGCCTCGGGTGACTGTCTGTGTGGAGTTTGCACATTCTCCCTGTGTTTGCATGGGTTTCCTCCGGGCGCTCCGGTTTCCTCCCACAGTCCAAAGATGTGCGGGTTAGGTTGATTGGCCATGATAAAAATTGGCCCTTAGTATTAGGGGGGATTAAATACGTGGGGTTATGGGGATAGGGCTTGGGTGGGATGGCTGTTGGTGTAGGGACCGGGTGCTAGGGTTTGGATGATCAGCCATGATCTCGTTGAATGGCAGAGCAGGCTCGAAGGGTCGAATGGCCTACTCCTGCTCCTATCTGTGGTAAACCACTGTTTGTATTCCACTGTGTACATGCCTGGACATGCCTCGGCTGACTCCTCCCACAAGTCCTAGTATAAAGGTGACTGCTCCCCAGCCCTTTGTATTTCTGGACCGGTCGACCACTCGAGGCAGACCTTCATTCTTTTGTTAATAAAAGCCTTTAGTTACTCTCTTAACTCTCAGTCTTTTATGAGTAATTGATAGCGCATCAATTTTATTAACAAAATTTTTATAATGGAGAAGATCCTCACACCAGCATGCCTGGACTTAGATCATCGGGAGGCGGACTCATCCACCAAGTTTACTCACTGGCTTAAGTGTTTCGAAAAATTCCTGACCGCCTCCGCAGCAATCAAATCGGACGAGGACAAACTGGATGTCCTGACCTCCAAAGTGAACCACCGAGTGTACTCGGTCATCCAAGACGCGACCTCGTACGCGGACGCTATCAAGCTCCTCAAGGACCAGTACACGCGCCCAGTGAACGAAGTGTACGCCAGGCACCTTCTGGGGAGTCGTAAACAACAACCTGGGGAATCGACCGTGGAATACCTTCAGGCACTGTCTGTGCTTGGCCGGGCCTGTGGTTGTAAGGATGTAAAGGCCGCCGTGTACACAGAGGAACTTATCCGGGACGCTTTTGTAGCGGGCCACAGATCCAATTACACCCGACAGCGACTGTTGGAGCAGAGTGACCTCGACCTCAACAAGGCCTCTGAACTCGCACTATCATTGGATGCAGCCTACCGGGGCATGGATGCCTACTCCTCTGCACCGTGGACACCGCGGGGAATGACAGCCTGGGACACGGTAGGACCGCCTCATAGCGCCGTGCCACCCCAGCCACACCCCAGCAACGGCCCAACTACCGCAGCAGTGTCCCAAGGCCAGACAGCAGTGCCCCAAGGCCAGAAATGCTACTTCTGTGGCCAGGCAAAACACCCAGAGCGCGCTGCCCGGCGAAAAACGCGATCTGCTCGGGCTGCGGGAAGAAGGGACACTACGCTAATGTCTGCAGGGCCAAAGCCACCCCGAACCCCAGCAGCGCCGCGTGTGGGCCATGCGGGCCGCCATCTTGGGCCTCCCCGGCCATGTGCGAACCACCGGTACAGCAGCCATTTTGGACGCCTCCAGCCACATGGGGATCATGGACGCCGCCATCTTGGACGACAGCCGGAACGCAGCAGGCCCCCAACACCGCCTCATCTGATACCCGCAGCGACACACCGACCCCTACGCTGGCATCCGTTACACTGGACCAAGCGAGACCGCACCAGCTGGCCAGTTCCACAATGGACATTAAGGTAAATGGCCACGATACAACCTGCCTTTTTGACTCTGGGAGCACGGAGAGCTTCACCCACCCCGACACGGTGCGGCGTTGCTCTCTCCCAGTCCTGCCTGCGCACCAGCGGATTTCTATGGCCTCCGAGTCCCAGTCGGCGGGCATCGGCGGCTACTGCGTAGTGACACTCGTAGTAGACGGGACCGTGTACGATCATTTTAAACTTCTGGTCCTGCCCGACCTCTGCGCTGCCGTCCTGCTGGGGTTAGATTTTCAGTGCCACCTTAAAAGTGTTACGATAGCGTACGGTGGACCCCTACCCCCACTCACAGTCCGCAGCCAGCAGCTCCCAAATTGCCCGCGCGCACCAGGTGCAACCTCTCCACACTCAGAGTCACCCCCCCCCACTGTTTGCTAACCTCACCGCCGACTGTAAGCCCATCGCCACAAAGAGCAGGCGATACAGTGCCGGGGACAGGGTTTTCATTAAAACCGAAGTGGAGCGGCTCCTGAAGGAAGGGATTATTGAGGGCAGCACCAGCCCCTGGCGAGCCCAGGTTGTGGTCGTTAAGACCGGCGAGAAGCAGCGCCTGGTCATCGACTACAGCCAGACAATAAATTGCTACACCCTGCTGGACGCCTACCCACTCCCCTGCATAGCTGATATGGTCAACCAGATCGCGCAGTACCGCGTCTTCTCGACCATTGACCTGAAATCAGCGTACCACCAGCTCCCTATCCGCCCTGAGGACCGCCAGTATACTGCCTTTGAGGCAAACGGCCGCCTCTACCACTTCCTTAGGGTTCCCTTTGGTGTCACCAACGGGGTCTCCGTCTTCCAAAGGGAGATGGACCGGATGGTAGATCAAAATGCGTTGCAGGCCACTTTCCCATATCTGGACAATGTGACCATCTGCGGCCGTGACTTGCAGGACCATGACGCAAACCTCGAAAAATTCCTCCGCACCGCCCAACTCCTGAACCTGACATATAACAAGGAGAAGTGCATATTCCGCACAAACCGCCTCGCCATCCTTGGCTGTGTTGTAGAACACGGAGTCATCGGCCCCGACCCCGACCGGATGCGTCCCCTTATGGAACTCCCACTGCCTCAAGGCCCTGAAGAGGTGCCTAGGGTTTTTCTCCTATTATGCCCAGTGGGTCCCCTACTATGCGGACAAGGCCCATCCGCTGATCAAGTCCACCTCTTTTCCCTTGACGGCAGAGGCCCGCTTAGCCTTCCACCGTATCAAGGAAGACATTGCCAAAGCCACCATGCACGCAGTGGACGAATCCATCCCCTTCCAGGTGGAAAGTGACGCGTCCGACTTTGCCCGGGCCACTACCCTCAATCAGGTGGGGAGACCCGTGGCCTTCTTTTCACGAACCCTCCAAGGCCCGGAGACCAGACACTCCGCTGTTGAGAAGGAGGCCCAGGCGATTGTGGAGGCTGTGCGTCATTGGAGACACTACCTGGCCGGAAAACGATTTACCCTGCTCACTGACCAACGTTCAGTTGCTTTCATGTTTAACAACAAGCAGAGGGGCAAAATCAAAAATGACAAGATCTTGAGGTGGAGAATCGAACTTTCCACCTACAATTACGAGATCTTGTACCGGCCCGGGAAGCTCAATGAACCCCCGGATGCGCTATCGCGTGGCACCTGCGCCAGCGCGCAGATCGATAGACTGCGGGCCCTCCACAATGACCTCTGCCACCCGGGGGTCACCAGGTTCTTCCACTTCATCAAGGCCCGCAACCTGCCTTACTCTATTGAGGAGGTCAGGACCATGACCAGGAACTGCCAAGTCTGCGCTGAGTGCAAACCGCACTTTTATAGACCAGACAGGGCCCACCTGATAAAAGCCACTCGCCCCTTCGAGCGCCTGAGCGTTGATTTTAAAGGGCCTCTCCCCTCCTCCGACCGCAATGTGTACTTCCTCAATATTATTGATGAGTACTCCCGTTTCCCGTTCGCCATCCCCTGCCCGGACATGACCAGTGCCACGGTCATTAAATGTCTGAACGACCTCTTCACCCTGTTCGGTTTCCCCAGCTATATCCATAGCGACCGGGGCTCATCGTTTATGAGCGACGAACTCCGTCAGTACCTGCTAACTAGGGGTATTGCCACAAGCAGGACCACCAGTTACAACCCCCGGGGGAACGGACAGGTGGAAAGAGAAAATGCGACAGTTTGGAAGGCCGCCCTGCTAGCCTTAAAGTCTAGGGGCCTTCCAACCTCCCGCTGGCAGGATGTGCTCCCCGATGCGCTCCACTCTATTCGGTCACTGCTCTGCACTGCCACGAACGCCACCCCTCATGAGAAAATGTTTGTCTTCCCAAGGAAGTCCACATCGGGGACATCGCTACCGCCATGGCTGACGTCCCCAGGGCTGGTCCTACTGAGAAGGCACGTGAGGACCCATAAAACGGACCCCCTGGTCGAGAGGGTCGACCTCCTCCACGCCAACCCCCAGTATGCTTACATTGCATACCCGGACGGGCAGGAGGACACAGTCTCCATAAGAGACCTTGCACCCTCGGGGGCCGCAGTAACCCACTACTCACTACCACCCCCCCCCCACGATCCGATATCCAGCCCCAGCAGACGGCAGGCCTGGGCCCCGCGACCCGCTCGACATCTACGAGGACGACACGCCTGTGCCACAGCCTACTCAGGACTCGACGCCGGAAGCTCCACTACCCCTGCCGTCGCCACGCCGATCACAGTGGCAGACAAGACCTCCGGAGAGACTCCAATACACTAACTTTTAATACACTTCACCCCGCCGGACTCAATTTTAAACAAGGGGTGAATGTGGTAAACCACTGTTTGTATTCCACTGTGTACATGCCTGGACATGCCTCGGCTGACTCCTCCCACAAGTCCTAGTATAAAGGTGACTGCTCCCCAGCCCTTTGTATTTCTGGACCAGTCGACCACTCGAGGCAGACCTTCATTCTTTTGTTAATAAAAGCCTTTAGTTACTCTCTTAACTCTCAGTCTTTTATGAGTAATTGATAGCGCATCACTATCTTCTATGTTTCTTCTATGTTACACTCCTGTGAAGCACTTTGGGACATTTTACTACATTAAGGGCGCAATATAAATGCAAGTTGTCTTTGTTGCAAAGTGCGTGTGAACAGCGGCTGAGTACAGGGTGTGATAACCACGTATGATCGGTGACTTGTGAAGCTATGCCCCAGCGAACAGTCAGTGCCTTTAGAAAAAGAGAGCGATGGTGTGAGAAAAAGAGAGGTTCCAGTGTCAGTGATGTCAGCACCAAAGATGCTTCCCAGATCAGAGGGAACGAAACCAGTGACCCAACAACAGCTATGGAATAATATCTCCTGGCAGCTTCCACCTTGAACTCACCGAAGGTCATGACATCCCTTCTGTTCCCCTCCTTCCGCCCGTCTAACCACTGGAGTCTGCACAGCGTCCTCAGACTCTTGAGCACACTGAGCCAATCTCTGTTATTTTCCATCCAAGCATCTCGTCCAAAGCCCCTCCCCTTACCCCTGCAGCTCAGGAAACATCGCAGCTTGGCAACTCTGGGAGTAACTGGAGCCCAAGTAGCCCCTTGGTTTTCACTGTTAGCGAGGTTAAGGTGATCTGGGAACCAAGCGACACAGGCTTTACTTGCAGAGGTGGATTATGTGGCAGATTTGTGCCGCTTTGCGTTAAGCCCTTCCTCCCTTTAAGCTTTTTTGCTTTTTGAGTGTATGTCATTTGAGATAAACTCCTTTGCAGGATCAGAATGTATCCTCACTCAAGCACACACAGTGTCGGCTTCAAGCATGAGCAGCACTGTAATGCTGGCATCGGTTAGGATGCAGTAGATTTCTTTCTCCCTAATTGGCCTTGGGTTTTTATCTGTTTTTTCCACCTCTCAGGAGGTTACACAGCACCTGGAGGGGAGGGAGTGTCTTAACCACGATGCATAAGGCTCACTCACAGTGTTGGACAGACTAGATAGACCAGCTTCACCTGTCTGCCATTTCATGTGCTCGCTACGCTGGGGGGTTTTTGAGAAGCTATTTATGTTCAGCAAGATGAGGGATGAGTGCTGGGAACAATTTTCGCTTTTGGTACCTGCTGTGTCTATATACTAGCATGGATTGAGAATTGGTTAACAGACAGAAAACAAAGAGTAGGGATAAACGGGTCTTTTTCAGGATGGCAGGCTGTGACTAGTGGGGTACCGCAAGGATCGGTGCATGGGCCCCAGCTATTCACAATCTATATCAATGATTTGGATGAGGGGACTAAATGTAACATTCCCAAATTTTCTGATGATACACAGCTAGGTGTCAGTTGTGAAGAGGATGTGAAGAGGCTTCAAGGGGATCTCAACAGGCTCAGTGAGTGGGCAAGAACATGGCAGATGGAATATAATGTGGATAAACATAGAAACATAGAAGATAGGAGCAGGAGTAGGCCATTCGGCCCCTCGAGCCTGCTCCACCATTCAATGAGATCATGGCTGATTATCCAAATTCAGTACCCTGTCCCTGCCTTCTCCCCATATCCCTTGATCCCTTTAGCCTTAAGAAATAAATGTGAAGTTACTTTGGTAGAAAAAACAGAAAGGCAGAGTATTTCCTAAATGGTGAAAGATTGGGGAATGCAGATGCTCAAAGGGACCTGGGTGTCCTTGTACATGAGTCACTGAAAGTGAATGTGCAGGTGCAGCAAGCCATTAGGAAGGCAAATGGAATGCTGGCCTTCTTTACTCCTGTACTCAAATCCTCTTGTAATGAAGTCTTACTCCAATTATATAGGGCCTTGGTGAGACCACACCTGGAGTACTGTGTACAATTTTGGTCTCCTTACCTAAGGAAGGATATACTTGCCATAGAGGGAGCGCAACAAAGGTTCACGAGATTGATTCCTGGGATGGCGGGACTGTCGTATGAGAAGAGATTGAGTAAACTAGGCCTGTATTCTCTTGAATTCAGAAGAATGAGAGGGGATCTCATTGAAGCATACAAAATTATTACAGGGCTTGATAGGGTGGATGCTGGGACAATGTTTCCCTTGGCTGGGGAGTCTAGAACCAGGGGCCACAGCCTCAGGATAAAGGGTAGGCCATTCAGGACTGAGATGAGAAGAAATTTCTTCACACAGAGGATGGTGAATCTGGAATTCTCCAGCCCAGAGGGCTGTGGAGGCTCAGTCATTGGGTATATTCAAAACAGAAGTTGATAGATTTCTGACTAGTAACGGCATCAAGGGATATGGCGATAGGGCCGGTGAATGGAGTTGAGGCAGAAGATCAGCCATGATCTCATTGAATGGCGGAGCAGGCTCGAAGGGCCGAATGGCCGACTCCTGCTCCTATTTCTTATGTTCTTATGTGTCAGTGCTAAATGCTCCCTGGTCAAGTGGAATACAGGTTAGATACAGAGTAAAGCTCCCTCTACACTGCCCCATCAAACACTCCCAGGGCAGGTACAGCACGGGTTAGATACAGAGTAAAGCTCCCTCTACACTGCCCCATCAAACACTCCCAGGGCAGGTACAGCATGGGTTAGATACAGAGTAAAGCTCCCTCTACACTGCCCCATCAAACATTCCCAGGACAGGTACAGCACGGGTTAGATACAGAGTAAAGCTCCCTCTACACTGTCCCATTAAACACTCCCAGGGCTGGTACAGCACGGGTTAGATACAGAGTAAAGCTCCCTCTACACTGTCCCATTAAACACTCCCAGGGCTGGTACAGCACGGGTTAGATACAGAGTAAAGCTCCCTCTACACTGTCCCATCAAACACTCCCAGGGCAGGTACAGCACGGGTTAGATACAGAGTAAAGCTCCCTCTACACTGTCCCATCAAACACTCCCAGGGCAGGTACAGCACGGGTTAGATACAGAGTAAAGCAGTAGCTAAACTACACAGTGGCTACATGAGTGAGGCAAAGGCTAGACACATTGGACCCACCAGTAGAGCCCCATGTTCCCCCAGTGAGTGCTGAGTTAGCTGGACAATGGTTCACTGTATTGTCCCACTTGCTGTATTAGCTTCCCAGCTCCGATTGAGCTATTTCCCAGCCCCTGGATCAGTGTTAAAAAGCACAATGGAAACTAATAGGCGACACTGGAAATCCGAGCTGGTGCCACGGTGCTGATGAATCAACCTGTAGGTACAGTAATTGCGTACATCCCTTGTGGCGTCCCACACTCGTGCTCTCCCCCGCGGTCTTTCAGTCCTGCCTCCTTTGGGCTAAGGCTCTGGTTTGTGTGTGAGCTCAGTCATCTAGTGGACAGTTTCCTTGTTGAAGGAGGGTTCACTAATGAAGTCAGACGGGCGGGACTGGGGAATGGTATAAGTACCTGTCACATTCCATTATTTAACACGTGTTCATTGGCTTTTTTATGTTAAAGCATCTTTAAAATATTGTTGCGTGCCGTAACTGTTTGCTGATTAATAACTTACAAATGATTTTTTTTTAACCTTGACCCGTAAAATCAAGGGAATTTAATTGTGTAAATATTGCTCTGTAACGCTGCCTATGCAGCTCCTAACGGAGAGACGGAGGGGGGATCAGGCAATCCTCGGCCAGGTATCTCCAGCAGGGGGCTGGGGCATTAGCACACACCCCCCCCCCCCATCTCAAAGTCCCCGGTCTTTTTCAATTTTTCCACCTGGCCTAACTCACAAAGAACAAAAGGTGCAGTCACTGCCCTGTGCTGGATCAACCTATCTCAGCCAGACCCTTGAAATATCCTCGAGCTAGGGAATGGAAACCGTCACCCTGCTTCGTATCGCTGCTTACTGACTGCTGCTGGGGAGACTGCGCGTGGGCATTGGATGAGGACAGTATGAGGCTCAGCTCTAATACTTCCCGTGGCGGATCAGTCTGCCGACGCTTGCTGTCAAAGACCGCAGGCCAGACGGGAGCCGTACTAGGAACAGGAGGAGGCCATTCAGCCCCTTGAGCCTGTTCCACCGTTGGATCACGGCTGATCTGTATCTTAACTCCATCCACCCGCCTTGCTTCCCGAACCCTTAATACCATTACCCAACAAAAATCCATCAATCTCAGTAATACTCCAGCACCTTCAGGAGAGGAGGGGGAATGGTGGTTTTATGTGGATTGGGGAGTGTTGGGTGTCAATAGACTGCATGAGGCCGTAAACAAACTGCATTCGATTTGCGGGGAATGCAAAATGCTAACAAAGTGCTGGAAAAGCACAGGAGGGAAAGAAAGTCTTGTATTTACATAGCGCCCTATCACATCTTTCAAAGCAGTTCCCATGCGGTTGAAGTGCAGTGACTGGTGTTGTGCCAGCCAATGTGTCGGCCATTTTGTGCCCAGCAGCATCCTACGAACAGTAATTAAATGTATTACCAGCTAATCTGTGTTTTGGTGTTGGTTGAGGGAAAGAAAAAGACTTGCATTTATATAGCGCCTTTCACGACCTCAGGACATCCCAAAGCGCTTTACAGCCAATGAAGTACTTTTTGAAGTGTAGTCACTGTTGTAATGTAGGAAACGTGGCAGCCAATTTGCGCACAGCAAGATCCCACAAACAGCAATATGATAATGACCAGATAATTTGTTTTTTTTGAGTTGTTGTGTATTTTGAATGTGTATTAGAATTGTCCCACATGGGATACCGTAGTGGTGATTTGCAATGCACTATGGGAAATGTAGTGCATTGAGTGAAGAAGCACATTGTAAATAAAATGGCCGTTAACTAAACTCTCCACCCCGGAGTCCTTCTTAATTGTTATATAGGTAAGGGTATAAAACTCCTTGAGACACAACAAAACTGGCGACGAGGACAACGGACTTGCGCATCACTTTGCACTGGAATCAGCGATGTTTAAAGTAAGAAGTTCCTGTCTTTTAATGGCGCGCCCGCAGTTTAGTGCTGATGCAATCGCCTCGTAAAGGTGGCGGTTCATGTGTTACACAAATAAGAAGGGGGAGAGTAACGATACAGTGAAACGAAGTGGAGGAAAAGGACTGCAAAGATTTTTTTTAAAAGAAAAGAAAATGGCTATGCTAACCGGAGTGTTTGGACCATTTGATGAAACAGCGGAGCAATGGAGTGCTTATACAGAGCGTTTCAGATTTTTCCTGACTGTAAATGGCATTAAAGATGACATGAAAGTGGCGACGTTCCTCAGTTTGGGCAGCACGGTGGCATAGTGGTTAGCACTGTTGCCTCACAGCGCCAGGGGCCCGGGTTCAAATCCGGCCTCGGGTGACTGTCTGTGTGGAGTTTGCACATTCTCCCCGTGTTTGCGTGGGTTTCCTCCGGGTGCTCCGGTTTCCTCCCACAGTCCAAAGATGTGCGGGTTAGGTTGATTGGCTATGATAAAAAAATTGGCCCTTAGTGTTAGGGGGGGATTAAATACGCGGGGTTACGGGGATAGGGCTTGTGTGGGATGGCTGTCGGTGTAGGGACCGGGTGCTAGGGTTTGGATGATCAGCCATGATCTCGTTGAATGGCGGAGCAGGCTCGAAGGGCCGAATGGCCTACTCCTGCTCCTATCTTCTATGTTTCTATGTATGTGTGATCGGAGCAAAAACATTTGGCTTGTTACGGAGTTTGATGCACCCAGATAAGCCCGGCGCTAAGACATATGATCAGATTGTGGAAGTTTTGGAAACACATTTCGCACCCAAGCCGCTGCTGATTGCTGAGAGGTTCAGGTTTCACAAACGAAACCAAGGGGAGGGTGAGTCCATAGCCGAATATGTTGCAGTGCTAAAGAAGCTAACTGAGCATTGTGAGTTTGGTGAAACTCTAAATGACACTGTCCGTGATAGGTTTGTGTGTGGATTAAGATGTGAAGCAACACAGAAGCGCTTGCTCACGACTGACAAACTGATGCTTAAATCAGCAGTGGAGCTCGCTGTGTCTATGAAGTTAGCAGCTAAAGATGCACAGCTGTTGGGGGCTGCAACAAGAGTGCACAGGGTAGCAGCTACACCAGATAAGCATGCAAGGGGCGCCAGAGAGTGTTATAGATGTGGAAGGTCAGGTCATCAGCCATCTGACTGCTGGTGTAAAGACCTGACCTGTCGGAAATGTGAAAAGAAAGGACACATTGAACGTGTGTGTAAAGGGCAAAGCAAACAATCCTACACAGAGACACACAAACACAAACAAGGAAACACATCCAACTGGCGTTCTAAAAAGAAAAACCTACACATGGTGAAACAAGAACAGGAAGACAGTGACACAGACTCTGATGGGGAGCTGAATCTCTATGTGTTAACGGTGAATGGAGGCTCATCAGGCTATGGAGTCACTCCACTACTAGAGGGAATACCGGTCAAAATGGAGCTGGATACGGGGGCCGCTGTCTCCTTGATTTCAGAGAAGCTATTCAAAGAAAAACTGAACCACCTATCACTGACGCCGGCCAAGCTCATCTTAAAGACCTACACTGGGGAAACAGTCCCAATGCTGGGTAAGACGGAGGTCAAGGTGGAGCTTAATGGACAAACCGTGATGCTGCCAGTTTACGTGGTCAAGGGTGACTATCCATCCCTGATGGGCAGGCCATGGTTGGAGAAAATTCATCTGGATTTTAAAAAAGTGAATGCGGTGTCAGTCGAAGAGGCGGGGCTAGCGGCAGTGTTGACAAAGCATGCGGCTGTCTTTGACGGAGAATTGGGGAGTATGAAGGGGATTACAGTCAAACTCAAGGTGAAGCCCGACAGCCAGCCACGATTCCTGAAAGCCAGGAACATTCCCTACGCCCTCAGACCAAAGGTGGAGGCTGACCTGGAGTGTCTGGTCAAGATAGGGGTCCTGGTGCCAGTTTCGCACAGTGAGTGGGCCACGCCCGTGGTACCAGTGATGAAGAGTGACGGCACGGTTCGCTTATGTGGAGATTTCAAAGTAACAGTGAATCCTGTGCTCTCGGCTGAACAGTACCCCCTCCCCATCATTGAAGATCTTTTCGCGGGTCTAGCAGGCGGTCAGAAGTTTAGCAAGATTGATCTATGCCAAGCCTACTTGCAGATGCATGTAGAAGAGGACTCACAGAAGTACCTCACCATCACCACCCACAAGAGCCTCTACAGGTACTGCTGCCTACCCTTTGGTATAACGTCAGCACCAGCATTGTTTCAGCGGGCTATGGACCAGATCTTAAGCGGCATTCCAGGGGTACAATGTTATCTCGACGATACCCTTGTCACAGGAAAGGACGACAACAAGCACCTACAGAACCTGACAAAGACACTGGGAAGACTTGAAGAATATGACTTACACGTTCGCAAGGACAAATGCGAATTTTTCAAGCCATCAGTGGAGTACCTAGGCCATGTCATCGACGCGGACGGCCTACACACAGCACCGTCGAAAGTGAAAGCCATTGCCGACGCTCCTGCACCTACAAATGTCAGCCAGCTGCGGTCATTCTTAGGTCTCCTGAACTATTACGGAAAGCTTATTCCACAGCTGGCATCACTGTTGAAGCCATTACATGAGTTGCTGTGTCAGGGCAAGGCCTGGGAGTGGACGAAGGAGTGCGAAGCTGCATTCAAGAAAGCCAAAGCAGCTTTGACTGACCCCAGAGTGTTGACGCACTTTGACCCGTCGTTGCAGATTCAGCTGGCCTGTGACACGTCGCCTTATGGCGTCGGCGCAGTCGTGTCCCACATCTTTCCCTCAGGTGAAGAGAAGCCGATTGCATTCGCGTCAAGGTCCCTGAGCAAGGCGGCGGTGAAATACCCGCAGATCGAAAAAGAGGCTTTGGGCATCATCTTTGGAATCAAAAAGTTCCATCACTACTTGTTCGGAAGGAAATTCACCTTGCTGACGGATCATCGTCCTCTAACATCGATCTTTGGTCCACACACAGGAATACCCTCCCTGGCAGCGTGCAGGATGCAGCGCTGGGCGCTGATGTTAAGCGCTCACAATTACAACATCAAATACCGGAGGTCAGCAGCACATGGCAATGCGGACGGATTGTCAAGACTTCCGCTGCCTGTGCCCTCTGAAGGCTGTGAGCAGAAGATTTTCTACTTTGACATGGTGAGCAATGTCCCTGTCACGGCCCGGCAGGTCAAGAAAGAGACCAGAGTGGACCCTACGCTATCCAAGGTGCTGGATCGGGTGATGCGAGGAGACGGATCACGGGTGTCAGACACACCACCTGAGCTCCTACCTTACCTGTCAAGAGGGAAGGAGTTGTCTGTCACGTCAGGATGCCTCCTTTGGGGCATGCGAGTGATCATACCACCAAAGCTGCGGAAACATGTCCTCAACGAGTTGCACTCAGGACACTGTGGTATTGTCCGGATGAAGGAGCCGGCACGAAGCTACTTCTGGTGGCCCGGTCTGGATCATGAAATTGAAGTTGAAGCGAAATCATGCCCATCATGCGAGACAACCAGGGATACGCCAAGAGCAGCGCCACTGCATCCATGGGAATGGCCGGCGACACCGTGGCAACGGATCCATCTGGACTTCGCGGGACCAGTGGAAGGAGCGATGTTCCTGGTCGCGGTGGACTCCCATTCCAAATGGCCGGAGGTTGCAGTAATGTCCACTACCACTACGGAGAAAACCATCGAGACTCAGAGAGATGTTCGGGTGATTTGGTCTGCCGGAGCAGATCGTAACCGACAATGGAACACAGTTCACATCCCAGGAGATGGAGGAGTTCCTCGAGCAATGGAATCCAGCACACGTTCTCCGCGCCTTATCATCCATCCACGAATGGATTGGCGGAGAGATTTGTCAGAATGCTGAAACGCGCATTGAAAGCGGCAAGAAGTGATGCTCCTCTAAAGCAGCGCCTGAATGATTTCTTGCTGAAATACCGAAACACGCCTCATGCTACGACTGGAGCATCTCCTGCTTACCTACTCATGGGAAGGCAGCTACGGACACGCCTTGACCTGCTGAGGCCAACGTCCACAGAAGCAGTGGTGCACGCCAATCAGCAGGATCAAGTCAGCAGACGAGCTCAGAGGTCCAAAGAACGACACTTTGTGGTGGGGGACAAAGTCCTCGCGTGTAACTACACCACCCCGGAGCGGTGGGTCCCGGCTACGGTCATTCAAAAGACGGGCCCCGTTTCATACCGAGTCCGCACCGGAGATGACCGAACATGGAGACGGCATGTAGACCAGTTACTGCCAAGACAGTCGCCACAGGTAACCCAAGAAACAGAGGATCAAGGACCTGCTGGGGGCTCCAGCAGGGACTGGTCGTCCGACCCTAAGACGGTGGCACCATCCACTCTTGTGCCATCGAGAGAGGAAGCCATGCCTGCAGGGTCACGGGAGAGCCAGCCAGAGCCTGCTCCTGAGATTAGGCGTTACCCCCAAAGAGAAAGGCAGCCTCCGGATCGCCTTAGTTACAGTTAGTGCTAACCTGTGTGCATGGGGCAGAATAATCCCCAGGGTTAGTGGAATGTAGAGGCAGTCTACCCTCACTTCCAAAGTTATAGTCATTTTCAGTTATTCTGTTTTGTGGACATTCTATTTTAAGGGGGAGGAAATATGTTGTGTATTTTGAATGTGTATTAGAATTGTCCACATGGGATACCGTAGTGGTGATTTGCAATGCACTATGGGAAATGTTGTGCATTGAGTGAAGAAGCACATTGTAAATAGAATGGTCGTTAACTAAACTCTCCACCCCGGAGTCCTTCTTAATTGTTATATAGGTAAGGGTATAAAACCCCTTGAGACACAACAGAGTGATGTTGGTTGGGGGATAAATATTGGCCAGGACACCGGGGATAACTCCCCTGCTCTTCTTCGAAATAGTGCCGTGGGATTTTTTACATCCACCTGAGAGAGCAGACGGGGCCTCTGGTTAACGTCTCATCCGAAAGACAGGATGAATGTTGAGCAGGACAGCGGGAGAGCTCCCCGCTCTTCTCTGACTAGTGCCATGGGATCTTTAACATCCACCAGGACAGGACCTAGGGTTTAAGGCAGTGTCTGAAAGAGAAAGACAGCTTAACATTTTATGTTGCAATCTTTGTCAGAAGCATTGAATACAAACTGGCAGTATTCATCATCGCCGGGTGGCATAACCTCAGCCTAAACCTTTCAAGCATACGACCATCCGTGGCATTTGACTGACGCCACGATGCAGCTGGAGGGGGTCTCTGCAGGTTATTCGCAGTGCGCTGAGTGTAACTCTGAATCAAGGAGGCCGTGTCCCCTGCGGTGCTCGAATTAGTGCAGCTCCAGCAGCACCAGGTTGGGGGGTGTATGCAGAGCAGAGCAGCAACACAGCGAAAGCTAGTTTGTGATTGCATTCTTCAGTGAGACTTTCGCCTCCACCGCACTTGGCTCTTGTGCAAGGCCTCTAATTATCGAGGAGCAGATTCATGCATTGTGGAGGGAATGGGACTGCCTCCTTGCTGCAGCTTCTGTTTAATGTCTGCACGGGGAAAGGGCAAAGGTTAACGGTGACCAGGGTTACCAACTCTGGTCGGACGTATTCCTGGAGGTTTCATCACATGACCTCCCGCACTCCCGCCATCGCTCTCCTGACACGTCCACCCTCGCGGTGCCCCGCTCCCGCCATCGCTCTCCTGACACGTCCGCCCTCGCGGTGCCCCGCCCCCGCCATCGCTCTCCTGACACGTCCGCCCTCGCGGTGCCCCGCCCCCGCCATCGCTCTCCTGACACGTCCGCCCTCGCGGTGCCCCGCCCCCGCCATCGCTCTCCTGACATGTCCGCCCTCGCGGTGCCCCGCCCCCGCTCCCACCATCGCTCGCCTGACACGTCCACCCTCGCGGTGCCCCACTCCCGCCATCGCTCGCCCGACACGTCCACCCTCGCGGTGCCCCGCTCCCGCCATCGCTCTCCTGACACGTCCACCCTCGCGGTGCCCCACCCCCGCTCCCACCATCGCTCGCCTGACATGTCCACCCTCGCGGTGCCCCACCCCACTCCCGCCATCGCTCGCCCGACACGTCCACCCTCGCGGTGCCCCGCTCCCGCCATCGCTCTCCTGACACGTCCACCCTCGCGGTGCCCGCCCCCACCATCGCTCTCCTGACACGTCCGCCCTCGCGGTGTCCCGCTCCCGCCATCGCTCTCCTGACACGTCCACCCTCGCGGTGCCCGCCCCCACCATCGCTCTCCTGACACGTCCGCCCTCGCGGTGTCCCGCTCCCGCCATCGCTCTCCTGACACGTCCACCCTCGCGGTGCCCGGCCCCCACCATCGCTCTCCTGACACGTCCACCCTCGCGGTGCCCCGCTCCCGCCATCGCTCTCCTGACACGTCCACCCTCGCGGTGCCCCGCCCCCGCCATCGCTCTCCTGACACGTCCGCCCTCGCGGTGCCCCACCCCGCTCCCGCCATCGCTCGCCCGACACGTCCACCCTCGCGGTGCCCGCCCCCACCATCGCTCTCCTGACACGTCCGCCCTCGCGGTGTCCCGCTCCCGCCATCGCTCTCCTGACTCATCCACCCTCGCGGTGCCCCGCCATCGCTCGCCCGACACGTCCACCCTCGCGGTGCCCGCCATCGCTCGCCTGACACGTCCACCATCGCGGTGCCCCGCCCCCGCTCCCGCCATCGCTCTCCTGACACGTCCACCCTCGCGGTGCCCCGCCCCCGCTCCCACCATCGCTCGCCCGACACGTCCACCCTCGCGGTGCCCCGCTCCCGCCATCGCTCCCGCCATTGCTCGCCTGACACGTCCACCCTCGCGGTGCCCCGCTCCCGCCATCGCTCTCCTGACACGTCCACCCTCGCGGTGCCCCGCCCCCCGCCATCGCTCTCCTGACACGTCCACCCTCGCGGTGCCCCGCCCCCGCCATCGCTCGCCTGACACGTCCACCCTCGCGGTGCCCCGCTCCCGCCATCGCTCTCCTGACACGTCCACCCTCGCGGTGCCCCGCCCCCCGCCATCGCTCTCCTGACACGTCCACCCTCGCGGTGTCCCGCCCCCGCCATCGCTCGCCTGACATGTCCACCCTCGCGGTGCCCCGCTCCCGCTCCCGCCATCGCTCGCCCGACACGTCCACCCTCGCGGTGCCCCGCTCCCGCCATCGCTCTCCTGACACGTCCACCCTCGCGGTGCCCCGCCCCCCGCCATCGCTCTCCTGACACGTCCACCCTCGCGGTGCCCCGCCCCCGCCATCGCTCGCCTGACATGTCCACCCTCGCGGTGCCCCGCCCCCGCCATCGTTCGCCTGACACGTCCACCCTCGCGGTGCCCCGCCCCCGCCATCGTTCGCCTGACACGTCCACCCTCGCGGTGCCCCGCCCCCGCCATCGCTCGCCTGACATGTCCACCCTCGCGGTGCCCCGCTCCCGCCATCACTCTCCTGACACGTCCACCCTCGCGGTACCCCCGCCCCCGCCATCGCTCGCCTGACATGTCCACCCTCGCGGTGCCCCGCTCCCGCCATCGCTCTCCTGACACGTCCACCCTCGCGGTGCCCCGCCCCCGCCATCGCTCGCCTGACACGTCCACCCTCGCGGTGCCCCGCTCCCGCCATCGCTCTCCTGACACGTCCACCCTCGCGGTGCCCCGTCTTACCAGCCAACTGGAAAGTAAATAGACGCTTGATAACCCGATTGGATGATTCAAGACTCTCAGTCAAACAGTCTTTTGCATCCCCCCACCCAACTAATAAAAATGATTCAAAGAGAATGCTCGCTAACCTACATTGGCTCCCGGTCCGGCAATGCCTCGATTTTAAAATTCTCACACTTGTGTTCAAATCTCTCCGTGGCCTCGCCCCTCCCTATCTCTGTAACCTCCTCCAGCCCAACAAGCCTTTGAGATCTCTGCGCTCCTCTAATTCTGGCCCTTTGAGCATCCCCGATTTCCTTCACTCCACCATTGGCGACCGTGCCTTCAGCTGCCTGGGCCCTAAACTCTGGAATTCCCTCCCTAAACCTCTCTGCCTCTCTCTCCTCCTTTAAGACACTCCTTAAAACCGACCTCTTTGACCAAGCCTGTTCTAATATCTCCTTACGTGGCTCGGTGTCAATTTTTTTGTGATAATCGCTCCTGTGAAGCGCCTTGGGACGTTTTACTATGTTAAAGGTGCTATATAAATGCACGTTGTTGTTGTAAGGGGCCTAACGCCTGTTTTAGGCGGCTGTCAAGGACGCCTGATAAATGGCCCGACCTAATAACGAGTCGGACGCCGTTCAAGTGTCCTTTCGGTCCGAGACGACGGTCTTAGAAACTGGCATAAAACGTGCACAGCGAGGGCCAGTTTCTACCCAAGTGTCTCCACGTGCCCACTGGGCAGGGATGTGAAGCGGGTATTCCAGTTGAAAGCTTTGCCCTATCCGGAGCTCAGTCGACATCAAACTGGGCCGGTCTATCTGCCCAAGAGACCGCCAGGGGCAGTCGCAGCTTCCCACTGCTGGGTGCACAAGGAGGAAAGCCTGACTGCACATGGGTGAAAGCTGATATTGGACAGCACTGTAACTGCGGTGGTGAGAGTCTTGTGTGTGCTTCTCTGAGCCAGGGTAGCCAGCTGGCAGAGTGCCTCCAGATAGCGCTGGCCCTTTGCCTATTGGAGCCGTCGGTGGCATCCCTCCAGCGCAATGTTGAAGAAGTTCCCGCGCCAGATGTTGGCAGGGGCTTCTCATTGAAACACGAGTCTCTGGGGCACATTCCCAGAAGCCCAGAGAGAGAGAGGGGGAGCACCTTGGACTCGCGGCTACTGGCCCACCATGGTCACATTGGCTGCTGATTCAACTGAAAGACGCGGCCAGGAGGCTGGCACCTGGGCAATTGAATTACTCCAAGCCAAGCACAATAAAATGCCAAAAGTCGATCCAAATATCCCGTGTTTCTATCAGTTTATTTATAACGGTGTGGGAGGCAACTAGAGGACACTGCAGGTTCAGCTATTTGACGCACTCCATCCTGTGTGTGATGCACTCCATCCTGTTTGATCCCATGTGTGACACAATTTTCATCCTTGTTTTCAAATCGCTCCATGGCCTCGCCCCTCCCTATCTCTGTAACCTCCTCCAGCCCCACAACACCCCCCCCCCCACCCCCGCCGAGATCTCAGCGCTCCTCCAATCCTGGCCTCTTGCACATCCCCTGATTTGAATCGCTCCACCATTGGCGGCCGTGCCTTCAGCTGCCGGGGCCCTAAACTCTGGAATTCCCTCCCTAAACCTCTCCGCCTCTCTACCTCCTTTAAAGCACCCCCACATCTCTGTAACCAGATCACAGGAGAGTAAACCAACAGACTGTAACACCGAGCCACATACAACAGCAACAACAACTTGTATTTATATAGTGCCTTTAATGTAGTGAAACATCCCAAGGTGCTTCACTGGAGCGATTATCAAACAAAATTTGACACCGAGCCACATAAGGAGATAATAGGACAGGTGACCAAAAGCTTGGTCACAGAGGCAGGTTTTAAGGAACGTCTTAAAAGAGGAGCGAGAGATGGAGAGGCGAAGAGGTTTAGGGAGGGAATTCCAGAGCTTAGGACCCAGGCAGCTGAAGGCACGGCCACCAATGGTGGAGCGATTATAATCAGGGATGCTCAAGGGGGCAGAATTAGAGGAGCGCAGATACCTCGAGGGGTTGTAGGGCTGGAGGAGATTACAGAGATAGGAAGGGGCGAGGCCATGGACCAATTTGAAAACAAGGATGAGAATTTTGAAATCGAGGCGTTGCTTAACTGGGAGCCAGTGTAGGTCAGCGAGCACAGGGGTGATGGGTAAACGGGACTTGGTGCGAGTTAGGACACGGGCAGCCGAGTTTTGGATGACCTCAAGTTTACGTAGGGTGGAATGTGGGAGGCCAGCCAGGAGTGCGTTGGAATAGTCAAGTCTAGAGGTAACAAAGACCTGGATGAGGGTTTCAGCAGCGGATGAGCTGAGGCAAGGGCTGAGACGGGCGATGTTACGGAGGTGGAAATAGGCGGTCTTAGTGATGGCACGGGTATGTGGTCGGAAACTCATTTCAGGGTCAAATATGACACCAAGGTTGCGAACAGTCTGGTTCAGCCTCAGACAGATGTTAGGGAGAGGGATGGAGTCAGTGGCTAGGGAGTTTGTGGCAGGGACCGAAAACAATGGCTTTGTACGGAGATATTAAGACAGGTTGGTTGAAGAGATCGGCTTTAAGGAGCGTCTTAAAGGAGAAGAGAGAGGTAGAGAGGCGCAGAGATTTAGGGAGGGAATTCCAGAGCTTAGGGCCTTGGCAGCTAAAGGCACCAACGGTGGAGCGATTCAAATCGGGGATACACAAGAGGCCAGAATTGGAGGAGCGCAGAGACCTCGGAGGGTTGTAGGGCTGGAGGAGGTTACGAAGATAAACTTGAGTGAGGAGCAGGGTGAGAAAATAAATGTGAAAAAAATGTTGGGCAAAGCAAAACATCTGAAGTGGGGCCAGACCCTGCACTGGCCTCTTCAGGTGCTGGTTGTAAGCCACATTGAGCCGCCAGTATGACGATGTCAGTCCCTCCTGCTCTCGGCCGACTATGGTTAGGCAACATTACTGCTTGGGGCCTCCTGCAGCTCCTGGCCTTGCACAGTTTCCTCCAGGGCCTTCCCGTTTGTGAACTAATTCTATAAATATTACAAGAGATCTTTCTGTCGGGCTGTGTTACGCTCAACTTTAGCTTCTCAACCCACCTCCCGACCCCCCCAATACCTGTTGTTTATGTTTGACTCCGGATTTTAATTTCTGTTCATATTGAACTCTTCCTCTTACAGTGTGAGGACAAACCAACACGGGGGATGGCGGTGGTGGGGAGAGAATTCAACATCGTTCATCCCCCAGGGATGGGGGTGGGGTGGCGTTATACCAACGTTGGAGCTGGGGGGAGGGGGGGGAGCGAAGATTGGGTCGCGATCTCCTGCGTCAGATCGCACCCAGAAGTGCGCCTGCCGTCCAAACGGAAACCGGCGACTTGTAGGCGTCCTGGGCGCTCGCCTGAAACAGGCGTTAGACATCCACATCTGAAATCAGGGTCCCAACAACAACAACCAGCATTTATAGAGCGCCTTTAATGTAGTAAAACGTCCCAAGGCGCCGGTTGTAGGCCCCGCATCGAAATTGGTCAGCAAACAGGCGGAACTCGCACCATACACTTGGTCTTGAACCCTCAATCACGCCATTGCCCCTCCTCTATATCACACCATTGCCCCCTCCTCCATATCACGCCATTGCCCCTCCTCTATATCACACCATTGCCCCTCCTCTATATCACTCCATTGCCCCTCTATATCACTCCATTGCCTCTCCTCTATATCACTCCATTGCCCCCTCCTCTATATCACTCCATTGCCCCTCCTCTATATCACACCATTGCCCCTCCTCTATATCACTCCATTGCCCCCTCCTCTATATCACTCCATTGCCCCTCCTCTAGATCACACCATTGCCCCTCCTCTAGATCACACCATTGCCCCTCCTCTATAACACACCATTGCCCCTCCTCTATATCACACCATTGCCCCTCCTCTATATCACTCCATTGCCCCTCCTCTATATCACTCCATTGCCCCTCCTCTATATCAATCCATTGCCCCTCCTCTATATCACTCCATTGCCCCCTCCTCTATATCACTCCATTGCCCCTCCTCTATATCACACCATTGCCCCTCCTCTATATCACACCATTTCCCCTCCTCTATATCACACCATTGCCCCTCCTCTATATCACTCGATTGCCCCCTCCTCTATATCACTCCATTGCCCCTCCTCTAGATCACACCATTGCCCCTCCTCTATAACACACCATTGCCCCTCCTCTATATCACTCCATTGCCCCTCCTCTATATCACACCATTGCCCCTCCTCTATATCACACCATTGCCCCTCCTCTATATCACACCATTGCCCCTCCTCTATATCACACCATTGCCCCTCCTCTATATCACTCCATTGCCTCCTCTAAAACACACCATTGCCCCTCCTCTATATCACTCCATTGCCCCTCCTCTATATCACACCATTGCCCCCTCCTCTATATCACACCATTGCCCCTCCTCTATATCACACCATTGCCCCTCCTCTATATCACACCATTGCCCCTCCTCTATATCACTCCATTGCCTCCTCTATAACACACCATTGCCCCTCCTCTATATCACTCCATTGCCCCTCCTCTATATCACACCATTGCCCCCTCCTCTATATCACACCATTGCCCCTCCTCTATATCACTCCATTGCCCCTCCTCTATATCACTCCATTGCCTCCTCTATAACACACCATTGCCCCTCCTCTATATCACTCCATTGCCCCTCCTCTATATCACACCATTGCCTCTTCTATAACACACCATTGCCCCTCCTCTATATCACTCCATTGCCCCTCCTCCATATCACACCATTGCCCCCTCCTCTATATCACACCATTGCCCCTCCTCTATATCACTCCATTGCCCCTCCTCTATATCACTCCATTGCCCCTCCTCTATATCACTCCATTACCCCTCCTCTATATCACACCATTGCCCCTCCACTATATCACTCCATTGCCCCTCCTCTATATCACTCCATTACCCCTCCTCTATATCACTCCATTACCCCTCCTCTATATCACTCCATTGCCCCTCCTCTATATCACTCCATTGCCCCTCTATATCACTCCATTGCCCCTCCTCTATATCACTCCATTGCCCCTCCTCTATATCACTCCATTACCCCTCCTCTATATCACACCATTGCCCCTCTATCACTCCATTGCCCCTCCTCTATATCACTCCATTGCCCCCTCCTCTATATCACTCCATTGCCCCTCCTCTATATCACTCCATTACCCCTCCTCTATATCACTCCATTGCCCCTCCTCTATATCACTCCATTGCCCCTCCTCTATATCACTCCATTGCCCCTCCTCTATATCACTCCATTGCCCCCTCCTCTATATCACTCCGTTGCCCCTCCTCTACAACACACCATTGCCCCTCCTCTATATCACTCCATTGCCCCTCCTCTATATCACTCCATTGCCCCCTCCTCTATATCACTCCATTGCCCCTCCTCTATATCACTCCGTTGCCCCTCCTCTACAACACACCATTGCCCCTCCTCTATATCACTCCATTGCCCCTCCTCTATATCACACCATGACCCCTCCTCTAAATCACTCCATTACCCCTCCTCTATATCACACCATTGCCCCCTCCTCTATATCACACCATTGTCCCTCCTCTATATCACTCCATTGCCCCTCCTCTATATCACTCCATTGCCCCTTCTCTATATCACTCCATTACCCCTCCTCTATATCAATCCATTGCCCCCACTCTATATCACTCCGTTGCCCCTCCTCTATAACACACCATTGCCCCTCCTCTATATCACTCCATTGCCCCTCCTCTATAACACTCCATTGCCCCTACTCTATATCACTCCATTACCCCCTCCTCTATCACTCCATTACCCCCTCCTCTATATCACTCCATTGCCCCTCCTCTATATCACTCCATTGCCCCTCCTCTACATCACTCCATTGCCCCTCCTCTATATCACACCATTGCCCCTCTATATCACTCCATTGCCCCTCCTCTATGTCACTCCATTGCCCCTCCTCTATATCACACCATTGCCCCTCCTCTATATCACACCATTGCCCCTCTATATCACTCCATTGCCCCTCCTCTATATCACTCCATTGCCCCTCCTCTATATCACTCCATTGCCCCTCCTCTATAACACTCCATTGCCCCTCCTCTATATCACTCCATTGCCCCTCTATAACACTCCATTGCCCCTCCTCTATATCACTCCATTGCCCCTCCTCTATATCACTCCATTACCCCCTCCTCTATCACTCCATTACCCCCTCCTCTATATCACTCCATTGCTCCTCCTCTATAACACTCCATTGCCCCTCCTCTATATCACTCCATTGCCCCTCCTCTATATCACTCCATTGCCCCTCCTCTATATCACACCATTGCCCCTCCTCTATATCACTCCATTGCCCCCTCCTCTATATCACTCCATTGCCCCTCCTCTATATCACTCCATTGCCCCTCCTCTATAACACACCATTGCCCCTCCTCTATATCACACCATTGCCCCTCCTCTATATCACACCATTGCCCCTCCTCTATATCACACCATTGCCCCTGCTCTATATCACATCATTGCCCCCTCCTCTATATCACTCCATTGCCCTCCTCTATATCACTCCATTGCCTCCTCTATAACACACCATTGCCCCTCCTCTATATCACTCCATTGCCCCTCCTCTATATCACACCATTGCCTCCTCTATAACACACCATTGCCCCTCCTCTATATCACTCCATTGCCCCTCCTCTATATCACTCCATTGCCCCTCCTCTATATCACTCCATTGCCCCGTCCTCTATATCACTCCATTGCCCCTCCTCTATATCACTCCATTGCCCCTCTATATCACTCCATTGCCCCTCCTCTATATCACTCCATTGCCCCTCCTCTATATCACTCCATTGCCCCTCCTCTATATCACTCCATTGCCCCTCCTCTATATCACTCCATTGCCCCTCCTCTATAACACACCATTGCCCCTCCTCTATGTCACTCCATTGCCCCTCCTCTATATCACTCCGTTGCCCCTCCTCTATAACACACCATTGCCCCTCCTCTATATCACTCCATTGCCCCTCCTCTATATCACTCCATTGCCCCTCCTCTATATCACTCCATTGCCCCTCCTCTATATCACTCCATTGCCCCTCTATATCACTCCGTTGCCCCTCCTCTATAACACACCATTGCCCCTCCTCTATATCACACCATTGCCCCTCCTCTATATCACACCATTGCCCCTCCTCTATAACACACCATTGCCCCTCCTCTATATCACTCCATTGCCCCTCCTCTATATCACTCCATTGCCCCTCCTCTATATCACACCATTGCCCCTCCTCTATAACACACCATTGCCCCTCCTCTATATCACTCCATTGCCCCTCCTCTATATCACTCCATTGCCCCTCTATATCACTCCGTTGCCCCTCCTCTATAACACACCATTGCCCCTCCTCTATATCACTCCATTGCCTCTCCTCTATATCACTCCATTGCCCCTTCTCTATATCACTCCATTACCCCTCCTCTATATCAATCCATTGCCCCCACTCTATATCACTCCGTTGCCCCTCCTCTATAACACACCATTGCCCCTCCTCTATATCACTCCGTTGCCCCTTCTCTATATCACTCCATTACCCCCTCCTCTATATCAATCCATTGCCCCTCCTCTATAACACACCATTGCCCCCTCCTCTATATCACACCATTGCCCCCTCTATATCACTCCATTGCCCCTCCTCTATATCACTCCATTGCCCCCTCCTCTATGTCACACCATTGCCCCCTCCTCTATATCACTCCATTGCCCCCTCCTCTATATCACTCCATTACCCCCTCCTCTATATCACTCCGTTGCCCCTCCTCTATAACACACCATTGCCCCCTCCTCTATATCACACCATTGCCCCCTCTATATCACTCCATTGCCCCTCCTCTATATCACTCCATTGCCCCCTCCTCTATATCACTCCATTGCCCCTCCTCTATATCACACCATTGCCCCTCCTCTATATCACACCATTGCCCCCTCCTCTATATCACTCCATTGCCCCCTCCTCTATATCACTCCATTACCCCCTCCTCTATATCACTCCATTGCCCCTCCTCTATATCACTCCATTGCCCCTCCTCTATATCACACCATTGCCCCTCCTCTATATCACACCATTGCCCCCTCCTCTATATCACTCCATTGCCCCTCCTCCATATCACACCATTGCCCCTCCTCTATATCACACCATTGCCCCCTCCTCTATATCACTCCATTGCCCCCTCCTCTATATCACTCCATTACCCCTCCTCTATATCACTCCATTGCCCCTCCTCTATATCACACCATTGCCCCTCCTCTATATCACACCATTGCCCCCTCCTCTATATCACTCCATTGCCCCCTCCTCTATATCACTCCATTGCCCCTCCTCTATATCACTCCATTGCCCCTCCTCTATATCACAGCACCAGAGTTGCCCTTCAGATGTGATAGAAAAGTGACTACTATTTAACTGAGTGCAGCAGTGATTTGAGGAAGATCTCGTGCTGAACCCATGAATTTCTATTGCTGGAGATGTCTGTTCCTCCACTGAGCTCCCAGCGAGTGATTACTCTGTGCTTCTCACTACAGGTCTGCCCTATGGATGGGAAGAAGCTTACACTGCAGACGGGATTAAGTATTTTATCAAGTAAGTGCTTCAGAGAATGTGTGCCGGCTAGCCGCAGTGATTGGTTATCAATAGGTAACGCTGGAAAGTGCAGTGTTAAAGAATGCCGGCGTACAGTGGCGTGATGTGTTTGAAGTTCCTTTGTGCCGTGCCACGGATTGGTAAGAATTGAGTTTACACTACAGCCTCCCCAAACCACTGATCTCTGCCACACTCCTACAGGGATGTGCCAGCCAAGTGCTGCGTGACTCTTGCATTTACAGAGCACCTTTAACGTAGTAAAACGTCCCAGGGCGCTTCACAGGAGCGTTTTCAAACAACATTTGACACCGAGCCACATAATTAGGACAGGTGATCAAAAGCTTGGTCAAAGAGGTAGGTCTTAAAGTTGGAGACAGGTAGAGACGCGGAGAGGTTTAGGGAGTTAATTCCACAGTTTAGGGCCCAGGCAGCTGAAGGCACGGCCGCCAATGGTGGAGCGATTAAAATCAGGGATGCTCAAAGGGCCAGAATTGGAGGAGCGCAGAGATCTCGGAGGGTTGTGGGGCTGGAGGAGTTTACAGAGATAGGGAGGGGCGAGACCACAGAGGGATTTGAATACGAGGATGAGAATTTTAAAATCGAGGCGTTGCCGGACCGAAGGCCAATGTAGGTCAGTGAGCACAGAAGGTGATGGGTGAACGGGACTTGGTGCGAGTTAGGATACGGGCAGCGGAGTTTTGGATGAGCTCCAGTTTATGGAGGGTCGAAGATGGGAGGCTGGCTGGGAGAGCGTTGGAATAGCCATCAAGTCGTCGTTGTCTTTGCTGTCATCCGTATCATAGCAACAGAGTTTGGAACAAGATACCAGGAAAGTCTAAGGAACCAGACAGTACTAAAGGCAATTGCAACAACATCTTGCATTTACATAACGCCTTGAACATTAAAAAAAATTCCCACGGTGCTGCACAGAACAGAAAAAACAGACACTGAGCCAAAGAAGGAGCGATTGGGAGGGGCGACTGAAAGCTTGGTCACAGAGAGGGGCTTTGAGAAGGTTTCTGAAGCAGGAGAGGTTTAGGGAGGGAATTTGGGAGTAAGACCCAGGTGATATAGTGAACGGAGGGAAATTGCACGACAGGTCAGAGTCAAAGAGCGATCAGAGGGATATAGAGCCAGAGGAGGTGGCAGAGATAAAGAGGACATAGAGGGATTTAGAGACAAGGATGAGCAGTTTAAAATTAATGTAATTAGATGACATTCTGGAGAGAGAAGGATTGGTCAGGCTAGGTAGGTGTGTGCTCACACTGTCTCTCACTGGCTCTGTTCACACTGTCTCTCACTGGCTCTTGCTCACACTGTCTCTCACTGGCTCTGTTCACACTGTCTCTCACTGGCTCTGTTCACACTGTCTCTCACTGGCTCTTGTTCAGACTGTCTCTCACTGGCTCTGTTCACACTGTCTCTCACTGGCTCTGTTCACACTGTCTCTCACTGGCTCTTGCTCACACTGTCTCTCACTGGCTCTGTTCACACTGTCTCTCACTGGCTCTGTTCACACTGTCTCTCACTGGCTCTTGTTCACACTGTCTCTCACTGGCTCTTGCTCACACTGTCTCTCACTGGCTCTGTTCACACTGTCTCTCACTGGCTCTTGCTCACACTGCCTCTCACTGGCTCTTGTTCACACTGTCTCTCACTGGCTCTTGTTCAGACTGTCTCTCACTGGCTCTTGCTCACACTGTCTCTCACTGGCTCTTGCTCACACTGTCTCTCACTGGCTCTTGCTCACACTGTCTCTCACTGGCTCTTGCTCACACTGTCTCTCACTGGCTCTTGTTCACACTGCCTCTCACTGGCCCTTGTTCACACTGTCTCTCACTGGCTCTTGTTCACACTGCCTCTCACTGGCTCTTGTTCACACTGTCTCTCACTGGCTCTTGCTCACACTGTCTCTCGCTCACACTGTCTCTCACTGGCTCTTGCTCACACTGTCTCTCACTGGCTCTTGCTCACACTGTCTCTCACTGGCTCTTGTTCACACTGCCTCTCACTGGCTCTTGTTCACACTGTCTCTCACTGGCTCTTGCTCACACTGCCTCTCACTGGCTCTTGTTCACACTGTCTCTCACTGGCTCTTGCTCACACTGTCTCTCACTGGCTCTTGCTCACACTGCCTCTCACTGGCTCTTGTTCACACTGCCTCTCACTGGCTCTTGTTCACACTGTCTCTCACTGGCTCTTGTTCACACTGTCTCTCACTGGCTCTTGTTCACACTGTCTCTCACTGGCTCTGTTCACACTGTCTCTCACTGGCTCTTGCTCACACTGTCTCTCACTGGCTCTTGTTCACACTGTCTCTCACTGGCTCTTGCTCACACTGTCTCTCACTGGCTCTTGTTCACACTGTCTCTCACTGGCTCTTGTTCACACTGTCTCTCACTGGCTCTTGTTCACACTGCCTCTCACTGGCTCTTGTTCACACTGTCTCTCACTGGCTCTTGCTCACACTGTCTCTCACTGGCTCTTGTTCACACTGCCTCTCACTGGCTCTTGTTCACACTGTCTCTCACTGGCTCTTGTTCACACTGTCTCTCACTGGCTCTTGTTCACACTGTCTCTCACTGGCTCTTGCTCACACTGTCTCTCACTGGCTCTTGTTCACACTGTCTCTCACTGGCTCTTGTTCACACTGCCTCTCACTGGCTCTTGCTCACACTGTCTCTCACTGGCTCTGTTCACACTGTCTCTCACTGGCTCTTGTTCACACTGTCTCTCACTGGCTCTTGCTCACACTGCCTCTCACTGGCTCTTGTTCACACTGTCTCTCACTGGCTCTGTTCACACTGTCTCTCACTGGCTCTGTTCACACTGTCTCTCACTGGCTCTTGTTCACACTGTCTCTCACTGGCTCTTGTTCACACTGTCTCTCACTGGCTCTTGTTCACACTGCCTCTCACTGGCTCTTGTTCACACTGTCTCTCACTGGCTCTTGTTCACACTGTCTCTCACTGGCTCTTGTTCACACTGCCTCTCACTGGCTCTTGTTCACACTGCCTCTCACTGGCTCTTGCTCACACTGTCTCTCACTGGCTCTTGTTCACACTGTCTCTCACTGGCTCTTGTTCACACTGTCTCTCACTGGCTCTTGTTCACACTGTCTCTCACTGGCTCTTGTTCACACTGCCTCTCACTGGCTCTTGTTCACACTGTCTCTCACTGGCTCTGTTCACACTGTCTCTCACTGGCTCTTGTTCACACTGTCTCTCACTGGCTCTTGCTCACACTGCCTCTCACTGGCTCTTGTTCACACTGTCTCTCACTGGCTCTGTTCACACTGTCTCTCACTGGCTCTGTTCACACTGTCTCTCACTGGCTCTTGTTCACACTGTCTCTCACTGGCTCTTGCTCACACTGCCTCTCACTGGCTCTTGTTCACACTGTCTCTCACTGGCTCTTGTTCACACTGTCTCTCACTGGCTCTTGTTCACACTGTCTCTCACTGGCTCTTGTTCACACTGTCTCTCACTGGCTCTGTTCACACTGTCTCTCACTGGCTCTTGCTCACACTGTCTCTCACTGGCTCTTGTTCACACTGTCTCTCACTGGCTCTGTTCACACTGTCTCTCACTGGCTCTTGTTCACACTGTCTCTCACTGGCTCTTGTTCACACTGTCTCTCACTGGCTCTTGTTCACACTGTCTCTCACTGGCTCTGTTCACACTGTCTCTCACTGGCTCTGTTCACACTGTCTCTCACTGGCTCTTGTTCACACTGTCTCTCACTGGCTCTTGCTTACACTGTCTCTCACTGGCTCTTGCTCACACTGTCTCTCACTGGCTCTTGTTCACACTGTCTCTCACTGGCTCTTGTTCACACTGTCTCTCACTGGCTCTTGTTCACACTGTCTCTCACTGGCTCTTGTTCACACTGTCTCTCACTGGCTCTTGTTCACACTGTCTCTCACTGGCTCTTGTTCACACTGTCTCTCAC
This sequence comes from Somniosus microcephalus, assembly GCF_052327205.1. NCBI lineage: Eukaryota > Metazoa > Chordata > Chondrichthyes > Squaliformes > Somniosidae > Somniosus > Somniosus microcephalus. The sequence goes on along the minus strand of NC_141007.1, from coordinate 74,946,820 downwards.
TGGCTCTGTTCACACTGTCTCTCACTGGCTCTTGTTCACACTGTCTCTCACTGGCTCTTGTTCACACTGTCTCTCACTGGCTCTTGTTCACACTGCCTCTCACTGGCTCTTGTTCTCACTGTCTCTCACTGGCTCTTGTTCACACTGTCTCTCACTGGCTCTTGTTCACACTGTCTCTCACTGGCTCTTGTTCACACTGTCTCTCACTGGCTCTTGTTCACACTGTCTCTCACTGGCTCTTGTTCACACTGTCTCTCACTGGCTCTGTTCACACTGTCTCTCACTGGCTCTGTTCACACTGTCTCTCACTGGCTCTTGTTCACACTGTCTCTCACTGGCTCTGTTCACACTGTCTCTCACTGGCTCTTGTTCACACTGTCTCTCACTGGCTCTTGTTCACACTGCCTCTCACTCGCTCTCATTCTTACTCCTCACACTATTTCTTGCCCACACTGCCTCTCACTCACCTTAAATCTGGCGAGATGTGTCTTTGCCTCCTGTTGTACCTTCAGTATCTTCCTGTCCTCTTTCCCTAGTGCATGAAAGCAGCGATTGTAGTGGATTGCAGCCAACCCAGCCACTAGCGCTCCTGGCTCCCAGCCTGACTCTCAGTCTGTCACCTCCCGACCTGCCTCGAGACCTCTGCTTACTCCCAGCCTTGATTCCCAATCTGTTGCGTCTCCAGACCCAACTCCTGGTTTTGGACGCACTGCCTTAGTTTTTTTTATTCGTTCCAGGGATGTGGGCATCGCTGGCAAGCCCATACCTAGTTGCCCTGGAGAAGGTGGTGGTGAGCCGCCTTCTTGAACTGCTGCAGTCAGTGTGGTGAAGGTGCTCCCACAGTGCTGCTAGGGAGGGAGTTCCAGGATTTTGACCCAGCGACGATGAAGGAACGGCAATAGATTTCCAAGTCAGGATGGTGTGTGACATGGAAGGGACATTGGAGGTGGTGGTGTTCCCATGTGCCTGCTGTCCTTGTCCTTCTAAGTGGTAGAGGTCGCGGGTTTGGGAGGTTCTATTGAAGAAACCTTGGCGAGTTGCTGCAGTGCATCTTGTAGATGGTACACACTGTAGCCACGGTGCGCCGGTGGTGGAGGGAGTGAATGTTGAAGGTGGTGGATGGAGTGCCAATCAAGCGGGCTGCTTTATCCTGAATGGTGTCGAGCTTCTTGAGTGTTGTTGGAGCTGCACTCATCCAGGCAAGTGGAGAGTATTCCATCACACTCCTTACTTGTGCCTTGTAGATGGTGGAAAGGCTTTGGGGTGTCAGGAGGTGAGACACGCGCCGCAGAATACCCAGCCTCTGATCTGCTCTTGTTGCCACAGTATTTATGTGGCTGGTCCAGTTAAGTTTCTGTGGATTCGCGGGAACAAGAGAGAGAAGCAAATCTGCTCAGTAATACGGTGGTTAGTGGCTAATGCAAATATTCGATAAAAGAATGTCAGGACAAACATGAAGAATATACAGAACTACAGAAACGCTAAGAAAAAAATTAGCAAAAATCGTAAAGAGCTTTCTTGAAGCTTATTAGTAGTAAGAGGATAAGGAAGAGTTGCTGCAGAGAATGAGGGAGGGAGTGGCAGAGGAGAAAAATAAATACTTTGCCTCAGAGGAGGTGGATATTTAGATTGCACAACCACCAGAGTGGGGCAGAATAGTTAGTGGAATATGTTATTCAGAGAGATTGTACTTCTTATTTATTTGTTCTCTTGGTGTGGGTGATGATGGCAAGGCCAGGTTTGTTGCCCGTCCATAGTTGTTGGTGGGCTGTCTTCTTGAAACAGCTGCAGTCCTTGTGTTGATAGTGATCCCTGAAGGCTTTGTGTCTTAATGCAAGGAGCATTCGTAATAAGGTGGATGAATTAGCAGCGCAAATAGAGGTAAATGAATATGATATGATTGGAATTACGGAAACATGGCTCCAGGGGGACCAAGGCTGGGAATTCAACATCCAGGGGTATTCAATATTCAGGAAAGATAGGCAAAAAGGAAAAGGAGGTGAGGTAGCATTGCTGGTTAAAGAGGGGATTAACACAATTGTAAGGAAAGATATTCGCTCTGATGATGTGGAATCTGTATGGGTAGAACTGAGAAATACCAAAGGGCAGAAAACATTAGTGGGAGTGGTGTATAGACCCCCAAACAGTAATGCAGAGGTTGGGGATGGCATTAAAAGGGAAATTAGAGAAGCGTGCAATAAGGGCACAGCAGTCATCATCGGTGACTTTAATCTACATATAGATTGGGCTAACCAAATTAGTAACAATACTGTGGAGGAGGAATTCCTGGAGTGTATACGGGATGGTTTCCTGGACCAATATGTCGAGGAACCAACTAGGGATCAGGCCATCTTAGACTGGGTATTATGCAACAAGAAAGGATTAATTAGCAATCTTGTTGTGCGAGGCCCCTTAGGTCAGAGCGATCATAATATGATCGAATTCTTCATTAAGATGGAGAGGGAAGTAGTTGACTCAGAGACTAAGGTCCTGAATTTAAATAAAGGGAACTATGATGGTATGAGACATGAGTTGGGTAGGATTGATTGGGCAATGTCACTCAAAGGGCTAACGGTGGATAGGCAATGGCAAACATTCAAAGATCACATGGATGAACTACAGAATTTGTTTATCCCAGTTTGGCATAAAAATAAATCAAAAAAGGTGACTCAACCATGTCTAACAATGGAAATTAGGGATAACATAAGATCCAAAGAGAGGGCATATAAATTGGCCAAAAAAAGCAGCAAACCTGAGGATTGGGAGCAGTTTAGGATTCAGCAAAGGAGGACAAAGGGATTAATTAAGAGGGGGAAAATAGATTATGAAAGTAAGCTTTCAGGGAACATAAAAACTGACTGTAAAAGCTTTTATAGATATGTGAAGAGAAAAAGATTGGTGAAGTCAAGTGTAGGTCCCTTGCAGTCAGAATCGGGGGACTTTATAATGGGGAACAAAGAAATGGCAGACCAATTAAATACATATTTTGGTTCTGTCTTCACAAAGGAGGACACAAATAACCTCCTGTCGGGGAACATAGGGACTAATGAGGGGGAGGAACTGAAAGAAATCAGTATTTGTAGGGAAATGGTGTTGGGGAAGTTGATGGGATTGAAGGCCGATAAATCCCCAGGGCCTGATAATCTACATCCTAGGGTACTTAAGGAAGTGGCCCTGGAGATAGTAGATGCATTGCTGGTCATCTTCCAGAACTCGATAGACTCTGGAACAGTACCCATGGATTGGAGGGTAGCTAATGTTACCCCACTATTCAAAAAAGGTGGTAGAGAAAAAGCGGGGAATTATAGACCGGTAAGCCTGACATCGGTAGTGGGGAAAATGCGAGAGTCCATTATAAAAGATGTAATAGCAGAGCACTTGGAAAGCAGTGACAGGATCGGACAAAGTCAACATGGATTTACAAAAGGTAAATCATGCTTGACTAATCTACTGGAATTTTTTGAGGATGTAACTGGTAAAATAGAGAAGGGAGAATCAGTGGATGTGGTGTATTTGGACTTTCAGAAGGCTTTCGATAAGGTCCCGCATAAGAGATTAGCTTGTAAAATTAAGGCACATGGGCTTTGGGGGCAAGGTATTGACTTGGATAGAGAACTGGTTGGCAGATAGAAAGCAAAGAGTTGGAATAAATGGGTCGTTTTCCGAGTGGCAGGCAGTGACTAGTGGGGTACCGCAAGGATCGGTCCTAGGACCCCAGCTGTTCACAATATATATTAATGATCTGGACGAGGGAATTGGATGTAATATCTCCAAATTTGCAGACGACACAAAGCTGGGTAGGAGGGTATGCTGTGAGGTGGATGTTGTGAAACTCCAGTACGATTTGGACAGGTTGGGTGATTGGGCAGAAACATGGCAAATGCACTATAATGTGGATACATGTGAGGTTATCCACTTTGGTGGCAAAAACAGGAAGACAGATTATTATTTGAATGGCAATAGATTGGGAGAAGGGGAAGTGCAAAGAGACCTGGGTGTTCTTGTGCACCAGTCGCTGAAGGTAAGCATGCAGGTGTAGCAGGCGGTTAAGAAGGCAAATGGTATGTTGGCCTTTGTAGCAAGAGGGTTCGAGTACAGGAACAAGGATGTCTTGCTGCAGTTGTACAGGGCCTTGGTGAGACCGCACCTTGAGTATTGTGTGCAGTTTTGGTCGCCTTACCTGAGGAAGGACGTTCTTGCCATGGAAGGAGTGCAGCGAAGATTCACCAGGCTAATACCTGGGATGGCAGGAATGACGTACGAGGAGAGATTGGGTCGATTGGGCTTATACTCACTGGAGTTTAGAAGATTGAGAGGGGATCTCATCGAAACCTATAAAATTCTGTCAGGCCTGGACAGACTAGGTGCAGGAAGGATGTCCCGATGGCCGGGGAGTCCAGAACTAGGGGTCATAGTCTAAGGATAAGGGGTAAGCCATTTAGGACTGAGATGAGGAGGAATTTCTTCACCCAGAGAGTGGTGAACCTGTGGAATTCTCTACCACAGAAGGCAGTGGAGGCCAATTCATTAAATATATTCAAGAAGGAGTTGGATATATTTCTTAAGGCTAAAGGGATCAAGGGATATGGGGAGAAGGCAGGAACGGGGTACTGAGTTTGGATGATCAGCCATGATCTCGTTGAATGGCGGAGCAGGCTCGAGGGGCCGAATGGCCTACTCCTGCTCCTATCTTCTATGTTTCTATGATCCCACGAAAGTGGTAGGTGGGGAATTCCAGGATCTTGATCCAATGATGATATATGTCCAAGTCAGGGTGGTTATGTGACTGAGAGGGGAACTTGGAGGTGATGGTGTTCCCACGATGTTGCTGCTCTTGTCCTGCTCAGTGGTAGAGTCTGCGGAGCTGGGAGGTGCAGTGCATCCCGTAGATAGTACATACTATCTCCCCTCAGCCTTGATGACCAATGGCGAAATGCTTAGAAGAACTGTGACATACAAAATGGATTCCTTATAGAGGACCCCACAGTACAACCTGAAGGATCAAACCTTCCTTGCAAACAGTGGACAACCATCAACTGCCTCAGAACCGGTCATGGTAGATGCTGCCACCTTCTCTATAGATGGAAGATGAAAGCATCCCCATCATGCGACTGTGGAGCTCCTAATCAGACCCTGGAGCACATCATTGAGCACTGCCCTCAGAGGAAATTCGCAGGCAGCCTACAAGATATCCACACTGTTACACCGGAAGCTTTGGCCTGGATATCTGACTTAGATAGTGACATCTGATTTGCTTTGCTACTACCATACGAAAGAAGAAGAAGAGTACATACTGCAGCCACAGTGGTGGAAAGGGATGGATATTGAGAAAGAAATTCGGGTCTCCACGGGTGAGTACGCGCTGTGCACTCACCCGTAAGCCCGATGGAAGTGCCGGTTTCGTGCATGCACTGCGCATGCGCGGGAAACCGGCACTTCCGTTCCTCTGAACGAAGGGGTTCAGAGGTTGAACGCGCGCGCAGGGGAGTCTGAGCGTGCGCTTTGAACGTACGTTTTTTTTTACAGGTTTTTCCGTGAGGGTAAGTCTTTAGAATTTAGAAATTTAAAAAGCAGGCGTAAGGCCTGCTTTTTACAAGGTAAGTGGTCAATTAATTAAAATTAAAACATTTTTTCCACAGGTTTATTATTTTTAAATACTTTAAAGCAAGGTAAGTTTATTTTTAGCCCCATTAGAGTATAAAATTATTTTTTTCAAAAATTTAAATTATTGTTTAAAATAGTTATTTAATGTAATTTATAGCTTATTTAAAAATGTGATGTTTTTTTAAAATTTATTTGATGGTTTACTGCTATTTTGGGGCCGTAGTATTTTTAAGTCTTAACAGCTCTTCCTGTCAAGACTTATGAATGGGCTTTTCCCTCCTCCGATTGGCTGCCCATGGCCCACGTGATCCCAGGGGACACATCGAACTAACTGCGCCCCTGGGACACGCAAGCACTGCACGCCGGCAGCTGGGCCAGGCCCCGGATCGGAATTCCACAGGGCCCTACAGCTCAACTGCCGGCGTGCAAGGTAAGTGCAGGTCGGGGGCTTGCACCCGCGGGAAGCCCCCGACCCGAATTTCTGGGCCATTAAGTTTGGAGGTATGGGTGCTGATCAAGTGGTCTGCCTTGTACTAAAGAAGTTTCTCAAACGTAAAGTAGACAAATCACCAGGAATTGATGCTTTACGTTTGAGGGACGCTAGGGAGGAAATAGTGCAGGCCCTGACTGTAATTTTCCAAAATTATTTGGGAGCAAAATTGGGCCCGAGAACCCATGTTACCCGGGTTATAATTATGAAGAGCAAGGTCCCACAAATAGCAATGAGATAAATGACCAGATAATTTGTTCTAGTGATGTTGGTTGAGAGTTATAAAGAGAGAGAAAGGAAAAAGGGAAGGGAGAGAAAGCGAGGAGGGAAAGAGAGAAAAAAGGAGGGGGGAGAAAGAGAGAGTGGAGGGGACAAGAGGCACTGGCAGAATATGGTGGTTGCCTGCCCATCCATATTGCCAGTCAGAGTACAGAACACAAAGAGCAGAAAATCGAACTAAACTATTTAAAACGAACAATGTTGAGGAAATTGTTAAAAGAAATTATTGAAAGGTGAAGGAAGGAAAAGTGCAGACAGCTACATGCCCATGAATGAATGACCTTCGCTGGAAGCACCTGACTGTTAGAATCATACAGGCACAGGAGGAGGCCATTCGGCCCATCGTGCCTGTGCCGGCTCTTTGAAAGAGCTGTCCAGTTAGTCCCACTCCCCCTGCTCTTTCCCCATAGCTCTGCAATTTTCTCCTTTTCAAGTATTTCTCCAATTCCCTTTTGAAAGTTACTATTGAATCTGCTTCCACCGCCCTTTCAGGCAGCGCATTCCAGATCACAATTCTCCTCATTTCCCGTTTTTTTGCCAATTATATTAAATCTGTGTCCTCTGAATACTGAATATGTACTCTATTAAAATAAGGGTTATAAAAGTAGTAATTTATTTCTTACATATTTGGACACAATAAATAAATACAATTGGCTCACTGGATCTGGCTGAAGCCCTCAACAAAACGACCAATAAATCACACAGTGACTGCTCAGTGTGGTCGCCAGGCATTTCTGACAGTACGCAGGCACAGAGTAGTTGCCGGTGATTTCTTTTAGTTGTTTACTGAAGTTCTTCCTTCTCTCTTCTGTATCCACCCCCCATTGGTTTACTCATTAAAGGAGTTATACTGAGTTATGATCAAGGGCTCGAGAGGAACCATCTGGATAGCACGTGACTGGCAGAAGCTGCATCGGGTTTCCAGCTGGGCCCAGCAAGAGCCCTCCTTGTTTTGATTGAGTTACTGAACTGTCGGGAGCCTGTTAGGTTACCATCTGGGCCGGAGGGGAGCCAACTCAGTGTGTCAGATGAGCTGCTAGAAGCTGCATCAAGTTACTGCGAGTCTAGTGCCATGTGATTGAAGTGCCAGCAGCTGCTTGAAGTTACTAAAACCGGGTTCAAGGACAGTCCTCCGGTTTTTCAGTGGCTAATTCAACCGTGGAAACTATCAGAAGCTGTCAACTGAGATCCAGCCCTGATTATAGGCCTGTGACGTGTGAAAATAAACAGATACACTGTAATTGCAGTGGGACAGAGGCGTGTCATAACTCAAGCTGCAGGTGCACCCAACATTCATCATGTACAACTGTGTAGCCGTGGCTCAGTGGGTAGCACGGCGTCAGAAGGTTCAAGTCCCACTCCAGAGACTTGAGCACATAATCCAGGCTGACACTCCAGTGCAGTGCTGAGGGAGTGCCGCACTGTCGGAGTGTGCCGTCTTTCGAATGAGACAATAAACCAAGGCCCCGTCTGCTCTCTCAGGTGGGCGTAAAACATAAGAAATAGGAGCACTCGGCTCCTCAAGCCTGCTCCGCCATTCAATAGCATCACTTTCCCTTGATTTCCAAAAATCTATCGATCTCTGTCTTGAATATACTCAACGACTGAGCCTCCACAGCCCTCTGGGGTAGAAAATTCCAAAGATTCACCACCCTCTGAGTGAAGAAATTCCTCCTCATCTCAGTCCTAAATGGCCGACCCCTTATTCTGAGACTGTGCCCCCTGGTTCTAGACTCCCCAGCCAGGGGAAACATCCTGCATAAGCCCTGTAAGAATTTTGTATGTTTCAATGAGATCATTCTTCTAAACTCTAGAGAATATAGGCCTAGTCTACTCAATCTCTCCTCATAGGACAATCCCAGGAATCAGTCTGGTGAACCTTCATTGCACCCCTCTAAGGCGAGTATATAATTCCTTAGGTAAGGAGACCAAAACTGTACATAATACACAGTAAGACGTCTTTACTCATATACGCAAATCCTCTTGTAATAAAGGCCAACATACCATTTGCTTTCCTAATTGCTTGCTGTACCTGCATGTTAACTTTCAATGATTCGTGTACAAGGACGCCCAGGTCCCCCTGAACACCAACATTTCCCAATCTCACCATTTAAAAAATACTCTGCTTTTCTATTTTTCAAACCAAAGTGGATAACTTCACATTCCTCCACATTATATTCCATTTGCCATGTACTTGCCCACTCACTTAGCCTGTCCATATCCCCTTGAAGCCTCCTTGCATCCTCCTCACAACTTACATTCCCACCCAGCTTTGTATCATCAGCAACCTTGGATATATTACATTTGGTCCCCTCATCCAAATCATTGATATAGATTGTGAATAGCTGAGGCCCAAGCACTGTTCCTTGCGGTACCCCACTAGTTACAGCCTGCCAACCCAAAAATGACCTGTTTATTCCTGCTCTCTGTTTTCTGTCCATTAACCAATCCTCAATCCATGCTAGTATATTACCCCCAATTCCATGAGCCCTAATTTTGTTTAATAACCTCTTGTGTGGCACCTTATCAAATGCCTTCTGAAAATCCAAATACACCACATCCACTGGTTCCCCCTTATCTATTCTGCTAGTTACAACTTCAAAAAACTCTTAACAGATTTGTCAAACATGATTTCCCTTTCATATATCTGTGTTGACTCTGCCCAATCCTATTATTTTCTAAGTGCCCTGTTACCACGTCCTTAATAATAGATTCTAGCATTTTCCCTACTACTAATGTCAGGCTAACTGGTCTGTAGTTCCCCGTTTTCTCTCTCCCTCCTTTCTTAAATAGTGCGGTTAAATTTCTTACATTTGCTACCTTCCAATCTGCAGGAACCGTTCTAGAATCTATGGAATTTTGGAAGACGACAACCAATGCATCCACTATCTCTATAGCCACCTCTTTTAAAACTCTAGGACCATCAGGTCCAGGGGATATATCTGCTTTCAGTCCCATTAATTTCTCCAGTACTATTTTTTTTACTAATACTAATTTCTTTCAGTTCCTCATTCTTGCTGGACCCTCGATTCTCCACTATTTCCAGGAAATTTTTTGCAGATACAAAGTATTTGTTTAATTTCTCTGCCATTTCCTTATTCCCCATTATAGAGTAATTTCTCCTGTCTCAGCCTGTAAGGGACCCATGTTTACTTTTGCTAATCTTTTCCTTTTTACATACCTATAGCAGCTTTTACAGTTTGTTTTTATGTCACTCGCTAGTTTACACTCATATTCTATTTTCCCTTTCTTTATCAATTTCTTGGTCCTCCTTTGCTGAATTCTAAAATCCTCCCAATCCTCAGGCTTACTACTCTTTTTGAAAACATTATAAGCCTCTTCCTTTGATCCAATACTATCTTTAACTTCTCTTGTTAGCCACGGTTGGACCACTTTTCCTGTAGGATTTTTGTGCCTTAATGGAATGTATATTTGTTGTAAATTATATATTAACTATTTAAATGCTAGCCATTGCTTGTCTACCATCATACCTTTTAATGTAGTTTCCCAATCTACCTTCGCCAACTCGCCCCTCATACCTACGTAGTTTGCTTTGTTTAGATTTAAGACCTTAGTTTCAGATTTAACTAAATCACTTTCAAACTCAATATAAAATTCTCATATTATGGTCACTCTTCCCCAAAGGCCTCTTTACTACAAGGTTATTAATTAACCCTTTCCATGGGACTATTTTGAGGAAGAGCAGGGGAGTTATCCCCGGTGTTCTGGCCAATATTTATCCCTTAATCACATCAGTAAAAACAGATTATCTGGTCATTATCACATTGCTGTTTGTGGGACCTTGCTGTGCGGAAAATCGCTGCCGTTTTTCCTACATTACAACAGTGACTACACTTCAAAAAGTACTTCATTGGCTGTAAAGTGCTTTGGGACGTCCTGAGGTCGAGCAAGTCTTTCTTTATAATTCTTTTACATTACAGGGGGAAAATCCTAAAGTATATGAAAGCGTAGTTGCAGCAGTGGCAGATTTAGACATTTTTCAAGGGCAGGGGTGGGAATTTTAAGCTGGCAGTAGCTACAACAACTAAAGCCAGTTGTTGGCATGCATCGTGTTCTTTATGCAATGACCACATTCACAAAACTAAATGTTTTTGACGGCAACAAAAGGGTAAAACCAAGTTTCCTGTCAGTGTAGCTTTACTAACAGTTAAATTCAGGCAGGTCAAATATCCACAGGCCACAGTCAAAGCAGTTAGGATGCCGAGGCCTTGGAGAGGGAGCAGAAGAGATTGACCAGAATGGTACCAGGAATGAGGGAATTTGGTTATGTGGAGAGACTGGAGAACCTGGGATTGTTCTCCTTGGAGCAGAGAAGGTAAAGGGCAGATTTAATGGAGGTGTTCAAAATGATGAGGGGTTTTGATAGAGTAAATAGAGAGAAACTGTTTCTACTGGCGGGAGGGTCGGTAACCAGAGGACACCGATTGAAGATGGCTGGCAAAAGAGCCAATGGGGAGAGATGTTTTTACGCAGTGAGTTATGATGTGAGTTATAATGCGCTGCCTGAAAGGGCGGTGGAAGCAGATTCATTAGTAACTTTCAAAAGGGAATTGGATAAATAGTTGGAAAGGAGAAATTTGTGGGGCTCTGGGGAAAGAGCCGGGGGGAGAGTGGATCCAATTGGAGAGCTCCTTCAAAGAGCCGGCACAGGCACGATGGGCTGAATGGTCTCCTTCTGTGCTGTAAGATTCTATGAGTTTGATTATGCTGCCCCTAACTCCAGTATCAGACCCACTACACTACTGTTCCATCCTTGCATCTTGGCGCCCACCCAACGTCAAAGAGTCCTCACTTACCTCGCTCTTCCCCCGCTTAGAGTCCTCCCTCAGTCGGTGCTGTCCAATCTGTTAGCCACCAGCTACACCTGGCTGATTGGGCCAACAGCCATTTCTGAGTAATAGACACTGGTCGCTGAGCATGTGACCTCATGAGAGCCGAGAAAGAAGGAAAAGACAGAGGGAGGGAAGAAGGGAACCGGAGAGGTGGGTCCTGTATTCTGGCCAGTGCCCGGAGGTGAGTGCAGGAGACAGCTTTCTGGGTATCAGCAGTACCTAGTCCTCACTCCTCCCATTCAACACAGCCTGTGCGAAGGAAAACATTGAAAATTAATGGAAACTTCACCAGTCAGGAAAGGCCAGCAGTCCGACCGCAGACAGGAAAATAAATAGTAATTGAGAGGAATATGCTGCAGTACCAGTTCCAGTCCGACACTTGTACTTTTAACAAGCGGAAAGCCCTAGAAGAGCGCAGCCTGCTTTCTGAGGACGAGCCTCCTTGTTAATTCAAGATATTTTTTTCGCTTTTCCCAGTTGGATCTTCCCCATGTCACGGGCCAGTGTGTCTCTCTAGCCCAGGGGCACGAGGTGTACTGTAATGTTCTCATCACCATATCGACTGAAATCAGCTAATGGCACAGGCCGAAGATTAAACCTGAGCTCGATTACAGGCAGAGGGTGTATCAATCCACTGGTACAGACCCCTCCACTGCCTCTGATTTGTCACGCTGCTTGTCAGACATCCAGTTCTGGATGAACAGAAATTTCCTCCAATTAAATATTGGGAAGACCGAAGCCATTGTCTTCGGTCCCCACCACAAACTCCGTTCCTGAGCCACCGACTCCATCCCTCTCCCTCGCCAGTGTCTGAGGCTGAACCAGACTCTTCGCAACCTTGCCACCCTATTGATCCTGAGCTGAGCTTCTCATCACATATCCGCTCCATCTCCAAGATTGCCTACTTCCACCTCCGTAACATCGCCTTACTCTGGCCCTGCCTCCGCTTAGCTGCTGCTGAAACCCTCGTCCATGTCTTTGTTCCCATCTTCTACCCTTCGTAAACTTCAGCTCATTCAAAACTCTGCTGCCCGTATCCTAACTCGCACCATAAGAACATAAGAAATAGGAGCAGGAATAGGCCACTTGGCCCCTCGAGCCTGCTCTGCCATTCAATAAGATCATGGCTGATCTTGGGCTCAAAGCCACTTCCCTGCCCGCTCCCCATAACCCTTCACTCCCTTATCTTGCAAAAATCTGTCTATCTCCACCTTAAATGTCTTTAATGACCCAGCCTCCACAGCTCTCTGGGGCAGAGAATTCCACAGATTTACGACCCTCTGAGAGAAGAAATTCCTCCTCATCTCAGTTCTAAAAGGGCGACCCCTTATTCTGAAACTATGCCCCCGAGTTCTAGATTTCCCCACGAGGGGAAACATCCTCTCTGCATCTACCTTGTCGAGCCCCCTCAGTATCTTATATGTTTCAATACGATCACCTCTCATTCTTCTAAATTCCAATGAGTATAGGCCCAGCCTGCTCAACCTTTCTTCATAAGTCAACCCCCTCATCTCAGGAATCAACTGTGTGAATCACCAAGCACCAAGTCCCATTCACCCGTCATCCCCTGTGCCCGCTGACCTACACTGGCTCCCGGTCCAGCCATGCCTCAAAGAGTACATTTTCATCGTCGTGTTCCAATCCCTCCATGGCCTCACCCTTCCCTATCCCTGTAACCTCCTACTACCCACCATGTGCTCCTCCAATTCTGAGCATCCCCGATTTCCATCGCTCCACCATTGGCGGCTGTGCCTTCAGCTGCCGAGGCCCTAAACTCTGGAATTTTCTCCCTAAACCTCTCCGCCTCTCATTCCTCCTTTAAGACGCTCCTTAAACCTATCTCTTTGACCAACCTGTCCTAATATCTCCTTTTGTGGCTTGGTGTCAAATTTTGTTGGCCAATGTTCCTGTGAAGCACCTTGGGCCATTTTGCTATGTTAAAGGCGCTATATAAATGCAAGTTGTTGTTGTGTACCATACCATTTCCGTGATAAGATGACGAACAATGTACCGATTTTGTTAGTGAGAGTGTTGAGGTCCAGTGTGCCACAGTGGGATGGGGAGGGGGCTGGCGTATTCATTGACCCTGAGAACCGCACACCTGCCCCCCCGCCACAGCAGGATATCGCTCACACACAGGAAGGCAGATCTATTGCCACAAGTCATGCTCCTGTGAAGAGAAAGGCAGGAGATGCTTCAAAAAAAAATTAATAATTTCTTTCCGTTAGGGGAAAAGTGGCAAAATTATGAGGGCAAATGCTCGCTGTGCGTAGCTGATCCGTCTGAAGTTCAGGGACACAGTCCCTGTCTGTTTTTGTGTTTATTTTGGGCACTGGTACACTCCTGAATTTCCTGTTTTCAAGCACAGTGACAAAACTGGGTGATCATGTCATGCCCCGTAAGACAGATTCTGGTTTTGATTTTTCACTGTGTCTCCGGGGCTGCACAGTCTGTGCGCCTGCGGCAGTGTGGCCTGAGATGCCTTGTTTCAGTGACACGTAGCACACAGAGCATTCTCTCGTGTACGCAGTGAGTTGTACAACATCTGCATCGTGCCTGCCAGCGATAGCGCTCCTAGTCGGTATCCAATGACCGCCTCACCGCCCCCCGCCCTCCGCACAGTGGTACATATATGTGGATATAGCAGATTAGGAGCAGGATCAGTGACAATGGATGAATAGCCTGCTAATATTGACTGGCTAGGCTCAAACATGAACAATGACCAGTCAGAAAAAGAAAATATATACATTCCATATATCCCACACCCCTCACTGTAACATTCTCTTATATACCCCATACCCCTCACTGGTTGGAGGACAATCATCTCAGCCCTAGGACACCACTGCAGGAGTTCCTCAGGGCAGTGTCCTCGGCCCAACTATCTTCAGCTGCTCCATCAATGACCTTTCCTCCATCATAAGGTCAGAAGTGGGGATTTTCGCTGATGACTGCACAGTGTTCAGCGCCATTCACAACTCCTCAGATAATGAAGCAGTCCATGCCCACATGCAGCAAGACCTGGACGACATTCAGGCTTGGGCTGATAAGTGGCAGGTAATATTCGCGCCACACAAGTGCCAAACAATGACTATCTCCAACAAGCGAGCATCTAACCACCGCCCCTTGACATTCAATGGCATTGCCATCGCCGAATCGCCCACCATCAATATCCTGGGGGTCACCATTGACCAGAAACTTAACTGGACCAGTCACATAAATACTGTGGCAACAAGAGCAGGTCAGAGGCTGTGCATTCTGCGGCGAGTGTCTCACCTGACTCCCCAAAGCATTTCATAGACATAGAAACATAGAAGATAGGAGCAGGAGTAGGCCATTCGGCCCCTTGAGCCTGTTCCGCCATTTAATGAGATCATGAGTAGAGTTTGACGATACAAAGATGGGAGGGAAAGCAGTGAGTGAGGAGGACATAAAAAACCTGCAAAAGGACATAGACAGGCTAAGTGAGTGGGCAGAGATTTGGCAGATGCAATATAATGTTGGAAAGTGTGAGGTTATGCATTTTGGCAGAAAAAATCAAAGAGCAAGTTATTATCTAAATGGAAAGAAACTGCAAAGTGCTACAGTACAAAGGGATCTGGGGATCCTGGTGCATGAAACACAAAAAGTTAGTATGCAGGTGCAGCAGGTGATCAGGAAGGCCAATGGAATCTTGGCTTTTATTGCAAGGGGGATGGAGTATAAAAACAGGGAAGTCTTGCTGCAGTTATACAGGGTATTGGTGAGGCCACACCTGGAATACTGCATACAGTTTTGGTTTCCATATTTAAGAAAAGAGATACTTGCTCTCGAGGCGGTTCAGAGAAGGTTCACTCGGTTGATTCCAGAGATGAGGGGGTTGACGTATGAGGAAAGGTTGAGTAGGTTTGGCCTCTACTCATTGGAGTTCAGAAGAATGAGAGGCGATCTTATCGAAACATATAAGATTGTGAGGGGGCTTGATCGGGTGGATGCGGTGAGGATGTTTCCACTGATGGATGAGATTAGAACTAGGGGGCATAATCTTAGAATAAGGGGCTGCCCTTTCAAAACTGAGATGAGGAGAAACTTCTTCACTCAGAGGGTAGTAAATCTATGGAATTTGCTACCCCAGAGAGCTGTGGAAGCTGCAACATTAAATAAATTTAAAATGGAGATAGACAGTTTCCTAGCAGATAAGGGAATTAGGGGTTACGGGGAGAGGGCAGGGAAGTGGACGTGAGTCTAGGTTCAGATCAGCCATGATCCTATTGAATGGCGGAGCAGGCCCGAGGGGCTGTATGGCCTACTCCTGCTCCTATTTCTTATGTTCTTATGGCTGATCATCCAAACTCGGTACCCTCTCCCTGCTTTCTCCCCATAACCCTTGATCCCCTTAGCCTTAAGAAATATATCTAACTCCTTCTTGAATATATTTAATGAATTGGCCTCCACTGCCTTCTGTGGTAGAGAATTCCACAGGTTCACCACTCTCTGGGTGAAGAAATTCCTCCTCATCTCAGTCCTAAATGGCTTACCCCTTATCCTTAGACTGTGACCCCTGGTTCTGGACTCCCCCGCCATCGGGAACAGCCTTCCTGCATCTAGTCTGTCTAGTCCTGTTAGAATTTTATAAGCTTCAATGAGATCCCCTCTCAATCTTCTAAACTCTAGCGAATATAAGCCCAATCGACCCACCATCTACAAGGCACAAGGCAGCAGTGTGATGGAATATCCACTTGCCTGGATGAGTGCAGCTGCAACAACACTCAAGAAGCTCGACACCATCCAAGACAAAGCAGCCTGCTTGATTAACACCCCATCCACCACCTTAAACATTCACTCCCTCCACCACCGGCGTACCGTGGCTGCAGTGTACAGGTAGACTATCCTTTATCTGAAAACCTCGGGACCAGCCGAGTTTCGGATAAAGGAGAATTTCGGATTTCGGAAGGTGGGTCGGCAGGGGTCCGCGGGGGGGTCGTGTGCACAACTTACGCTGACGCTCAGCGTAAGTCAGTCGGGGTCGGCGGGGGTCGGGGCCGGCGGTTGGTTTCCTTTTAATCTAGCATTCTGACACACTGTGAGTATATGACTTGCCCGTGGTCCTGGAGATCTGGTTTAAATGTAAAATCTTTGTGGAAGGTGGATCCAATTAGTCTTGAGCTTTGGAGTGCACGTCATGCCTGATGTGAGAAATTGACTGTCCGAGAGGCCGTGGTGCATTCAAAACTGTACGCTGATCTTGCAAATTCTTGTCCTCATCACAAACAGTGTTAGAGATGAAAAGTGATTGGAGTAACCCAGGTGACTCAGTGAGTAAATACATTTCTGCAAAGGATCTGAGATTAGTGGGGTTGCATAATCCGCAAAATTCAAAATCAGAACACCAAGTCCTGCTGGCGGGGTCGGCGGTTGTCGGGGCCGGCGGGGTCGGCGGTTGTCGGGGCTGGCGGGGTCGGGGGGGGTCGGCGGTTGTCGGGGCCGGCGGGGTCCGCGGGGGGGTCGTGCGCACGACTTACCCTTTATCCGAACTTCCGAAACCGGAACCCTCTAAAAACCGACGGTTTTTTCGTTCAGTGTAAGTCGTACACACGACTTACGCTGAACGAAAAAACCTTCGGTTTTTAGAGGGTTTCGGTTTTCGGAAGTCCGGATAAAGGGTAGTCTACCTGTATATCATCTACAAGATGTACTCAGCAGCAACTCGTCAAGGCTTCTTCGGCAGCACCTCCCAAACCCACGACCTCTTCCACCTAGAAGGACAAGGGCAGCAGGCACATGGGAACACCACCACCTCCAAGTTGCCCTCCAAGTCAAACACCATCCTGACCTGGAAGTATATCGCCGATCCTTCATCCTCGCTGGGTCAAAATCCTAGAACCCCCTCCCTGACAGCACTGTGGGAGTACCTTCACCACACGGACTGCAGTGGTTCAAGAAGGCGGCTCACCACCACCTTTTCAAGGGCAATTAAGGATGGGCAATAAATGCTGGCCTTGCCAACGATGCCCACATCCCATGAACGAATAAAAAAACACTCTGATATACCCCACACTGTAACACTCTGATATACCCCACACCCCTCACTGTAACACGGATATACCCCACACCTCTCACTGTAACACACAGATATACCCCACACCCCTCACTGTAACACTGATATACCCCACACCTCTCACTGTAATACTCTGATATACCCCACACCCCTCACTGTAACACTCTGATATACCCCACACCCCTCACTGTAACACTCTGATATACCCCACACCCCTCACTGTAACACTCTGATATACCCCACAACCCTCACTAACACTGATATACCCCACACCCCTCACTGTAACACTTTGATATACCCCTCACTGTAACACTGATATACTCCACCCCCCTCACTGTAACACTGATATACCCCACCCCCCTCACTGTAACACTGATATACCCCACACCCCTCACTGTAACACTTTGATATACCCCTCACTGTAACACTGATATACCCCACACCCCTCACTGTAACACTGATATACACCACACCCCTCACTGTAACACTCTGATATACCCCACACCCCTCACTGTAACACTGATATACCCCACACCCCTCACTGTAACACTTTGATATACCCCTCACTGTAACACTGATATACCCCACACCCCTCACTGTAAGGGAGAGAGTTCCAGATTTCTACCACCCTCTGTGTGGAAAAAGTGCTTCCTGTGTTTGCTCGTAAACGACCTAACTCGAATTTTTAAGATAATGTGCCCTTGTTCTTGATTCCACACCAGAGGAAATAGTTTCCCTGTATCTACCCTATCGAATGTTATTAACATTTCAAACAACTTGAACAGATCACCCCTCAATCTTCTAAACTCAGGGGAATACAAGCCAAGTTTATGCAACCTGTCCTCATAATTTAACCCTTTTAGCCCTGGTATCATTCTGGTGAATCTGCGCTGCCTCTCCTCCGAGGCCAATGTATCCGTCCTGAGGGGCGGGGCCCAGGACTGAACACAGTGTCCAAATGGGGTCTAACCAGAGCTCTGTACAACTGAAGCATCACTTACACCCCTTTATATTCCAGCCCCCTTGAGAGAAAGGCCAACATTCCTTTAACCTTTATGATTGATTTTTGTAGCTGGCTACTGGCTTTTAATGATTTATGGGCTCTGAAATCTCTCTGCTCCTCCACAGTTCCTAGTTTCTCACCATTTAGAAAATACTCTGATTTATCTTTCTTGGGTTCAAAGTGGATGACCTCACACTTTCCCACATTGAACTCCATTTGCCATAGCTTTGCCCACTCACTAATTTGTCTATGGTCCCTGTGCAACTTCCTGACTTACTGTGCCTGCCAACTTAGTGTCATCTGCAAACTGGGACATACAACTCTCTATTCCTTCATCCAAGTCATTAATAAATATGGTGAAAAGTTGAGGCCCCAAGAACAGATCCCTGGGGGACACCACTTGTCACATCCCGCCAATTAGTGTACCTACCCTTTATCCCCACTCTGTCTCCTAACTCCCCACCAATTTCCAACCCAAGTCAAAAGCTCCTGTTCCGTGCTTTCTCGTTTGTATAACAATCTCTGAATATCCCACACCCCGTACTGTAACAATCTCTGAATATCCCACACCCCGTACTGTAACAATCTCTGAATATCCCACACCCCGTACTGTAACATTCTCTGAATATCCCACACCCCGTACTGTAACAATCTCTGAATATCCCACACCCTGTACTGTAACAGTCTCTGAATATCCCACACCTCGTACTGTAACAATCTCTGAATATCCCACACCCCGTACTGTAACAATCTCTGAATATCCCACACCCCGTACTGTAACAATCTCTGAATATCCCACACCTCGTACTGTAACAATCTCTGAATATCCCACACCCCGTACTGTAACAATCTCTGAATATCCCACACCCCGTACTGTAACAATCTCTGAATATCCCACACCCCGTACTGTAACAATCTCTGAATATCCCACACCCCGTACTGTAACAATCTCTGAATATCCCACACCCCACACTGTAACAATCTCTGAATATCCCACACCCCATACTGTAACAATCTCTGAATATCCCACACCTCGTACTGTAACAGTCTCTGAATATCCCACACCCCGTACTGTAACAATCTCTGAATATCCCACACCCCATACTGTAACAGTCTCTGAATATCCCACACCCCGTACTGTAACAATCTCTGAATATCCCACACCCCGTACTGTAACAATCTCTGAATATCCCACACCCCGTACTGTAACAATCTCTGAATATCCCACACCCCGTACTGTAACAATCTCTGAATATCCCACACCCCACACTGTAACAATCTCTGAATATCCCACACCCCATACTGTAACAATCTCTGAATATCCCACACCCCGTACTGTAACAATCTCTGAATATCCCACACCTCGTACTGTAACAGTCTCTGAATATCCCACACCCCGTACTGTAACAATCTCTGAATATCCCACACCCCATACTGTAACAGTCTCTGAATATCCCACACCCCGTACTGTAACAATCTCTGAATATCCCACACCCCGTACTGTAACAATCTCTGAATATCCCACACCCCACACTGTAACAATCTCTGAATATCCCACACCCCATACTGTAACAATCTCTGAATATCCCACACCTCGTACTGTAACAGTCTCTGAATATCCCACACCCCGTACTGTAACAATCTCTGAATATCCCACACCCCATACTGTAACAGTCTCTGAATATCCCACACCCCGTACTGTAACAATCTCTGAATATCCCACACCCCGTACTGTAACAATCTCTGAATATCCCACACCCCATACTGTAACAATCTCTGAATATCCCACACCCCGTACTGTAACAATCTCTGAATATCCCACACCCCGTACTGTAACAATCTCTGAGTATCCCACACCCCATACTGTAGCAATCTCTGAATATCCCACACCCCGCACTGTAACAATCTCTGAATATCCCACACCCCGCACTGTAACAATCTCTGAATATCCCACACCTCGCACTGTAACAATCTCTGAATATCCCACACCCCGTACTGTAACAGTCTCTGAATATCCCACACCCCGTACTGTAACATTCTCTGAATATTCCACACCTCGCACTGTAACAATCTCTGAATATCCCACACCCCGTACTGTAACAATCTCTGAATATCCCACACCCCGTACTGTAACAATCTCTGAATATCCCACACCTCGTACTGTAACAATCTCTGAATATCCCACACCCCGTACTGTAACAATATCTGAATATCCCACACCCCGTACTGTAACAAGCTGACATACAGAATCAAAATGTAGAGGGACAGAGGGAGCTTGGAGTGCATGTCCACAGATCCCTGAAGGTAGCAGGACAGGTTTATAAGGTGGTTAAGAAGGCATACCGAATGCTTTCCTTTATTAGCCGAGGCATAGAATACAAGAGCAGGGAGGTTATGCTAGAACTGTATAGAACACTAATTAGGCCACAGCTAGAGTACTGCGTACAGTTCTGGTCACCACATTACAGGAAAGATATGATTGCATTAGAGAGGGTACAGTGGAGATTTATGAGGACGTTGCCAGGACTGGGGAATTTTAGCTATGAGGAAAGATTGTATAGGCTGGGGTTGTTTTCTTTGGAACAGTGGAGGCTGAGGGGAGACTTAATTGAGGTGTATAACATTATGAGGGACCGAGATAGAGTGGATAGGAAGGACCTATTTCCCTTAGCAGAGAGGTCAATAACCAGGGGGCAGAGATTTAAAGTCATTGGTAGAAGGATTAGAGGGGGGTTGAGGAAAATCTTTTTCACCCAGAGGGTGGTGGGGGTCTGGAACTCACTGCCTGAAAGGGTGGTAGAGGCAGAAACCCTCATCACATTTAAAAAGTACTTGAATATGCACTTGAAGTGCCGTAACCTACAGGGCTACGGACCAAGAGCTGGAAAGTGGGATTAGGCTGGAGAGCTTTATTTCGGCCGGCACAGACACATTGGACCAAATGGCCTCCTTTTGTGCCGTTAATTTCTATGATTCTAAAATAGAACAATAAGCATATCACAACTGTAACAGACCCACAAAACCAAGCAAATGTCCGTCAAATCCACTCTCCCCAGTAATTCGGTGTGACCGCACTGCAGCTGGCAGTGAGGCTGTTGTATAATCCTTCCCCCGATACAGTACCCTCTCTGTAATGTCCATCACAAGACACTGACAGCACTTCTGATTTGACTCAAGTTTTGAGTCAATATTTTCTTGCAATCAGGACAAATATTCTCTTCAGACAAAAAATCCTTTGAATTTAAAAGAAAAACTATTTGGGTCACTTGACATCTCTTTGTGGCCAGGACAATGTGCAAAAGCTCTTGCCTTGTTAAACCGCCCCCAAATTACAAATAGAGACACATTATAAACTAAATGGTACAATTTTAAAGGGGGTGCAGGAACAGAGAGACCTGGGGGTTTACACAGACAAATCTTTGAAGGTAGCAGGACAAGTTGATAAATAGAGGCATAGAGTACAAAAGCAAGGAAGTTATGGTAAACCTTTATAAAACACTAGTTTGGCCCCAGCTGGAATGTTAAGGGACTGAGGGAGGAGAGTGACTGAGGGAGGAGAGAGACTGAGGGAGGAGAGTGACTGAGGACGGAGAGCGACTGAGGGAGGAGAGCGACTGAGGGAGGAGAGCGACTGAGGGAGGAGAGCGACTGAGGACAGAAAGCGACTGAGGGAGGAGAGCGACTGAGGACGGAGAGCGACTGAGGACGGAGAGCGACTGAGGGAGGAGAGCGACTGAGGGAGGAGAGCGACTGAGGACGGAGAGCGACTGAGGACGGAGAGCGACTGAGGACGGAGAGCGACTGAGGACGGAGAGCGACTGAGGACGGAGAGCGACTGAGGACGGAGAGCGACTGAGGACGGAGAGCGACTGAGGACGGAGAGCGACTGAGGGAGGAGAGCGACTGAGGGAGGAGAGCGACTGAGGGAGGAGAGCGACTGAGGGAGGAGAGCGACTGAGGGAGGAGAGCGACTGAGGGAGGAGAGCGACTGAGGGAGGAGAGCGACTGAGGGAGGAGAGCGACTGAGGGACGGGAGCGACTGAGGGACGGGAGCGACTGAGGGAGGAGTGCGACTGAGGGAGGAGAGCGACTGAGGGAGGAGAGCGACTGAGGACGGAGAGCGACTGAGGGAGGAGAGCGACTGAGGGAGGAGAGCGACTGGGCGGAGAGCGACTGAGGACGGAGAGCGACTGAGGACGGAGAGCGACTGAGGACGGAGAGCGACTGAGGACGGCGAGCGACTGAGGGAGGAGAGCGACTGAGGGAGGAGAGCGACTGAGGACGGAGAGCGACTGAGGACGGCGAGCGACTGAGGGAGGAGAGCGACTGAGGGAGGAGAGCGACTGAGGGAGGAGAGCGACTGAGGGAGGAGAGCGACTGGGCGGAGAGCGACTGAGGACGGAGAGCGACTGAGGACGGAGAGCGACTGAGGGAGGAGAGCGACTGAGGGAGGAGAGCGACTGAGGACGGCGAGCGACTGAGGGAGGAGAGCGACTGAGGGAGGAGAGCGACTGAGGACGGAGAGCGACTGAGGACGGCGAGCGACTGAGGGAGGAGAGCGACTGAGGGAGGAGAGCGACTGAGGGAGGAGAGCGACTGAGGGAGGAGAGCGACTGGGCGGAGAGCGACTGAGGACGGAGAGCGACTGAGGACGGAGAGCGACTGAGGGAGGAGAGCGACTGAGGACGGCGAGCGACTGAGGGAGGAGAGCGACTGAGGGAGGAGTGCGACTGAGGGAGGAGTGCGACTGAGGGAGGAGAGCGACTGAGGGAGGAGAGCGACTGAGGGAGGAGTGCGACTGAGGGAGGAGTGCGACTGAGGGAGGAGAGCGACTGAGGGAGGAGAGCGACTGAGGGACGGGAGCGACTGAGGGAGGAGAGCGACTGAGGGAGGAGAGCGACTGAGGGAGGAGAGCGACTGAGGGACGGGAGCGACTGAGGGACGGGAGCGACTGAGGGAGGAGTGCGACTGAGGGAGGAGAGCGACTGAGGGACGGGAGCGACTGAGGGAGGAGAGCGACTGAGGGATGGGAGCGACTGAGGGACGGGAGCGACTGAGGGAGGAGAGCGACTGAGGGACGGGAGCGACTGAGGGACGGGAGCGACTGAGGGAGGAGAGCGACTGAGGGAGGAGAGCGACTGAGGGACGGGAGCGACTGAGGGACGGGAGCGACTGAGGGAGGAGAGCGACTGAGGGAGGAGAGCGACTGAGGGACGGGAGCGACTGAGGGAGGAGAGCGACTGAGGGACGGGAGCGACTGAGGGACGGGAGCGACTGAGGGAGGAGAGCGACTGAGGGACGGGAGCGACTGAGGGACGGGAGCGACTGAGGGACGGGAGCGACTGAGGGAGGGGAGCGACTGAGGGAGGAGAGCGACTGAGGGAGGAGAGCGACTGAGGACAGAGAGTGACTGAGGGAGGAGAGGGAGAGATTTAAGGTGATTGGCAAAAGAACCAGAGGCGACATGAGGAAAAAAAAATTTACGCAACGAGTGGTTAGGAATTGGAATGCACTGCCTGACAGGGTGGTGGATTCAGTTCAATAGCAGCCTTCAAAAAGGAATTGGATAAATACTTGAAGGAGAAAAATTTGCAGGGATATGGGGTAAAAGCGGGGGAGTGGGACTAACTGGATTGCTCTTTGAAAGAGCTGGCACAGACTCGATCGGCCGAATGGCCTCTTTCTCTATGAATGGCCTCCTATTCTAAGATTCTATGACACTTACAGGTTAGTTGCTGGTTTACTTCTTCTGGGTGCTCGTGCAATTGTACGCATATTTGGAGCTTTCCTATACTTGGCTAAAGTTTGAATAGTCTACCGGGAGTGGTCTGGCTGGTGCTGAAGTACATTTCTGTTCATTTAAAAGCTTCTGCTGAAATAAGTTGCTTCCAGACATGGGGGGCCTGGCAGAGCTTCCCCTGGGAATTGAGCATGACTGGGAGAATGAAGAGAGGCCACGCAGAGCGGGACAAGCTGCTAGAAGAGGGAGGAGGAGGAGGGGGAGAAGGGCTCTCAACAGGAGGCCATATCCGCCAAGGTTCTTTAGGGAGCAATTCTCTTGCCTCAACTTCAGCAAGGACCAATGCTTGAGACGTCTTTGCTTCACAAAAGAGGTTGTGACTGAAATCTGCCAACTGCTGCAACCTCAAAGCAGGGCAAGGACAGCATTGGATGTGGCTGTCATGGTTGAATAGCTGCCAGAGTGTGCGAGCTGTGAGCTGTGGGTGCGAGGTTTGCAGCAGTGCTAAGAGGGTGAGGTAAATCATATGAATTTTAGGGTTGAGTACTGATTGATTGAGATTGTTGGTAGGTGGGTGATGGGGTGCAGTGAATCGAGCAGTGGATGAGGCTCGTGGTGCAGTTGGTAGGATGTGCCATTTGAAGATGAACTCACTCACCTTGACAATGTGTGTCAGATCGTTAAACTTCTTCCTGCACTGCATCCCTGTTCTTGGAGCAACGCTCCTGGCATTGGCCTCCGCCGCTACTTCTTCCCACTGCCTCCTGAGCATATGTCTGGAGGGCCACCTGCCCCCCGCTGTGGATACAGGATGTCTTTCCTCTCCACATCTTGCACCAGGACCTCCAGTGCAGGGACTGAAACCCTTGGTGCTCGCGCTCTCGCTCGTTCAGCCACTCCTCAAAGTATCACAGCCCAGATTCACTTTTCAGAACGCTCCCAGTATTCGACTAAAAACAAGGGCATATAAGGTAGCCAAATCTAGTGGGAGGATAGAGGATTGGGAAAACTTTAAAAAGACAGCAAAAAATAACAAAAAGATTGATTAAGAAAGGGAAGATAGATTATGAAAGTAAATTAGCAAAAAATATAAAAACAGATAGTAAGAGTTTTTATAGTTATATAAAAAGAAAAAGGGTGGCTAAAGTAAATGTTGGTCCCTTAGAGGATGAGACCGGGAAATTAATGGTGGGAAATATGGAGATGGCAAAAACACTGAATGAATATTTTATATCACTCTTTACAGTAGAAGACACTAAGAATATCCCAACACTGGACAAACAGGGGGCTAAAGGGGGGGAGGAGCTAAACACGATCAAAATCACTAAGGAAGTGGTACTCGATAAAATAATGGGACTCAAGGCGGATAAATCACCTGGACCTGATGGCTTACATCCTAGGGTCTTGAGGGAAGTGGCGGTAGGGATTGTGGATGCATTGGTACTAATTTTCCAAAACTCCCAGGTCTCGGCAATGGTCCCGGCAGACTGGAAAACTGCTAATGTAACACCCTTATTTAAAAAGGGCAGTAGACAGAAGGCTGGAAACTATAGACCGGTTAGCCTAACATCTGTGGTAGGTAAAATTTTGGAGTCCATTATTAAGGAGACAGTAACAGGACATTTGGATAATCATAATTTAATAGGACAAAGTCAGCATGGTTTTATGAAGGGGAAGTCATGTTTGACAAATTTGCTGGAGTTCTTTGAGGAAGTAACATATAGGGTGGATAAAGGGGAACCAGTGGACGTAGTGTATTTAGACTTCCAAAAGGCATTTGACAAGGTGCCACACAAAAGATTATTGCTTAAGATAAAAAATCACAGGATTGGGGGTAATATTCTGGCATGGATAGAGGATTGGCTATCTAACAGAAGGCAGAGAGTTGGGATAAATGGTTCATTCTCAGACTGGCAATCAGTAACTAGTGGTGTTCCGCAGGGGTCAGTGCTGGGTCCCCAACTCTTTACAATCTATATTAACGATTTGGAGGAGGGGACCGAGTGTAACATATCAAAGTTTGCAGATGATACTAAGATGGGAGGGAAAGTAGTGAGTGAGGAGGACATAAAAAACCTGCAAGGGGACATAGACAGGCTAAGTAAGTGGGCAGAGATTTGGCAGATGGAATACAATACTGGAAAGTGTGAGGTTATGCACTTTGGCAGGAAAAATCGTAGAGCAAGTTATTATCTTAATGGCAAAAAACTGGAAAGTACTGAAGTACAAAGGGATCTGGGGGTCCTGGTGCACGAAACTCAAAAGGTTAGTATGCAGGTGCAGCAAGTGATTAAGAAGGCCAGTGGAATGTTGGCTTACATTGCTAGGGGGATAGAATATAAAAATAGGGAGGTATTGCTTCAGTTGTACAAGGTATTGGTGAGACCGCACCTGGAATACTGCGTACAGTTTTGGTGTCCATACTTAAGAAAGGACATACTTGCTCTCGAGTCAGTACAAAGAAGGTTCACTCGGTTAATCCCGGGGATGAGGGGATGGACATATGAGGAGAGGTTGAGTAGATTGGGACTCTACTCATTGGAGTTCAGAAGAATGAGAGGCGATCTTATTGAAACATATAAGATTGTGAAGGGGTTGGATCGGGTGGATGCGGGGAGGATGTTCCCGATGATGGGTGAAACTAGAACTAGGGGGCATAGTCTTAGAATAAGGGGCTGCTCTTTCAAAACTGAGATGAGGAGGAACTACTTCACTCAGAGGGTGGTAGATCCATGGAATATGCTGCCCCAAAAAGCTGTAGAAGCTACATCATTACATAAATTTAAAACAGAAATAGACAGTTTCCTAGAAGTAAAGGGAATTAAGGGTTACGGGGAGCGGGCAGGAATTTGGACATGAGTCTAGGTCCGGATCGGTCATGGCCCTGTGGGTAGCGGAGCGGGCCCAGGGGCTGTGTAGCCTGATCCTGCTCCTATTTTGTGTGTCTAATTCTGTTAGATTCAGGAGATGGTTCTGTGATAGTGGATTGGCGGTTAGGATCAGATCAGCCATGATCTTATTGAAAGGCGGAGCAGGCTCGAGGGGCCGATTGGCCTACTCCTGCTCCTATTTCTTATGTTCTTATGTATCACTTCCTGCAGCCACAATTCACCTCCCCTTTAAGAGGTGCAGGCTGCCTTTATCTAACACTGGCCACTCACAATATCTCACAAACACTCTCGGGAGCCGCAAGCCTACATTTCGTTGTACTGCACTTGTGCACTAACAATGACAATAAAAGTTGATTTGATTTGATTTGATATCAAGCCCCCTGCTGATGCGCGCAGCCAATGAACAGCGCAGAGGGCGCTGGATGCACGCAGCAATCTTGTAAAACAACAGGCAGCACCAATCTAACGTACTGCCTGCAACGCAATTAGTGGGTGCGGGTTAACCACGGGCCCCACGCCCGTTTTCGGTGGTGAACCAATTTAACCCCCATGATGTCCGTCAGTATCTGTATCAAGAAAAGACAGGTTAACATTTTGGATTCCCGAAAACACTTAAATCCCCCCCCCCCCGCCGCCCCCCCGTGACCCTCTGCGCTTCTCGTCTGAGGACGATAACTCCTTGCTGGGGTACAGTCCGTGGCTGCTAGTCTTCCTCCAGTGACCTTGCTCAGGTTGCCATTCTTGGTGTGTGGTTCTCAGATAATGAGTGTGGGCAGTGTATTAACAGAAGGTGTTCCAGCTCCACCCAACCCTGTCCTCACCATACGCCCACACCCTGTACTATCCCCAGCACCACAGGCAGCAACTTCAGGGGGATTGCTGCATTTGGAAGGGGGTTGGCAACACGCTTTTTAAAAATTATTCGTTCATGGGATGTGGCCGTTGCTGGCAAGGCCCAGGATTTATTGCCCATCCCTAATTGCCCTCGAGAAGGTGGTGGTGAGCTGCCTTCTTGAACCGCTGCAGTCCGTGTGGTGAAGGTACTCCCACGGTGCTGTTAGGGAGGGAGTTCCAGGATTTTGACCCAGCGACGATGAAGGATCGGCCAATATATTTCTAAGTGAGGATGATGTGTGACTTGGAGGGGAACTTGGAGGTGGTGGTGTTCCCATGCACCTGCTGCCCTTGTCCTTCTAGGTGGCAGAGCTCGTGGGTTTGGGAGGTGCTGCCGAAGAAGCCTTGGCGAGTTGCTGCAGTGCATCTTGTAGATGGTACACACTGCAGCCGCAGTACGCCGGTGGTGGAGGGTTTGAATGTTTAAGGTGGTGGGTGGCGTGCCAATCAAGCGGGCTGCTTTGTCCTGGATGGTGTCGAGCTTCTTGAGTGTTGTTGGAGCTGCACTCACCCCGGCAAGTGGAGAGTATTCCATCACACTCCTGACTTGTGCCTTGTAGATGGTGGAAAGGCTTTGGGGGAGTCAGGAGGTGAGACACTCGCTGCAGAATACCCAGCCTCTGACCTGCTCTTGTTGCCACAGTATTTATGTGGCTGGTCCAGTTAAGTTTCTGGTCAATGGTGACCCCCCAGGATATTGATAGTGGGGGATTCGGCGATGGTAATGCCATTGAATGTCAAGGGGCGGTGGTTAGACTCTCGCTTGTTGGAGATGGTCATTGCCTGGCACTTGTGTGACGCAAATGTTACCTGGCACTTATCAGCCCAAGCCTGAATGTGGTCCAGGTCTTGCTGCATGCGGGCATGGACTGCTTCATTATCTGAGGAGTTGTTGGGGGAGGGAGTTTGAGGGCAAGCTCCTGCTGGGAAATATTGATTTACAGTACTTAATTTGCTGCATTATCCAGCATTTGGATAATGATTTTTCATGTGTTATGATGTGTGTTATATTTATATATGTGGGTGTAACAGTATGGATGTGTTTGACAAGCTTATGAATGAAATCAGTTCTTTTAAGATCTTCTCCCTCACCAGTTCCACCCACACCCACTGCCCCACAACCCTCCAACTGTACATCCTGTGAAGACCACGCCTCTGGAACTGGCTAACTCTTCAATCTCTGATCCACCATCGTCAGCTACTCCTTTAACCACTATGCTCCTGTTCTTTGGAACTCCCTCCCACAGTATCTCCATCTGTCCCGCTCCCTTTCTGCTTTTAAAAGTCTCCTGAAAATTCTTCTATTCAACCAGGATAGTGGAGGTGAAGACAAGCACCTATTTAAGAACCAATTGAATGTTGTAGTGGTGTGACTTTAGAGCTTCAATTTTATGGGTCAAATGTACTGCTCCAGCTGTAACTATCCTGTGCCCGATCGATCCCTGGCTCGCTCTCTCTGCCTGATCGATCCCTGGCTTTCTCGCTGTCCAGTCGATCCCTGACTCTCTCTGTCCAATCGATCCCTGGCTTTCTCTATCCAATCGATCCCTGGCTCTCTCTCTTTCCGATCGATCCTTGGCTCTCTCTTTCCAATCGATTCCTGGCTCTCTCTATCCAACCGATCCCTGGCTCTCTCTCTCTCTTTCCAACCGATCCCTGGCTCTCTCTGTCCAATTGATCCCTGGCTTTCTCTCTCTGTCCAATCGATCCCGGTCTCTCTCTCTCTCTCTCTCTCTGTCCCATCGATCCCTCGCTCTCTCTTTCTGCCAGATCGATCCCTGGCTCTCTCTCTGTCCAATCGATCCCTGGCTCCCTCTCTCTGCCTAATCGATCCCTGGCTCCTTCTCTCTGCCTGATCGACCCCTGGCGCTCTCTCTCTGTCCAATCGATCCCTGGCTCTCTCTCTGTCCAATCGATCCCTCGCTCTCTCTTTCTGCCAGATCGATCCCTGGCTCCTCCTCTCTGCCTGATCGACCCCTGGCTCTCTCTCTCTGTCCAATCGATCCCTGGCTCCCTCTCTCCGATCGATCCCTGGCTCCCTCTCTCTGTCCAATCGATCCCTGGCTCCTTCTCTCTGTCCGATCGATCCCTGGCTCCTTCTCTCTGCCTGATCGATCCCTGGCTCTCTCTCTCTGTCCAATCGATCCCTGGCTCCCTCTCTCTGTCCGATCGATCCCTGGCTCCCTCTCTCTGTCCAATCGATCCCTGGCTCCTTCTCTCTGTCCGATCGATCCCTGGCTCTCTCTCTCTGTCTGATCGATCCCTGGCTCCCTCTGCCTTGTCTATCCCCAGTTCCCTCTGTGCTCATCTCCCTCTGTGTCCTATGGGTCTCTGGCCCCAGTGTGCACGATAGATGCCTGGTCCCTGTGTCCTATCGATCCTTGGCTCGATGCGGTGCAGATCCCCGGTTTAGGATATAATTTTGAATATTGTTGTGAAAGTAAAAGGGGTGCTCGGCCTTTCTGAAGTTGATTTTCATTCCTTCAGCCACGTGACTCAGATGACTTCATGGACCCACCCAGTGACCAACGCACTGAGCCTGCCCCGCGTGGAGGGGAGTGGAGACGCTGTTCCTCGGGAGCTTCCGCAATTCAAGAGCTGACGGA
This sequence comes from Somniosus microcephalus, assembly GCF_052327205.1. Lineage (NCBI taxonomy): Eukaryota > Metazoa > Chordata > Chondrichthyes > Squaliformes > Somniosidae > Somniosus > Somniosus microcephalus. The sequence continues at coordinate 74,916,426 of NC_141007.1, read as the reverse complement.
GACAAGGAGATGCCGAGAGTGAGAATAGATTTGTTTCATCAAAACCGACCCCTATAAATCACACCCAGCAGCAAGATCTCGCTGTAAAGATCCTCAGACAGCACACACTGAAAAATGCTCTGTAGATGTATTCAGTCTTTTATAAGCAAAATAGGGCTTGGATTACTGGGCATCTACTGCCTTTTGTTAGAACGCTGACCTTTCACCTCCGGGTCTGAGCTCTAATTCAGGCCAGTTATGGGGTTGGGGGTCAAGGTCCAACATGAACTGAGTTTGTGCAGTTCCACATTGGCACAAGTCCGTGATATAAAATTTGCCCATTTTTTGCATTACACTTTTTAACTCTTAATAACCACAACAGTGCTGTTGGAATTTGGATAATGTAGCACTGCTGCAGTAGGGGTAAGGTAAAGACATATTACTGGGAGAGTCCGTGCCCTGGGAGTGTTTGATGGGACAGTGTAGAGGGAGCTTTACTCTGTATCTAACCCGTGCTGTACCTGCCCTGGGAGTGTTTGATGGGACAATGTAGAGGGAGCTTTACTCTGTATCTAACCCCGTGCTGTACCTGCCCTGGGAGTGTTTGATGGGGACAGTGCAGAGGGAGCTTTACTCTGTATCTAACCCGTGCTGTACCTGCCCTGGGAATGTTTGATGGGACAGTGTAGAGGGAGCTTTACTCTGTATCTAACCCGTACTGTACCTGCCCTGGGAGTGTTTGATGGGACAGTGTAGAGGGAGCTTTACTCTGTATCTAACCCGCACTGTACGTGCCCTGGGAGTGTTTGATGGGACAGTGTAGAGGGAGCTTTACTCTGTATCTAACCCATGCTGTACCTGCCCTGGGAGTGTTTGATGGGACAGTGTAGAGGGAGCTTTACTCTGTATCTAACCCGTGCTGTACCTGCCCTGGGAGTGTTTGATGGGACAGTGTACAGGGAACTTTACTCTGTATCTAACCCATGCTGCGCCTGCCCTGAGAGTGTTTGATGGGACAGTGTAGAGGGAGCTTTACTCTGTATCTAACCCGTGCTGTACCTGCCCTGGGAATGTTTGATGGGACAGTGTAGAGGGAGCTTTACTCTGTACCTAATCCGTACTGTACCTGCCCTGCGAGTGTTTGATGGGACAGTGTAGAGGGAGCTTTACTCTGTATCTAACCCATACTGTACCTGCCCTGGGAGTGTTTGATGGGGCAGTGTAGAGGGAGCTTTACTCTGTATCTAACCCATGCTGTACCTGCCCTGGGAGTGTTTGATGGGGACAGTGTAGAGGGAGCTTTACTCTGTATCTAACCCGTGCTGTACCTGCCCTGGGAATGTTTGATGGGACAGTGTAGAGGGAGCTTTACTCTGTATCTAACCCGTACTGTACCTGCCCTGGGAGTGTTTGATGGGACAGTGTAGAGGGAGCTTTACTCTGTATCTAACCCGCACTGTACGTGCCCTGGGAGTGTTTGATGGGACAGTGTAGAGGGAGCTTTACTCTGTATCTAACCCATGCTGTACCTGCCCTGGGAGTGTTTGATGGGACAGTGTAGAGGGAGCTTTACTCTGTATCTAACCCGTGCTGTACCTGCCCTGGGAGTGTTTGATGGGACAGTGTACAGGGAGCTTTACTCTGTATCTAACCCATGCTGCGCCTGCCCTGAGAGTGTTTGATGGGACAGTGTAGAGGGAGCTTTACTCTGTATCTAACCCGTGCTGTACCTGCCCTGGGAATGTTTGATGGGACAGTGTAGAGGGAGCTTTACTCTGTATCTAACCCGTACTGTACCTGCCCTGCGAGTGTTTGATGGGACAGTGTAGAGGGAGCTTTACTCTGTATCTAACCCATGCTGTACCTGCCCTGGGAGTGTTTGATGGGACAGTGTAGAGGGAGCTTTACTCTGTATCTAACCCGTGCTGTACCTGCCCTGGGAGTGTTTGATGGGACAGTGTAGAGGGAGCTTTACTCTGTATCTAACCTGTACTGTACCTGCCCTGGGAGTGTTTGATGGGACAGTGTAGAGGGAGCTTCACTCTGTATCTAACCCGTGCTGTACCTGCCCTGGGAGTGTTTGATGATGACAATGGGAGAGAAATGTTCCTTTCCTCCACACTGACAACCCTCACCTTAATGACCTCTTCTTCGCGAACCCTCCCTATCTAATCCTTAATAAAAGGAATAATTCTGTTTGTGGAGTGTTGAGAATTTTTTTTGGAGGAGTGTGCACTATACCTTTTGCCCTCTGTGAAATCTGTTTTGCATAATCCAGGCTGACGCACCCCAGTACAGTACTGAGGGAGTGCTGCACTGTTGGCGGTGCCATCTTTTAAATGAGACGTTATACCAAGGCACCGTCTGCCCTCGCAAATGGATGTAAAAGATCCCTAAAAACAGATAATCTTGACATTATCACATTGCAGTTTGTGGGAGCTTGCTGTGCGCAAATTGACTGCTGCGTTTCCCTACATTGCAACAGTGACCACACTTCAAAAGTATTTAATTGGCCATAAACGCTTTGGGTCATCCTGAGGTTTTGAAAGGTGCTATAGAAATGCAAGTTCTTTTTCTGAGCCAGGATGGTACCATTGCAAGACCTTGACAACCTTTGATTGTGGCGTGGAGACAATGGCTGGTTGTCTGCTGTGGAGCCTGTACACGGGCCATTTCTGTTTCTTCAAAGAAGCTGCTATTTCCACTGGCTCATTTCAGCAACCCCTCCTGTGTGGAAAATGACAAGAACATCATATAGATGTGTGTTTTTCCCATTAGTGTGTCTGGCAGAGAGCTAAAGTCAGCTGCCCTTCCCTGTACAGAGAGAGAGAGCAGCTTCAAGTTCCCCACCTTTACAGGAAAGAGAACCATCCTGATGAAAGGAGGGAGCCACATACCAATGAGTTTTGACTTGCTATTCAACCAAGCGGCCCATCGCAGCCTCACCCACCAGGTGTCAGTGGGTCGCCATTAGGGCAGGAAACCCTGGCTAATCTTCCCCTCCTTACCACAGGGCACTGAGGTCAATTTTAGCACAAGTCCCAACTGCTGCTCAGCTAACTGAGCACAGAACAGAGGCATTGAAACGGTGAACCCGTTGCGGTCTCAATTTCTTTTGTTCAGTCTATTAAAGTGACGGCTTTCTTTCGTTGCCAGTGCATGTGTCAATCGGCGAGGAGCAGGGTTCAAGGTGTTTATCCAGGGGACTGCGGTGTCATTGAAGACACTCCTTGGCTGCTGTTACAACTGTTAACCAGTATCAGGACAGGCAGCCAGTCAGATAGGGTGACTCCTCAACGTTCAAAGGAAGCCGTGCACACAAGACGACCTCGGGAGGAAGTGAGCAGCATTCCGAGCAGCTCTGAACTTGACGCGATATTGTCAACCCCACCACCCCTTGTCAAAGACCGGAACCCTTCCCTGGGCACAGTTCCAAGGGCCCACCCTGCAACACTGCTCCAAGCACAGCTGCTGCTCCGGCTGTGGAAAGACGGGCTCAGTATCAAACGACACCTCAGCCTTCCTGCCTGCTCTGCTTTCGTTCACTTCAACTGAAGTTCCAGAATGACTCAAAAGCTGTTTGGTTACTTACTTTCGGGTAGATTTCCTGGTCTCACCCCACCATTGGTGGCCGTGCCTTCAGCTGCCTGGGCCCTAAGCTCTGGAATTCCCTCCCTAAACCTCTCCGCCTCTCTTTTCTCCTTTAAGATGCTCCTTAAAACCTACCACTGTCACCTGTTATAATATCTCCTTATGTGGCTTGGTGTCAAATTTTGTTTGATAACACTCCTGTGAAGCGTCTTGGGACGTTTAATACTGACCCACACAACCTGTGGTGTAATACAGACCCACACAGGCTTTTCTTTATTAGTTCATGGCCTGTGAGCGTCGCTGGCAAGGCCAGCATTTATTGCCCATCCCTAGTTGTCCTTGAGAAGGTGGTGGTGAGCCGTCTTCTTGAACCGCTGCAGTCCGTGTGGTGAAGGTACTCCCACAGTGCTGTTAGGCAGGGAGCTCCAGGATTTTGACCCAGCGACGATGATGGAACGACAATATATTTCCAAGTCAGGATGGTGTGTGACTTGGAGGGGAACTTGGAGGTGATGGTGTTCCCATGTGTCTGCTGCCCTTGTCCATCTAGGTGGTAGAGATCGTGGGTTGCAGTGCATCTTGTAGATGGTACACACTGCAGCCACAGTGCGCCGGTGGTGGAGTGAATGTTTAAGGTGGTGGATGGAATGCCAATCAAGCGGACTGCTTTGCCCTGGATGGTTTCAAGCTTCTTGAATGTTGTTGGAGCTGCACTCATCCAGCCGAGTGGAGAGTATTCCATCACACTCCTGACCTGTGCCTTGTAGATGGTGGAAAGGCTTTGGGGAGTCAGGAGGTGAGACACTCGCCGCAAAATACCCAGCCTCTGACCTGCTCTTGTTGCCACAGCATTTATGTAGCTGGTCCAGTTAAGTTTCTGATCAATGGTGACCCCCAGGATGTTGATGGCGGGGGATTCAGCGATGGTAATGCCGTTGAATGTCAAGGGGTGGTGTTTAGACTCAATTGTTGGAGATAGTCATTGCCTGGCACTTGTGTCGCGTGAATTTTACTTGCCACAAGCCTGAATGTCATCCAGGTCTTGCTGCATGCGGGCATGGACTGCTTCATTATCTGAGGAGTTGCGAATGGAACTGAACACTGCAATCACCAGCAAACATTCCCACTTCTGACCTTATGATGGAGGGAAGGTCATTGATGAAGCAGCTGAAGATGGTTGGGCCTAGGACACTGCCCTGTGGAACTCCTGCAGCGATGTCCTGGGGCTGAGATGATTGACCTCCAACAGCCTTTGCTGTATCCAGTGCACTCAGCTGTTTCTTGATATCACGTGGAGTGAATCGAATTGGCAGAAGACTGGTTTCTGTGATGGTGGGGACATCAGGAGGAGGCCGAGATGGATCATCCACTCGGCACTGCTGGCTGAAGATGGTTGCAAACGCTTTTGCACTTGCATGCTGGGCTCCACCATCATTGAGGATGGGGATATTCATGGAGTCTCCTCTTCCCATTAGTTGTTTAATTGTCCACCACCATTCACGACGATGTGGCAGGACTGCAGAGCTTTGATCTGATCCGTTGGTTGTGGGATCGCTTAGCTCTTTCTATAGCATGCTGCTTCCGCTGTTTAGCATGCGTGTAGTCCTGTGTTACAGCTTCCCCAGGTTGGCACCTCATTTTTAGGTACGCCTGATGCTGCTCCTGGCTTGCTCTTCTACACTCCTCATTGAACCAGGGTTGGTCCCCTGGCTTGGTGGTAATGGTAGAGTGAGGGATATGCCGGGCCATGAGGTTACAGATTGTGGTGGAATATAATTCTGTTGTTGCTGCTGGTCCCAGCACCCCATGGGTGCCCAGTTTTGTGCTGCTAGATCTGTTCTGAATCTATCCCATTTAGCACGGTGATAGTGCCACACAACACGATGGAGGATGTCCTCAGTGTGATGACGGGACTTCGTCTCCACAGTGTCTGTGTGGTGGTCACTGCTACCAATGCTGTCATGGACAGATGCATCTGCGACAGGTAGATTGGTGAGGACAAGGTCACGTAGGTTTTTCTCTCATGTTGGTTCTCTCACCACCTGTCGTCGCAGGCCCAGACTGGCAGCTATATCCTTCAGGACTCAGCCGGCTCGATCAATAGTGGTCCTACCGAGCCACTCTTGGTGATGGACATTGAAATCCTCCACCCAGTGTGCATCCTGTGCCCTTGCTACTCTCAGTGCTTCTTCCAAGTGGTGTTCAACATGGAGGAGTACTGATTCATCAGCTGAGGGAGGGCTATAGGTGGTAATCAGCAGGAGGTTTCCATGCCCATGTTTGACCTGATGCCGTGAGACTTGATGGGGTCAATGTTGAGGACTCCCAGGGCCATTCCCTCCCGACTGTATACCACTATACCGCCGCCTCTGGTGGGTCTGTCCTGCCAGTGGGACAGGACATACCCAGGGATGGTGATGGAGGAGTCTGGGACATTGGCTGAAAGGTATGATTCTGTGAGTATGACTAGGTCAGGCTGTTGCTTGATTAGTCTGTGGGGCAGCTCTCCCAATTTTGGCACAAGTCCCTATATGTTAGTGAGGAGGACTTTGCAGGGTCGACTGGGCTGGGTGTGCCTTTGTCCTGACCGAATCTGATGCCTAGGTCGATGCCGGGTGGTCCTTCCGGTTTTATTCGTATTATTGTTTCTTGTAGCGGTTTGTTACAACTGAGTGGCTTGCTCGGCCATTTCAGAGGGCAGTTAAGAGTCAACCACATTGCTGTGGGTCTGGAGTCACATATAGGCCAGACCGGGTAAGGACGGCAGATTTCCTTCCCTCAAGGACATTAGTGAACCAGCTGGGTTTTTTATGACAATCTGATAGTTTCATGGTCACTTTTACTGAATTGAAATTCTGGATTAAACGTTCAGGCCTCGGGATTGCAAATCCAGTAACATAACCACTACACTAAATCTGCTGCAGCCCAGTGTCTCCATGGTGCTATAGATGTTTTCCAATATTAACAAAAGGTGAGGTGATTGTCACCTCCTTGTGACATACCATTCCCGCACAGGTGCTTCAAAGCTATCCACACCTCCTATTTCTCGCTACATTCTGCCTCATCATCCGAAAACACATCAGGTTCCACATGTACGCTCACGACACACAGCTCTGCCTCATCACTGCCTCTCTCGACACCTCCACTGCCTGTGATTTGTCACGCTGCTTGTCCGACATCCAGTATTAGATGAGCAGAAATTTCCTCCAGTTAAATATTGGGAAGACTGAAGCCATTGTCTTCGGTCCTCACCACAAACTCCGTTCCCTAGCCACCGACTCCATCCCTCTCCCTGGCCCCTGTCTAAGGCTGAGCCAGACCATTCGCAACCTTTGACCCCGAGCTGAGCTTCTGACCCCATATCCGCGCCATTACCAAGACCGCCTACTCACTTCAATTCACCGCTCCATTCCCACTCAGACCTCACCGTCTGCGGCCTCTTGCATTGTTCCACGGAAGCTCAGCGTAAGCTCGGGGAACAGCACCTCATCTTCCGATTAGGCACTTTACAGCCTTCCGGACTCAATATCGAGTTCAACAATTTCAGATCATAACCTCGGCCCCTATCATATTTTTATATTTTTTATCCACACTTTTGGTTTGTGACTTTTCCTTTTTTTCCTCTCTCTCCCACACGGCAGCTGTCTCTCACTCTGCCAGCGCATTTCACACTTCATCTAGAGCCATTGTCTGTTTCTTTACCTGTCCTATTACCATCTCGTCTCACCTTGAATATCTCTTAATGTCTCTTCTTTCATCCCCTCCCCCATTTCCCAGCCCCCAAACTGCCTTTTGTTTCATTTCCTGCCTTTTCTCTCAGTTCTGACGACGGGTTTCGACCCGAAACGTTGACTCTATTTCTCTCTCCACGGATGTTGCCTGGCCTGCTGAGTTTTTCCACCATTTTCTGTTGTTATACCGCCTACTTACACCTCTATAACATCGCCAGTCTCCGTCCCTGTCTGAGCTCATCTGCTGCTGAAACCCTCAGCGATGCCTTGTTACCTCTAGATGCAACTATTCCAACGCACTCCAGGCCGGCCTCCCACCTTGTACACTCCGTAAACTTGACCTCATCCAAAATTCTCCTGCCAGTATCCGAACTTGCACCAAGTCCCGTTCACCCATCACCCCCGTGCTTGCTGATCTACATTGGCTCTTGGTCCGACAATTCCTCGATTCTAAAATTCTCAGCCTTGTGTTCAAATCCATCCATGGCCTCGCCCCTCCCTATCTCTGTAATCTCCTCCAGCCCTACAATCATTCTGGCCTCCTGCGCATCCCCAATTTTCGATGCTCCACCATTGGCGGCCGATCCTTCAGCTGCCTGGGCCCTAAGCTCTGGAATTCCCTCCCTAAACCTCTCCGCCTCGCTACCTCCCTTTCCTCCTTTAATTCGCTCTTTAAAACCGACCTCTTTCACCAAGCTTTTGGCGACCTGTCCTAATGTCTCCTTATGTTTTTGTCTGATAACGCTCCTGAGAAGCGCCTTGGGACGTTTTACTACATTAAAGGCGCTATATAAATGCAAGTTATTGTTGTTAAAAGGAGGGGAGATTTGGATAGCATTATCGGTAAAATCTATCTGTCCTAAATCTATTTCTGATAGCTTTTAGCCGTATGTGTAGCCTATTGAAAAGAGGATTAATCCAAACGTCTGTTCATATCCTGTTTAAACGATGCAGCTAATCTGGTTTGAATCCCAGCCATTTAGACTTCTTTTTGATGTGTTTATATGACAGAGAGGCGGCACAATAATCCTTGGATTTAGATCTAAAGTCAATATTAATCAAGGAGCGAATGAGCCTAAGAATCCAACCGACCTCTTTCACCAAGCTTTTGGCGACCTGTCCTAATGTCTCCTTATGTTTTTGTCTGATAACGCTCCTGGGGCAGTGTTCATATAAACCCGGTGGGATATTAAAATAAAAGGTGCGCGGTTTCCTGAGATTCCACCCACTCACAAAACCACAGGAACTCTGGCCTTTGAAAGTCACCGTTTCTGATCGTACCATTCTGTTCCCAGCTCATTAACCAAACCCTCCCACGAGCTGGTAACTTCACACAGCGGTTACCGCTGGCTGCACTAGTAGGCCTCGATAGCAAGTGCTAAAACAGGTTAAAAAAAGCAGTCTCTAGATCAATTTTGCCTGTAATTTTTTTTTTGGCCCGTTCGAGAGACCGTGCGTGCGCGACATTTCTTTTGAAAAGCCGGCTGTGCAGGACCCTGGCCACGCAGCCTACAGGGAACGTTGCTCCAGATACGGCCTGCGCTCGGAGTGGGCAAATACAAAACTATTCTGCGGAAATTATATTTCAGTGAGTGAGTGGTCAATCTATGGAACAGGCTCCCTAGGGAGACGGTGGAAGCAGTTAGTGCTGATTCATTCAAATGTAAATTAAATCGATTTCTTTTAAATAACTTTTTGTGCTCCAGTATCTGAGTAACTTGAGACATGACGTGTGGGGAGTACAGCGAGCTCGGGAGGAACAGGTGACTTTGGACCTCTGGTTCCCAAAGCTCTCCCCCACTGGGGGTTTTCCTCGCCTCGTGTCTGGGTCTGTTGTAGACTCATTGATAGAGATTGATCGCTGTGATTGGTCAACAACTCCATTATCGTTGGATCTTGCGACTACCGGGATGGTAGAGGCAAACTAGATGGAATAACAACAGAAAACGCTGGAAACACTCAGCAGGCCAGGCAGCATCTGTGGAGAGAGAAAGAGTTAACGTTTCAGGTCTGTGACTTTGGTCTTATGTCGTCTAGCGATTCCTATCTTCCTATAGCTGGACTATGTCTGACTCTTCAGGAGCAGGGGTCCTGTGCTGAGGTTTAGTTTGAGGCGCCTACATTTTACTGGACAATAAATACAAGTGTCAGCCTTGACTCTTGCCTCTGAGTCAGAAGGTCACGGGTTCGAGTACCACTCCAGAGACTTAGGGGGAAAAATTGGTATCTTAGCACCTCCCGTTAGCACCAGCAGATGGCGGTAACGGCGCGCTGACGCAGTAGCGCCGGGGCAAGGCGAATCTAGCACCATACGGCAAATCCGGCCCCCCCCCCGTCGCGCCGCTGGTACAAGGTACCGCCGGGGACTTCAACGCCAGGCAGATCGTGATGCCACTGAGCGTGCAACGCTCACTGGTTGCCCGATCTGTAAAATTCATTGCCGCCACTTACCTTAGCGCCTCGACCAGACAGCGACAGGGAGAGCTGGTGTGCAGCTCCAGGAAGCTGGCTCCAGCGACGTTGTTTAAAAGCATCAGCATTAATCACTCCCAGCTATCAGGGTAGGATAGTTTCAATGGTTTGTTGTCGGTTTCACCCAGTAGAACAGTTCTTATAATTAATTTCAAGCTTCCTTTGTATCAGCAGTCTTCTGGCAACTACAAAGTAGCTACATTTATTGTTCAAAAATTCAAACTGCTACACTTGGCAACATTAATGGGGGCTGTACTGGCACCTCGCCCTCCAGGATCTACGGCGGAGGGAGCGTACGCAGCGAGAAATAAGGGAACATGCGCGCAGAGGGATGAGGTGGGCCATCAGGGCTCACACCAGGAGGCCTTACCCTCAGAGGGTATTCCGACAGCACTTCTACCTTCAATTAAGCAACGAGCAGTGTATTAGACAGCTCTGCATCACCAAGGCCACTTTTTTTGATATATATAAATGACCTGGATATCGGAACACAGAGTAGAATTTCTAAATTTGCCAGTGACACCAAACTTGGGGGTGTGGCAAACAGTGAGTATGATATCAATCGACTGCAACAAGACATAGAAAGGCTAGCAGAATGGGCAAGCAAGTGGCAGATGGAATTTAATACAGAGATGTGTGAGGTGATGCATTTTGGCAGAAGGAACAGGGAGAGGCAATATACACTTAATGGCACAGTTTTAAAGAGTGTGCAGGGACAGAGGGACCTGGGAGTTAATGTGCATAGGTCCCTGAAGGTGGCAGGACATATTGAGAGAGTGGTTAACAAAGCATATGGGATCTTGGGCTTCATAAATAGAAGTATTGAGTACAAAAGTAGAGAAGTTATGCTGAACCTTTACAAAGCGCTGGTTAGGCTACAACTGGAGTATTGCGTCCAGTTCTGGTCACCACACTTTAGGAAGGATGTGAAGGCCCTTGAGAGGGTGCAGAGGAGATTTACCAGAATGGTCCTGGGGATGGGGGATCTTAGCTACAAGGACAGGTTGGAGAAGCTGGATTTGTTTTCAGTAGAGCAAAGGAGGTTGAGGGGTGATTTGATAGAGGTGTACAAGATTATGACGGGTTTGGATAGGCTAGATGGGGAAAGGCTGTTCCCACTAGTTGATGGTACAAGGACTAGGGGACACAGATTTAAGGTTTTGGGCAAGAGATACAGGGGGGATGTGAGGGAAAACTATTTTATGCAGCGAGTGGCGAGGACCTGGAACTCGCTGCCAATGGAAGTGGTGGGAGCGGAGACACTCAATGCTTTCAAGGGGAGACTGGATAGGCACTGAGGGAAATAAACTTGCAGGACTACGGGGATAGAGCGGGGGAATGGGACTGACTGGATTGCTCCACAGAGAGCCGGCACGGACTCGATGGGCCGAATGGCCTCCTTCTGTGCCGTTATGACTCTCTCACTCTAAGGTAGTGATCACAGAACTCTGCCACCTCCTCCAAACAGACCTCCAGCCTCACACCAGGATGACTTAAACCCCAGATCCCTTTTGCTCACCACATCCCCATCATGCCACCCCTGTATCATGCCATATCACAACATCCTCCTGGGCGCAAAGGTGAAATGAGAGAGACCACATAATATTGCAAATTCCATTAATAAATTTATGCATAAACATATCACACATATTCTAATAACTACTGACCCTTGTGCCCACCATAGTTGAATAGCTGTCATTGTGTGCAAGGTGTGAGTGTTGGTAGGTAAAGATTGTTGGTGGGTGAGTGCTGGGGGTCTGGTGCTTTGGGCAGTGTGTGAAGCTTGTGGTTCAGATGGTGGTATGTAGCATTTGTTGAAGCATTCACTCACCCTGATCACCCGACTGAGGTGGATCTGCCATGAGCACACCTGCTTCAGTCCTCCGGCTCCTTCTCCTTGTTGTGCTTCTCCTTGCTGAGGCAGCTGCACAGCCAGCAATGCTGAGAATGAGGTGCTGATGCATCAATGAACCTCCCCTTTAACTACTGGGAAAACCTGTGGCAATGATGAGTTGAGATTAGACTGCACCCGATATTGGTCCACCCTTTAAGTGTAACGCCACTGAGCTGGGCCATTAAGACTTGATTTAGCGCTCCAATCATTTCTTTGAGCAGTAAGAATTAATTTTGCGTGCAGTCTAAAGCATTGGCACTAGATCTCCAACTTTTCTAATGATACCGCCCATTCCTGGGCAATAATGAATTTCTAGCCCTGCAAATCACAGAATCATAAAACACAGAAGGAGGCCATTCAGCCCATCATGCCTGTGCCAGCTCTTTGAAAGAGCGAACAATTAGTCCCACACCCCTGCTCTTTCCCCAGAGCTCTGCAAATTTCTCCTTTTTAAGTATTTATCCGATTCCCTTTTGAAAGTTATTATTGAATCTGCTTCCAACGCCCTTTCAGGAAGTGCATTCCAGATCACAACAACTCGCTGCGTAAAAAATGTTTTCCTCATATCGACTCTCAATTTTTTGCCAATTACCTTAAATCTGTGTCAACTGGTTACCAACCCTTTTGCCACATGAGCTCATATCTAGGCTGACACTCCAGTGCAGTACTGAGGGAGCGCTGCACTATCAGAGGGGCTGTACTGAGGGAGCGCTGCACTATCAGAGGGGCTGTACTGAGGGAGCGCTGCGCTGTCGGAGGGGCAGTACTGAGGGAGCGCTGCGCTGTCGGAGGGGCAGTACTGAGGGAGCGCTGCACTGTCAGAGGGGCAGTACTGAGGGAGCGCTGCGCTGTCGGAGGAGCAGTACTGAGGGAGCGCTGCGCTGTCGGAGGGGCAGTACTGAGGGAACGCTGCACTGTCAGAGGGGCAGTACTGAGGGAGCGCTGCGCTGTCGGAGGGGCAGTACTGAGGGAGCGCTGCGCTGTCGGAGGGGCAGTACTGAGGGAGCGCTGCACTGTTGGAGGGGCAGTACTAAGGGAGTGCCACACTGTGGGAGGGGCAGTACTGAGGGAGCGCTGCACTGTCGGAGGGGCAGTACTGAGGGAGCGCCGCACTGTCACAGGGGCAGTACTGAGGGAGTGCTGCACTGTCGGAGGGCAGTACTGAGGGAGTGCTGCACTGGCGGAGGGGCAGTACTGAGGGAGTGTTGCGGAGGGGCAGTACTGAGGGAATGCCGCACTGTTGGAGGGGCAGTACTGAGGGAGCGCTGCACTGTCGGAGGGGCAGTACTGAGGGAGTGCCGCACTGTTGGAGGTGCGTCTTTCGGATGAGACATTAAACCGAGGCCCCATTTGCTCTCTCAGGTGGACGTAAAAGATTCCGCGGCCACTATTTTGAAGGTCCGTTCTCCCCGGTGTCCTGGGCTAATATTTATCCCTCAACCAACATCACTAAAACAGATTATCTGGTCATTATCACATTGCTGTTTGTGGGACCTTGCTGTGCAAAAATTGGCTGCCGCGTTTCCTACATTACAACCAATTAGACATTGGGGAGGGGCATTGAGTGAAAAAACAGTCTCCACCAGGCCCCCCGGGGCGGGGTGTGCGGGGTGCGGTTCTTCAGTGTCAAAGTGTTTTTGTATTTTATTTGGATGGGGTAGTGTATGGTATCCATGGTGACGTGGCAGGTGTTTGACACAGTAGCGGGGGGGCGACTGCCACCAGCCCCACCTATTGGTACATCATGGCCAGGACTCCCGTCATCTCCCGCTAACCAAGGCCACCAGGCGAGTCTCCTGGCCGGGAGCTCGGACTCGGAACATTTCCGGTCAGCGTACTGATCGTTAGGAAGAGAAAGGATTGCTCGTCTTCTCCTGGTGTGAAGACGCTGTCCCTTTAATTCCAAACTACCAGGGTTCCTCGCTGAAAATGGCAGCATCAATGGGGGCGTCCAGAACTGTCAACAGCGTAGAGCGAGAGAGCTTTACACACAAGCCCTCTCTACCCACACACAAAACAAACTCTCAAAATCACATTATCCCTGCTGAAGTGTTTTAACCCACATTTATTTTCCTCTCCCTCCAGTATTCTTCCATCACTCTCTAGATTTAAGTGGAATGATTCGCTCCGAAATGGGACTTCTCTGTTTCTGCCCACATTCTGTCCCTATTAATTTTTCAACAGGCAAGCTCAGGATCAGGTTTAGTACTGATGCGTCTGCCTCCTTCTCCCCTCCCGACAGTCTGTATTTAAGCTCAGACAGTGTGTTAACGGAGCCATTCACAACAGGAAGGTCCCCAGATCTGATTCCTGGTCTTGATGTCAGTCAGGATAACAATTCGGGCATTAGCCCATGCCAGGGTTTTACTGTGCAATGGCTCAATGCTCCACTGGGCACCACAGTCACCAACTGAGGCATCAGGACAATAATGATTGAGGAATCAACCAAATTAACAATTAAAGTTGCTTATAGAGTGTGCTGGACCTTTGTAATCAGGAAAACAAATCACAGAGTAAGAGGTAGATTTCCTGATACAGTCGACAGCATTACATACACAGAATGCACTGCAGCAACTCGCCAAGGCTTCTTCGACAGCACCTCCCAAACACGTGACCTCTACCACCTAGAAGAACAAGGGCAGCAGGTGCATGGGAACACCACCGCCTCCAAGTTCCCCTCCAAGTCACACACCATCCTGACTTCAAAATATATCCCCGTTCCTTCATCGTCGCTGGGTCAAAAGCCTGGAACCCCCCAACTTAACAGCACTGTGGGAGTACCTTCACCACACGGACTGCAGCGGTTCAAGAAGAATCACCACCACCTTCTCGAGGGGAAACTAGTTATGGGCAATATATGCCAGCCTTGCCAGTGATACCCAAATCGGGTACAGCAAATCCATTGGCAGGATAGGCGCACCAACGTCAGTGTTCTCGCTCAGGCCAACAACCCCAGCATCGAAGCTCTGACCACGCTCGATCAGCTCCGATGGACGGGTCACATCGTCCGCATGCCCAATACGAGACTCCCAAAACAAGCGCTCTACTCGGAGCTCCGGCACGGCAAGAGAGCCCCAGGTGGGCAGAGGAAACGCTTCAAGGACACCCTCAAAGCCTCCTTGAAAAAGTGTAACATCCCCACCGACACCTGGGAATCCCTGGCCCAAGTCCGCACAAAGTGGAGGAGAAGCATCCGTGAAGGCGCCGAACACCTCGAGTCTCTTCGCCGGGCACAAGCGGAAGCCAAGCACAGGCAGCGCAAGGAGCGCACGTCAACCCAAGCACCCCACCCACCCGCCCCTTCAACCACCGTCTGCCCCACCTGTGACAGAGACTGTAGGTCCCGCATTGGACTCATCAGTCACCTGAGAACTCATTTTTAGTGTGGAAGCAAATCATCCTCGGTTCTGAGACTGCCTGAGAAGAAGAAGAAGAAAATTCCCAAATCAGGTACAGTGGTGTAGTGGTTATGTTACGAGACTAAATCCAGCATGACGTGAGTTCAAAATTCCAGCATGGGCAGTTTTTGAATTTGAATTCAGTTTAAATAATCTGGAAATAAAACGCTGGTATCTAGTACCATGAATCTGTTAGATTGTTGTAAAAACCCACCTGGTACACTAATGCCCATTAAAGGGACCGCGCACCCAAAAAAACATTAAGGGGAACATTGCCCACCACCATCTTCTCTGGACACCTAGGGGATGGGCAATAAATGCGGGCCTTGCCAACGCCAAGAATGAACCAAATTTTTTTAAGTCCCGAGAATGAAAATGAAAGATGAAGTGCCCAGTGTCCTGAATCTGACAGAGCTTCCCAACTCCATTCTTCCTGGCTGAACGTGTCTAAAAGGCTGTTTGTTTCGGCGAAACCAGAGGACTTGGCGAATCCGGTTACTTTAAAGAAAGACTCGCATTTCTATAGCGCCTTTCACCACCTCAGGACATCCTAAAGCGCTTCACAGCCAATGAAGTACTTTTTTGAAGTGTAGTCGCTGTTGTAATATAGGGAAACACGGCAGCCAATTTGCGCACAGCAAGGTCCCACAAGCAGCATCATGATAATGACCAGAGAATCTGTTTTTAGTGATGTTGGTTGAGGGATAAATATTGGGCCCAGGACCCCGGGGAGAATTCCGCTACTCTTCTTCGAAGTATTGTCATATTCTCATCTGAAAGAGCACCTCCAACGGTGCAACGCTTCCTCAGTACTGGCACTGGGAGTGTCAGCCTAGGTTATGGGGCTCAAGTCCCTGGAGTGGGACTGCGAACCCACAACCTTCTGACTCCGAGGCGGGAGTGCGACCCACAGAGCCACGGCTGACCTATTTACATTGGGATTGCCTCCACCTGCACATTGGAGTCCAGCCATGCCAATGCCTCTCGACGGCAAGTGTTACAGCGCGAGTCAGTGCTTCAGGAGAGCACAGAGAAAAATAAATGAAGGCCGCCTCCTCATAGTGGCCTTTGGGTCACCTGAGAGGGAGGCATATTTTACAGTCAGTTTGAATCTGCTCTCAGAGTAGGACAAGAGCAGAGAAACCACTGAAGGGGGTAAAGACAGAACCGAGCAAGCAGGTCGCAGGGAACTGCCTGAGCAGTTGCCTAGAAACACAAACACGGTGCATTAGAATGGGCAGTATTGGATTAGCCGCAGCACGTATCATAAAACAAGAACAGGATTAAACATGAAGGAGATGAATAATAACAAGATCAGGAGTGTTCTGAGTGTACAGGCAGTGTCCCAGCCCAATCAGCGCTCCGTAAAGAGATAGAAGGAGTAAGAGTTGGATTCGGTGCCTTGCCGGGATCTGATCTTTGATGGTGTAGAGTTACGAAGAGAAATCCATCAACAAATAACGACTTGTATTTGTATTGAGACTTTATATGCAGAAAACATCCAAAGGCGCTTCACAGATGTGTAATCAGACACAAATGCGCGCCAAACGAAAAGCTTGGTCAAAGAGGTGATACAGTCAACAGCATCACATACCATCTACAAGATGCATTGCAGCAACTCGCCAAGGCTTCTTCGACAGCACCTCCCAAACCCGCGACCTCTGCCACCTAGAAGGACAAGGGCAGCAGGCGCAAGGGAACACCACCGCCTCCAAGTTCCCCTCCAAGTCACACACCATCCTGACTTGGAAATATATCGCCGATCCTTCATCGTCGCTGGGTCAATATCCTGGAACTCCCTCCCTAACAGCACTGTGGGAGTACCTTCACCACAGGGACTGCAGCGGTTCAAGAAGGCGGCTCACCACCACCTTCTCAAGGGCAATTAGTGATGGGCAATAAATGCTGGCCTTGGCAGTGACGCCCACATCAGGGGTACCATAGTTAAGTGGTTATGTCACTGGAAAAGTCTTTCTTTCTACAAGAAAACAGAGCAACTCCCAGTGAGAGGGAGTCTCGGGGAAAGAAAGTCTGTTGACAAATTTTACATTGAAGCAATTGGCCAGGCGAAGTATTGTTGCCCTGAGTTTCCTGGGAATTTCTGCCGGTCCACGGGTCGTGCGGTGGAAACCTGATTAACGAGCGCAGACGGGGTCTCCGGCCAAGTTACAGCGGCAGAAAACCTGAGGAAATTCAAGGCCCGATGTATCGAAACAAGAACGGAAAGTTATGGAAAAATACAGCAGGTCCATCGGCGGCTGAAAGAGAAAAGGCAGGTTACCGTATTTTATTTATCACTGAGAGAGAGAGACACCCAGAATTATCCTGAACTATGTACTCCATTCATTGACCAGTACAGATACCCAGGAGCAGGAGGAGGCCATTCAGCCCCTCCAGCCTGCTCCACCATTCAATTAGATCATGGCTGATCTGATGTGGGTGGGAAACATATAACAGTAATAGTCTCTGTAATCAATTTTTTTCGGCAAAATGGGAAAGGCTGTTAATCAATGCGGGTCTCTCCTTCATCCAAGCGTGGAATGGAAAGGGGAGCGATCCCAAGCACGTGATTTGAGGCTGTGAATTAAACAGAGCTCTCGAAATCCTACACTCCCACAAAGCGCCTTGTGTAACAGGATGGTGTTACATCGCAGCTTACAATGTAATTAAAATGAAAAGACCACAAAGAAGATATCGAATTCGATGTCAATCAAAATGTGAAATGAACACCATTGACATCGGTGGAACACACGAGACCTAATAATTTTCTTGCTGTAATTTATTATATATTTTTGACGTAGACTGGTTTTTCAGGCAAATTTTAAAATATTTCCTCCCCCCCCCGGCCTGCCTCCTTGATCTAAATCACTAAGTCAGTCAGCTCTGTAATTAACTCTGTAATAGCAACATAACTGGTCTTACCTGAACCACTCTTCGGAACTATATATAATAAGCACCTGAGTAAGTAAGGGTGTGGCAGTTACACAGAAGAGGGATGGAACGGTACCTCTCGGGGACTTGGCACTGCTCTCACCCAGCTCCCCCGGGGACAGGTGTCGGCAGAAGCCCAGGAGCAGGTCACTCACGCACCCCCACCCCCAGCTCACCTCTTCATGGTGCGCAGAAGGGGTTGAGAACAGATGGACTTCAGGCTCGATTGAAAAGAAATCCTAGCCGCTGTACATCGGTTTTTGAATTGCAAACTGCAGCTTTGGCCAGAAGCAGTGGTGGTTTCTCCCCGGGGGAGGTGAAATTGGTTTTGGACAGGACCGGCGCGAGCAAATCACCCCGCCCGATCTCCTCTTCCATGGGCTTTGGTTTAAGGGTCGGCCGTGGCTCCGTGGGTAACACTGCACTCGGGAATCGGAAGTACAATTTCAACATTTGCAGAAGACACCAAATGGCGGGGGTGTAGTTAATACAGAGGAGGACTGCAACAAAATATAGGAGACATGAATAAATTTGCAGGATGGGCATGTAATTGGCAAATGAACTTCAATAAAGAGAAGTGCGAGGTGGTTGATTTTGGTAGGAAGAATAAGAAGGCCACATACTCCTTGGAAAACAAGTATCTAAATGGGGTAGAGGAACAGCGGGATCTGGGGACAAATCACTAAAAGTAGTGATGCAGGTTAACAAAGCACTGGGGTTCATTTCTAGAGGGATAGAATTGAAAAGCAGAGAAATTATGTTAAACTTGTATAAAATCTTGGTTAGACCACACTTGGAGTACTGCGAGCATTTCTGGTCTCCATATTATAAAAAGGATATAGAGGCACTGGAGAAGGTGCAAAAAAGATTTACTAGAATGATACCAGAACTGAGAGGCTATAGCTATCAGGAAAGGTTGAACAGGCCGGGGCTCTTTTCTCTAGAAAAGAGAAGACTGAGGGGTGACCTGATCGAGGTCTTTAAGATTATGAAGGGGTTCGATAGGGTAGAGGTAGAGAAGATGTTTCCACTTTTGGGGAGACCAGAACTAGGGGCCATCAATATAAGATAGTCACTAATAAATCTAATTGGGAATTCAGGAGAAACTTCTTTACCCAGAGAGTGGTGAGAATGTGGAACTCGCTGCCACAGGGAGTGGTTGAGGCGAATAGTAGAGATACATTTAAGGGGAAGCTCGATAAACACGAAGGATATGTTGATGGGGTGAGATGAAGAGGGTTAGCGTCTGAGTCAGAAGGTCGTGGGTTCGAGTCCCACTCCAGAGACTTGAGCACAAAAATGGTTGACACTCCAGTGCAGTACTGGGGGAGCTCCGCTGCACTTTCGGAGGGGCCGTCATTTGGATGAGACGTTAAACCTCTCAGGTGGGTGTAAAACATCCCACGGCACTATTTCTAAAACGGATTCTCTGGTCATTATCACATTGCTGGGTGTGGGATCTTGCTGTGCGCATATTTGCTGCTGCCGCGTTTCCTACATTACAACAGTGACGACACATTCAATACACACTTCATTGGCTGTGAAATGCTTTGGGACGTCCTGAGGCTGTGAAAGGCGCTATAGAGATGCAACTCTTTCTTTCAATAGAAAATCAGGTGCGGTATAAAACTGGCTGCCGATTCGCCGGAGCCCATTTAGTGCTGCCACCCGAAACCAATTTCACCACATCTGAGTGCCCCCCCTCCGTGGGGAAAACCGCTGCCCGACACGGTCCTGAGACACATCCAGGAATGTCCCGACTTTGATCCCAGGCCTGTGCCCAGTTAGCCTCAGTGTCCCTGACCTAGGAGGGAGAACCTGTGAGGGCCCCTTGCTCCCTGACTGGAAAGTACGCGCGCGTGGGCAAGGACCCAGCTGCGATGGCCCCTGTGGTTAAATAGCCTGCGGAGAGTCACTAGGGGGGAAATCCAGCTAGGAACCTCTCTCAGAGTGTTGTATCTCCGCCGCTGACCCAAGTTCCCTTTGAGTTTAGTTCCCCACAGAGAACGAAGGAATTGGCCGATTCATCCCACAGTCTGGGCCCCTACGTAAAGTGAGATACCATGAGGTGCCAGGTGAAGATTGAGCTGCACCGTCAGGGGGAGGGCTGGAGAATATTCGGAGGTTAGAGCCAGGAACAAACAGACCCTCCACAACATCGACGATATTTTGCATGTGTCTAAAAAAAAAATTTTTTTTTTTTAAAAAGCAAAGGATTGAAAATCTGTTAATAATAAAAGTCTAGACCAAATGCAGAACAAATATGGGGACTAGGATATTAGCCTCGAGCTGGCAGGAGCTGCTGCTCAACCTATCCAGCCTTGTACAACTGCATTCTTGGAGACTGATTCATTTACACTCACATAAATTCAGAAGACAATAACCTTGCTTCACCTGGACTGCCCTCTCTGCTGGTAGTCGTGACTCCGCTGCCCCAGGGTTTCAAATCCGGGATTCACCACTGGCTGTGGTGCGTTTTCTGCCCAGTGCGGTCCTGAACCTTGCAGCCCCAGTGCCACTTTCCACGGAGTGGGGGGCGGGGGGAGCTGGGGGTGGCAGTTGATGTTGCCGCTGTTAGCCTCAGCATCTGCGGATGGGGGGAACAGATGGTGGGAGAGAGCGAGAGGAGGGGTTCCCGCTGCCGATTGCTGTCCTGGGCCCACCTCCTGGAAAATGAACCGGGGGCAGGCTTTGGATCCGACACCCGGGCCTAGAAATTGAGTTTTGGCGCAGCCAGGGCTTTAGCGCTGGAAGTTAGTGCCGGAGCTAAGTCGCGCTGGTCGGGCCCAAAATTCAATAGTTCTGCGCCCAAACGGCTGCCGGCGCTGCTGAGAGCTGTTTGCGCCTGAAAACTGGCGCTACGCGCTGAATATCGGCGCTATTCCGGCGCTGCGGCGCCCGCTGCGGTGCGGCAGGTTCGGGAAGTGCAGGCCTCCTCCTTCCCTTAAGGAGGAGCTGCCTGCACCCGGCCGCGGCCCGCGAAAATCTTTTTAAAAATGAGCCCGGCACCTCGGACAAGTGCCGGGCTTGCTTCTGTTCCGGGGGGGGGGGGGGGGAAGTCCGGGGAGGGAGCTGCGGCCGGCGGGAAAGCGGCCGGCCGCCGCGGGGCCTTTAATGCGCCGGCGCAAAGTCATGTAAGACTCTGTTGCCAGAGTCTTAGTTGCGGCTGCCACGGGCGAGGCGGCCGCAACTGAATTTCGGCGCTGGGGCCCGTCGGCATGGCAACCGGGACGCTGCGCACACCGATGACGTCATCGGTGCCGCCGCAGCGCTACCGGTCTACCGCGGCGGAAGGGCCCCAGGCAATTTCGGCGCCGGCGCCAATTGCAGCGCTAGGCCCTCTAGCGCCGCAAAATCGGCGCTAAGGGCACTGAATTTCTAGGCCTTGGTGTTTTGCTCCATTGACTGCAATGGGGCGGGGGTGTAAAATGGGTGTGCGACCTGAACCCTCCACCCTAGCGTCTTGGCTTCGCTCATTACGAATGGCTACTTGGACAAGGTAGCCAATGCTAGTGGAACCCGTGCCTCAACTCAAGGCAAATGCCTTCAGGTGCCAAAGGGGAGGGCAATGGAGGAAAGTTTCCTCCTGCACCGTTCCCTCTGCCGGAATGTTTTAGAACCAGGAGGTTGGGGGGAAATCCGGCAAGTTTACACTTCAGGATTTCCCCGTCCCCCCGCACCCAGGAGTGGGATCGTCACTTCCCTTTGGTGCAACGCATTCTGGATAGCATGACATCACTGTACCAGTACACAATCCACCGAGTACAGAGTTACATAGCTGCCAGTATAACTCCTGTACACTGGGTAAGTGCTCTTCCCCCCCCAGGGTCAAAGGAGACAATATTGACCCCGTTTTTAAATCCGAGCGGGTTTTGGGCGTGTGGGTGTGTCGTGAGGTGAGCTGGAAACTCACGCGCTGCTGCAGAATTGAACCTCAGGGTTATTAGAACTCTTCAGCCTCATTTAAATCCTGCCAGTCGACTACCCACCCGGGATGGCTGGGAAATTGGCAGAAAGTACCTCTTAATGTCTCTTCTTTCATCCCCTCCCCCATTTCCCAGCCCCCAGACTGCCTTTTAATCTTTTCATTTCCTGCCTTTTCTCTCAGTCCTGACGAAGGGTTTCGACCTGAAACGTTAACTCTGTTTCTCTCTCCACGGATGTTGCCTGGCCTGCTGAGTTTTTCCAGCGTTTTCTGTTGTTATTTCGAATTTCCAGCATCTGCAGTATTTTGCAAAAGATTATTGGAGTACAGAATAGACATTGGAGAGTTTAGAACTGGGGGCATAGTCTCGGGATAAGGGGTCGGCCATTTAGGACTAAGATGAGGAGGAATTTCTGCACTCAGAGGGTTGTGAAACTTTGGAATTCTCTACCCCAGAGGGCTGTGGATGCTGAATCGTTGAGTATATTCAAGGCTGAGATCGATAGATTTTTGGATTCTAGGGGAATCAAGGGATATGGAGATCGGGCGGGAAAGTGGAGTTGAGGTCGAAGATCAGCCATGATCTTATTGAATGGCGGAGCAGGCTTGAGGAGCTGTATGGCCTACTCCTGCTCCTAATTCTTAACGTTCTTTATAGCTTACAAGTGGTTACAGAAGATGAGTCAACTGCAAGATTTAAGAGGAAATTAAACACTTAAAGAAGAGAAATCTTAAAGCACACAAGGGATATGGGACTAGAGTCAGCCGTGGCTCAGTGGGCAGCACTCTCGCTTCCGAGTCAGAAGATTGTGGATCCAAGTCCCACTCCAGGGACTTGAGCCCATAATCCAAGCTGACACTCCCAATGCAGTATTGAGGGAGTGCTGCACTGTCGGAGGTGCCGTCGTTCGGATGAGACGTTAAGGGAATGTAAAAGATCCCATGGCACTATTTCGAAGAAGATTAGGGGCGTTCTACCCGGTGTCCTGGGCTAATATTTATCCCTCAACCAACATCACTAGAAACAGATTATGTGGTCATTTATCTCATTGCTGTTTGTGGGATCTTATAGTGCGCAAATTTACCTGCTGCGTTTCCCTATATTATAACAGGGACTACAATAACAACAACTTGCCTTATATCATGCCTTTAACATGGTAAAACGTCCCAAAGCACTTCACAGGAGCAATTATCAAATAAAATTTGACACCGAGCCACATAAGGAGATATTAGGACAGGTGACCAAAGGCTTGGTCAAAGAGGTAGGTTTTAAGGAGCATCTTAAAGGAGGTGAGAGAGGTAGAGAGGTTTAGGGAGGGAATTCCAGAGCTGAGGGCCCAGCAGCTGAAGGCACGGCCACCAATGGTGGAGCGATGAAAATCAGGAATGCACAAGAGGCCAGAATTGGAAGAGCGCGAAGATCTCCAGGGCTTGTAGGGCTGGAGGAGGTTACAGAGGTAGGGAGGGGGGCGAGGCCATGGAGGGATGAGAATTTTAAAATTGAGTCATTGCCGGACTGGGAGCCAATGTAGGTGAGCGGTCACAGGGGTGATGGGTGAATGGGACTTGGTGCGAGTTAGGATACGGGCAGCCGAGGTTTGGATGAGCTGAAGTTTATGTAGGGTGTAAGGTGGGTGGCCGGCCAGGAGAGCGCTGGAACAGTCAAGTCTAGAGGTAACAAAGGCATGGATGAGGGTTTCAGCAGCGGATGGAATTCCAGGTAGGGGAGTCACCTGAGAAGCATGTGGATGCTGTGGTGGAGGTGACTGTGGGGCCTTTCTAGATGGATAAGCTAAGATGGATTGAACAACCAACCATCTTATGAGCTAACACCAGCTAATGCAGATTAACCAGTTATTCAGCTCATTGCTGTGTTGGAGTCTTGTTGCTGAGCAAGACTAGACTCTAAAAGCAATTTGGTTGTGTGAAGTGCTTTGAGATGTTTCTGAGAGACATGATAAGGTGTTGTATAAATACAAGCCTTGACCTTTCACACTAATATAATACATGGACTCTGTGCTGAGCTAAACACCAATTCCATAAGGAGATAGTAAATCAGTATCAATGTTTCTCTGAGGCGAGCTGAGCGAGTTCAGGATTCTAGACTCACTGGTGTCAATTGTAAATTCCTAGGTGGGACCAATACAAGCCTTGGGGTTGACTGGATGGTTTGTCCTCTTGTGATTGTCATCTCATTGTCTAATCAATCCCTCTGGCTGAGAGTGAACACTGTCAAAAGGTGGATGTGCTGGTTATATTTATGTTGGACCAGGTGGAAAATTAACCATGCAGGGATTGGCCAGGTGGCATGCGGATGATCATTTTTTGCAGCTCTTCAAAACTGGGGAACAGAACAGAACTCCGAGACTCAGCTCCGGAACAACCGAGGCTCAGATACTGATTGATATGTGGGGAATCGGAACCGTGGGCTATTGGGACTCAGCTGTGTTTTGTTCCCCAGCCCTTGCCACTTCCCAGTATTCCAATGGCCCGGCATTTCACTCAACTGTGAGAGTAAGCTGTCGGAAACGCAGGAGGCCCTTCAGCCATCTGAATTAAAGTCCCAGTTTCCTGTTCTCTCCCCAAACAAATCCTATTTTCCTCCTTCCTCCCATATTCTTCTTTCAATAATCATCCGGTCCCTTTTTAAATGCTGTGACAACCCTTTGTGTGGAAAGTGGTGTGTGGAGGTACTGGCATAGCACTGCAGCAACTCACCAAGGCTTCTTCGGCAGCAGCTCCCAAACCTGTGACCTCTTCCACCTAGAAGGACAAGGGCAGCAGGCGCATGGGAACACCACCACCTCCAAGTTCCCCTCCAAGTCACACACCATCCTAACTTAGAAATATATCAGCTGTTCCTCATTGTCGCTTGGTCAAAATCCTGGAACTCCCTCCCTAACAGCACTGTGGTAGTACTTTCACCACACGGACTGCAGCGGTTCAAGAAGGCAGCTCACCACCACCTTCTCGAGGGGCAATTAGGGATGGGCAATAAATGCTGGCCTTGCCAGCGACGCCCACATCCCAAGAATGAATGAAAATAACACTGACTCTATAGATATGGGGACAGTGACATATTCTCATAATTCAAACCACACGTTTACAACGCTGGAAAACAGGAACAGGAGGAGGCGATTCAGCCCCTCGAGCCTGTTTTGCCATTCGAATCAGATCATGGCTGATCTGTGTAACATTTGCATATTGAATTATCATTGGCCCGCAGGCATCTGTAAGGAATACCTATTATATTCACGTGATCACATGCTGAGTTGTCATTGGCCTGCAGGCATCTGTAAGGACTGCTATTGTTTTGAAGACCCAAGGCTAGGGGTCCTAACTCCATCTTGTCCCCATTGTGCTGTATGAGCCAGATCAGACCTAATGCTTCATTAAAAGAGTTAAACTGTAATACTCCGTTGTCCTGCAATTTATTATTTTTGTACAAAGTGTGCAAAACAAGACAATCTGTATCTTAACTCCATCTACCCGGTTTGGCACTGTAAGCTGAATCTTTTAATTGTAAGCGTGCATTACACTCCACTCCATCTTGCAGATCCTGGACTCTCACACGGGTTACAGACAGACCATTGCACACTTCGTCAGAGGTACGGAGATTGTGTGAGAGTGTGACTGATAACAACAAGAGTCTGGGATTGCCGTGAGCCAATATCTCTCACACCCAGGACTCCTTCAGAGCTGGCATGAGTTCCAGCTTGTTCATCGGCACTTCCTCTTCAGAGGTAAAGTAGCAGGAACAAGGCGATTTATAAATCATAGGTGTTCCGACACAGGATGCAACCATTCTCCTCATTATTCCCATGCCGGTCTGGTCCACCTCACAGCTCCTCAGAACGTCCCAAAGCACATCCCCGATTTTAATCACTCCTCCATTGACGGCCGTGCCTTCAGTTGCCTGGGTCCTAAGCTCTGGAATTCCCTCCCTAAACCTCTCCGCCCCTCTCTCCTCCTTTAAGACGCTTCTTAAAATCCACCTCTTTGACCAAGCTTTGGGTCACCTGTTTTAATATCTCCTGGCCAGGACACCGGGGAGAGCTCCCCTGCTCTTCTTCGAAATAGTGCCATGGGATCTTTTACGTCCACCTGAGAGGACAGACAGGCCTCGCTTTAACATCTCATCAGAAAGAGGGTTTTACCCTCACCCTCACTAACTGGTGAGCTCCTGGTCTCGACTGAAGCTGTGAGGAAGCAGCAGGCAGAGCCCAGGCATTCCTCGTGGCAGAGGCGGGGAGAATCTGGGTGCCAGCACCCTCCCCCCGGCTGGACATATTCCTGGAGGTTTCAGCACATGACCTCCCGCCTCCAACCGCCCCGACCCCGACCCCTCCCCCGCCATTGCTCACCCTACAAGACAATTCTTGACTCTCAGTCGAACAGCCTTTTTTCCCCATCTCCAATATTTTTATTATGACTAATAAACAGCAGTGTTCAAAGAAAATGAAGAAAGCACAATTTATTTTAAAGCTCCTATGATTTTGTCTCCTGGGTTGCGCGCAGCAGCGTCTTGCAGATTAATCTTCAAATCTTGGCGACTCTAGAGCAATAAGACCCAGGGGACATTTGCATGGTAAGTTCTGTTCAAATGCTCTATCTGCAGACTGTGAGGTCCAGGAAGGTATTCTCATTGCAGACATTAATCAGGCTTTTGGGGTCTTTGCAGCCCATGCTAGTGCCTCCCCTCAACTGTACCACGACCACGTTGCTTAAAAGTGAAGCTGCATCATCCGGCAGCCCTCGGCCCTGTGGTTTATCATATGACTGAATAGAATCTTTGGGCGCTTTCTGAATCTTCTCCCATTCTACAGAAGATTCAGCTCCCACTGCCACAAGGCTGGGAACGGGACAGCTGCTTCCGCCCCGGACTTTCAGCCGTTTCCTGACAACTTCCCACTCCTTTTGAGCAGGGATGAGGCCCGGCTTCTCGCGCGCCAGGCCGCTTTCCCGCCCTGGAGATTAAAATCCCCCCGCCCCGGATTTCCGGTCTCACACTAACCAGGTGCCCCATGGGCGAGGGTCCGGAGCCAGAGAGCGAGCCGCTCCAGGAGATGTGAAGGAGGGGGTTAAAAAAAAGACTGGAAAACGTGGGACTTTCATCGGGATACTAAAGGCAGATCCCACCACAAACTCAGGCCAAATCTATTCCAGGACCTGGCTTCATGACAGCAGCCAGGGGCTCACATTCTGTAACTGAACCACTGCGTGCAACATCAAAGATCAGCCTTCCAGGAAAGGGAGGCCACGTGACCGGCAAGCTTCTCCCTTCGACCTTTACAACGGGCTGCTTGTCTGCTTTTTGTTTGCACTCCAGCTTTCTTTGGGCACTTCTCTCCTCTATTCATTTCCCTCCTCATTTTTTTTTTACAAAGTATTACAATGAATTTTACAGCACAGAAATAGGCCATTCAGCCAAACTGGTCCGTGCCGGTGTTTCTGCTCCACACGAGCCTCCTCCCGCCCCTCTTCATCTCACCCCATCAACATCGCCTTCTATTACTGTCTGCCTCATGTGTTTATCTAGCTTCCCCTTAATTGCATCTCTACTATTCGCCTCAACCATTCCCTGTGGTAGCGAATTCCACATTCTCCCCACTATCTGAGTAAAAAAGTTTCTCCTGAATTCCCTGTTGGATTATTAGTGAATATCTTATATTTATCGCCCCTAATTCTGGTCTCGCCCACAAGTGGAAACATTTTCTCCGTGTTTACTCTTACAAACCCATTCATAATCTCGAAGACCTCTATCAGGACACAACTTAGTCTTCTCTTTTCAAGAGAAAAGAGCCCCAGCCTGTTCAATCTTTCCTCAGAGGTATAACCTCTCTATTCTGCTATCATTGTAATCATTTTAATCAACTTTCTGTACATCAAATTGAGGGTCGTTTCAGCAGGGGAATGGAACACTGTCCATTTTAAGCAGCCTGCATCAGGAAACTCCCAGGGCAGGTACAGCACGGGTTAGATACAGAGTAAAGCTCCCTCTACACTGTCCCATCAAACACTCCCGGGGCAGGTACAGCACGGGTTAGATACAGAGTAAAGCTCCCTCTACACTGTCCCATCAAACACTGACAGGGCAGGTACAGCACGGGTTAGATACAGAGTAAAGCTCCCTCTACACTGTCCCATCAAACACTCCCAGGGCAGGTACAGCACGGGTTAGATACAGAGTAAAGCTCCCCCTACACTGTCCCATCAAACACTCCCAGGGCAGGTACAGCACGGGTTAGATACAGAGTAAAGTTCCCTCTACACTGTCTCATCAAACACTCCCAGGGCAGGTACAGCACGGGTTAGATACAGAGTAAAGCTCCCTCTACACTGTCCCATCAAACACTCCCAGGGCAGGTACAGCATGGGTTAGATACAGAGTAAAGCTCCCTCTACACTGTCCCATCAAACACTCCCAGGGCAGGTACAGCACGGGTTAGATACAGAGTAAAGCTCCCTCTACACTGTCCCATCAAACACTCTCAGGGCAGGTACAGCACGGGTTAGATACAGAGTAAAGCTCCCTCTACACTGTCCCATCAAACACTCTCAGGGCAGGTACAGCACAGATTAGATACAGAGTAAAGCTCCCTCTACACTGTCCCATCAAACACTCCCAGGGCAGGTACAGCACGGGTTAGACACAGAGTAAACCTCCCTCTACACTGTCCCATCAAACACTCTCAGGGCAGGTACAGCACGGGTTAGATACAGAGTAAAGCTCCCTCCACACTGTCCCATCAAACACTCCCAGGGCAGGTACAGCATGGGTTAGATACAGAGTAAAGCTCCCTCTACACTGTCCCATCAAACACTCCCAGGGCAGGTACAGCACGGGTTAGATACAGAGTAAAGCTCCCTCTACACTGTCCCATCAAACACTCCCAGGGCAGGTAAGCACGGGGTTAGATACAGAGTAAAGCTCCCTCTACACTGTCCCATCAAACACTCCCAGGGCAGGTACAGCACGGGTTAGATACAGAGTAAAGCTCCCTCTACACTGTCCCATCAAACACTCCCGGGGCAGGTACAGCAACGGGTTAGATACAGAGTAAAGCTCCCTCTACACTGTCCCATCAAACACTGACAGGGCAGGTACAGCACGGGTTAGAATACAGAGTAAAGCTCCCTCTACACTGTCCCATCAAACACTCCCAGGGCAGGTACAGCACGGGTTAGATACAGAGTAAAGCTCCCTCTACACTGTCCATCAAACACTCCCAGAGCAGGTACAGCATGGGTTAGATACAGAGTAAAGCTCCCTCGACACTGTCCCATCAAACACTCCCAGGGCAGGTACAGCACGGGTTAGATACAGATTAAAGCTCCTCAACCCTCTCCCATCAAACACTCCAGGGCAGGTACAGCACGGGTGAGATGCAGATTAAAGCTCCCTCTACCCTGTCCCATCATACACTCCCAGGGCAGGTACAGCATGGGTTAGATACAGAGTAAAGCTCCCTCTACACTGTCCCATCAAACACTCCCAGGGCAGGTACAGCAAGGGTTAGATACAGAGTAAAGCTCCCTCTACACTGTCCCATCAAACACTCCCAGGGCAGGTACAGCACGGGTTAGATACAGAGTAAAGCTCCCTCTACACTGTCCCTTCAAACACTCCCAGGGCAGGTACAGCATGGGTTAGATACAGAGTAAAGCTCCCTCTACACTGTCCCCATCAAACACTCCAGGGCAGGTACAGCACGGGTTAGATACAGAATAAAGCTCCCTCTACACTGTCCCATCAAACACTCCCGGGGCAGGTACAGCACGGGTTAGATACAGAGTAAAGCTCCCTCTACACTGTCCCATCAAACACTCCCAGGGCAGGTACAGCACGGGTTAGATACAGAGTAAAGCTCCCCCTACACTGTCCCATCAAACACTCCAGGGCAGGTACAGCACGGGTTAGATACAGAGTAAAGCTCCCTCTACACTGTCCCATCAAACACTCCCAGGGGCAGGTACAGCATGGGTTAGATACAGAGTAAAGCTCCCTCTACACTGTCTCATCAAACACTCCCAGGGCAGGTACAGCACGGGTTAGATACAGAGTAAAGCTCCCTCTACACTGTCCCATCAAACACTCCCAGGGCAGGTACAGCATGGGTTTAGATACAGAGTAAAGCTCCTTCTACACTGTCCCATCAAACACTCCAGGGCAGGTACAGCACGGGTTAGATACAGAGTAAAGCTCCCTCTACACTGTCCCATCAAACACTCTCAGGGCAGGTACAGCACGGGTTAGATACAGAGTAAAGCTCCCTCAACACTGTCCCATCAAACACTCTCAGGGCAGGTACAGCACGGGTTAGATACAGAGTAAAGCTCCCTCTACACTGTCCCATCAAACACTCTCAGGGCAGGTACAGCACAGATTAGATACAGAGTAAAGCTCCCTCTACACTGTCCCATCAAACACTCCCAGGGCAGGTACAGCACGGGTTAGATACAGAGTAAAGCTGCCTCCACACTGTCCCATCAAACACTCCCAGGGCAGGTACAGCACGGGTTAGATACAGATTAAAGCTCCCTCTACCCTGTCCCATCAAACACTCCCAGGGCAAGGTACAGCACGGGTTAGATACAGATTAAAGCTCCCTCTACCCTGTCCCATCATACACTCCCAGGGCAGGTACAGCACGGGTTAGATACAGAGTCAAGCTCCCTCTACACTGTCCCATCAAACACTCCCAGGGCAGGTACAGCACGGGTTAGATACAGAGTAAAGCTCCCTCTACACTGTCCCATCAAACACTCCCAGGGCAGGTACAGCACGGGTTAGATACAGAGTAAAGCTCCCTCTACACTGTCCCTTCAAACACTCCCAGGGCTGGTACAGCATGGGTTAGATACAGAGTAAAGCTCCCTCTACACTGTCCCCATCAAACACTCCCAGGGCAGGTACAGCACGGGTTAGATACAGAGTAAAGCTCCCTCTACACTATCCCATCAAACACACCCAGGGCAGGGTATAGCACGGGTTAGATACAGAGTAAAGCTCCCTCTACACTAATCCCATCAAACACTCCCAGGGCAGGTGCAGCACAGGGGTTAGATACAGAGTAAAGCTCCCCCTACACTGTCCCATCAAACACTCCCAGGGCAGGTACAGCACGGGTAGTATACAGAGTAAAGCTCCCTCAACACTGTCCCATCAAACACTCCCGGGGCAGGCACAGCACGGGTTAGATACAGAGTAAAGCTCCCTCTACACTGTCCCATCAAACACTGACAGGGCAGGTACAGCACGGGTTAGATACAGAGTAAAGCTCCCTCTACACTGTCCCATCAAACACTCCCAGGGCAGGTACAGCACGGGTTAGATACAGAGTCAAGCTCGCTCTACACTGTCCCATCAAACACTCCCAGGGCAGGTACAGCACCGGGTTAGATACAGAGTAAAGCTCCCTCTACACTGTCCCTTCAAACACTCCCAGGGCAGGTACAGCACGGGTTAGATACAGAGTCAAGCTCCCTCTACACTGTCCCATAAAACACTCCCACGGCAGGTACAGCACGGGTTAGATACAGAATAAAGCTCCCTCTACACTGTCCCATCAAACACTCCCGGGGCAGGTACAGCACGGGTTAGATACAGAGTAAAGCTCCCTCTACACTGTCCCATCAAACACTGACAGGGCAGGTACAGCACGGGTTAGATACAGAGTAAAGCTCCCTCTACACTGTCCCATCAAACACTCCCAGGGCAGGTACAGCACGGGTTAGATACAGAGTAAAGCTCCCTCTACACTGTCCCATCAAACACTCCCAGGGCAGGTACAGCACGGGTTAGATACAGAGTAAAGCTCCCTCTACACTGTCTCATCAAACACTCCCAGGGCAGGTACAGCACGGGTTAGATACAGAGTAAAGCTCCCTCTACACTGTCCCATCAAACACTCCCAGGGCAGGTACAGCATGGGTTAGATACAGAGTAAAGCTCCCTCTACACTGTCCCATCAAACACTCCCAGGGCAGGTACAGCACGGGTTAGATACAGAGTAAAGCTCCCTCTACACTGTCCCATCAAACACTCTCAGGGCAGGTACAGCACGGGTTAGATACAGAGTAAAGCTCCCTCTACACTGTCCCATCAAACACTCTCAGGGCAGGTACAGCACAGATTAGATACAGAGTAAAGCTCCCTCTACACTGTCCCATCAAACACTCCCAGGGCAGGTACAGCACGGGTTACATACAGAGTAAAGCTCCCTCTACACTGTCCCATCAAACACTCCCAGGGCAGGTACAGCACGGGTTAGATACAGAGTAAAGCTCCCTCTACACTGTCCCATCAAACACTCCCAGAGCAGGTACAGCACGGGTTAGATACAGAGTAAAGCTCCCTCTACACTGTCCCATCAAACACTCCCAGGGCAGGTACAGCATGGGTTAGATACAGAGTAAAGCTCCCTCTACACTGTCCCATCAAACACTCCCAGGGCAGGTACAGCATGGGTTAGATACAGAGTAAAGCTCCCTCTACACTGTCCCATCAAACACTCCCAGGGCAGGTACAGCACGGGTTAGATACAGAGTAAAGCTCCCTCTACACTATCCCATCAAACACTCCCAGGGCAGGTACAGCACGGGGTTAGATACAGAGTAAAGCTCCCTCTACACTGTCCCATCAAACACTCCCAGGGCAGGTACAGCACGGGTTAGATACAGAGTAAAGCTCCCTCTACACTGTCCCATCAAACACTCCCGGGGCAGGCACAGCACGGGTTAGATACAGAGTAAAGCTCCCTCTACACTGTCCCATCAAACACTGACAGGGCAGGTACAGCACGGGTTAGATACAGAGTAAAGCTCCCTCTACACTGTCCCATCAAACACTCCCAGGGCAGGTACAGCACGGGTTAGATACAGAGTCAAGCTCGCTCTACCCTGTCCCATCAAACACTCCCAGGGCAGGTACAGCACGGGTTAGATACAGAGTAAAGCTCCCTCTACACTGTCCCTTCAAACACTCCCAGGGCAGGTACAGCATGGGTTAGATACAGAGCAAAGCTCCCTCTACACTGTCCCCATCAAACACTCCCAGGGCAGGTCCAGCACGGGTTAGATACAGAATAAAGCTCCCTCTACACTGTCCCATCAAACACTCCCGGGGCAGGTACAGCACGGGTTAGATATAGAGTAAAGCTCCCTCTACACTGTCCCATCAAACACTGACAGGGCAGGTACAGCACGGGTTAGATACAGAGTAAAGCTCCCTCTACACTGTCCCATCAAACACTCCCAGGGCAGGTACAGCACGGGTTAGATACAGAGTAAAGCTCCCTCTACACTGTCCCATCAAACACTCCCAGGGCAGGTGCAGCACGGGTTAGATACAGAGTAAAGCTCCCTCTACACTGTCTCATCAAACACTCCCAGGGCAGGTACAGCACGGGTTAGATACAGAGTAAAGCTCCCTCTACACTGTCCCATCAAACACTCCCAGGGCAGGTACAGCATGGGTTAGATACAGAGTAAAGCTCCCTCTACACTGTCCCATCAAACACTCCCAGGGCAGGTGCAGCACGGGTTAGATACAGAGTAAAGCTCCCTCTACACTGTCCCATCAAACACTCTCAGGGCAGGTACAGCACGGGTTAGATACAGAGTAAAGCTCCCTCTACACTGTCCCATCAAACACTCTCAGGGCAGGTACAGCACAGATTAGATACAGAGTAAAGCTCCCTCTACACTGTCCCATCAAACACTCCCAGGGCAGGTACAGCACGGGTTAGATACAGAGTAAAGCTCCCTCTACACTGTCCCATCAAACACTCTCAGGGCAGGTACAGCACGGGTTAGATACAGAGTAAAGCTCCCTCTACACTGTCCCATCAAACACTCTCAGGGCAGGTACAGCACAGATTAGATACAGAGTAAAGCTCCCTCTACACTGTCCCATCAAACACTCCCAGGGCAGGTACAGCACGGGTTAGATACAGAGTAAAGCTCCCTCCACACTGTCCCATCAAACACTCCCAGGGCAGGTACAGCATGGGTTAGATACAGAGTAAAGCTCCCTCGACACTGTCCCATCAAACACTCCCAGAGCAGGTACAGCACGGGTTAGATACAGAGTAAAGCTCCCTCTACACTGTCCCATCAAACACTCCCAGGGCAGGTACAGCATGGGTTAGATACAGAGTAAAGCTCCCTCTACACTGTCCCATCAAACACTCCCAGGGCAAGTACAGCATGGGTTAGATACAGAGTAAAGCTCCCTCTACACTGTCCCATCAAACACTCCCAGGGCAGGTACAGCACGGGTTAGATACAGAGTAAAGCTCCCTCTACACTGTCCCCATCAAACACTCCCAGGGCAGGTACAGCACGGGTTAGATACAGAGTAAAGCTCCCTCTACACTGTCCCATCAAACACTCCCAGGGCAGGTACAGCACGGGTTAGATACAGATTAAAGCTCCCTCTACCCTGTCCCATCACACACTCCCAGGGCAGGTACAGCACGGGTTAGATACAGAGTAAAGCTCCCTCTACACTGTCCCATCAAACACTGACAGGGCAGGTACAGCACGGGTTAGATACAGAGTAAAGCTCCCTCTACACTGTCCCATTAAACACTCCCAGGGCAGGTACAGCACGGGTTAGATACAGAGTAAAGCTCCCTCTACACTGTCCCCATCAAACACTCCCAGGGCAGGTACAGCACGGGTTAGATACAGAGTAAAGCTCCCTCTACACTGTCCCATCAAACACTCCCAGGGCAGGTACAGCACGGGGTTAGATACAGAGTAAAGCTCCCTCTACACTGTCCCATCAAACACTCCCAGGGCAGGTACAGCACGGGTTAGATACAGATTAAAGCTCCCTCTACCCTGTCCCATCAAACACTCCCAGGGCAGGTACAGCACGGGTTAGATACAGATTAAAGCTCCCTCTACCCTGTCCCATCATACACTCCCAGGGCAGGTACAGCACGGGTTAGATACAGAGTAAAGCTCCCTCTACACTGTCCCATCAAACACTCCCAGGGCAGGTACAGCACGGGTTAGATACAGAGTAAAGCTCCCTCTACACTGTCCCATCAAACACTCCCAGGGCAGGTACAGCACAGGTTAGATACAGAGTAAAGCTCCCTCTACACTGTCCCTTCAAACACTCCCAGGGCAGGTACAGCACGGGTTAGATACAGAGTAAAGCTCCCTCTACACTATCCCATCAAACACTCTCAGGGCAGGTATAGCACGGGTTAGATACAGAGTAAAGCTCCCTCTACACTGTCCCATCAAACACTCCCAGGGCAGGTACAGCACGGTTTAGATACAGAGTAAAGCTCCCTCTGCACTGTACCATCAAACACTCTCAGGGCAGGTACAGCACGGGTTAGATACAGAGTAAAGCTCCCTCTACACTGTCCCATCAAACACTCCCAGGGCAGGTACAGCACGGGTTAGATACAGAGTAAAGCTCCCTCTACACTGTCCCATCAAACACTCTCAGGGCAGGTACAGCACAGATTAGATACAGAGTAAAGCTCCCTCTACACTGTCCCATCAAACACTCCCAGGGCAGGTACAGCACGGGTCAGATACAGAGTAAAGCTCCCTCTACACTGTCCCATCAAACACTCTCAGGGCAGGTACAGCACGGGTTAGATACAGAGTAAAGCTCCCTCCACACTGTCCCATCAAACACTCCCAGGGCAGGTACAGCATGGGTTAGATACAGAGTGAAGCTCCCTCTACACTGTCCCATCAAACACTCCCAGAGCAGGTACAGCACGGGTTAGATACAGAGTAAAGCTCCCTCTACACTGTCCCATCAAACACTCCCAGGGCAGGTACAGCATGGGTTAGATACAGAGTAAAGCTCCCTCTACACTGTCCCATCAAACACTCCCAGGGCAGGTACAGCATGGGTTCGATACAGAGTAAAGCTCCCTCTACACTGTCCCATCAAACACTCCCAGGGCAGGTACAGCACGGGTTCGATACAGAGTAAAGCTCCCTCTACACTGTCCCCATCAAACACTCCCAGGGCAGGTACAGCACGGGTTAGATACAGAGTAAAGCTCCCTCTACACTGTCCCATCAAACACTCCCAGGGCAGGTACAGCACGGGTTAGATACAGATTAAAGCTCCCTCTACCCTGTCCCATCAAACACTCCCAGGGCAGGTACAGCACGGGTTAGATACAGATTAAAGCTCCCTCTACCCTGTCCCATCATACACTCCCAGGGCAGGTACAGCACGGGTTAGATACAGAGTAAAGCTCCCTCTACACTGTCCCATCAAACACTCCCAGGGCAGGTACAGCACGGGTTAGATACAGAGTAAAGCTCCCTCTACACTGTCCCATCAAACACTCCCAGGGCATGTACAGCACGGGTTAGATACAGAGTAAAGCTCCCTCTACACTGTCCCTTCAAACACTTCCAGGGCAGGTACAGCATGGGTTAGATGCAGAGTAAAGCTCCCTCTACACTGTCCCCATCAAACACTCCCAGGGCAGGTACAGCACGGGTTAGATACAGAGTAAAGCTCCCTCTACACTATCCCATCAAACACTCCCAGGGCAGGTATAGCACGGGTTAGATACAGAGTAAAGCTCCCTCTACACTGTCCCATCAAACACTCCCAGGGCAGGTACAGCACGGGGTTAGATACAGAGTAAAGCTCCCTCTACACTGTCCCATCAAACACTCCCAGGGCAGGTACAGCACGGGTTAGATACAGAGTAAAGCTCCCTCTACACTGTCCCATCAAACACTCCCGGGGCAGGTACAGCACGGGTTAGATACAGAGTAAAGCTCCCTCTACACTGTCCCATCAAACACTGACAGGGCAGGTACAGCACGGGTTAGATACAGAGTAAAGCTCCCTCTACACTGTCCCATCAAACACTCCCAGGGCAGGTACAGCACGGGTTAGATACAGAGTCAAGCTCGCTCTACACTGTCCCATCAAACACTCCCAGGGCAGGTACAGCACCGGGTTAGATACAGAGTAAAGCTCCCTCTACACTGTCCCTTCAAACACTCCCAGGGCAGGTACAGCACGGGTTAGATACAGAGTCAAGCTCCCTCTACACTGTCCCATCAAACATTGCCGGGGCAGGTACAGCACTGGGTAGGTACAGAGTAAAGCTCCCTCTACACTGTCCGATGTTTCACACCGAGGGCAGGTACAGCACGGGATAGATACAGAGTAAAGCTCCCTGTACACTGTCATATCACACACTCCCGGGGCAGGTACAGCATGGGTTAGATACAGAGTAAAGCTACCTCTACACTGTCCCATCAAACCCTCCCAGGGCAGGTACAGCATGGGTTAGATACAGAGTAAAGCTCCCTCTACACTGTCCCAGCACGGGTTAGATACAGAGTAACGCTCCCTCTACACTCTCCCGTCAAACACTCCCAGGGCAGGTACAGCACGGGTTAGATACAGAGTAAAGCTCCCTCTACACTATCCCATCAAACACTCTCAGGGCAGGTATAGCACGGGTTAGATACAGAGTAAAGCTCCCTCTACACTGTCCCATCAAACACTCCCAGGGCAGGTACAGCACGGTTTAGATACAGAGTAAAGCTCCCTCTGCACTGTACCATCAAACACTCTCAGGGCAGGTACAGCACGGGTTAGATACAGAGTAAAGCTCCCTCTACACTGTCCCATCAAACACTCCCAGGGCAGGTACAGCACGGGTTAGATACAGAGTAAAGCTCCCTCTACACTGTCCCATCAAACACTCTCAGGGCAGGTACAGCACAGATTAGATACAGAGTAAAGCTCCCTCTACACTGTCCCATCATACACTCCCAGGGCAGGTACAGCACGGGTCAGATACAGAGTAAAGCTCCCTCTACACTGTCCCATCAAACACTCTCAGGGCAGGTACAGCACGGGTTAGATACAGAGTAAAGCTCCCTCCACACTGTCCCATCAAACACTCCCAGGGCAGGTACAGCATGGGTTAGATACAGAGTGAAGCTCCCTCTACACTGTCCCATCAAACACTCCCAGTGCAGGTACAGCACGGGTTAGATACAGAGTAAAGCTCCCTCTACACTGTCCCATCAAACACTCCCAGGGCAGGTACAGCATGGGTTAGATACAGAGTAAAGCTCCCTCTACACTGTCCCATCAAACACTCCCAGGGCAGGTACAGCATGGGTTCGATACAGAGTAAAGCTCCCTCTACACTGTCCCATCAAACACTCCCAGGGCAGGTACAGCACGGGTTCGATACAGAGTAAAGCTCCCTCTACACTGTCCCCATCAAACACTCCCAGGGCAGGTACAGCACGGGTTAGATACAGAGTAAAGCTCCCTCTACACTGTCCCATCAAACACTCCCAGGGCAGGTACAGCACGGGTTAGATACAGATTAAAGCTCCCTCTACCCTGTCCCATCAAACACTCCCAGGGCAGGTACAGCACGGGTTAGATTCAGATTAAAGCTCCCTCTACCCTGTCCCATCATACACTCCCAGGGCAGGTACAGCACGGGTTAGATACAGAGTAAAGCTCCCTCTACACTGTCCCATCAAACACTCCCAGGGCAGGTACAGCACGGGTTAGATACAGAGTAAAGCTCCCTCTACACTGTCCCATCAAACACTCCCAGGGCATGTACAGCACGGGTTAGATACAGAGTAAAGCTCCCTCTACACTGTCCCTTCAAACACTTCCAGGGCAGGTACAGCATGGGTTAGATGCAGAGTAAAGCTCCCTCTACACTGTCCCCATCAAACACTCCCAGGGCAGGTACAGCACGGGTTAGATACAGAGTAAAGCTCCCTCTACACTATCCCATCAAACACTCCCAGGGCAGGTATAGCACGGGTTAGATACAGAGTAAAGCTCCCTCTACACTGTCCCATCAAACACTCCCAGGGCAGGTACAGCACGGGGTTAGATACAGAGTAAAGCTCCCTCTACACTGTCCCATCAAACACTCCCAGGGCAGGTACAGCACGGGTTAGATACAGAGTAAAGCTCCCTCTACACTGTCCCATCAAACACTCCCGGGGCAGGTACAGCACGGGTTAGATACAGAGTAAAGCTCCCTCTACACTGTCCCATCAAACACTGACAGGGCAGGTACAGCACGGGTTAGATACAGAGTAAAGCTCCCTCTACACTGTCCCATCAAACACTCCCAGGGCAGGTACAGCACGGGTTAGATACAGAGTCAAGCTCGCTCTACACTGTCCCATCAAACACTCCCAGGGCAGGTACAGCACCGGGTTAGATACAGAGTAAAGCTCCCTCTACACTGTCCCTTCAAACACTCCCAGGGCAGGTACAGCACGGGTTAGATACAGAGTCAAGCTCCCTCTACACTGTCCCATCAAACATTGCCGGGGCAGGTACAGCACTGGGTAGGTACAGAGTAAAGCTCCCTCTACACTGTCCGATGTTTCACACCGAGGGCAGGTACAGCACGGGATAGATACAGAGTAAAGCTCCCTGTACACTGTCATATCACACACTCCCGGGGCAGGTACAGCATGGGTTAGATACAGAGTAAAGCTACCTCTACACTGTCCCATCAAACCCTCCCAGGGCAGGTACAGCATGGGTTAGATACAGAGTAAAGCTCCCTCTACACTGTCCCAGCACGGGTTAGATACAGAGTAACGCTCCCTCTACACTCTCCCGTCAAACACTCCCAGGGCAGGTACAGCACGGGTTAGGTTCAGAGTGAAGCTCCCTCTACACTGCCCCATCAAACACTCCCAGGGCAAGTACAGCACGGGTTAGATACAGAGTAATGCTCCCTCTACACTGTCCCATCAAACACTCCCAGAGCAGGTACAGCACGGGTTAGATACAGAGTAAAGCTCCCTCTACACTGTCCCATCAAACACTCCCAGAGCAGGTACAGCACGGGTTAGATTGAGTGTAAAGCTCCCTCTGTACTGTCCGATGTTTCACTTCCAGGGCAGGTACAGCACGGGATAGATACTGAGTAAATCTTCCTCTATATGTCCCATCAAACACTCCCAGGGCAGCTAAAGCACTGGTTAGATACAGAGTAAAAATTCGTGTCCACGGTCCCTGATGTGCCTCAATAATTCCGAGACTCGAAGTTAGCAGAACAAAGCAAGGCTTTTATTAACTTAGAACGTAACACGTAAGAGAGAGAGATGTCTTCCTTCTGGAGACTGAGGCCAGACTGAGTTAGCTTACAAACAGGGCCAGGTATGGGCAGAGCCCTACACACAGCACATTCCAGCACATTCCAGTATACAATACAGCACATTCCAGTACACAATACAATGAGGTCTGGGGGAAGGGAAATGACACTGAAACCGATCTCAGTCACAGGCAGTGATGAATGGAAATATTTCATCACAGTCCCATCAAACACTCCCAGGGTAGGTACAGCACAGGTTAGATACAGAGTGAAGCTCACTCTACGCTGTCCAATGTTTCACTCCCAGGGCAGGTACAGCACGGGATAGATACAGAGTAAAGATCCCTGTACACTGTCCCATCAAACACTCCCAGGGCAGGTACAGCACAGGTTAGATACAGAGTAAAGCTTCCTGTACACTGTCCCATCAAACACTCCCAGGGCAGGTTCAGCACAGGTTACATACGGCATAAATCTCCCTCTACACTGTCCCATCAAACACTCCCAGGGCAGGTACAGCACAGGTTAGATACAGAGTAAAGCTCCCTCTACACTGTCCCATCAAACATTCCGAGGGCAGGTACAGCGGGGGTTAGATACAGAGTAAAACTCCATCTACACTGCCCCATCAAAAACTCCCAGGGCGGGTACAGCTCGGGTTAGATACAGAGTAAAGCTCCCTCAACACTGTCCCACCAAACACTCCCAGGGCAGGTACAGCACGGGCTAGGTACAGAGCAAAGCTCCCTCTACACTGTCCCATCAAACACTCCCAGGGCAGGTACAGCACAGGATAGATACAGAGTAAAGATCCCTGTACACTGTCCCATCAAACACTCCCAGGGCAGAAACAGCATGGGTTAGATACAGAGTAAAGCTCCCTCTAAACTGCCCCATCAAACACTCCGAGGGCTGGTTCAGCACGGGTTAGATACGGAGTAAATCTCCCTCTGCTCTGTCCCATCAAACACTCCCAGGGCAGGAACAGCACAGATTAGATCCAGAGTCAAGCTCCCTCTACACTGTCCCATCAAACACTCCCATGGCAGGAACAGCACAGGTTAGATCCAGAGTAAAGCTCCCACTACACTCTCCAATCAAACACTCCCAGGGCAGGAACAGCACAGATTAGATTTAGGGTCAAGCTCCCTCTACACTGTCCCATCAAACACTCCCAGGGCAGGTACAGCACGGGTTAGATACAGAGTAAAGCTCCGTCTGCACTGTCCCATGAAACACTCCCAGGGCAGGTACAGCACGGGTTAGATACAGAGTAAAGCTCCCTCTACACTGTCCCATCAAACACTCCCAGGCAGGTACAGCACGGGTTAGATACAGAGTAAAGCTCCCTCTACACTGTCCCAAACACTCCCAGGGCAGGTACAGCACGGGTTAGATACAGAGTAATGCTCCTTCTACACTGTCCCATCAAACACTCCCAGGGCAGGTACAGCACCGGGTAGGTACAGAGTAAAGCTCCCTCTACACTGTCCAAAGTTTAACTCCCAGGGCAGGTACAGCACAGGATAGATACATAATAAAGCTCCCTCTATACTGTCCCATCAAACACTCCCAGGGCAGGTACAGCATGGGTTAGATACAGAGTAAAGCTCACTCTACACTGTCCCATCAAATACTCCGAGGGCTGGTTCAGCACGGGTTAGATACGGAGTAAATCTCCCTCTGCACTGTCCCATCAAACACTCCCAGGGCAGGAACAGCACAGATTAGATCCAGAGTAAAGCTCCCTCTACACTGTCCCATCAAACACTCCCAGGGCAGGTACAGCACAGCTTAGATACAGAGTAAAGCTCCCTCTACACTGTCCCATCAAACATCCCAGACAGGTATAGCACTGACTAGATACAGAGTAAAGCTCCCTCTACACTGTCCCATCAAACCCTCCCAGGGCAGTTACAGCACGGGTTAGATACAGAGTAAAGCTCCCTCTACACTCTCCCATCAAACACTCCTGTAATGTATGTACCTTTAAGGGGGGAACTACTTTCTACAGCTCATGTATACTGTAGTACCGGCAGTGACCACACCTGTATATAACGCTGAGTAGTAATCTGTTGTTTCAGTTGCAGTTTGAACCACGTTGAGTAAACACCTGTTGTACCGTTCTCTGCAGTCCTTTTCTTATTATTACACGGACGTAACAGTGGCAACGAGCAAGTTCAAACCTACCTGCAACTCTGCATCACTTCCCAGGGATTCGCTCCTGGAGAACAGTGGAAGAAGGTCGAGTCCAGAAGCACGGGCGTCGACCACGGGCAACCGCCCAGTCATCCAGCGGAGATTTGAGCATCGCAGGGGAGGCTGTCGAGAGCCAGGCTTGGCTTTCCAGTCACGGTGGTCCAGCGAAACGGGCTGGCAACAGGTACTGCGCAGACCCTTCCCGGACAGCGACGGGCTAGAGCCCGACCGAGCAGCACAGAAAAAGGCCACGCAGCGTCGACGGGGGAGAGGGAGAGGGCAGAGCGCACAGGGCGCAGCCGGTGTTCAGGACCGAGCGGCGTCAACGGGGGAGAGAGGCGAGAGAGAGCAGAGCGCAGCCGGTGGTCAAGGGCCGAGCAGCGTCAACGGGGTAGAGAGGCGCGCAGGAAAACGCGAGGCGCTGCCATTGCCACGAGGACCGCAGAGAGCGGCATTGGCAGCAGCGCAGGAGCAGCGCACGAAACCCACAGGGCGTCGCCATTTGCCACGAGGACCGCCGAGAGCGGCGTTGGCAGCAGCGCGGGAGACGCCATTTTAAGCCGCAGCGGGGAAGAAAGGAAAGTGCGGGAGACGCCATTTTAAGCCGCAGCGGGGAAGAAAGGAAAGCGCGGGAGACGCCATTTTAAGCCAGTCTAACCACACCCAAAAGTGCCGAAGAGTGGCAGTATCACAGCGTTCGACAATGAAGTCGAAGATTGGACGACATATGTCGAACACATAGAAGTATACTGCAAGGCGAATGAAGTGCCAGATGACAAGAAAGCGCTGGTATTGTTGAATTCAATGGGTGCAAAAACGTATGGCTTACTACAAAACCTAGTAACCCCAGAGAAGCCAGTCGAAAAGGATTTTGAAAACATAGTGTCAATCCTACAGGACCACTTAAACCCCACACCGCTGCTGATAGCAGAAAGATTTAAGTTTCACAAAAGGAACCAGCATAAAGATGAAAGTAATGCTGAGTATTTAACGGAACTGCGCAAGCTATCGAAACACTGCCAGTTTGGAACGGGACTAGCAGATACTTTAAGGGACAAGTTTGTGTGTGGGCTTCAAAGTGAAGGAACCCAGAAACGGCTTCTATCAGAAAAGGATCTTACGCTGGACAAGGCTTTCAGCATTGCAGTATCACACGAAGCAGCAGCACGGGGCGCTGCAGAGATACAACGGAGACCGCAAGAATATGGCACAAATGAAATGTCATACGGAACAGTGAAGTGCTATCGCTGCGGCAGAACAACACACGACCATAATGATTGCTGGTTCAAGGGTCTGCAGGTCGGGAAAGAAAACCAGCAGCAAGAAATCTCCACAGGAGAAGTACAAGAAGGTACACAAGGTGACGGAGAGTAGCTCAGATGAACAGAAGAGTGATACAGACTCCGGAAGCAAGGAGCTGGGTTGTCTGAAACTACATAATGTGATCAAAACGGAGGATCACCAAACTATCTGGGTCACGCTCAAGATAGCAGGAGTCCAAGTGAAAATAGAATTGGACACAGGATCAGCACTAACAGTCATAAACCGAAGGGACTACAAGCGGCTATTCTCACATATACCCTTGAGAGATACAAAGATTGTCTTGAAGACGTACACGGGGCAAAAAGTCTACCCCAAAGGAAAAATAAGGGTGAACGTTATATATAACGGCAAGGAAACACCAAAAATGGACCTATATGTATTGCCAGATGGAGGACCACCACTACTAGGACATGAATGGATCTGAAAGATACAGCTAGATTGGCATTCCATACAAGCACTGACTGTAGATGCCAAAAAGGATGACGACGTCACAC
Organism: Somniosus microcephalus; assembly: GCF_052327205.1. Taxonomy (NCBI): domain Eukaryota; kingdom Metazoa; phylum Chordata; class Chondrichthyes; order Squaliformes; family Somniosidae; genus Somniosus; species Somniosus microcephalus. The sequence continues at coordinate 74,872,370 of NC_141007.1, read as the reverse complement.
CTGGACGACTGTCAAAAATGCTAACTGACGCACAAGAAGTGTTCCAGCAGGGACTCGGAACACTAAAAGGCATAACAGCGACGATCAAAATAGAGGAAAATGCAAGCCCAAAGTTTTTTAAGGCCAGACCGGTACCTTATGCGATCCGCCCAGCCGTCGAAGCAGAGCTGGAAGGGTTGGAACGTTCAGGAGTACTGTCCAAAGTGGACTGGAGCGAGTGGGCTACACCCATCGTTCCTGTAATGAAGAGGTCGTTGAGTAATACGCCTGGGGAACCAAAGAAGGTTCGCATCTGTGGGGACTTTAAGGTGACAGTGAACCCAGTCCTTCACACTGTACAATATCCGCTTCCGCGGATTGAAGATATTTTCGCCTCGCTATCTGGAGGGAAACGCTTCACTAAGATTGATCTGGCCCAGGCGTATCTGCAAATGGAGGTAGAAGAAGCCTCGAAACAGTACCTCACGATCAACACTCATAAAGGTCTCTACCAATACAACTGGCTGGTGTTCGGGGTAGCATCAGCTCCGGCTATTTGGCAAAGGGCAATAGAACAAGTCCTGCAAGGGATTCCAGGGACCCAGTGTTATTTGGACGACATCCTGGTCACGGGCGAAAATGATAGTGATCACCTCGCCAACCTGGAGCAGGTGCTCACTAGATTGAAGGAATATGGGCTCCGAGCTAATCGCCACAAATGCGAGTTTTTCCAGAAGCAGATCTCGTATTGTGGCCACGTTATTGATAAAGAGGGGTTACATAAGTCCCCTGAAAAGATTGAGGCAGTAGTCAAGGCTCCAGCACCGGAAAATGTGTCACAACTGAGGTCGTTCCTCGGGCTGGTGAACTACTACCATAAGTTCTTGCCGAATTTGTCCACCGTACTACACCCACTGAACACCCTACTGCAAACGGGGGTACCATGGAAGTGGAGTGACGAATGTAAACGAGCTTTCCAGAAGAGCAAAGCATTAATCACATCAAAAGAGGTGTTGGCTCATTTCAACCCAGCACTACCAATTCAGTTGGCGTGTGATGCATCACCCTATGGCATTGGAGCGGTGCTGTCGCACAAATTCCCGGATGGCTCGGAGAGGCTAGTAGCCTTTGCGTCTCGGTCACTAACCTCAGCCGAGCGTAACTACGCCCAGATTGACAGGGAGGCCCTCAGCCTAGTGTGGGGAGTGAAAAAGTTCAATCACTATCTGCACGGGCAGAAGTTCACCTTGCTGACTGACCACCAACCACTTGTCTCCATCTTTAATCCAAAGAAGGGCATTCCGGTGATGACTGCGCAACGGCTACAAAGATGGTCCCTTTTTCTAGGGGCACACCAATATGAAATCGAGTATAAGGGCACGAAACAGCATGGAAACGCTGATGGGCTATCACGCCTGCCACTGCCTACTGCGGAGGAAGCACCAGCAGTGGATCCTGTCGAAATATTTCATTCGACTATAATTGAATACTTGCCAGTAACTAACGCTGGTATAGAGAAGGAGACCCAAAATGACCCGACACTGTCTCGGGTATATGATTTGACGGTGAAGGGATGGCCAGCACATGGCGACTCACTGTTGCCAGCATTCTCATCCAGAAGAGAACAGCTGTCAGTATGCCAGGGGACCTTGATGTGTGGATCCCGAGTGGTAATTCCACCCAAGTTAAGGGAGCGAGTGCTCAATGAGCTTCACGAAGGTCATCTGGGAGGGGTGAAAATGAAAAGCCTTGCTAGGGCTTGTGTGGTGGCCGGGGATCGATCAGCAAATCGAGGACCTGACAAAGAGCTGCTCAGGATGCCAGAAGGTCCAAAATGCACCACCGCATGCCGCTCTACACCCATGGGAGTGGCCCTCATCTCCATGGCAACGGGTGCATATTGATTTTGCTGGTCCATTCATGGACTCAATGTTTTTAATAGCCGTGGATGCGCACTTGAAATGGCCTGAGGTGATCAAAATGTCCTCCACCACCACGGAGAAAACTATTGCAGTCCTACGGACCATTTTTGCCAGGAACGGCTTGCCAGAGCAGATTTGCTCTGATAACGGACCACAGTTTGTGTCCGAAGAGTTTCAAAGATTTATGAAAAGGAATGGGGTAAGGCATTACACATCCGCCCCGTATCATCCAGCCACAAATGGATTGGCTGAGAGGTTCGTACAAACCTTTAAAAAAGCAGTAAAGGCCATGTGCGATGACGACATTCCACTGCAGCATAAGGTGGACAATTTCCTGTTAGCCTACAGAAATGCGACACATACAGTCACCAACCAGGCCCCAGCCATGATGTTCTTTAACCGAAGGTTGAGACCTCGTCTGGATTTGCTCAGACCAAATGTACGAAGAGATGTTGAGAGTAAGCAATTCCAGCACATCAATGAGAAGCCGACAAGGAGCTTCAATGTAGGGCAACCAGTCTTGGCCCGCGACTACCGAACAGAGAAATGGCAACCAGGAACGATATGCACACGGCAGGGGCCGCTGATGTACACAGTGGACGTTGGGGAGACCATCGTGAGACGCCATGCTGACCAGATCCTAGAGTCACAGGAACGAGTCAACCCCATGCCTCGCCCATACGTACCTGGTGATGAACCCGACGTACAGGTAGCATCTACCCCAGAAATAGTAGCATCGGAAGCTGATGAACCAACCGACGACAGGGGGCCAGAATCGCCTCCGCACCAAGAGCAAGACACTCGGGAAAGGCGCTATCCAGAAAGGATCAGGACGCCTCCCCAAAGACTGAATTTATAAATAGACTATTTTCAGCTAATGTTGCATGTTAAAAGTGTTATGGTACTGTTAATCTAAAAGGGGAGGAATTGTAATGTATGTACCTTTAAGGGGGGAACTACGTTCTACAGCTCATGTACACTGTAGTACCGGCAGTGACCACACCTGTATATAACGCTGAGTAGTAATCTGCTGTTTCAGTTGCAGTTTGAACCACGTTGAGTAAACACCTGTTGTACCGTTCTCTGCAGTCCTTTTCTTATTGTTACACGGACGTAACAACTCCCAGGGCAGGTACAGCACGGGTTAAGTACAGAATGAAGCTCCTTCTACACTGTCCCATTAAACACTCCCAGGGCAGGTACAGCACGGGTTAGATACAGAGTAAAGATCCCTGTACACTGTCCCATCAAACACTCCCAGAGCAAGTACAGCACCGGGTAGGTACAGAATAAAGCTCCCTCTACCCTGTCCCATCAAACCCTCCCAGGGCAGGTACAGCACAGGTTAGATACAGAGTAAAGCTCCCTCTACACAGTCTCATCAAATACTCCCAGCGCAGGTACAGCACGAGTAAGATACAGAGTAAGGCTCCCTCTAAACTGCCCCATCAAACACTCCCAGGGCAGGAACAGCACAGATTAGATCCAGAGTAAATCTCCCTCTGCACTGTCCCATCAAACACACTGATGCGCTATCAATTACTCAAAAGACTGAGGTTAAGCGAGTAACTAACAGGCTTTTATTAACAAGAGAATGAAGGTGTGCCTCGAGTGGTCGACCAGTCCAGAATACAGAGAGACTGTGGAGCAGTCACCTTTATACCTGGACTCGTGGGAGGAGTCAGCCGAGGCATGTACAGACATGTACACAGTGGAATACAAACACCCACACAGGCAGGTATAACAGTGCTTTACCACATTCACCCCTTGTTTAACAATGAGTCCGGCGGGGTGAAGTGTATTAAAAGTTTGTGTATTGGAGTCTCTTCGGAGGTCTTGTCTGCCGCTGTGATCGACGTGGCGACGGCAGGGGTAGTGAAGCTTCCGGCGTCGAGTCCCGCGTAGGCTGGGGCACTGGTGTGTAGTCCTCGTGGGTGTCGAGCGGGTCGTGGGGCCCAGGCATGCCGTCTGCTGGGGTTGGATATTGGATCGTAGGGGGGGGGGGTGGTAGTGGGTAGTGGGTTACTGGGGCCCCCGAGGGTGCGAGGTCTCGTATGGAGACTGTGTCCTCCCGCCCGTCCCGGTACGCAATGTAAGCATACTGGGGGTTGGCGTGGAGGAGGTCGACCCTCTCGACCAGGGGGTCCGTTTTATGGGTCCTCACGTGTCTTCTCAGTAGGACTGGCCCTGGGGACGTCAGCCATGGCGGTAGCGATGTCCCCGATGTGGACTTCCTTGGGAAGACAAACATTTTCTCATGAGGGGTGGCGTTAGTGGCAGTGCAGAGCAGTGACCGAATAGAGTGGAGCGCATCGGGGAGCACATCCTGCCAGCGGGAGGTCGGAAGGCCCCTAGACTTTAAGGCTAGCAGGGCGGCCTTCCAAACTGTCGCATTCTCTCTTTCCACCTGTCCGTTCCCCCGGGGGTTGTAACTGGTGGTCCTGCTTGTGGCAATACCCCTAGCGAGCAGGTACTGGCGGAGTTCGTCGCTCATAAACGATGAGCCCCGGTCGCTATGGATATAGCTGGGGAAACCGAACAGGGTGAAGAGGTCGTTCAGACATTTAATGACTGTGGCACTGGTCATGTCCGGGCAGGGGATGGCGAACGGGAAACGGGAGTACTCATCAATAATGTTGAGGAAGTACACATTGCGGTCGGAGGAGGGGAGAGGCCCTTTAAAATCAACGCTCAGGCGCTCGAAGGGGCGAGTGGCTTTTATCAGGTGAGCCCTGTCTGGTCTATAAAAGTGCGGTTTGCACTCAGCGCAGACTTGGCAGTTCCTGGTCATGGTCCTGACCTCCTCAATGGAGTAAGGCAGGTTGCGGGCCTTGATGAAGTGGAAGAACCTGGTGACCCCCGGGTGGCAGAGGTCATTGTGGAGGGCCTGCAGTCTATCGATCTGCGCGCTGGCGCAGGTGCCACGCGATAGAGCATCCGGGGGTTCATTGAGCTTCCCGGGCCGGTACAAGATCTCGTAATTGTAGGTGGAAAGTTCGATTCTCCACCTCAAGATCTTGTCGTTTTTGATTTTGCCCCTCTGCTTGTTGTTAAACATAAAAGCAACTGAACGCTGGTCAGTGAGCAGGGTAAATCGTTTTCCGGCCAGGTAGTGTCTCCAATGACGCACAGCCTCCACAATAGCCTGGGCCTCCTTCTCAACAGCGGAGTGTCTGGTCTCCGGGCCCTGGAGGGTTCGTGAAAAGAAGGCCACGGGTCTCCCCGCCTGATTAAGGGTAGCGGCCAGGGCAAAGTCGGACGCGTCGCTTTCCACCTGGAAGGGGATGGATTCGTCCACTGCGTGCATGGTGGCTTTGGCAATGTCTTCCTTGATACGGTGGAAGGCTAAGCGGGCCTCTGCCGTCAAGGGAAAAGAGGTGGACTTGATCAGCGGACGGGCCTTGTCCGCATAGTAGGGGACCCACTGGGCGTAATAGGAGAAAAACCCTAGGCACCTCTTCAGGGCCTTGAGGCAGTGGGGCAGTGGGAGTTCCATAAGGGGACGCATCCGGTCGGGGTCGGGACCGATGACTCTGTGTTCCACAACACAGCCAAGGATGGCGAGGCGGGTTGTGCGGAATATGCACTTCTCCTTGTTATACGTCAGGTTCAGGAGTTGGGCGGTGCAGAAGAATTTTTCGAGGTTTGCGTCATGGTCCTGCAAGTCATGGCCGCAGATGGTCACATTGTCCAGATATGGGAAAGTGGCCTGCAACGCATTTTGATCGACCATCCGGTCCATCTCCCTTTGGAAGACGGAGACCCCGTTGGTGACGCCAAAGGGAACCCTAAGGAAGTGATAGAGGCGGCCGTTTGCCTCAAAGGCAGTATACTGGCGGTCCTCAGGGCGGATAGGGAGCTGGTGGTACGCTGATTTCAGGTCAATGGTCGAGAAGACGCGGTACTGCGCGATCTGGTTGACCATATCAGCTATGCGGGGGAGTGGGTAAGCGCCCAGCAGGGTGTAGCGATTTATTGTCTGGCTGTAGTCGATGACCAGGCGCTGCTTCTCGCCGGTCTTAACGACCACAACCTGGGCTCGCCAGGGGCTGGTGCTGCCCTCAATAATCCCCTCCTTCAGGAGCCGCTCCACTTCGGTTTTAATGAAAACCCTGTCCCCGGCACTGTATCGCCTGCTCTTTGTGGCGATGAGCTTACAGTCGGGGGTGAGGTTAGCAAACAGTGGGGGGGGGGTGACTCTGAGTGTGGAGAGGTTGCACCTGGTGCGCGGCGGGCAATTTGGAAGCTGCTGGCTGCGGACTGTGAGTGGGGGGAGGGGTCCACCGTACGCCATCGTAACACTTTTAAGGTGGCACTGAAAATCTAACCCCAGTAGAACGGCAGTGCAGAGGTGGGGCAGGACCAGAAGTTTAAAATTATCATACACAGTCCCGTCTACTAAGAGTGTCACCACGCAGTAGCCGCCAATGTCCGCCGACTGGGACTCGGAGGCCATAGAAATCCGCTGGTGCACAGGCAAGACTGGGAGAGAGCAACGCCGCACCGTGTCGGGGTGGATGAAGCTCTCCGTGCTCCCAGAGTCAAAAAGGCAGGTTGTTTCGTGACCATTTACTTTAATGTCCATTGTGGACCGGGCCAGTTGGTGCGGTCTCACTTGGTCCAGCGTAACGGAGGCCAGCGTAGGGGTCGGTGTGTCGCTGCGGGTATCAGATGAGGCGGTGTTGGGGGCCTGCTGCGTCCCGGCTGGCGTCCAAGATGGCGGCGTCCATGATCCCCATGTGGCTGGAGGCGTCCAAAATGGCTGCTGTTCCGGTGGTTCGCACATGGCTGGGGAGGCCCAAGATGGCGGCTCGCACGGCCCACATGCGGCGCTGCTGGGGTTCGGGGTGGCTTTGGCCCTGCAGACGCTGGTGTAGTGTCCCTTCTTCCCGCAGCTCGAGCAGATCGCATTTTTCGCCAGGCAGCGCGCTCTGGGGTGTTTGGCCTGGCCACAGAAGTAGCATTTCTGGCCTTGGGACACTGCTGCGGTAGTTGGGCCGTTGCTGGGATGTGGCTGGGGTGGCACGGCGCTATGAGACGGTCCTACCGTGTCCCAGGCTGTCGTTCCCCGCGGCGTCCACGGTGCAGAGGAGTAGGCATCCATGCCCCGGTAGGCTGCGTCCAATGATAGTGCGAGTTCAGAGGCCTTGTCGAGGTCGAGGTCACTCTGCTCCAACAGTCGCTGTCGGGTGTAATTGGACCTGTGGCCCGCTACAAAAGCGTCCCGGATAAGTTCCTCTGTGTACACGGCGGCCTTTACATCCTTACAACCACAGGCCCGGCCAAGCACAGACAGTGCCTGAAGGTATTCCTCGGTCAATTCCCCAGGTTGTTGTTTACGACTCCCCAGGAGGTGCCTGGCGTACACCTCGTTCACTGGGCGCGTGTACTGGTCCTTGAGGAGCTTGAGAGCAGCCGTGTACGAGGTCGCATCCTGGATGACCGAGTACGCTCGGTGGTTCACTTTGGAGGTCAGGACATCCAGTTTGTCCTCATCCGATTTGACCGTAGCAGCGGAGGCGATCAGGAATCTTTCAAAGCACCTAAGCCAGGGAGCAAACTTGGTGGATGCGTCCGCCTCCCGATGGTCTAAGTCCAGGCATGCTGGTGTGAGGATCTTCTCCATTATAAAAAAATCTTGTTAATAAAATTGATGCGCTATCAATTACTCAAAAGACTGAGGTTAAGCGAGTAACTAACAGGCTTTTATTAACAAGAGAATGAAGGTGTGCCTCGAGTGGTCGACCAGTCCAGAATACAGAGGGACTGTGGAGCAGTCACCTTTATACCTGGACTCGTGGGAGGAGTCAGCCGAGGCATGTACAGACATGTACACAGTGGAATACAAACACCCACACAGGCAGGTATAACAGTGGTTTACCACACACACCCAGGGCAGGAACAGCACAGATTAGATACAGAGTAAAGCTCCCTCTACACTGTCCCATCAAACACTCCCAGAGCAGGTACAGCACAGGTTAGATACAGAATAAAGATCCCTGTACACTGACGTAATAAAGACTCACTACGCACTTGGTTGTACATAAAGCAAGGGTTTAATCGACTTGTAACAAAACATGGAGGTCTAGTTAGTAGTCACTAGCTTCCTGTTTCCAGATTGTCTCTGGCCAAGTTGGGCCCACGCCCAAGTATTTATACTCCCCGGACAGCGCCCTCAGCTGGCCGTTCAGTAGTACTTCCTGAGTTACTTCTTGTAGAAGTTGCGATTTATGACATTCTGCCTCCCTAAAAGGTTTGGAAGTCCAGTCTTCCTTTAACGGACTAGGCGGACCAATAATAGCCGTAGTCGTTTAGCTTTCTGCTTGTGACCGGAAGGCACGTCTCCCCGGACCATGTCCTGGTCCCTGGGTCGCTTGGCCTGTACCGGTAAGTCGGTAGAGTCCGCATCATCTTGATCGTCCTGTGGAGGCCTGGGAATATCATGACTCCGGGTGCGGGTCCCCACAGGCGCAGAACTGGCCTCATCCTGGGTCGTAGCCGGAGATTGTCCAGCGTCCTGATTTCGGGTGGCCATCCTACGGGGAGCATTCGGCTCCCTGAGTTTGTAGGGGGTTTCTCTTGCTTGCTCTGGTCTCCTGCCAGGCTTCTTGCAATAATTACCCGTGAGTGGTTCGACCCACTCGCCCCTACGGTTCTCGACCTTGGACTTAGATGCAGGGAGCTGTAGTGCAGAAAAACTCAATAGACCAGGTCGAATAGCACGAAATGGATGCCTTTATTGAACAGTTTGCAGCATTATAAAATACATGTCATAAGCACAGATTAAAGCAACTACAAGCATGCACACATCTATAAACTTAACTCTATGGAAATGGGGAACACACGGCACATCGTAAAAGGGGTAACACATTACAACTACCCTTAACCCCCTCCCCTAGACCTAACTAAGTTTCGATTTGAGGAACTCGGGATCATGCTCACCACTTTAAGAATTGCGAAAAGGGGTTTGCAGCCTTTCGACACAGCTTTCCGTCGTCACGTGGGTTTGGAAAGTTCTGGCGCAGCTTGTTTTCCTCTTGGTTCTCCTGCGATGTAGGCAGCTGGTACAGCCTTGGTGAGCGCTCGCCACGGATGAATCCGTTACCGATGTGACTTTAAGAACTGGATGCACATGGGTGAGTCCATTACCGATGTGATGTTGAGACACTGGAGTGCCGGGCCCTGAGTGTCTTCTTCTCCGGCCTGGGTCGTCGATCTCCCGATGGTCTTCCCCGGGGCGGGATGCTGGTCCCAAAAAGCTTTCTTTATACAGTCATGATTGTCCTTCTGATTTGAAGCAGAGCTGGAGTACAGGGTGTCTTCTTCTTCGGCCTGGGTCGTCGATGATCTCCCGACAAAAGTACCCGGGCCACCCTCGTCGTCTTCCCGTCGTGGCCGGGCCTTGCCTGCCAGAACTCCGAGCACGTTCCGCAACCGAAGTGCTGTCTAACCGAAGAGTCTGTCCCGAAGCGTTTCTGAAGCGTTCAAGAAGTGAAGCTACTCCGAAGCGTACTGATGGACTTTTTCAATCCACAGTTATACCCTTTTGGAACATTCTTATCTCCTGCCAAATCATAGTCCTGCCTTTGTAATAATTTTGGCGGGCAGAACTCTCTGCAGGGGTGTTTTGTCTTCATAACGGGAGTCGGTGATAGCTTAACTGGCCTTCCTGGGCCGATAATGTCTTTGCTTTGTCACCGTAACTCGGTTTGTATATTGATCGGTCTGGAGATTGCCCTTGATGGCTGTTAAACGGCTTCTCTTTGTACAGTAAATGGGTTAAAGTGTTCATTCAATTGTCCGCCCATTTCTTGATGGGTCTCATCCTGCTACCCAAATCTGTCCTGTACTTATAATCTAATCTATACTCAGTTCCATGAGTTTCGGTTTCCCGAAACTGGTTTTCGCGGGCTTTAATGTCCTTAATCCACAAGCCTGTCTGGCTTGCAGTAACAGAAAATTCAAATGGTCCCAGAAGCTGGTCACGAGGTCTGGCGGCCATTTTGTGTGCCCTTTTATCAAAGGTTTCTCTGTACAAGCTTCTTTTGGTCAATAAAGCTGTTTTATTAACCCTAATTTCCTGCGTGATTATTTATGAAAATTTCGCGAATCTTACAAGTTGATCCGGTAGCACTGCCGGCAGATCCCTCGATGTCCCAGGTAGGGCGTCATCTTCATAGGGGTGCAGAGTATTGACATCATCGCCGTGGGATCCTTCATCATTCGGGCCCGTGTGACCGGTTGGGCAGGGAGCCAGATCTCTGAGCGAGACGGTGGACTCCTGGCCATCGGGGTACCGCACACGCACATACGTAGGGTTTACCTCCGTTAACTCCACCTCGTCAACGAGAGGGTCGTTCTTGGCAGACCGGATGAACCTCCGGAGCAGCACAGGGCCTGGAGCCACCAACCATGACGGTAGAGATGTCCCATGTGTAGAGCGACGCCGGAACTTGAAGAATCGCTCATGAGGTGTGACATTAGTGGATGTGGAGAGAAGAGACCTGATAGAGTGTAACACGTCGGGGAGCACAGTTTCCCACTGCTGGTCTGGTAGGTTGCGTGACCTCAGTGCCAGACGGACAGCGTTCCAGATGATGGCATTGTATCGTTCATCCTGTCCATTGCCGATTGGGTGATATGGTGTCGTCTTACTCGAGGCGATTCCCCATTGGGAGAGATAACTTTTAAGTTCACTCGACATAAATGAGGGACCCCGATCCGTGTGGATAAAATTGGCCGTCCCGCAAAGGGAAAAGACCTGATCGAGGCATTTAATTACCGTAGAGGTAAGCATATTAGGACAGGGGAAGGCAAAGGGAAAGCGTGAATACTCATCTACCATCGTAAGTAGGTAGGTGTTCTGCGTCGACGAAGGCAATGGCCCTTTAAAGTCTATGCTGAGCCTCTGCATAGGCTGCATTGCATGTATGAGTAAGTCATCTGATGGGTGGAAGAATTGTGGTTTCAATTCTGCACAAATCCTACAGGAGGAGCATGTTTTCTTTACGTCCTCCATTGAGAATGGTAGATTTTTGGAGTGCACAAAGAGCAACATATGGGTAACGCCAGGATGGCATAAGTCCATATGCAGATCCGCCAGAGTCGACGTTGACATTGAAGAGCAAAATGCCCGTGTGAGGGTATCTGGGTCCACATTCTGTTTGCCGGGTTGGTAACGGATAGTTTATCCAAAGGCGGCCAGCTCCATCCTCCAGAGTTGAATTTTATTATTTTTGATTTTCGTGCGCTTCCAGTTACCCAACATGAAGTGCCACGGAGCGCTGGTCAGTTATGAGAGTGAAATGACGCCGAGCAAGAAAATGACTCCACTGGCGTACAGCCTCGATGATGGCTGTAGCCTCCTTCTCGGCGGGGGGGGTAATGGAGCTCGCTACCCTGTAAGGTTCTGGACAGGAATGCCACGGGTCGACCACCTTGATTCAAGGTAGCCGAGATCGCCACCTCCGATGCATCGCATTCGACCACGAAAGGAAGGTTTTCGTCAATGGAGCAAAGCGTGGCTTTCTCCAGCTGTCATTTGAGGAGGTCGAAGGCAGAAATAGCCGTTACTTCCAATGGAAAAGACTTCGCATGAAGCAGGGGCTATATTTTATCGGAGAAATGAGGTATCCACTTTGCGTAATAAGCAAACATGCCAAGTGCCCGACGAAGAGAGCCGAGATTTGTAGGGGGAGGGAGCTCCTGAAGTGGACGAAGTCGCTCTGGGTCCGGTTTAATAACACCGTTGCCCACCCAATAGCCGAGAATGTTCACTGATGGCACCGATTTGGATTCGTTTAACGTTAAGTGGCGACAACGGAGAACGTCAAAAAATCTCTGAAGATTGGCGTCATGCTCCTTTTGATCATGGCCGGCAATAGTGATATTGTCTAAATACAGAAAGGTATCCGTCAAGTTCTCTTGCCGGACTAGGCCATCCATTGCCCGTTGGAAGACAGCCACCCCATTGGTGACCCCAAATGGAAGGCAACGAAACTGATAAAGCTGACCATTGGCCTCAAAGGCCGTATACTTTTTGTCAGAGTCTTTCAGCGGTACCTGATGGTACGCACTCTTTAAATCAAAGGTTGAAAATACCTTGTGTTTGGCAAGGTTGTTGACCATGTCATCTATGCGTGGTAGCGGGTAGGCATCCAGATCGGTATATTGATTAATAGTCTGCGAATAATCAATACACAGACGTTTCTTATGTTGTTTTAAAGGGTTTTTCACAATGACAACTTGAGCCCGCCAGGGAGATGAACACGGCTCGATAATACCGTCAGCTAAAAGGCGAGAGATTTCTGCCTCGATAAATGCTCGGTCATCTTGGCTAAAGCGCCGCGATTTGGTGGCTATGGGCTTACAGCGGGGGGAGAGATTGGCAAACAGGGAGGGCTCACCGAGTAAGGCCGCCGAGAGCGCACAAAACGGCACCTTAGAAATGGTAAGCTCCGGCTTCGACCCTCCAAACTCAAAAGTGAGTCTTTTGTGCTGCTTCTGGAAGTCCTGTCCCAGAAGCACATCGCTACATAAGTTTTTGAGTACTCCGAGCCGGGTGGAGGGATACGTGCGACCATTGAGGATGAGGTTGACAAGACAGAAGCCAGAAGAATTGGTGGTCAGAGTCGTAAGAGCCATTGCAATCTCCCTGTCCGAGGGATAAATGCACAGTTTTAACCTGCTGACAGCCCGCTTACTAATGAAGCTGTCAGAGCTGCAGGAGTCGATTAGCGCGCTTAGAGTGTGCCCATTTACTGAAACCTTCGTGGCTGCATGGGACAAACTTTGGGGAAAAACAGCTGTGATGGGAGGAGGGGTAATTTTTCCTTTGGCAGCTGTAGCCTTAGCAGTGGTTCTTGGGGGAGGAGCAGCTCCATAGATAGCAGCTGTGAAGCTAACAGGAGCTCTCGACCGGTATACTTTAGAGGAGCGGCCTTTCTTGTTAGCAGAGGCCCGTGACTGGCATACCTTGGAAAAGTGTCCTTTCTTGCTGCAATGATTGCAGGTCGCATTACAAGCCGGGCAAAATTTTCTGAAATGGAACGTACCTCCACAAAAGAAACACTTTCTTCCTGATTGCCAGGATGCTGCTAGGGCGGGGTCGTCATCAGCAAAGGCCTCTAGGGTAGGGTCGTCGTCCGTTAGAGTAGAGTCTTCATCAGCGGGGGCATCCACCCGAGACCCATCGAAAGTCTTATTAAAGGTGATAGCCGCCGCCCGTGCCCGTGGTGGGAGATAAGTGTCTGCATTCTTCTTGGCCAAGTCCAGGGAACACGCCTGGTCATAAGCAGCCCGTAAATTGAGGGTTTTATTTTCCAGCAGGCGCTGACGTATAAAAGGGGACGCAATCCCATTGATAAAGGAATCGCGGATTAGTTCCTCTTGACACTGTTCAGCTGTAGCCGCTTTAAGGTTACAATCTTTGCCGAGCCTGCGAAGTTTCTGGAGGAATTCATCGAGTGATTCCCTAGGCTGCTGCCGAGTTGTGGCCAGTAAGTGTCGAGCAAAGATTTCATTCGGGGACTTGACACATAGCTGCTGTAAATTTTGGATAGCAGCGTCGTAGTCTATACAGTCCTTAATATAATCATACACATGACGGGATACGTAGTTAATAAGCATTCGTAACTTATTAGGGGCATCCGCCCCACATTCTTCAAGAAAGTTGCTAAAGGTACGAAACCAATGCTTCCATACCTTCGCTGCCGCAGGTGCATTCGGGTCCTGGTCGAGATGAGCGGGTCTAAGGAGTTTTTCCATGATGGATCAGTTTCTTGCCCAAGTCCCTCTCTGCGGTTCGAGTTGCAGCTGGTTGTTCCAAATCACCCAAGGCGTGGAGACGATAACAAGTCGATTAAACTGACGTAATAAAGACTCACTACGCACTTGGTTGTACATAAAGCAAGGCTTTAATCGACTTGTAACAAAACATGGAGGTCTAGTTAGTAGTCACGAGCTTCCTGTTTCCAGATTGTCTCTGGCCAAGTTGGGCCCACGCCCGAGTATTTATACTCCTCGGACGGCGCCCTCAGCTGGCCGTTCAGTAGTACTTCCTGAGTTACTTCTTGTAGAAGTTGCGATTTATGACATACACTGGCCCATCAAACACTCCCAGAGCAGGTACAGCACGGGTTAGATACAAAGTAAAGCTCCCTCTACACTGTCCGATGTTTCACTCCGAGGGCAGGTACAGCACGGGATAGATACAGAGTAAAGATTCCTGTACACTGTCCCATCAAACACTCCCAGGGCAGGTACAGCATGGGTTAGATACAGAGTAAAGATCCCTGTACACTGTCCCATCAAACACTCTCAGAGCAGGTACAGCATGGGTTAGATACAGAGTAATGCTCCCTGTACACTGCCCCATCAAACACTCCCAGGGCAGGTACAGCATGGGTTAGATACAGAGTAAATCTCCCTCTACACTGTCCCATCAAATACTCCCAGGGCAGGTTCAGCACGGGTTAGATACGGAGTAAATCTCCCTCTACACTGTCCCATCAAACACTCCCAGGGCAGATACAGCATCGGTTAGATAGAGAGTAAAGCTCCCTCTACAATGCATCACCAAACACTCCCAGGGCAGCTACAGCACGGGTTTGATACAGAATAATGCTCCCTCTACACCGTCCCGTCAAACACTCCCAGGGCAGGTAAAGCACCGGTTAGATACAGAGTAAAGCTCCCTCTACACTGTCCCATCAAACACTCCCAGGGCAGGTACAGCACGGGTACATACAGAGTAAAACTCCCTCTACACTGTCCCATCACACACTCCCAGGCAGGTACAGCACCGGTTAGATACACAATAAAGCTCCCGCTACGCTGTCCCATGAAACACTCCCGGGGCAGGTAGTGCACGGGTTAGATACGGAGTAAAGCTTCCTCTACACTGTCCCATCAAACATTCACAGGGCAGGAACAGCACGGGTTAGATACAGAGTAAGGCTACCTCTAAACTGCCCCATCTAACACACCCTGGGCAGGTTCAGCACGGATTAGATACAGAGTAAAGCTCCCTCTACACTGTCCCATCAAACACTCACAGGGCAGGTATAGCACGGGTTAGATACAGAATAAAGCTCCCTCAACACTGTCCCATCAAACACTCCCAGGGCAGGTACAGTACGGCTTAGATACAGAGTAAAGCTCCCTCTACACTGTCTCATCAAACACCCCCAGGGCAGGTATAGCACGGGTTAGATGCAGCGTAAAGCTCCCTCTACACTGTCCCATCAAACACTCCCAGGGCAGGTTCAGCACAGGTTAGATACGGAGTAAATCTCCCTCTACACTGTTCCATCAAACACTCCTAAGGCAGATACAGCATGGGTTAGATAGAGAGTAAAGCTCCCTCTACAATGCATCACCAAACACTCCCAGGGCAGGTACAGCACGGGTTTGATACAGAATAATGCTCCCATACACTGTCCCATCAAACACTCCCAGGGCAGGTAAAGCACCGGTTAGATACAGAGTGAAGCTCCCTCTACACTGTCCCATCAAACACTCCCAGGGCAGGTACAGGACGGGTTAGATACAGAGTAAAACTCCTTCTATACTGCCCCATCAAACACTGCTAGAGCAGGTACAGCATGGGTTAGATGCAGAATAATGCTCCCTGTACACTTCCCCATCAAACACTCCCAGGGCAGGTACAGCACGGGTTAGATACAGAGTAAATCTCCCTCTACATTGTCCCATCAAACACTCACAGGGCAGGTACAGCACGGGTTAGATACAGAGTAAAACTCCCTCTACACTGCCCCATCAAACACTCCCAGGGCAGGTACAGCACGGGTTAGAAACAGAATAAAGGTCTTTATACACTGTCCCATCACACACTCCCAGGCAGGTACAGCAGGGGTTAGATACACAATAAAGCTCCCGCTATGCTGTCCCATGAAACACTCTCGGGGCAGGTAGTGCACGGGTTAGATACAGAGTAAAGCTTACTCTACACTGTCCCATCAAACACTCCCAGGGTAGGAACAGCACGGGTTAGATACAGAGTAAGGCTACCTCTAAACTACCCCATCTAACACTCCCAGGGCAGGTTCAGCACGGATTAGATACAGAGTAAAGCTCCCTCTACACTGTCCCATCAAACACTCCCAGGGCAGGTATAGCACGGGTTAGATACAGAATAAAGCTCCCTCTACACTGTCCCATCAAACACTCCCAGGGCAGGTACAGTATGGCTTAGATACAGAGTAAAGCTCCCTCTACACTGTCCCATCAAACACTCCCAGAGCAGGTACAGCATGGGTTAGATACAGAATAATGCTCCCTGTACACTGCCCCATCAAACACTCCCACGGCAGGTACAGCACGGGTTAGATACGGAGTAAATCTCCCTCTACATTGTCCCATCAAACACTCCCAGGGCACGTTCAGCACGGGTTAGATACGGAGTAAATCTCCCTCTACACTGTCCCATCAAACACTCCCAGGGCAGATACAGCATGGGTTAGATAGAGAGTAAAGCTCCCTCTACAATGCATCACCAAACACTCCCAGGGCAGGTACAGCACGGGTTTGATACAGAATAATGCTCCCTCAACACTGTCCCATCAAACACTCCCAGGGCAGGTAAAGCACCGGTTAGATATAGAGTAAAGCTCCCTCTACACTGTCCCATCAAACACTCCCAGGGCAGGTAAAGCACCGGTTAGATATAGAGTAAATCTCCCTCTACACTGTCCCATCAAACACTCCCAGGGCAGGTACAGCACAGTTTAGATACAGAGTAATGCTCCCTCTACAGTGTCCCATCAACACTCCCAGGGCAGGTACAGCACGGGTTGATACAGAGTAAAGCTCCCTCTACACTGTCCCATCAAACACTCCCAGGGCAGGTACAACACGGCTTAGATACAGAGTAAAGCTCCCTGTACACTGTCCCATCAAACACTCCCAGAGCAGGTACAGCACGGGTTAGATACAGAGTAAAGCTCCCTCTACACTGTCCCATCAAACACTCCCAGGGCAGGTACAGCACCGGTTAGATACAGAGTAAAACTCCCTCTACACTGTCCCATCACACACCCCCAGGCAGGTACAGCACGGGTTAGATACACAGTAAAGCTCCCGCTACACTGTCCCATGAAACACTCCCGGGGCAGGTAGTGCACGGGTTAGATGCACAGTAAAGCTCCCTCTACACTGTCCCATCAAACACTCCCAGAGCAGGTACAGCATGGGTTAGATACAGAATAATGCTCCCTGTACACTGCCCCATCAAACACTCCCACGGCAGGTACAGCACGGGTTAGATACGGAGTAAATCTCCCTCTACATTGTCCCATCAAACACTCCCAGGGCACGTTCAGCACGGGTTAGATACGGAGTAAATCTCCCTCTACACTGTCCCATCAAACACTCCCAGGGCAGATACAGCATGGGTTAGATAGAGAGTAAAGCTCCCTCGACAATGCATCACCAAACACTCCCAGGGCAGGTACAGCACGGGTTTGATACAGAATAATGCTCCCTCAACACTGTCCCATCAAACACTCCCAGGGCAGGTAAAGCACCGGTTAGATATAGAGTAAAGCTCCCTCTACACTGTCCCATCAAACACTCCCAGGGCAGGTAAAGCACCGGTTAGATATAGAGTAAATCTCCCTCTACACTGTCCCATCAAACACTCCCAGGGCAGGTACAGCACAGTTTAGATACAGAGTAATGCTCCCTCTACAGTGTCCCATCAACACTCCCAGGGCAGGTACAGCACGGGTTGATACAGAGTAAAGCTCCCTCTACACTGTCCCATCAAACACTCCCAGGGCAGGTACAACACGGCTTAGATACAGAGTAAAGCTCCCTGTACACTGTCCCATCAAACACTCCCAGAGCAGGTACAGCACGGGTTAGATACAGAGTAAAGCTCCCTCTACACTGTCCCATCAAACACTCCCAGGGCAGGTACAGCACCGGTTAGATACAGAGTAAAACTCCCTCTACACTGTCCCATCACACACCCCCAGGCAGGTACAGCACGGGTTAGATACACAGTAAAGCTCCCGCTACACTGTCCCATGAAACACTCCCGGGGCAGGTAGTGCACGGGTTAGATGCACAGTAAAGCTCCCTCTACACTGTCCCATCAAACACTCCCAGGGCAGGTACAGCACGGGTTAGATACAGAGTGTGATGAAATATTCCATTCATCACTGCCTGTGACTGTGGTTGGTTTCAGGTTCCCCCCTTACCATTGTATTGCCTGTGACTGTGGTTGGTTTCAGGTTTCTCCTCCCCATTGTATTGTGTATTGGAATGTATGGAATGTGTTGTGTGTAGGGCTCCGCCCATACCTGGCCTCTATGTAAGCCAGCTCAGTCTGGCCTCACAGCCAGTACTGCAGACCTCCAGGGAAGATACCTCTCTCCACTACGTGTTATCTTCTAAGTTAATAAAAGCCTTGTTTTGTTTCGCTAACATCGAGTCTCGGGATTATTGAGGCACATCAATTTTATTAACTTATTTTTCAACACAATGGATCAACTCCTGAAACCCGAACGTTTGGATTTGGATCAGCATGCTCCGGACGCATCAGCACGCTTCGGACACTGGTTTATGTGTATGGAATTCTTCCTGGACAATTCCGCAACCGTCAAAGACGCTACGGACGCTGCGAGTATGAAACTCGGAATTCTGCGGAATTGGGTAAGCCACCGGGTTTACCCCCTCATCCAAGACGCCGACACGTACCTGGCCGCCTGCGACATATTAAAGGCGCATTACCAGCAGCCTACGAATGAGGTGTATGCTAGGCATCTGCTCGCCACTCGCGCACAGCGACCTGGGGAATCGGTGGAGGAGTTCCTAGGCACCCTGAAAATGCTTGGCAAAGACTGCAAGTGCCGAGATGTAAAAGCCGCAGTGTACACCGACGAGCTTGTTCGCGATGCCTTTATCACAGGCCTCAGCTCCACTTACATCCGGCAAAGACTGCTGGAAAAAACGGGATTGGACCTGAAACAGGCTGCGGACACCGCGCGATCCCTGGATGTGGCCCAGAGAAACTCGGACGCCTACTCTTCAGCCCGCGCCGTCCACGCCGCCACGTGTGCACCAAGGGCGCCGCCATCTTGGAAGGCATCTTCCCCGCCCGGCAGCCCGACACCGTCGGGGCCCCGCTCTTCCCCCAGAAGCCCTACGACAGCCGCGACGCGTCGGGGACCCAACTGCTACTTCTGCGGGCAGCCGAAGCACACCAGAAACCTGTGCCCGGCGAAAGGCACCACCTGCTTTAAGTGCGGTAAGAAGGGGCACTTTGGGAAGGTGTGCAGAGGGAACCCCGCTGGAAAACCAAAACCCGCCACCGCCGCGTGTGCGCCGTGGGAGCGGCCATCTTGGACGCCATCTTGCCCGACCTCGTGGGGTCCGCCATCTTGTGAGCAGACAGCGCGGACGCCATCTTGTCTCGATCAGGGCCCTACAGTGGCATCGGTCACAGTGGACCAGACCAGGCCCCACCCGCTATCCAAATCAATGGTGGACATCGAGGTAAACGGGTGCGGGGTTAAATGTTTAATTGACAGTGGAAGCACGGAGAGTTTTATCCACCCGGAACTGGCACGACAACTCTCCCTAAAGGTGGTCCCTACTCGGGGTACCATCTCTATGGCTGATAAAACCCAGACATCGACCATTCTGGGTTACTGCACGGTACAATTGTCCGTTAACGGGACTGTATACGATAATTTTAAAGTATTAATCATGAAGAATCTATGCGCGAGCGTGATCTTGGGCCTGGATTTCCAGTGCAACCACCAAAGCATCACGCTCAAGTACGGTGGGTCCCAGCCGCCCCTCACAGTGTGCGGCCTGGCTACCCTGAAGGTAAAGCCGCCTTCGCTATTCGCGAGCCTTACCCCTAACTGCCGGCCAATAGCGACCAAAAGCAGGAGGTACAGCTGGGAGGACAGGCGGTTTATCGCGACCGAGGTAGACAGGCTCCTGAAAGAGCGCATTATTGAACGCAGCAACAGCCCGTGGCGCGCCCAAGTGGTAGTGGTAAGGGGTAGCGAGAAGAAACGGATGGTGATCGACTATAGCCAAACGATCAACAGGTACACCCAACTAGACGCCTACCCGCTACTCCGCATATCAGAAATGGTGAACCAAATTGCCCAATACCGGGTGTTCTCCACCATCGACCTCAAGTCAGCGTACCACCAGCTCCCTATCAGACCAGAGGACCGCCCGTACACCGCCTTCGAGGCGAACGGACGCCTCTACCAATTCCTCAGAGTCCCCTTTGGGGTGACGAATGGGGTCTCGGTCTTCCAGAGGGAGATGGATCGCATGGTCGATGACCACCACTTGCAGGCAACCTTCCCCTACCTCGACAACGTCACCATCTGCGGTCACAACCAGCAGGATCACGACTCGAACCTCGAGAGGTTCCTGAAAACCGCACAAAAACTCAACCTCACCTACAACGAGGACAAGTGCGTTTTCAACACCACGCGCCTCTGCATACTAGGCAGCGTGGTGGAGAATGGGGAAATCGGACCAGACCCCGACCGATTGCGCCCCCTACAGGAGCTGCCCCTGCCCAACACTCCCAAAGCCCTGAAAAGGTGCCTGGGGTTATTTTCTTATTATTCCCAATGGGTCCCCAACTACTCCGACAAAGCCCGCCCCCTCTTGAAAGCATCCTCTTTTCCGCTCTCTGCTGAGGCCCACGCCGCCTTCAAAAGCATTAAGCAGGATATTGAGCGGGCCACGCTACAGGCAGTGGACGAGAACACTCCATTTCAAGTGGAAAGTGATGCGTCTGACTTTGCCTTGGCGGCCACCCTCAACCAGGCGGGGCGGCCCGTAGCTTTCTTCTCGAGGACCCTCCAAGGGCCCGAGATCAGACACTCCTCCGTGGAAAAGGAGGCCCAAGCCATCGTGGAGGCAGTGCGCCACTGGCGCCACTACCTAGCCGGCAAACGCTTCACCCTACTTACCGACCAGCGGTCGGTAGCGTTTATGTTCAATAATAAACAGAGGGGGAAGATCAAAAATGATAAGATTCTTAGGTGGCGGATCGAGCTCTCCACCTTCGAGTGTGACATCATTTACCGGCCAGGGGCCCTTAACGAATCCCCAGATGCCCTCTCACGAGGGATGTGTGCCAGCGCCACCGGGGATCGGCTACAGACCCTCCACAACGACCTCTGCCACCCAGGGGTCACGCGGCTGTTCCACTTCATAAAGTCCCGCAACTCACCCTACTCGATTGAGGAAGTTCGGTCTCTGACCAGGAACTGCCGCACTTGCGCTGAGTGCAAGCCTCGGTTCTACCACCCTGATAGAGCCCACTTAATCAAAGCTACACGGCCCTTTGAGCGGCTCAGCTTAGATTTCAAGGGCCCCCTCCCGTCCGTCGACCGCAATGTTTACTTCCTGAACATTGTGGACGAATACTCCCGGTTCCCATTCGCCTTCCCTTGCCCAGACATGACCAGCGCCACGGTCATTAAATGCCTCAACAGCCTGTTCTGCCTGTTCGGTATGCCGAGCTACATCCACACGGATAGGGGGGCGTCCTTCATGAGTGAAGAGCTATGCCAGTACATGCTGTCCAGGGGTATCGCCACGAGCCGTACCACCAGCTACAACCCCCGGGGTAACGGTCAAGTGGAGCGAGAGAACGGGACAGTATGGAAAGCAGTCACTCTAGCTCTAAGGACCAAGGGCCTCCCTATCTCCCGCTGGCAGGAAGTCCTCTCAGATGTGCTCCATTCGATACGGTTGCTATTGTGTACTGCCACTAATTCCACGCCTCATGAACGAATGTTTAGCTTCCCCCGGAAATCCACCTCAGGCGTATCCATGTCATCATGGCTCTCCACCCCGGGTCCGGTATTCGTGCGAAGGCATGTGAGGGGCCATAAGACGGACCCTCTCGTGGAGCCAATGCACCTACTCCACGCCAACCCCCAATACGCGTATGTCCGGCACGCCGACGGAAGGGAGGACACCGTGTCAATAAAAGACGTCGCCCCAGCCGGTAACGACAACAACCACGGCAATAGCAGCAACAATGACCACAGCAACTCTTACCCACCCACTACTCTTTCATCACCCCCGGAAGAACATCGACCAACGGCACCCCCACCAACTACCCCTTCAACAACCCTGGCGGCACCCCCGGCAGAGACCCAGGAGGCCACCGGGGACACCCAGCCGACACCCGCGACACCACAACAGCCACGTCGGTCGCAGAGGACTACCAAACCCCCGAACAGACTAAATCTATAGAAGGGGTGAATGTGATGAAATATTCCATTCATCACTGCCTGTGACTGTGGTTGGTTTCAGGTTCCCCCCTTACCATTGTATTGCCTGTGACTGTGGTTGGTTTCAGGTTTCTCCTCACCATTGTATTGTGTATTGGAATGTATGGAATGTGTTGTGTGTAGGGCTCCGCCCATACCTGGCCTCTATGTAAGCCAGCTCAGTCTGGCCTCACAGCCAGTACTGCAGACCTCCAGGGAAGATACCTCTCTCCACTACGTGTTATCTTCTAAGTTAATAAAAGCCTTGTTTTGTTTCGCTAACATCGAGTCTCGGGATTATTGAGGCACATCACAGATTAAAGCTCCCTCTACACTGTCCCATCAAACACTCCCAGGGCAGGTACAGTACGGCTTAGATACAGAGTAAAGCTCCCTCTACACTGTCTCATCAAACACTCCCAGGGCAGGTATAGCACGGGTTAGATGCAGAGTAAAGCTCCCTCTACACTGTCCCATCAAACACTCCCAGGGCAGGTTCAGCACAGGTTAGATACGGAGTAAATCTCCCTCTACACTGTCCCATCAAACACTCCCAGGGCAGGTTCAGCACAGGTTAGATACGGAGTAAATCTCCCTCTACACTGTCCCATCAAACACTCCTAAAGCAGATACAGCATGGGTTAGATAGAGAGTAAAGCTCCCTCTACAATGTATCACCAAACACTCCCGGGGCAGGTAGTGCACGGGTTAGGTGCAGAGTAATGCTCCCATACACTGTCCCATCAAACACTCCCAGGGCAGGTAAAGCACCGGTTAGATACAGAGTAAAACTCCCTCTACACTGCCCCATCAAACACTGCCAGAGTAGGTACAGCATGGGTTAGATACAGAATAATGCTCCCTGTACACTTCCCCATCAAACACTCCCAGGGCAGGTACAGCACGGGTTAGATACAGAGTAAATCTCCCTCTACATTGTCCCATCAAACACTCCCAGGGCAGGTACAGCACGGGTTAGATACAGAGTAAAACTCCCTCTACACTGCCCCATCAAACACTCCCAGGGCAGGTACAGCACGGGTTAGATACAGAATAAAGGTCTTTATACACTGTCCCATCACACACTCCCAGGCAGGTACAGCACGGGTTAGGTGCAGAGTAAAGCTCCCTCTACACTGTCCCATCAAACACTCCCAGGGCAGGTATAGCACGGGTTAGATACAGAATAAAGCTCCCTCTACACTGTCCCATCAAACACTCCCAGGGCAGGTACAGTATGGCTTAGATACAGAGTAAAGCTCCCTCTACACTGTCCCATCAAACACTCCCAGAGCAGGTACAGCATGGGTTAGATACAGAATAATGCTCCCTGTACACTGCCCCATGAAACACTCCCAGCGCAGGTACAGCACGGGTTAGATACGGAGTAAATCTCCCTCTACATTGTCCCATCAAACACTCCCAGGGCACGTTCAGCACGGGTTAGATACGGAGTAAATCTCCCTCTACACTGTCCCATCAAACACTCCCAGGGCAGATACAACATGGGTTAGATAGAGAGTAAAGCTCCCTCTACAATGCATCACCAAACACTCCCAGGGCAGGTAAAGCACCGGTTAGATATAGAGTAAAGCTCCCTCTACACTGTCCCATCAAACACTCCCAGGGCAGGTACAGCACGGGTTAAATACAGAGTAAAACTCCCTCTACACTGCCCAATCAAACACTCCCAGGGCAGGTACAGCACGGGTTAGATACAGAATAAAGGTCCTTATACACTGTCCCATCACACACTCCCAGGCAGGTACAGCACGGGTTAGATACACAGTAAAGCTCCCGCTACACTGTCCCATGAAACACTCCCGGGGCAGGTAGTGCACGGGTTAGATGCAGAGTAAAGCTCCCTCTACACTGTCCCATCAAACACTCCCAGGGCAGGTACAGCACGGGTTAGATACAGAGTAAAGCTCCCTCTACACTGTCCTATCAAACACTCCCGGGGCAGGTACAGCATGGGCTAGATACAGAGTAAAGCTCCCTCTACACTATCCCATCAAATACTCCCAGGGCAGGTACAGCACGGGTTAGATACAGAGTAAAGCTCCCTCTACACTGTCCTATCAAACACTCCCGGGGCAGGTACAGCACAGGCTAGATACAGAGTAAAGCTCCCTCTAAACTGTCCCATCAAACACTCCCAGGGCAGGTACACCACGGTTAGATACAGAGTAAAGCTCCCTCTACACTGTCCCATCAAACACTCCCAGGGCAGGTACAGCACGGGTTAGATACAGAGTAATGCTCCCTCTACAGTGTCCCATCAACAATCCCAGGGCAGGTACAGCACGGGTTGATACAGAGTAAAGCTCCCTCTACACTGTCCCATCAAACACTCCCAGGGCAGGTACAGCACGGCTTAGATACAGAGTAAAGCTCCCTGTACACTGTCCCATCAAACACTCCCAGAGCTGGAACAGCATAGGTTAGATACAGAATAATGCTCCCTGTGCACTGCCCCATCAAACACTCCCAGGGCAGGTACAGCACGGGTTAGATACGGAGTAAATCTCCCTCTACACTGTCCCATCAAACACTCCCAGGGCAGGTTCAGCACAGGTTAGATACGGAGTAAATCTCCCTCTACACTGTCCCATCAAACACTCCTAAGGCAGATACAGCATGGGTTAGATAGAGAGTAAATCTCCCTCTACAATGCATCACCAAACACTCCCAGGGCAGGTACAGCACGGGTTTGATACAGAATAATGCTCCCATACACTGTCCCATCAAACACTCCCAGGGCAGGTAAAGCACCGGTTAGGTACAGAGTAAAGCTCCCTCTACACTGTCCCATCAAACACTCCCAGGGCAGGTACAGCACGGGTTAGATACAGAGTAAAACTCCCTCTATACTACCCCATCAAACACTGCTAGAGCAGGTACAGCATGGGTTAGATACAGAATAATGCTCCCTGTACACCTCCCCAACAAACACTCCCAGGGCAGGTACAGCACGATTTAGATACAGAGTAAATCTCCCTCTACATTGTCCCATCAAACACTCCCAGGGCAGGTACAGCACGGGTTAGATACAGAGTAAAACTCCCTCTACACTGCCCCATCAAACACTCCCAGGGCAGGTACAGCACGGGTTAGATACAGAATAAAGGTCTTTATACACTGTCCCATCACACACTCCCAGGCAGGTACAGCACGGGTTAGATACACAATAAAGCTCCCGCTATGCTGTCCCATGAAACACTCCCGGGGCAGGTAGTGCACGGATTAGGTGCAGAGTAAAGCTCCCTCTACACTGTCCCATCAAACACTCCCAGGGCAGGTATAGCACGGGTTAGATACAGAATAAAGCTCCCTCTACACTGCCCCATCAAACACTCCCAGGGCAGGTACAGCACGGGTTAGATACAGAGTAAAGCTCCCTCTACACTGTCCCATCAAACACTCCCAGGGCAGGTAAAGCACCGGTTAGATATAGAGTAAAGCTCCCTCTGCACTGTCCCATCAAACACTCCCAGGGCAGGTACAGCACGGGTTAAATATAGAGTAAAACTCCCTCTACACTGCCCCATCAAACACTCCCAGGGCAGGTACAGCACGGGTTAGATACAGAATAAAGGTCCTTATACACGCTCCCATCACACACTCCCAGGCAGGTACAGCACGGGTTAGATACACAGTAAAGCTCCCGCTACACTGTCCCATGAAACACTCCCGGGGCAGGTAGTGCACGGGTTAGGTGCAGAGTAAAGCTCCCTCTACACTGTCCCATCAAACACTCCCAGGGCAGGTACAGCACGGGTTAGATACAGAGTAAAGCTCCCTCTACACTGTCCTATCAAACACTCCCGGGGCAGGTACAGCACGGGCTAGATACAGAGTAAAGCTCCCTCGACACTGTCCCATCAAACACTCCCAGGGCAGCTGCAGCACGGGTTAGATACAGAGTAAAGCTCCCTCTACACTGTCCTATCAAACACTCCCGGGGCAGGTACAGCACAGGCTAGATACAGAGTAAAGCTCCCTCTACACTGTCCCATCAAACACTCCCAGGGCAGGTACAGCACGGGTTAGATACAGAGTAAAGCTCCCTCTACACTGTCCCATCAAACACTCCCAGGGCAGGTACAGCACGGGTTAGATACAGAGTAATGCTCCCTCTACACTGTCCCGTCAACACTCCCAGGGCAGGTACAGCACTGGTTGATACAGAGTAAAGCTCCCTGTACACTGTCCCATCAAACACTCCCAGAGCAGGTACAGCATAGGTTAGATACAGAATAATGCTCCCTGTACACTGCCCCATCAAACACTCCCAGGGCAGGTACAGCACGGGTTAGATACGGAGTAAATCTCCCTCTACATTGTCCCATCAAACACTCCCAGGGCAGGTACAGCACGGGTTAGATACAGAGTAAAATTCCCTCTACACTGCCCCTTCAAACACTCCCAGGGCAGGTACAGCACGGGTTAGATACAGAATAAAGGTCTTTATACACTGTCCCATCACACACTCCCAGGGCAGGTACAGCACGGGTTAAATATAGAGTAAAACTCCCTCTACACTGCCCCATCAAACACTCCCAGGGCAGGTACAGCACGGGTTAGATACAGAATAAAGGTCCTTATACACTCTCCCATCACACACTCCCAGGCAGGTACAGCACGGGTTAGATACAGAGTAAAGCTCCCTCTACACTGTCCTATCAAACACTCCCGGGGCAGGTACAGCACAGGCTAGATACAGAGTAAAGCTCCCTCTACACTGTCCCATCAAACACTCCCAGGGCAGGTACAGCACGGGTTAGATACAGAGTAAAGCTCCCTCTACGCTGTCCCATCAAACACTCCCAGGGCAGGTACAGCACGGATTAGATACAGAGTAATGCTCCCTCTACACTGTCCCGTCAACACTCCCAGGGCAGGTACAGCACTGGTTGATACAGAGTAAAGCTCCCTCCAAACTGTCCCATCAAACACTCCCAGGGCAGGTACAGCACGGCTTAGATACAGAGTAAAGCTCCCTGTACACTGTCCCATCAAACACTCCCAGAGCAGGTACAGCATAGGTTAGATACAGAATAATGCTCCCTGTACACTGCCCCATCAAACACTCCCAGGGCAGGTACAGCACGGGTTAGATACGGAGTAAATCTCCCTCTACATTGTCCCATCAAACACTCCCAGGGCAGGTACAGCACGGGTTAGATACAGAGTAAAACTCCCTCTACACTGCCCCTTCAAACACTCCCAGGGCAGGTACAGCACGGGTTAGATACAGAATAAAGGTCTTTATACACTGTCCCATCACACACTCCCAGGCAGGTACAGCACGGGTTAGATACACAATAAAACTACCGCTATGCTGTCCCATGAAACATTCCCGGGGCAGGTAGTGCACGGGTTAGGTGCAGAGTAAAGCTCCCTCTGCACTGTCCCATCAAACACTCCCAGGGGAGGTACAGCATGGGTTAGATACAGAGTAAAGCTCCCTCTACACTGTCCCATCAAACCCTCCCAGGGCAGGTAAAGCACCGGTTAACATATAGAGTAAAGCTCCCTCTACACTGTCCCATCAAACACTCCCAGGGCAGGTACAGCACGGGTTAAATACAGAGTAAAACTCCCTCTACACTGCCCCATCAAACACTCCCAGGGCAGGTACAGCACGGGTTAGATACAGAGTAAAGCTCCCTCTACACTGTCCCATCAAACACTCCCAGGGCAGGTGCAGCACGGGTTAAATACGGAGTAAAACTCCCTCTACACTGCCCCATCAAACACTCCCAGGGCAGGTACAGCACTGGTTAGATACAGAATCAAGGACCTTATACACTGTCCCATCACACACTCCCAGGCAGGTACAGCACGGGTTAGATACACAGTAAAGCTCCCGCTACACTGTCCCATGAAACACTCCCGGGGCAGGTAGTGCACGGGTTAGATGCAGAGTAAAGCTCCCTCTACACTGTCCCATCAAACACTCCCAGGGCAGGTACAGCACGGGCTAGATACAGTGTAAAGCTCCCTCTACACTGTCCCATCAAACACTCCCAGGGCAGGTACAGCACGGGTTAGATACAGAGTAAAACTCCCTCTACACTGTCCCATCAAACACTCCCAGGGCAGGTGCAGCACGGGTTAGATACAGAGTAAAGCTCCCTCTAAACTGTCCCATCAAACACTCCCAGGGCAGGTACTGCCCGGTTAGATACAGAGTAATGCTCCCTCTACACTGTCCCATCAACACTCCCAGGGCAGGTACAGCACGGGTTGATGCAGAGTAAAGCTCCCTCTACACTGTCCCATCAAACACTTCCAGGGCAGGTACAGCACGGGTTGATACAGAGTAAAGCTCTCTCTGCGATGAATCTCAGTCTGAATTTTTACTAAATAGTGATCAGGACTGGGAATTTGGGGTGAATTTTTACGAGAGAATGATCAGGAGATGGAATTCGGGCTTAAATTTCTGCCTCCTGGCCCCAATCACTGCCCGCACCGAGATCATGTAACTCAGCACCGACTAGAGACTGGCCCTGGGATCTTTCTGTTGTGTGCGTCTCAGTTTCACACTGGTCCGTTGGATTCACTGAGCAGTCAGGGTATTATTGCTGTGTTGAACCACTCCAGCTACAGGTGATACAGTGGCAGCAAATTTGTGGCTGGATAAGTGAATGTGCGACAGGCGACCTCTGTAAATCTCTTAAACCTCCAAGTATTCCTGAAGATATCAGAAATGGACGAACTTGGAATGGTTCAGTTCGGGTCAGCCCGGCCAGGCCAGTTTACATCACACTCCTGTCTCTTAATACTGTACCACACTCGTAACATGAACAACACAGCAAGTTTCTTATGAATGCCTTCAGTGAGTCACTGAGTTACAAAGGAGACTCGGCGACATGGATCCACCCCCCACACATTAAATCAATTCCGTAGACTGTTTCCATCACAGTAGAAAACCAGCCAGATCTGGATTAATTTTAAGAATTTCAGTTATGTTCTCAATTTCTTTCTCTGCACAGCACACAGAGAGATAGAGACATATATATAGAGATAGAGAGATATATACACAGAGAGTGGTAAAGAGGGAGAGACATATATATGTATATATATATAGAGAGAGAGAGAGAGAGAAATATAGAGATATAAAAAGTTAGAGAGAGGTAGAGAGAGATATAGAGATGGAAATATATATATAGAAAGAGACAGGGGGATGAATTTTCCACCATCGACACTCAAGCAGTGAGATCACGGGACAGTTGACCAATATCGCTCTCGGACAACTTTCCGGGATTTTCTGAGGTCGGACTTCTCCGTTCTGGTGCCCCATCGCTACATGTCACCGCAGTCGTGCCCGGTTTCGGGTACTAATGGATTTAGGCCCCAGTGTTTCTGCCTCTCCACCTCAATCTCTCAGTCTGTCTATCTCTCTATCTCAATCTCTCAGTCTGTCTATCTCTCTATCTCAATCTCTCAATCTGTCTATCTCTCTATCTCAATCTCTCAGTCTGTCTATCTCTTCATCTCAATCTCTCAGTCTGTCTATCTCTCTATCTCAATCTCTCAGTCTGTCTATCTCTCCACCTCAATCTCTCAGTCTGTATATCTCTCTATCTCAATCTCTCAGTCTGTCTATCTCTTCATCTCAATCTCTCAGTCTGTCTATCTCTCTATCTCAATCTCTCAGTCTGTCTATCTCTTCATCTCAATCTCTCAGTCTCTCTATCTCTCTATCTCAATCTCTCAGTCTGTCTATCTCTCCATCTCAATCTCTCAGTCTGTCTATCTCTTCATCTCAATCTCTCAGTCTGTCTATCTCTCCATCTCAATCTCTTGGTGCGTCTATCTCTTCATCTCAATCTCTCAGTCTGTCTATCTCTCTATCTCAATCTCTCAGTCTCTCTATCTCTCTATCTCAATCTCTCAGTCTGTCTATCTCTCTATCTCAATCTCTCAGTCTGTCTATCTCTCTATCTCAATCTCTCAGTCTGTCTATCTCTCTATCTCAATCTCTCAGTCTGTCTATCTCTCCATCTCAATCTCTCAGTCTGTCTATCTCTCCATCTCAATCTCTCAGTCTGTCTATCTCTTCATCTCAATCTCTCAGTCTGTCTATCTCTCTATCTCAATCTCTCGGTCTGTCTATCTCTCCATCTCAATCTCTCAGTCTGTCTATCTCTCTATCTCAATCTCTCAGTCTGTCTATCTCTCCATCTCAATCTCTCAGTCTGTCTATCTCTCTATCTCAATCTCTCAGTCTGTCTATCTCTTCGTCTCAATCTCTCAGTCTGTCTATCTCTCTATCTCAATCTCTCAGTCTGTCTATCTCAATCTCTCAGTCTGTCTATCTCTTCATCTCAATCTCTCAGTCTGTCTATCTCTCTATCTCAATCTCTCAGTCTGTCTATCTCTTCGTCTCAATCTCTCAGTCTGTCTATCTCTCTATCTCAATCTCTCAGTCTGTCTATCTCTCCATCTCAATCTCTCAGTCTGTCTATCTCTTCATCTCAATCTCTCAGTCTGTCTATCTCTCTATCTCAATCTCTCGGTCTGTCTATCTCTCCATCTCAATCTCTCAGTCTGTCTATCTCTCCATCTCAATCTCTCAGTCTGTCTATCTCTTCATCTCAATCTCTCAGTCTGTCTATCTCTCTATCTCAATCTCTCGGTCTGTCTATCTCTCCATCTCAATCTCTCAGTCTGTCTATCTCTCCACCTCAATCTCTCAGTCTGTCTATCTCTCTATCTCAATCTCTCAGTCTGTCTATCTCTCTATCTCAATCTCTCAGTCTGTCTATCTCTCTATCTCAATCTCTCAGTCTGTCTATCTCTCTATCTCAATCTCTTAGTCTGTCTATCTCTCTATCTCAATCTCTCAGTCTGTCTATCTCTCTATCTCAATCTCTCAGTCTGTCTATCTCTCTATCTCAATCTCTCAGTCTGTCTATCTCTCTATCTCAATCTCTCAGTCTGTCTATCTCTCTATCTCAATCTCTCAGTCTGTCTATCTCTCTATCTCAATCTCTTAGTGCGTCTAACCCTCCATTCTCCCACCTTGTATAAACTAGGAGTGCTCATGCAGTCTAGAAGCTGAGCTAGTGCCTGGAATGCCTGACCATTTTCTGACTCAGTGCATTAGAGATTCCATCAGAGGTATAACTCACATCTTGACCTGTAATGGCAACTAGGTATACAACTTTAAACTGCGAACTTCAAGGGAATGAGGTATGACCTTAAACTGATTGAATAGCAGGCGATGATACTCAAAAAAAAATTGAGGATAAATGGACAGACAGAATAAATACAATTGGCAAATACCAATTAAACAAATGAAATTAACAAGACAATGAAATGTGAATCATAGAATGGTTACAGCACAGAAGGAGGCCATTCGGCCCATCAAGCCCGTGCTGGGAAAGTAAATAAGAAAACAAACACTTTAGCCTGTAGCAAAAAAATGATACAATCTTCTCGAAAAGTGAGAAAACAAAGATAGGCAGAGAGATAAAGAGGGAACTGGAAATGAGCAAATCTGTAGGCGCCAAACACAACAGTAAGTATTACAACAGCAAAATGCTTATCAAAGGAGATCTGAGATTCCTTGAGGATGTAAACAATGGCAATACTGAGGATTAACTAAAAATATTTAAAATCGTAAATGATTTCATTCAGGAAGTAATAAGAAAGAACTTGCAATTATTTAACACCTTTCATGTCCTCACAACATCCTGAAGCACTCATTCTACAGCCAGTGGCTTTCTTGCAGATACTGTTACTATGAAAGTGAGATAAATGAAGAGTTCATCTGTTTTTGGAGACGTTAGTTGAGGGAGGAATGTTGGCCCCAGGACACCAGGACCTCTTCTTCCAATAGTGGCGTGGTATTTTTCACATCCCTCTGAACAGGTAGACAGGGCCTTAGATCAACATCTCATCTGAATGATGAGATGCCTCTGACAGTGCAGCACTCCCTCAGTACCGCACTGGAGGACCAGCCTAGATTATGTGCTCTAATCCTGCAGTGGGGCTTGTAGTATGCAGCATATAGAGAGGCACTGACGGTATGACAACCATCACAGGAGATCTACAACTAAACAACAACTTTGATGTCATTTGCAATGAAGTCCTACACAGGCTTAAAGAGCTCAAAACCAGTAAGTCTGCCGGGACAGGTGTTATATAGAAAGAAAGAGATAAAGACTTGCATTTATAAGGTGCCTTTCACCACCTCAGGACTTCCCAAAGCGCTATACAGCCAATGAAATGCAGTCACTGTTGTAATGTGGGAAACGCAGCAGCCAATTTGCGCACAGCAAGGGCCCACAAACAGCAATGTGATAATGACCTGATAATCTGTTTTTAGTGATGTTGGTGATGAGGGATAAATATTGGCCAGGGCACTGGGGAGTGCTCCCCTGCCCTTCTTCAAAATAATGCCGTGCGATCTTTTATATCCATCTGAGAGGGCAGGCAAAGCCTTGTTTTAATGTCTCTTGCAAAAGACAGGCTAAATTTTGTGCTCAAGTTTTTGGAGTGGGAATTGAACCCATGACCTTCAGACTCGGAGGTGAGAGAGACACAGCTGTGCTTTCTGCACTACTTTCTGTCCCTGGTGTGAGGCTAGAGACAGGGCCGGCATTAGGGAAAATGGTGCCTGGGCGAACTTGTATTTTGGCGCCCTTTCTTTGAGTTTAAGTATGTAGTAATATTAGCAAAAGTTTCAGAAATAAAGCTGTAATCTCAAAAGCTTTTTATAATTTAAATAATAAACGATATAAGTCATAACAAATAACATGATAGCTAAGTGACAAATAAACTAAACATTAAACTAAACACTAAACTAGTAAATAACAATAACAAATAAAAAACTTTGTTCACCGAGATATTTTGAGCCACATCATTCTTGCTAGACGGGATGGCCAGCGAAGATAGCCTGTCATCGTCCATGGTCGATCGCAAATATGTTTTATGAGCTTCAGCTTTGAGGAGCTCTATTCGCTTCTCGCCACCTATACAGGGATGGTTAACAGGATCCCGAGTGCTATCTATGTGTTTGGTAACTTGCTCTTGAAACTTGAAGTTTGCTTTTCTTGACAAGTGCTACAGTCTGTTGGAAGGAGACTTTGGAGATAGCCAAGTTCTTTGCAGAGGTCGACGCCGATAATGTCAGACTCTCTTGACCACGGCACCCCCCTGACCACGGCGCCCACCGCTAAGGCCGGCCCTAACTAGAGATTAAACCTACAAAGTGCTGAAAATCTTTATGAGAGAGTCAGTGAGTACAGGGAAGATGTCACTGGATTGGATAGAAACCATTTTCCGAAAGGGCAACAAAACACCCAATAACCGTACATCAATAACTGGCAAAACGATGGCATCGGTCTTTAGGGACAAAGTTTACACACATGCAGTGGCCTCATAAATGCCAGTCATCATGGTTTCAGAAGGAGAGATCCTGCCTGACCAACCTCCTTGAATTTTCTGAGGGAGTGATGTTCCAAGTGAGCACTGGAACACTCTACGAGTCGTGAACCCAGACTTCCAGGAAACTTTCAATAAAGTTCTGCATGAAAGGCTGTTACACACCAGTGCGTAGCCCAGGTATAAATTGGAGAGGGATAAGGAATTGTTTAACAGAGAGGAAACAGTGGGTGTTAGTTGAGGGAGTGGCAGACTTGGAGATGTGCTGACAAGGGAAGCTTGTACTAATTTTGTTGCAGCAAAGCCCTGAAGCTCTGGAGCTAAATTATTTTATTTTCATGTTTTTGTAAATATGCTCACTCATATGACATGTCCATCTGTGACCATAAACAACTAAAACTAATCTTCTGTCTTGTGTGTATATGCAGTTCTCTTCTCTTAACCCTCTCCTTCACTGTCCAATTGAACTATCTTTTTTCATGCCACGTTCTCCCTCTCCCTGAGTATCCAAACTTCTCTTTAACTGTGTGTCTGACCTCTCCCTCTGTCTGAACTTCTCTCTCTTCCTGTCTGTCCTCCCTGTGTCTGAACTTATTTTGCTTTCTATCTTCTGAACTTCTTTCTCCTTCTCTCTCTCTCTCTCTCTCTCTCTATGTCTGTCTAAATGATTTTCTCTCCCTCTCTCATTATCTGAGCTTCTTTCTCCCTGTGTCTCTGGAATCGTTCTCTCTGCCTATGTGATAAAGGCCTCTTGGCTTTGGTTCCAATCTGTGTAGAACCAGATTCAGATGAGCTGAGTAACAGCAAAGATCAGGATCAATGGAAATCCTGCCGGGCTCCAAAAAATAGAAGTAGCTTGCGTTTATATATTTTTTTTTAAAATTTATTCATTGATGGGATGTGGGCATCACTGGCTAGGCCTGCATTTAGTGCCCATCCCTAATTGCCCTTGAGAAGATGGTGGTGAGCTGCCTTCTTGAACCGCTGCAGTCCATATGGTGTAGGTACACCCACAATGCTGTTAGGAAGGGAGTTCCAGGATTTTGGCCCAGCGACAGTGAAGGAACGGCAATACAGGTCCAAGTCAGGATGGTGTGTGGTTTGGAGGGGAACTTGTAGGTGGTGATGTTCCCATGCGTCTGCTGCCCTTGTCCTTCTAAGTGGTAGCGGTCGCGGGTTTGGAAGGTGCTGTTGAAGGAGCTTTGGCGAGTTGCTGCAGTGCATCTTGTAGATGGTACACACTGCAGCCACAGTGCGCTGGTGGTGGAGGGAGTGAATGTTGAAGGTGGTGGATGGAGTGTCAATCAAGCGGGCTGCTTTATCCAGAATGCTGTTGAGCTTCTTGAGTGTTCTTGGAGCTGCACTCATCCAGGCAAGTGGAGAGTATTCCATCACACTCCTGACTTGTGCCTTGTAGATGGTGGAAAGGCTTTGGGGAGTCAGGAGGTGAGACACTCGCCACAGAATTCCCAGCCTCTGACCTGCTCTTGTAGCCACAGTATTTATATGGCTGGTCCAGTTCAGTTTCTGATCAATGGTAACCCCCAGGATGTTGATAGTGGGGGATTCAGCGATGGTAATGCCATTGAATGTCAAGGGGAGATGGTTAGAGTCTCGCCTTTCACAAGCTCAGGATGCCCCAAAGTGCTTTACAACCAGTAACATTGTGCAACCATGAAGTTGTTGGATTGTTGTTCTCTAATGTTCTTTAGGGAAGGGAACCTGCCGTTCTTACCTGGTCTGGCCTACATGTGACTTCAGTCCCACACCAGTGTGGTTGGCTCTTACCTGCCCTCTGAAGTGGCCTAGCAAGCTGCTCAGTTGTATCAAACCTTTAAGGAGAAGGCCCACCACCATCTTCTCAAGGCAAATAGGGATGGGCAATAAATGCCGGCCTTGCCAACGACGCCCATTTCCCACAGTGAAATCACCCCTTTTATAGGAAGGCAAACTTTGCAGGATCCTAATGTGCAGGCTTTGGATGTTCCAAGCCATTAAACTAGCCTGGAATATGCTCGTGAGCCCCACTTTGGCCTGCCTCCAGCCGCAATCTAATTGTGACCCCAGCCCTAAACCGAAGCCCAACCCTCAACCTAACTCGAAACTCATCTCAATCTAATCCTAAACCCAATCTATCCCTAATTCCAATCCTCAATCTAAATCTATATTGAATCCTCAGCGTAATCCTGGGGGTGTGGGACTACGCACGGCCGCTCTTTCAAAGAGCCGGCACAGGCACGACGGGCCGAATGGCCTCCTTCTGTGCTGTAAGTT
This sequence comes from Somniosus microcephalus, assembly GCF_052327205.1. Taxonomy (NCBI): domain Eukaryota; kingdom Metazoa; phylum Chordata; class Chondrichthyes; order Squaliformes; family Somniosidae; genus Somniosus; species Somniosus microcephalus. Next base: position 74,836,507 of record NC_141007.1, on the reverse strand, counting down.
TCTATGATTTGATGTTTCTAATCCTAAACCCAACCCTCAAATCTAATCCTGAACCTAACCCCGTATGACAGCCTCAAATCTAACCCTGAACCTAACCCCGTATGACAGCCTCAATCTAACCCTGAACCAAACCCCGTATGACAGCCTCAATCTAACCCTGAACCTAACCCCGTATAACAGCCTCAATCTAACCCTGAACCTAACCCCGTATGACAGCCTCAATCTAACCCTGAACCAAACCCCGTATGACAGCCTCAATCTAATCCTGAACCTAACCCCGTATGACAGCCTCAATCTAATCCTGAACCTAACCCCGTATGACAGCCTCAATCTAACCCTGAACCTAACCCCGTATGACAGCCTCAATCTAACCCTGAACCTAACCCCGTATGACAGCCTCAATCTAACCCTGAACCTAACCCCGTATGACAGCCTCAATCTAACCCTGAACCTAACCCCGTATGACAGCCTCAATCTAACCCTGAACCTAACCCCGTATGACAGCCTCAATCTAACCCTGAACCTAACCCCGTATGACAGCCTCAATCTAATCCTGAACCTAACCCCGTATGACAGCCTCAATCTAACCCTGAACCTAACCCCGTATGACAGCCTCAATCTAACCCTGAACCTAACCCCGTATGACAGCCTCAATCTAACCCTGAACCTAACCCCGTATGACAGCCTCAATCTAATCCTGAACCTAACCCCGTATGACAGCCTCAATCTAATCCTGAACCTAACCCCGTATGACAGCCTCAATCTAACCCTGAACCAAACCCCGTATGACAGCCTCAATCTAACCCTGAACCTAACCCCGTATGACAGCCTCAATCTAACCCTGAACCTAACCCCGTATAACAGCCTCAATCTAACCCTGAACCAAACCCCGTATGACAGCCTCAATCTAACCCTGAACCTAACCCCGTATGACAGCCTCAATCTAACCCTGAACCTAACCCCGTATGACAGCCTCAATCTAACCCTGAACCTAACCCCGTATGACAGCCTCAATCTAACCCTGAACCAAACCCCGTATAACAGCCTCAATCTAACCCTGAACCTAACCCCGTATGACAGCCTCAATCTAACCCTGAACCTAACCCCGTATGACAGCCTCAATCTAACCCTGAACCAAACCCCGTATGACAGCCTCAATCTAACCCTGAACCAAACCCCGTATAACAGCCTCAATCTAACCCTGAACCTAACCCCGTATGACAGCCTCAATCTAATCCTGAACCTAACCCCGTATGACAGCCTCAATCTAACCCTGAACCTAACCCCGTATAACAGCCTCAATCTAATCCTGAACCTAACCCCGTATGACAGCCTCAATCTAACCCTGAACCTAACCCCGTATGACAGCCTCAATCTAATCCTGAACCTAACCCCGTATGACAGCCTCAATCTAACCCTGAACCTAACCCCGTATGACAGCCTCAATCTAACCCTGAACCTAACCCCGTATGACAGCCTCAATCTAATCCTGAACCTAGCCCCGTATGACAGCCTCAATCTAATCCTGAACCTAACCCCGTATGACAGCCTCAATCTAACCCTGAACCTAACCCCGTATGACAGCCTCAATCTAACCCTGAACCTAACCCCGTATGACAGCCTCAATCTAACCCTGAACCTAGCCCCGTATGACAGCCTCAATCTAATCCTGAACCTAACCCCGTATGACAGCCTCAATCTAACCCTGAACCTAACCCCGTATGACAGCCTCAATCTAACCCTGAACCTAACCCCGTATGACAGCCTCAATCTAATCCTGAACCTAACCCCGTATGACAGCCTCAATCTAACCCTGAACCTAACCCCGTATAACAGCCTCAATCTAACCCTGAACCTAACCCCGTATGACAGCCTCAATCTAACCCTGAACCAAACCCCGTATGACAGCCTCAATCTAATCCTGAACCTAACCCCGTATGACAGCCTCAATCTAATCCTGAACCTAACCCCGTATGACAGCCTCAATCTAACCCTGAACCTAACCCCGTATGACAGCCTCAATCTAACCCTGAACCTAACCCCGTATGACAGCCTCAATCTAACCCTGAACCTAACCCCGTATGACAGCCTCAATCTAACCCTGAACCTAACCCCGTATGACAGCCTCAATCTAACCCTGAACCTAACCCCGTATGACAGCCTCAATCTAACCCTGAACCTAACCCCGTATGACAGCCTCAATCTAATCCTGAACCTAACCCCGTATGACAGCCTCAATCTAACCCTGAACCTAACCCCGTATGACAGCCTCAATCTAACCCTGAACCTAACCCCGTATGACAGCCTCAATCTAACCCTGAACCTAACCCCGTATGACAGCCTCAATCTAATCCTGAACCTAACCCCGTATGACAGCCTCAATCTAATCCTGAACCTAACCCCGTATGACAGCCTCAATCTAACCCTGAACCAAACCCCGTATGACAGCCTCAATCTAACCCTGAACCTAACCCCGTATGACAGCCTCAATCTAACCCTGAACCTAACCCCGTATAACAGCCTCAATCTAACCCTGAACCAAACCCCGTATGACAGCCTCAATCTAACCCTGAACCTAACCCCGTATGACAGCCTCAATCTAACCCTGAACCTAACCCCGTATGACAGCCTCAATCTAACCCTGAACCTAACCCCGTATGACAGCCTCAATCTAACCCTGAACCAAACCCCGTATAACAGCCTCAATCTAACCCTGAACCTAACCCCGTATGACAGCCTCAATCTAACCCTGAACCTAACCCCGTATGACAGCCTCAATCTAACCCTGAACCAAACCCCGTATGACAGCCTCAATCTAACCCTGAACCAAACCCCGTATGACAGCCTCAATCTAACCCTGAACCTAACCCCGTATGACAGCCTCAATCTAATCCTGAACCTAACCCCGTATGACAGCCTCAATCTAACCCTGAACCTAACCCCGTATAACAGCCTCAATCTAATCCTGAACCTAACCCCGTATAACAGCCTCAATCTAATCCTGAACCTAACCCCGTATGACAGCCTCAATCTAACCCTGAACCTAACCCCGTATGACAGCCTCAATCTAACCCTGAACCAAACCCCGTATGACAGCCTCAATCTAACCCTGAACCAAACCCCGTATGACAGCCTCAATCTAACCCTGAACCTAACCCCGTATGACAGCCTCAATCTAATCCTGAACCTAACCCCGTATGACAGCCTCAATCTAACCCTGAACCTAACCCCGTATAACAGCCTCAATCTAATCCTGAACCTAACCCCGTATGACAGCCTCAATCTAACCCTGAACCAAACCCCGTATGACAGCCTCAATCTAACCCTGAACCAAACCCCGTATGACAGCCTCAATCTAACCCTGAACCTAACCCCGTATGACAGCCTCAATCTAATCCTGAACCTAACCCCGTATGACAGCCTCAATCTAACCCTGAACCTAACCCCGTATAACAGCCTCAATCTAATCCTGAACCTAACCCCGTATGACAGCCTCAATCTAACCCTGAACCAAACCCCGTATGACAGCCTCAATCTAACCCTGAACCTAACCCCGTATGACAGCCTCAATCTAATCCTGAACCTAACCCCGTATGACAGCCTCAATCTAACCCTGAACCTAACCCCGTATGACAGCCTCAATCTAACCCTGAACCTAACCCCGTATGACAGCCTCAATCTAATCCTGAACCTAACCCCGTATGACAGCCTCAATCTAACCCTGAACCTAACCCCGTATGACAGCCTCAATCTAACCCTGAACCTAACCCCGTATGACAGCCTCAATCTAACCCTGAACCTAACCCCGTATGACAGCCTCAATCTAACCCTGAACCAAACCCCGTATAACAGCCTCAATCTAACCCTGAACCTAACCCCGTATGACAGCCTCAATCTAACCCTGAACCTAACCCCGTATGACAGCCTCAATCTAACCCTGAACCAAACCCCGTATGACAGCCTCAATCTAACCCTGAACCAAACCCCGTATGACAGCCTCAATCTAACCCTGAACCTAACCCCGTATGACAGCCTCAATCTAATCCTGAACCTAACCCCGTATGACAGCCTCAATCTAACCCTGAACCTAACCCCGTATAACAGCCTCAATCTAATCCTGAACCTAACCCCGTATGACAGCCTCAATCTAACCCTGAACCAAACCCCGTATGACAGCCTCAATCTAACCCTGAACCTAACCCCGTATGACAGCCTCAATCTAATCCTGAACCTAACCCCGTATGACAGCCTCAATCTAACCCTGAACCTAACCCCGTATGACAGCCTCAATCTAACCCTGAACCTAACCCCGTATGACAGCCTCAATCTAATCCTGAACCTAACCCCGTATGACAGCCTCAATCTAACCCTGAACCTAACCCCGTATGACAGCCTCAATCTAACCCTGAACCTAACCCCGTATGACAGCCTCAATCTAATCCTGAACCTAGCCCCGTATGACAGCCTCAATCTAATCCTGAACCTAACCCCGTATGACAGCCTCAATCTAACCCTGAACCTAACCCCGTATGACAGCCTCAATCTAACCCTGAACCTAACCCCGTATGACAGCCTCAATCTAACCCTGAACCTAGCCCCGTATGACAGCCTCAATCTAATCCTGAACCTAACCCCGTATGACAGCCTCAATCTAACCCTGAACCTAACCCCGTATGACAGCCTCAATCTAACCCTGAACCTAACCCCGTATGACAGCCTCAATCTAATCCTGAACCTAACCCCGTATGACAGCCTCAATCTAACCCTGAACCTAACCCCGTATGACAGCCTCAATCTAACCCTGAACCTAACCCCGTATGACAGCCTCAATCTAACCCTGAACCTAACCCCGTATGACAGCCTCAATCTAACCCTGAACCTAACCCCGTATGACAGCCTCAATCTAACCCTGAACCTAACCCCGTATGACAGCCTCAATCTAATCCTGAACCTAACCCCGTATGACAGCCTCAATCTAACCCTGAACCTAACCCCGTATGACAGCCTCAATCTAACCCTGAACCTAACCCCGTATGACAGCCTCAATCTAACCCTGAATCCTACTCTCAATTTAACTGCAAACTATGGAGATTTCAGTCTAATATACATTTGCTGGGCTGATCTATGTGGGAGGAGGGGGGGGGGGTGTCCAGATGTATTTCACAACAGCATTTACCTCAAACCCACTGCTTTTCTCCTACTCTGCACTGGCTGAAGTCACTGCTTCTTCTGCTGGCTATTGTCACTCGCTGAAGCTCCCAGTGGCTCAACTCAACAACAACAACAACTTGCATTTATATAGCGCCTTTAACATAGTAAAACGTCCCAAGGCGCTTCACAGGAGCGATTATCAAACAACATTTGACACCGAGCCACGTAAAGAGAAATTAGGACAGGTGACCAAAAGCTTGGTCAAAGAAGTAGGTTTTAAGGAGTGTCTTAAAGGAGGAAAGAGAGGTCGAGAGGCGGAGAGGTTTAGGGAGGGAATTCCAGAGTTTAGGGCCCAGGCAACTGAAGGCACGGACTCCGATGGTGAAGCGATGAAACTCGGGGATGCGCAAGAGGCCAGAATTAGAGGAACGCAGAGATCTCGGGGGGTTGTGGGGCTGGAGGAGATTACAGAGATAGGGAGGGGCGAGGCCATGGAGGGATTTGAAAACAAGGATAAGAATTTTTAAATTGAGGCGTTGCTTAACGGGGAGCCAATGTAGGTCAGCGAGCACAGGGATGATGGGTGAACGGGACTTGGTGCGAGTTAGGACACGGGCAGCCGAGTTTTGGATGACCCCAAGTTTACGTAGAGTAGAATGTGGGAGGCCAGCCAGGAGTGCGTTGGAATAGTCAAGTCTAGAGGTAACAAAGGCATGGATGAGGGTTTCAGCAGCAGATGAGCTGAGGCAGGGACAGAGACGGGTGATGTTACGGAGGTGGAAATAGGCGGTCTTAGTGATGGCACGGGTATGTGGTCGGAAGCTCATTTCAGGCTGAACTCAGTACTGTACTACTCTCCTGTGATGCTGCTCCAATGTAGACCTGCTGCTTTTCCCAAAATATTTCTTATTTCCATACCGCTGGAACAATGCACTTCACAAGCAGTGGCTGTTCCTCACTGTAGGTTTGCTTACATTATGAAACATTAACCTTATATCTGCCTTTAGTAAGTCATTGGTTGCAAAACAGATGCCAGTTCTGACAGAATCCCAAGTAGTTGATCATCTCTAAGACTTGTCATAATTCATTGACATTCCTGCGAGCATGAAATGGGCATGGAATTAGGATTTATTGACCAATAGCTGTGCAGAGAACAACCCCAAATCTCCAGACTGAAGAATTCAACCTGTTAAAACCTGTGCTGCAAAAAGTAGAAGCAGCGAGCATGGGAATGCAAAATTCCCATTTTAAATTTGCATGTTCGCATAAAAACAAAGCAAATTTGCAACCCACTGCTCTTACCTGGCTGACTGGTGTGCCCCAGGGATCGGCGCTGGGGTCGCTACTGTTTATAATCTATATACCATTTTAGAAACTGCAAACTTTGTGTCAGCTGTGGCTCAGTGGGCAGCACTCTCGCACGGAGGCATAGTGGTTAGCACTGTTGCCTCACAGCGCCAGGGACCCGGGTTCGAATCCGGCCTTGGGTGACTGTCTGTGTGGAGTTTGCACATTCTCCCCGTGTTTGCGTGGGTTTCCTCCGGGTGCTCCGGTTTCCTCCCACAGTCCAAAGATGTGCGGGTTAGGTTGATTGGCTATGATAAATTGACCCTTAGTGTTAGGGGGATTAAATACGTGGGGTTACGGGGATAGGGTGGGATATGTGTCGGTGCAGGCTCGATGGGCCGAAATGGCCTCTATCTGCACTGTGGGGTTTCTGTGATTCTGTGATTCTGAGTCAGAAGGTCGTGGGTTCAAATCACCACACCAGAGACTTGAGTGCATAACCCAGGCTGACTCTCCCAGTGCCGAGTACTGAGGGAGTGCTGCATTGTCGGAGGTGCCCTCTTTCAGATGAGATGTTAAATTGAGGCCCCTGTCTGCCCTCTGAGGTGAATGTAAAATATCCCATGGCACTATTTCGAAGGAGGGGAGTTCTCCCCGGTGCCCTGGCCAAGATTTATCCCTCAACCGACATCCCTAAAAATCAGATGCTCTGGTCATTATCACACTGCTGTTTGTGGGAGCTTGCTGTGCGCAAATTGGCTGCTGCGTTTCCCACATTACAACAGTGACTACACTCCAAAATAGCACTTCATTGGCTGTAAAGTGCTTTGGGTCATTGTGAAAGGTGCTAGAGAAAAGCAAGTTCTTTCTTTGGATTCAGAAACTGCAAATTGGTTAATCTGCAAATGATATTAAATTCCAGAGGGTGGGGGGAGGAGGGCAGTAGAGTCTGACGAAGCAGCTGAGAAATTGCAGAAGGTCTCATAGACAGTATTTACAAGTGGACAAAACTATGGCAAAATTCAATTCAATTACCGATACACTGGGAGAAAAATAGGGGGCATAATTACTTGATGAATGATGTTGAACTATCTGGGGAGAGGTGAGGGATTGATAGTAGACTCATCACTTTGCCCATTGGAGCAGCCATATCTCCAAATCAGTAGAGTATCAGTCTGACGCCGTGTACAACTCTAGCCAGCTACACCTCTGTTCACAGACTTGCATTTATAACGTGCCTCAGGGCATCCCATAGCGCTTTATAGCCAATGAAGTATTTTTGAAGTGTAGTCACTGTTGTAATGTAGGAAACGCGGCAGCCAATTTGCGCAGAGCAATGTCACACAAACAGCAACGAGATAATAATCAGATAATCTGTTTTTAGGTGTTGGGTGAGGAATAAATATTGGCCAGGACACCGTACTTTGTTCTGGTCAGCTCAGCGCAAAGGATATATCTCATCTGTAGAACTGGTGCAGGGAAGGACCATGAGGCTGACCTCTAGTGTCAGAAGACTGACTTATAGAGAAAGGTTAGAAGAAAGAAGAAAGACTTGCATTTCTGTAGCACCTTTCACCACCTCCAGACGTCTCAAAGCGCTTTACAGCCAATGAAGTACTATTTTGGAGTGTAGTCACTGTTGTAATGTGGGAAACACAGCAGCCAATTTGAGCACAGCAAGCTCCCACAAACAGCAATGTGATAATGACAGATAATCTGTTTTTGTGATGTTAATTGAGGGATAAATATTGGCCTGGACACCGGGAATAACGCCCCTGCTCTTCTTCGAAATAGTGGCCATGGGATCTTTTACATCCACCTGAGAGAGCAGACGGGGCTTCGGTTTAACATCTCATCCGAAAGACGGCATTTCCAACAGTGGAGCGCTCCCTCAGTACTGCACTGCAGTGTCAGCCTAGAGTTTTGTGCTCAAGTCACTGGAGTGGGACTTGAACCCACAACCTTCTGACTCAGAGGCGAGTGTGCTACCCACAGAGCTTGGTCAAAGAGATAGATGTTAAAGACTGTCTTAAAGGAGGAGAGAGAGGAGGAGAGGTTTAGGGAGGGAATTCCAGAGCTTAGGGCCCAGGCAGCTGAAGGCACGGCCACCAATTGCGAACGATGGAAATTGGGGATGCTCAAGAGGCCAGAATTGAGACAACCCAGAATTGGGAGAATACATAGAAAATGGCAAGTCACTCTAAGATCCAGAAGTGGCAGATTCTATAACTCAGCCTGCACCTCTGACGGGAATTTGTCACTCTAATCCCTCCACCTTGTTGGGCAAAAGACCATAATTAGCTTTGCTTGTTTCTGGCTGGCAGCCCTCCACAAACACCACTCATAGGTACACAGAGCACTCTGGGCCCGTTCTCCCTCCAGGTTTTCCCAGTGGGGCAAGCACCTGTGCTCGTCCATTACCTGCCCACGGATGCACATCTGAACTGAGTAAACAGGTGACAAAACCTCAGGCACAGAAACTCACATCATACCTGCACAACCAGATACCCAACACTGCACTCAACATGCCAGCCTGAAATAATCTTTTTTTAAATGCCAAGTCTCTGTAAATCCTGAACTCCTAGCCGGGGGTCCAATTCCACAGGTGTTTCCTCGTGTGTGTGCCTAGGACACTGATTGTCAGCTGGATATTCCACCCAGGGGGAATCGTATCCAAGGGATGGGCAATAAATGCTGGCCTTGCCAGCGACGCCCACATCCCATAAACAAATTTAAAAAAATCCTGCTGTCATGATGACTGACAGGTGCAGGGGTCGCTGGACAGGTATGGGGGGGTTGGGGGAAAAAGGTACCCTGGCTGATTTTCTCCTCCCTAACCTAAAAGGTACTGAGGCCAAATGCAATCCTCCCCACAGCTCCCCCATCTGGAAATACCTGGAAAAACACCTTGATTTTTTTGTTGTGTATATAAACTTTCAAATTAATATTTTTAAAAAATAAAACTGATAGAAAATGATCCCCTTATTTGTTTATCCAATTATCGAACCCTGTTTCCATGTGAGGGACTTGTCTGTACCTTGGGTGCATTTTTCTTTCCTCTGGCAACTAAAATGTGCTTTTATATTTTTTTTAAGAAGCAGTTTTCATTTTTGGAAGCGGTGTAGACAGAGCCGGGAGTGCACATGATGGCCAATGTGAGCTGGATCAGAAGGGGAGGGTTAAGAAGTTTACAGCAAAGATTGCAAAGGCGATTGGCCAAAAGTGGGTCAACTCCTCCTTCTTCACATGACTTGGCGTTAGATCCCCTGCAGTCCCAGAGTGAGAGAGAGAAAGAGAGAGGGAGAGGTGTCAATGTGCTCGCTCGTTTGCTGGCACAGGCGATTAGCACAGAGGGAGAGCAAAGCAAAATATTATTCTCCCCGATCCTTGACGTCAGTTTTTTTGGGAAAGGGAGGGAGGGGAGCGAATGGAAGAGGATTGAAGAGATCATCAGACTGAGTCAAGCTCGGGGACTCTCAGCACTTTCATATATCCCCCCCCTTTGCTTTCCAATTTGCAGTTTTATTGCAAATTTATTTATGTTATATATATATATTTAAAAATTGGCATTTTATTTCGTGCATTCTGGATAAGGCTCATTTTTTTTAAGGAGAAACAAGAAAGATGTCCCGCCCGATCTCTTTAAATTCTCGTTTTCTGCCTCCAACCCATGGAGTTCTGAAATCTCTCCTGGAGAATCCAGTGAAACTGCCGCTGCGCCACGAAGAAGGTAAATGGGTGCACATTGGAGAGAGAGAGGGAGGGGGAAAGGAATGGGGAGAGGGATAAGGCGAGATACAGAGACAGGGTAGATTGAGGGAGAGAGAAGAGAGCGGAGGGTGGTGAAGCGGGAGAGGGTCTGGGTGTTTATGGGCTGGCATGGTTTGTGTGTAGAGATGGACTGGAGCGAGTGAGCATCAACTTAGCATCTGGCAGCACAACCCGGCCCAGAGATGAGGCACGGGCAGCGAGGAGCAGGGCTCAGGCTGGGGACCGGGGACAGGACTGTGACCCTATAATATAGTGTGATCCTAATACAGGACTGTGACCCCCCATAATATAGTGTGATCCTAATACAGGATTGTGACCCTATAATATAGTGTGATCCTAATACAGGACTGTGACCTTATAATATACTGTGATCCTAATACAGGACTGTGACCCTATAATATAGTGTGATCCTAATACAGGACTCTGACCCTATATTATAGTGTAACCCTAATACAGGACTGTGACCCTATAATATAGTGTGATCCTAATACAGGACCTTAACCCTGTTATATAGCGTGGTCCTAATACAGGACTGTGACCCTATAATATAGTGTGATCCTAATACAGGACTCTGACCCTATATTACAGTGTAACCCTAATACAGGACTGTGACCCTATAATATCATGTGATCCTGATACAGGACTGTGACCACATAATATACTGTGACCCTAATACAGGACTGAGACCCTAAAATATAGTGTGATCCTAATACAGGACCGTGACCCCATAATATAGTGTGATCCTGATGCAGGACTATGACCCTAAAATATAGTGTGACCCTAATACAGGACTGTGACCCTAAAATATAGTGTGATCCTAATACAGGAGACCCTATAATAAAGTGTGATCCGAATACAGGACTGTGACCCTATAATATAGTGTGATCCCAAGACACAACGTGACCCTATAATATAGAGTGATCCTAATACAGGAATGTGACCCTATAATGTACAGTAGCGGGATCCCAATACACACCGTGACCCCATAAAATAGTGTGGATCTAATACAGGACTATGACCCTAGAATATAGCGTGATACTAATACAGAACTGTGACCCTATAATATAGTGTGATCCTAATACAGGACTGAGACCCTAGGATCACACTATATTATAGGGTCTCAGTCCTGTATTAGGATCACACTATGTTATAGGGTCACGGTGTGTATTATAATATAGTGTGATCCGAATACAGGACTGTGACCCTATAATATAGTTAGATCCTAATACAGGACATAGAAACATAGAAGATAGGAGCAGGAGTAGGCCATTCGGCCCCTCGAGCCTGCTCCGCCATTCAATGCGATCATGGCTGATCATCCAAATTCAGTACCCGATCCCTGCTTTCTCCCCATACCCCTTGATCCCTTTAGCCTTAAGAAATATATCCAACTCCTTCTTGAATATATTTAATGTATTGGCCTCTACTGCCTTCTGTGGTAGAGAATTCCACAGGTTCACCACTCTCTGGGTGAAGAAATTCCTCCTCATTTCTGCCCTAAATGGCCTACCACTTATCCTTAGACTGTAATCCCTGGTTCTGGACTCACCAACCATCGGGAACATCCTTCCTGCATCTAGTCTGTCCAGTCCTGTCAGAATTTTATAAGTTTCAATGAGATTCCCTCTCATTCTTCTAAACTCCAGCGAGTACAAGCCCAATCGACCCAATCTCCTCTCATAAGTCATTACTGCCATCCCAGGTATCAGCCTGGTGAATCTTCGCTGAACTCCTTCCATGGCAAGAACATCCTTCCTCAGATAAGGCGACCAAAACTGCACACAATACTCAAGATGTGGTCTCACCAAGGCCCTGTATAACTGCAGCAAGACATCCTTGCTCCTGTACTCAAACCCTCTTGCTACGAAGGCCAACATACCATTTGCCTTCTTAATCGCCTGCTGCTCCTCAGTGACTGGTGCACAAGGACACCCAGGTCTCGTTGCACTTCCCCTTCTCCCAATCTATTGTCATTCAGATAATAATCTGCCTTCCTGTTTTTGCCACCAAATTGGATAACCTCACATTTATCCACGTTATATTGTATCTGCCATGCTTTTGCCCAATCACCCAACCTGTCCAAATCATCCTGGAGTTTCTCGGCATCCTCCTCACAGCACACACGCCCACCCAGCTTTGTGTCGTCTGCAAATTTGGAGATATTACATCTAGTTCCCTTGTCTAGATCATTAATATATATTGTGAATAGCTGGGGCCCAAGGACCGATCCCTGTGGTACCCCACTAGTCACTGCCTGCCACTCGGAAAAAGAGCCGTTTATTCCAACTCTTTGCTTTCTGTCTGCCAACCAGTTCTCTATCCAAGTCAATACCTTGCCCCCCAATCCCATGTGCCTTAACTTTGCACGCTAATCTCTTATGCGGGACCTTATTGAAAGCCTTCTGAAAGTCCAAATACAGGAAACTTTCCTTTTTAACCGGAGGTTAAATGTCCGGAAAGCTCTATCTACCGGCAAAATTCAGGAGCCGTTTCCTAGAAGTTTTTTTACTTCTCGTTGCTTTTTTTTTCCAGTCAGGCTCTGCAAGGTCTAGCTGAAGCTGTTGCTTAGCTACAGAGACGCTTTTAAGCTGCTGCTAAGCAACAGGGTTTGTTGATTCACACGGAGCTCAAAAGCTCCGTATGTTTTAACATTAGCGCTGGTTTCTACGGCAGTTTTGATGGTACGGCACCAGCTCGGTCCCATCGGTGCCGGATACCAGAAAGTTTCCTGTACACCACATCCACTGGTTCTCCCTTATCTATTTTACCAGTTACATCCTCAAAAAATTCCAGTAGATTAGCCAAGCACGATTTACCTTTTTTAAATCCAAGTTGACTTTGTCCGATCGAGTCACTGTTTTCCAAGTGCTCTGCTATTACATCTTTTATAATGGACTCTAGCATTTTCCCCACTACCGATGTCAGGCTTACCGGTCTGTTATTCCCCGTTTTCTCTCTACCACCTTTTTTGAATAGTGGGGTAACATTAGCTACCCTCCGATCCATGGGTACTGTTCCAGATTCCATCGAATGTTGGAAGATGATCAGCAATGCATCTACTATTTCTAGGGCCTCTTCCTTAAGTACCCTAGGCTGTAGATTATCAAGCCCTGGGGATTTATCTACCTTAAATCCCATCAATTTCCCTAACACCATTTCCCTACAAATACTGATTTCTTTCAGTTCCTCCCTTTCATCAGACCCTATGTTCCCCGACATCTCTGGGAGGTTATTTGTGTCCTCCTTTGTGAAGACAGTCCTTTTGGTTCTGTGACCCTATAATAAAGTGTGATCCTTATACAGGACTGTGACCCTATAATATAGTGTGATCCTTATACAGGACTGTGACCCTATAATATAGTGTGATCCTTATACAGGACTGTGACCCTATAATATAGTGTGATCCTTATACAGGACTGTGACCCTATAATATAGTGTGATCCTTATACAGGACTGTGACCCTATAATATAGTGTGATCCTTATACAGGACTGTGACCCTATAATATAGTGTGATCCTTATACAGGACTCTGACCCTAGAATATAGTGTGATCCTTATACAGGACTCTGACCCTAGAATATAGTGTGATCGTCATACAGGACTGTGACCCTATAATATAGTGTGATCCTAATACAGGATTGTGACCCTATAATATAGTGTGATCGTCATACAGGACTGTGACCCTATAATATAGTGTGATCCTAATACAGGACTGTGACCCTATAATATAGTGTGATCCTTATACAGGACTGTGACCCTATAATAAAGTGTGATCCTTATACAGGACTGTGACCCTATAATATAGTGTGATCCTTATACAGGACTGTGACCCTATAATATAGTGTGATCCTTATACAGGACTGTGACCCTATAATATAGTGTGATCCTTATACAGGACTGTGACCCTATAATATAGTGTGATCCTTATACAGGACTGTGACCCTATAATATAGTGTGATCCTTATACAGGACTCTGACCCTAGAATATAGTGTGATCGTCATACAGGACTGTGACCCTATAATATAGTGTGATCCTAATACAGGATTGTGACCCTATAATATAGTGTGATCGTCATACAGGACTGTGACCCTATAATATAGTGTGATCCTAATACAGGATTGTGACCCTATAATATAGTGTGATCCTAATACAGGACTGTAACCCTATAATATAGTGTGATCCTAATACAGGACTGTGACCCTATAATATACTGTGATCCTAATACAGGACTGTGACCCTATAATAGAGTGTGATCGTCATACAGGACTGTGACCCTATAATATAGTGTGATCCTAATACAGGACTGTGACCCTATAATATAGTGTGATACTAATACGGACTGTGACCCTATAATATAGTGTGATCCTAATACAGGATTGTGAACCTATAATATACAGTGATCCTAATACAGGACTTTGACCCTATAATATAGTGTGATCCTAATACAGGTCTGTGACCCTATAATATAGTGTGACCCTAATCCAGGACTGTTACCCTATAATATAGTGTGGCCCTAATACAGGACTGTGACCCTATAATATAGTGTGATCCTAATACAGGACTGTAACCCTATAATATAGTGTGATCCTAATACAGGACTGTGACCCTATAATATAGTGTGATCCTAATACAGGACTGTAACCCTATAATATAGTGTGGTCCTAATACAGGACTGTAACCCTATAATATAGTGTGATCCTAATACAGGACCGTGATCCTATAATATAGTGTGATCCTAATACAGGACCGTGACCCTATAATATAGTGTGATCCTAATACAGGACTGTGACCCTATAATATAACGTGATCCTAATACATGACCGTGACACTATAATATAGTGTGATTCTGATACAGGACTGTGACCCTATAATTGAATGTGATCCTAATACACACCGTGACCCGATAATATCGTGTGATCCTAATACAGCACCGAAACAGTATAATAAAGTCATAGAGTTATACAGCACAGAAAGAGGCCCTTTGGCCCACCGTGTCCGCGCCAGCCATCAAGCCCTGTCTATTCTAATCCCATTTTCCAGCACTTGGTCTGTAGCCTTCTATGCTTTGGCGTTTGAAGTACTCATCTAAATGCTTCTTGAATGTTGTGAGGGTTCCTGCCTCTAGCACCCTTTCAGGCAGTGAGTTCCAGACTCCAACCACCCTCTGGATGAAAAAGTTTTTTCTCAAATCCTCTCTAAACCTCCTGCCCCCTGGTTATTGACCCCTCTACTAAGGGGAAGAGTTCCTTTCTATCTACCCTATCTATGCCCCTCATAATTTTGTACACCACAATCAGGTCCCCTCTCAGCCTTCTCTGCTCTAAGGAAAACAACCCCAGCCTGTCCAGTCTCTCTTCATAGCTGAACCGCTCCAGCCCAGGTAACATTCTGGTGAATCTCCTCTGCACCCTCTCCAATACAATCACATCCCTCCTATAGTGTGGCGACCAGAACTGCACACAGTATTCCAGCTGTGGCCTAACTAGCGTTTTGTACAGCTCCATCATAACCTCCCTGCTCTTATATTCTATGCCTCGGCTAATGAAGGCAAGTATCCCATATGCCTTTTTAACCACCTTATCTACCTGTCCTGCTGCCTTCAGGGATCTATGTACATGCACACCAAGGTCCCTCTGATCCTCTGTCCTACCTAGGGTCCTACCATTCGTTGTGTATTCCCTTGCCTTGTTAGTCCTCCCAAAATGCATCACCTCACACTTTTCAGGGTTAAATTCCATTTGCCACTGTTCTGCCCATCTAACCATCCCGTCTATATCGTCCTGTAGCCTGAGGCTTCCTTCCTCGCTATTCTCCACCAATTTTCGTGTTATCTGCGAACTTACTGATCATACCTCCTACATTCATATCTAAATCATTAATGTACACTACAAACAGCAAAGGACCCAGCACCGATCCCTGCGGTACACCACTGGACACAGGCTTCCAGTCACAAAAACAACTTTCGACCATCACCCTCTTCCTCCTGCTGCTAAGCCAATTTTGGATCCAATGTGCCAAATTGCCCTGGATCCCATGGGCTCTTACCTTCTTGACCAGTCTCCCATGTCGGACTTTGTCAAAAGCCTTACTGAAGTCCGTGTAGACTACATCAACTGCACTACCCTCATCCACACACCTAGTCACCCCCTCGAAAAATTCAATCAGATTAGTCAGACATGATCTCCCCCTGACAAAACCATGCTGACTATCCTTGATTAATCCCTGCCTCTCCAAGTGGAGGCTAATTCTGTCCCTGGGAATTTTTTCCAATAATTTCTCTACCACTGATGTTAGGCTCACTGGCCTGTAATTCCCTGGTTTATCCCTACTACCCTTCTTGAACAATGGTACTACGTTACATAGAAACATAGAAGAAATAGAGCAGGAGTAGGCCATTCGGCCCCTCGAGCCTGCTCTGCCATTTAATGAGATCATGGCTGATCATCCAAATTCAATACCCTGTCCCTGCCTTCTCCCCATATCCCTTGATCCCTTTAGCCTTAAGAAATATATCTCCAACTCCTTCTTGAATATATTTAATGAATTGGCCGCAACTGCCTTGTGTGGCAGAGAATTCCACAGGTTCACCACTCTCTGGGTGAAGAAATTCCACCTCATCTCAGTCCTAAATGGCTTACCCCTTATCCTTAGACTGTGACCCCTGGTTCTGGACTCCCCCGCCATCGGAAACATCCTTCCTGCATCTAGTCTGTCTAGTCCTGTTAGAATTTTATACGTTTCAATGAGATCCCCTCTCATTCTTCTAAACTCCAGCGAGTATAAGCCCAATCGACCCAATCTCTCCTCATACGTCATTCCTGCCATCCCAGGTATCAGTCTGGTGAATCTTCGCTGCACTCTCTCCATGGCAAGAACATCCCTCCTCAGATAAGGCGACCAAAACTGCACATAATACTCAAGGTGTGGTCTCACCAAGGCCCTGTACAACTGCAGCAAGACATCCTTGTTCCTGTACTCGAATCCTCTCGCTATGAAGGCCAACATACCATTTGCCTTCTTAACCGCCTGCTGCACCTACATGCTTACCTTCAGCGACTGGTGCACATGGACACCCAGGTCTTGCTGCACTTCCTCTTTTCCCAATCTATTGCCGTTCAGATAATAATCTGTCTTCCTGTTTTTGTCACCGAAGTGGATAACCTCGCATTTATCCACATTATACTGCATCTGCATTTGCCATGCATCTGCCCAATCGCCCAACCTGTCCAAATCGTACTGGAGTTCTTCTGCATCCTCCTCACAGCACACACGCCCACCCAGCTTTGTATCGTCTGCAAACTTGGAGATATTACATCTAGTTCCCTTGTCTAGATCATTTATATATATATTGTGAATAGCTGAGGTCCTAGCACCGATCCCTGCGGTACCCCAATAGTCACTGCCTGCCACTCGGAAAAAGACCCGTTTATTCCAACTCTTTGCTTCCTGTCTGCCAACCAGTTCTCTATCCAAGACAGTACCTTACCCCCAATCCCATGTGCTTTAACTTTACACGCTAATCTCTTATGCGGGACCTTATCGAAAGCCTTTGAAAGTCCAAATACACCACATCCACTGGTTCTCCCTTATCTATTCTACCAGTTACATCCTCAAAAAATTCTAGTAGATTAGTCAAGCACGATTTACCTTTTGTAAATCCATGTTGACTTTGTCTGATCCTGTCACTGTTTTCCAAGTGCTCTGCTATTACAGGAAACTTTGGTTTATCCGGAGGTTGTATGTCCGGAATACTCGATCTAACGGCAAAAATCAGGAGCCGTTTTCTATAAGCTCTTTTAGTTCTCGTTCTTTTTTTTTCCCAGTCAGGCACTGCAAGGTCTGTAGCTATAGCAACAGCTTCAGCTAGAGACGCTTGCAGCTGCAGCCGACTCTTTAGAAGCTGTTGCTAAGCAACAGTGTTGTTGTCAGATACGGAGATGAAAACCTTTGTATGCTTCAACATTAACTTTGTATGTCCGGCAGTTTTGATAGATCGGCAACACGCCGGTCCCGTTGGTGCCGGATATCACAAAGTTTCCTGTACATCTTTTATAATGGACTCTAGCATTTTCCCCACTGCCGATATCAGGCTTACCGGTCTATAATTCCCTGTTTTTTCTCTACCACCCTTTTTAAATAGTGGGGTTACATTAGCTATCCTCCAATCCATGGGAACTGTTCCAGAGTCTATACCTGTTGTCCAGTCCTCTGGCAACTCCCCCTGTGGCCAGAGAGGTTCTGAAAATTTGTGACAGAACCCCTGCAATCTCCTCCCTTGCCTCACACAGCAGCCTGGGATACATCCCGTCAGGGCCTGGGGATTTATCCACTTTTAAGCCCACTAAAACCGCTAGTACCTCCTCCCTCCCAATACTAATTTGTTCAAGTATATCACGATCCCCCTGCCTGATTTCTAGGCCTACAACACTCTTCTCCATGGTATTCACAGATGCAAAATATTCATTTAAAACCTCACCTACATCTTCCGGCTCTACACACAGATCGCCACTTTGGTCCCTAATGGGCCCTACTCTTTCCCTGGTTATCCTCTTGCCCTTAAAATACTTATAAAACACCTTGGGATTTTGGCCTCGTGTTTTGATTTTGATCTTAATAAACACCGTGACCCGATAATATAGTGTGATCCGACTACAGGACTGTGATCCTATTATATAGTGTGACCCTAATACAGGACTGTGATCCTATTATATAGTGTGACCCTAATACAGGACCGTGACCCTTTACTACAGTGTGACCCTAATACAGGACTGTGATCCTATAATATGGTGTGTTCCTAATACAGGACTGTGACCCTACAATATACTGTGATCCTAATACAGGACTATGAACCTATAATACAGCGTGATCCTAAGACAGGACTGTGACCCTATCATATAGTTTGATCCTAGTACAGGACTGTGACCTTATAATATAGTGTGATCCTAATACAGGACTCGGACCCTATAATATATTGTGATCCTAATACAGGACTGTGACCCTATAATATAGTGTGATCCTAGTACAGGACTGTGACCCTATAATATATTGTGATCCTAATACACGACTGTCACTCTATAATATAGTGTGATCCTAATACAGGACTGTGACTCTATAATATAGTGTGATCCTAATACAGGACTGTGACCCTGTAATATAGTGTGATCCTAATACAGGACTGTGACCCTATAATATATTGTGATCCTAATACAGGACTCTAACCCTATAATTTAGTGTGATCCTAATACAGGACTGTGACCCTATAATATAGTCTGATCCTCAAAAACACTGTGACCCGATAATATACAGGAAACTTTGGTTTATCTGGAGGTTAACTGTCCGGAATGCTCGATCCACCGGCAAAAATCAGGAGCTGTTTCGTTAAGTTTTTTTTCTTCTCGTTGCTTTTTTTTCACCAGTCAGGCTCTGCAAGGTCTCGCTGAAGGTGTTGCTAAGCTACAGAGACGCTTGCAAGGTACGGCCGACTGTTTAGAAGCTGTAAAGCAACAGGGTTTGTTGCCAGATACGGAGCTCAAAAGCTCCGTATGTTTCAACATTAGCGCTGGTTTGTCCGGCAATTTTGATGGGACGGCAACAGCTCGGTCCCGTCAGTGCCGGATATCACAAAGTTTCCTGTAGTGTGATCCTAATACAGAACTGTAACCCTATATTATAGTGTGATCCTAATACAGGGCTGTGACCCTATAATATGTTGTGATCCTAATACAGGACTGTGACCCTGTAATATAGTTTGATCCTAATACAGGACTGTGACCCTATAATATAGTGTGATCCTAATACAGGACTGTGAACCTATAATATAGTGTGATCCTAATACAGGACTGTGACCCTATAATAGTGTGATCCTAAAATATACCATGACCCTATAATATAGTGTGATCCTAATACAGGACTGTGACCCTATAATATAGTGTCATCCTAGTACAGGACTGTGACCCTACCATATAGTGTGATCCTAATACAGGACTGTGACCCTATAATATGGTGTGATCCTAAAATATAGTGTGATCCTAATACAGGACTGTGACCCTATAATATAGTGTGATCCTAATACAGGACTGTGAATCTATAATATAGTGTGATCCTAAAACACACCGTGACCCTATAATATAGTGTGATCCTAATACAGGACTGTGACCCTATAATATAGTGTCATCCTAGTACAGGACTGTGACCCTACCATATAGTGTGATCCTAATACAGGACTGTGACCCTATAATATGGTGTGATCCTAAAATATAGTGTGATCCTAATACAGGACTGTGACCCTATAATATAGTGTGATCCTAATACAGGACTGTGAATCTATAATATAGTGTGATCCTAAAACACACCGTGACCCTATAATATAGTGTGATCCTAATACAGGACTGTAACCCTATAATATAGTGTGATCCTAATACAGGACTGTGACCCTATAATATAGTGTCATCCTAATACAGGACTGTGACCCTACCATATAGTGTGATCCTAATACAGGACTGTGACCCTATAACATGGTGTGATCCTAAAATATAGTGTGATCCTGATACAGGACTGTGACCCTATAATACAGGTAGACTACCCTTTATCCGGACTTCCGAAAACCGAAACCCTCTAAAAACCGAAGGTTTTTTCGGTCAGCGTAAGTCGTGCGCACGACATGACCAGAGTGGCGCACGACTTACAGGCCTAGCCGGATAAGGGATAGTGTAGCATTTTTCCGCACTTCTGAAAACCGAAATCGCTCAGCGTAAGTGTACCATCCTTTATCCGCACATCCGAAACCAGAAAACCTCTGAAAGCCGAAAGTGGCGCAAAGCATGACTTCTGAAAACCGAAATCGCTCAGCGTAAGTCGTGCGCACGACCCCGACCCCTGCCGACCCCCACCCCCGGCCGACCCCGACCCCCCGCCGACCCCCGACCCCCCCTGCCGACCCCCACCCTTTCGGATAAGGGATAGTGCAGCCTTTATCCGCACTCCCGCAAACCGAATTACTCTGAAAACCGAAGTGTTTTCGCGCACCTTCCGAAATCCGAAATTTTCCTAAAACCGAAACACGGCTGGTCCCGAGGTTTTCAGATAAAGGATAGTCTACCTGTAGTGTGATCCTAAAATATACCATGACCCTATAATATAGTGTGATCCTAATACAGGACCATGACCCTATAATATCGTGTGATCCTGATACAGGACTGTGACCCTATAATATAGTGTGATCCTAATACAGAACTGTGACCCTATAATATAGTGTGATCTTAATACAGGACTGTGACCCTATTAATATAGTGTGATCCTGATACAGGACTGTGGTCCTATATTATACTGTGACCCTAACACAAAATATGTGTGTCTGAGAACGGCCCTGTTATGCCCCACGTGGTTGAATAGCCTGCCAAGAATCTCACCTTGTTGGAGCCTAGCGCTTGGAAGAGATTTTTTTTTATTGTGGAGGTGTTAGTGAGCCACTGCCCCTGGAATTGTCCCTCAGTGTCAGCCGGCAAGGGCAGGACAGATGGGAGGGAACCGAAGGGGTGGGGAGCGCGCGACAAGAAACGTGCGGGGGGGGGGTGGTGGTTTTGGCGACCGGAGTCGTTTCTTTTCTGACTAAGATTCCGACTTTGCATTTTTGAAGGTTTCAACAAAGAGGAGAAGGAAAAGCAGCTGGAGGATGAGGGAGCTGGAAGCACAGTCCCGCAGTCGGCCTTCCTGGGACCCACGCTCTGGGACAAGACGTTGCCTTACGACGGAGACACTTTCCAACTGGAATACATGGATCTGGAGGAGTTCCTGTCGGAGAACGGAATCCCGCCCAGTCCGTCGCAGCAGCAGGAGCCCAGCCAGCACCCGCCCCTGCAGCAGCCGGCCTCCTCCCAGGGACCTCCCATGGACCTCAGCAGGGCGAGCACCTCCGTGCACCTGGGCCTCGCCCCTCAGAACCTCCTCCAGAGCCCAGTCAGAACAGGTAACCCCCAGTCCCTTGGCAACCTGTAAATTCCCCCCTCCCCTCAGCAGCTCTTAATCTCATCAAATGTAAAAGAAAGACATATTTATATCGCGCCTTTCATGACCTCAGGACATCTCAAAGCACTTTACAGCCAATTAAGTACTTTTTGAATGTAGTCATTGCTGTAATGTCGGGAAATGCAGCAACCAATTTGCACACAGCAAGCTCCCACAAACAGCAATGTGATAATGACCATATAATCTGTTTTTAGTGATGTTGGTTGAGGGATAAATATTGGCCCAGGATGCCGGGGAGATCTCCTCTGCTCTTCTTCAAATAGTGGCTGTGTGATCTTTTATGTCCACCTGAGAGGGCATCGGGGCCTCGGTTTAATGTCTCATCTGAAAGACAGCACCTCCGCCAGTGCAGCGGAGCTCCCTCAGTAGTACCCTGCAGAGTCAGCCTGGATTATGTGCTCAAATTTGTGGAGTGGGACTTGAACCCACCACCTTCTGACTCACAGGCAAGAGTGCTACCCACTGAGCCATGGCTGACACACTTTGGTCTCTCTCCCTCTCCCTGGTGCAAGCTGAATTGCTGGTCTGAAGCAACTGGCTTCGATACTGACTGTAAGTATAGAGCACAGGCTAAGAAATTAGCCTTTGTGTCTCTATATACATGCATAAAGCATCCCCCCAACCCATGGGGATTGAGGAGCAGGCTGTTAACTTTGTAATTAAACATGCAAATTTCCGACTAGGGCTCCTCAATCACCTCAGGGATCACACCGGTAAAGATGCCCCTGAAATTACGTCAGAATATAGTAAATAGACTGATTCCTGGGATGGAGAGATTGCGTAGACTAGGCCTTTATTCCCTAGAGTTTAGAAGAATGAGGGGTGATCTCATTGAAATACACAAAATTCTTACAGGGCTTGACAGAGTAGATGCAGGGAGGATGTTTCCCCTGGCTGGGGAGTCTAGAACCAGGGGGCACAGTCTCAGAATAAGGGGTCGGCCATTTAGGACTGAGATGAGGAGGAATTTCTTCACTCGGAGGGTGGTGAATCTTTGGAATTCTCTACCCCAGGGGGCTGTGGATGTTCAGTTGTTGAGTATATTCAAGACTGAGATCGATAGATTTTTGGACTGTTAGGGGAATTAAGGGATATGGGGATCAGGCGGGAAGGTGGAGTTGAGGTCGAAGATCAGCCATGATCTTATTGAATGGTGGTGTAGGCTCGAAGGGCCTAATGGCTGACTCCTGATCCTAATTCTTATGTTCTAAATGTTTGTCTTGAAATCGTTTTGTTACGAGATACCTGTGGAGTTTTTGGCGATTGCATTTCGAAGTATTTACGCAGGATGCAATTTCCCCCGTCCTCCCCAAACTGAATTTAGATTTTACCGCAGTTAAGTCCTGGGCAAACTCGCGGCTAAAGCTGCTCTTGAATTTCACGAGACCCATGCGGGCAGGAGGAGGAGCAGCTCGCCCAGCTTCCGGATGGATTGTTCCAGCTGCCTGTCAGGAGCCAGCGCCACTAGCGCAGGTCTCCTGTGAAACCATCGGTAGTGCAGGCTGTGTGTGGAATTCCCATTAAGTATGCTTGGTGTAGCAGATGTTAACCTTCCTTTGTTCTACTCGGTATGTGATGTGAATTTACCTGATCATTCCTAGAATTACGTAGAATGTCCAGCACAGGAACAGGCCATTCGGCCCAACTGGTCCGTGTCGGTGTTTCTGCTCCACATGAGCCTCCTCCCGCCCCTCTTCATCTCACCCCATCAACATATCCTTCTATTCCCTTCTCCCTCATGTGCTTATCCAGCTTCCCCTTAAATGAATCTATACTATTTGCCTCAACCACTTCCTGTGGTAGTGATTTCCACATTCTCACCACTCTCTGGGTAAAGAAGTTTCTCCTGAATTCCCGATTAGATTTATTAGTGACTCTTTTTTTTATGCTTCCTAGTTTTGGATTCCCCTGCAAGTGGAAGCACCTTCTCTACGAACCCTTTCATAATCTTCAAGATCTCTATCAGGGAACAGTAGTGTAGTGGTAATGTCACTGGGATCCAGAGGCCTGGACTAATGATCCAGAGACGTGAGTTCAAATCCCACAACGGCAGCTGGGGAATTTAAATTCAATTAATTTAATAAATCTGGAATAATTACTAGTATCAGTAATGGTGACCGTGAAACTATCGGATTGTCGTAAAAATCCATCTGCTTCACTAACATCCTTTAGGGAAGGAAATCTGGCCTATATGTGACTCTTAACTGCCCTCTGAAATGGCCTAGCGAGCCACTCAGTTGTAACTAACCACTACGAAACACAATAATAATGAAACTGGACGGACTACTCGGCACCGGCTACGGACACGGCAACGGCACACCCAGCCCAGTCGACCCTGCAAAGTCCGCCTCACCAACAGCTGGGGACTTGTGCCAAAATTGGGAGAGCTGTCCCACAGACTAGTCAAGCAACAGCCTGACATAGTCATACTCACAGAATCATACCTTTCAGCCAATGTCACAAACTCCTCCATCACTATCCCTGGGTATGTCCTGTCCCACCGGCAGGACAGACCCACCAGGGGTGGCGGCACAGTGGTATACAGCCGGGAAGGAGTGGCCCTGGAAGTCCTCAACATTGACTCCATGAAGTCTCATGGCTTCAGGCCAAGTATGGGCAAGGAAACCTCCTGCTGATTACCACCTACCGCCCTCCCTCAGCTGATGAATCAGTACTCCTCCATGTTGAACACCACTTGGAAGAAGCACTGAGAGTAGCAAGGGCACAGAATGTACTCTGGGTGTGGGACTTCAATGTCCATCACCAAGAGTGGCTCGGTAGCACCACTACTGACCAAGCGGGCCAAGTCCTGAAGGACATAACTGCCAGTCTGGGCCTGCGACAGGTGGTGAGGGAAAAACCTACTTGACCTCGTCCTCACCAACCTACCTGTCACAGATGCATCTGTCCATGACAGTATTGGTAGCAGTGACCACCGCACAGTCATTGTGGAGACGAAGTCCCGTCTTCACACTGAGGACACCCTCCATCGTTTTGTGTGGCACTACCACCGTGCTAAATGGGATAGATTCAGAACAAGGTGCCACACAAAAGATTATTGCTTAAGATAAAAAATCACGGGATTGGGGGTAATATTCTGGCATGGATAGAGGATTGGCTATCTAACAGAAGGCAGAGAGTTGGGATAAATGGTTCATTCTCAGACTGGCAATCAGTAACTAGTGGTGTTCTGCAGGGGTCAGTGCTGGGTCCCCAACTCTTTACAATCTATATTAACGATTTGGAGGAGGGGACCGAGTGTAACATATCAAAGTTTGCAGATGATACTAAGATGGGAGGGAAAGTAGTGAGTGAGGAGGACATAAAAAACCTTCAAGGGGACATAGACAGGCTAAGTAAGTGGGCAGAGATTTGGCAGATGGAACACAATACTGGAAAGTGTGAGGTTATGCACTTTGGCAGGAAAAATCGTAGAGCAAGTTATCTTAATGGCAAGAAACTGGAAAGTACTGAAGTACAAAGGGATCTGGGGGTCCTGGTGCACGCAACTCAAAAGGTTAGTATGCAGGTGCAGCAAGTGATTAAGAAGGCCAATGGAATGTTGGCTTTCATTGCTAGGGGGATAGAATATAAAAATAGGGAGGTATTGCTTCAGTTGTACAAGGTATTGGTGAGACCGCACCTGGAATACTGCGTACAGTTTTGGTGTCCATACTTAAGAAAGGACATACTTGCTCTTGAGTCAGTACAAAGAAGGTTCACTCGGTTAATCCCGGGGATGAGGGGATGGACATATGAGGAGAGGTTGAGTAGATTGGGACTCTACTCATTGGAGTTCAGAAGAATGAGAGGCGATCTTATTGAAACATATAAGATTGTGAAGGGGTTGGATCGGGTGGATGCGGGGAAGATGTTCCCGATGATGGGTGAAACTAGAACTAGGGGGCATAGTCTTAGAATAAGGGGCTGCTCTTTCAAAACTGAGATGAGGAGGAACTATTTCACTCAGAGGGTGGTAGGTCCATGGAATATGCTGCCCCAAAAAGCTGTAGAAGCTACATCATTACATAAATTTAAAACAGAAATAGACAGTTTCCTAGAAGTAAAGGGAATTAAGGGTTACGGGGAGCAGGCAGGAATTTGGACATGAGTCTAGGTTCGGATCGGTCATGGCCCTGTGGGTAGCGGAGCGGGCCCAGGGGCCGTGTAGCCTGATCCTGCTCCTATTTCGTGTGTCTAATTCTGTTAGATTCAGGAGATGGTTCTGTGATAGTGGATTGGCGGTTAGGATCAGATCAGCCATGATCTTATTGAATGGCGGAGCAGGCTCGAGGGGCCGATTGGCCTACTCCTGCTCCTATTTCTTATGTTCTTATGTAACAGATCTAGCAGCTCAAAACTGGGCATCCATGAGGCGCTGTGGGCCATCAGCAGCCGCAGAATTGTATTCCACCACAATCTGTAACCTCATGGCCCGGCATATCCCTCACTCTACCATTACCATCAAGCCAGGGGACCAACCCTGGTTCAATAAGGAGTGTAGAAGAGCATGCCAGGAGCAGCACCAGGCATACCTAAAAATGAGGTGCCAACCTGGGGAAGCTGCAACACAGGACTACATGCATGCTAAAAAGCGGAAGCAGCATGCTATAGACAGGGCTAAACGACCCCATAATCAACAGATAAGATCAAAGCTCTGCAGTCCTGCCACATCCAGTTGTGAATGGTGGTGGACCATTAAACAACTAACGGGAGGAGGAGGCTCCATGAATATCCCCATCCTCAATGATGGTGGAGCCCAGCACGTGAGTGCAAAAGACAAGGCTGAAGCGTTTGCAACCATCTTCAGCCAGAAGTGCCGAGTGGATGATCCATATTGGCCTACTCCTGAGGTCCCCAGAAGAAGCCAGTCTTCAGCCAATTCGATTCACTCCATGTGATATCAAGAAACGGCTGAGCGCACTGGATACAGTAAAGGCTAAGGGCCCCGACAACATCCCGGCTATCGTGCTGAATACTTGTGCTCCAGAACTAGCTGCGCCTCTAGCCAAGCTGTTCCAGTACAACGACAACACTGGCATCTATCCAACAATGTGGAAAACTGCCCAGGTATGACTTTCCACAAAAAGCAGGACAAATCCAACCCGGCCAATTACCGCCCCATCAGTCTACTCTCAATCATCAGCAAAGTGATGAAAGGTGTCATCGACAGTGCTATCAAGTGGCACTTACTCACCAAAAGCCTGCTCACCAATGCCCAGCTTGGGTTCCGCCAGGACCACTCCGCTCCCAACCTCATTACAGCCTTGGTCCAACATGGACAAAGGAGTGAATTCCAGAGGTGAGGTGAGAGTGACTGCCCTTGGCATCAAGGTAGCATTTGACCAAGTGTGGCATCAAGGAGCCCTAGTAAAACTGAAGTCAATGGGAATTGTGGGGGGGGATGTAATGAAATCTGTTTGTCTTGATCCTGTATTCGTTTTGCACTCATGTATATTACCCTCCCCCACTGTGTATAGTTTCACTTCCTCTTTCCTGACTAACCTGGGCGGTTCCAGGTCTTGGCTCTTGGCTCCGCCCCTGACTTCTCTTACATAAAGATCCCAGGATCTGTATGACTCATTCCTGTGAACCAGTCGGCGTGTTGAGATGTTAGCTCTGATCTTAGTGATTAAAAGCCAACTTGTTTAAGTCTATAACTTCTAGTTTTGTGGTTATTGAAGGCCCATCAATTTTAATCACTAAAGAATACTAGGATGGATCGACTCCTAAAACCAGAGCGTCTGGACTTGGATCCACATTCTGCTGAAGCATCAAATCAATTTGGACACTGGCTCAAATGCTTCGAACTCTTCGCGGGGGCCTCATCCGCTAGCGAGGTAGATAAACTGAGTCTACTGACTACTCGCGTAAGTTATCGGATTCATTCGTTCATCTGGGACGCCACCTCTTACACGGAGGCCATCACTATCCTGAAGGCCCAATACCAGAGGCCGGTAAACGAAGTGTACGCCAGACATCTGCTGGCTACACGCAGGCAGCAACCAGAGGAATCAATGGACGATTTCTTACAGGGCCTAAAGGACCTGGTCCGGGACTGTAACTGCAAGGCCGTGACGGCCAACGCGTACTCTGACGAATTGGTCCACGATTCCTTCATCACGGGCCTCAAATCGAATTATATCCGGCAGAGACTGCTGGAGAAGGAGGTCCTGGACTTAAAAAAGGCAGTGGCCACTGCGCGATCGCTGGACGTGGCCCAGAAAAACTCTGACTCTTATTCTTCCGGCCGTGCGGCCCTCACCGCCTCGTGCGCGCCGAGGGGGCCGCCATCTTGGAATCAGCCATCTTCCCCATCCAGGTCTCAGACCAGCTCTACGCCGCCGGAGTCCCCACACAGAAGTTCACCCAGGAGTCCTACTACAGCGGCAATGTCTCGAGGCCCGAAATGCTACTTCTGCGGCCAGGCCAAGCACCCCAGACAACGATGCCCAGCGAAGGACGCTACATGCTTCAAATGTAAGAAAAAGGGGCATTTTAGCAAAGTCTGCAGGGGGAATCCGATTTCCAACTCCGTCACCGCCTCGTGCGTGCCGTGCGGGCCGCCATCTTGGGATCTGCCATCTTTTCCCGACTCAACGGCCGCCCAGGGCCCAACAGTGGCTTCGATCACGGTGGATCAATCCAGGCCACACCCGTTGACAAAATCCATGATGGACATACAGGTAAACGGGAATTTAACAAAATGTTTAATTGACTGTGGGAGTACCGAGAGTTTTATCCACCCCAGCCTGGTACGGCGGCACTCATTAACGGTAACCCCTACACGGAGCAGAATTGCTATGGCTGCTAAGCCCCACACTTCGGACATTTTGGGCTACTGTGTGATAACACTGACTGTAAAAGGCACGGACTACAAGGATTTTAAACTCCTCGTGATGCCAGAACTCTGTGTTAATGTAATCTTGGGCCTGGACTTCCAGTGCCACCACGAAAGTGTCACGCTAGCATATGGCGGGTCCCAGCCGCCACTCAGTCTGTGGCCTATCAACCTTAAAAATCAGCCCGCCCTCTTTATTCGCTAATCTCGCTCCGAACTGTAGGCCCATAGCGACCAAAAGTAGACGGTACAGTCTGGAAGACAGACACTTTATCAAGGCGGAAGTGGACAGACTCCTGCGGGAAGGCATTATTGAATGCAGTACCAGTCCGTGGCGTGCCCAAGTAGTCATAGTTAAAAATAGCGAAAAGAAACGGATGGTAATTGACTACAGCCAGACTGTTAATATTTATACCCAGCTGGACGCCTACCCTTTACCCCGCATATCAGAAATGGTCAACCAGATTGCGCAATACCGAGTCTTCTCGACTATCGACCTCAAATCCGCGTATCACCAGCTCCCCATTAGAACGGAGGACCGCCCATACACCGCCTTCAAGGCGAACGGGCGCCTCGACCATTTTCTCAGAGTGCCCTTCGCGGTAACAAATGGGGTCTCGGTCTTCCAACGTGAGATGGACTGCATGGTTGACGAGAATAAACTACAGGCTACCTACCCCTATCTGGACAATGTCACTATCTGCGGGCACAACCAGCAAGACCACGATCTAAATCTTGCGAGATTTAAAAAAACTGCCCTAAAGCTGAATCTAACCTACAACGAAGACAAATGTGTCTTCAACACAACCCGTCTCTGTATCCTCGGCTGTGTGGTGGAAGATGGGGTAATTGGACCGGACCCTGACCGATTACGCCCCCTAAAGGAACTGCCCCTGCCACATAATCCCAAAGCTTTAAAAAGGTGCCTGGGATTTTTTTCGTATTATGCCCAATGGGTGCCCAATTACTTTGATAAGGCCCGACCCCTCATTAAATCGACGTCCTTCCCACTATCAGCTGAAGCTCGGGAGGCTTTCACCAGTATTAAACAGGACATTGAAAGGGCTGCAGTGTGTGCAGTGGACGAAGGCATTCCCTTTCAAGTCAAAAGCGATGCGTCAGACTTTGCCTTAGCTGCGACCCTCAATCAGGCTGGGAGACCTGTGGCCTTCTTCTCCCGAACCCTTCAGGGACCTGAAATCAGGCACTCTCCTGTCGAGAAGGAGGCACAGGCTATAGTGGAGGCAGTGCGGCACTGGAGACACTACCTAGCCGGCAAACGTTTCACCCTGCTCACCGACCAGCGGTCGGTGGCTTTCATGTTTAATAACAAAGGGGGAAAATCAAGAATGACAAAATACTCAGGTGGAGGATCGAACTATCCACGTTCGACTATGATATTATGTACAGGCCGGGAGCCCTTAATGAACCCCCAGACGCCCTATCGCAGGGAATGTGTGCCAGCATTCATACGGACAAATTACAGGGTCTCCACAACGACCTCTGTCACCCAGGGGTCACCCGACTATACCATTTTATAAAGTCCCGCAATCTGCCCCACTCCATCGAGGAGGTCAGGGCAATGACCAGAGCCTGCCGCATCTGTGCGGAATGCAAGCCTCGTTTCTACAGGCCTGACCGTGCACACCTTATCAAAGCCACACGGCCATTCGAGCGCCTAAGTCTGGACTTCAAGGGACCCCTTCCCTCTGCCGACCGTAACGTATACTTCCTCAATATCATTGATGAATATTCCCACTTCCCCTTCGCCATTCCCTGCCCAGACATGACCAGTGCCACGGTCATCAAGTGTCTCTGTAATCTATTCTGCATGTTTGGCATGCCGAACTACATACACAGCGATAGGGGGACGTCATTCATGAGTGACGAGCTGCGCCAGTTCTTGCTCTCGAAGGGGATAGCCACTAGCAGAACCACTAGCTACAACCCCCGGGGTAATGGGCAAGTGGAAAGGGAGAATGCTACTGTTTGGAAGGCTGTCACGTTAGCCTTAAAGTCAAAAGGCCTTCCGACCTCCCGCTGGCAGAAAGTCCTCCCAGATGTGCTCCACTCCATAAGGTCTCTGTTATGTACAGCCACTAACGCTACCCCTCACGAAAAGATGTTCATTTTCCCCCGGAAAGCCACCTCGGGCATATCTCTACCCGCGTGGCTGACGTCTCCTTGCGGAAGCACGTGAGAGGCCATAAACTGGACCCCCTTGTGGAAAAGGTACAGCTCCTCCATGCAAACCCTCAGTACGCCTATATCGAATACTCTGACGGGCGAGAGGACACTGTTTCCATAAAAGACCTCGCTCCCTCGGGGAGCGGAGAGAACGATGGGAGACTACCCGATGAAGACCTACACTACAAAGAGACAGGACGCCCAGAGGTATCAATACCCAACTTTAACCTGGAGGACACTGCAGATAACCTGGAAGACACTGCGGAGGCCCGGACAGCGGAGGAACCAGAATCCACTCCCCTAGAGGCACCCCAGCCGGCTTTGCGCCGATCACTGAGAACTGCAAAACCTCCTGACAGACTCACTTATACCAACTTTTAAGAAACATCACCCCGATGGACTAAATCTATAGAAGGGGTGAATGTAATGAAATCTGTTTGTCTTGATCCTGTATTCGTTTTGCACTCATGTATATTACCCTCCCCCACTGTGTATAGTTTCACTTCCTCTTTCCCGACTAACCTGGGAGGTTCCAGGTCTTGGCTCTTGGCTCCGCCCCTGACTTCTCTTACATAAAGATCCCAGGATCTGTATGACTCATTCCTGTGAACCAGTCGGCGTGTTGAGATGTTAGCTCTGATCTTAGTGATTAAAAGCCAACTTGTTTAAGTCTATAACTTCTAGTTTTGTGGTTATTGAAGGCCCATCACCGCCCCATCAGTCTACTCTCAATCATCAGCAAAGTGATGAAAGGTGTCATCGACAGTGCTATCAAGTGGCACTTACTCACCAAAAGCCTGCTCACCAATGCCCAGTTTGGGTTCTGCCAGGACCACTCTGCTCCCAACCTCATTACAGCCTTGGTCCAACATGGACAAAGGAGTGAATTCCAGAGGTGAGGTGAGAGTGATTGCCCTTGGCATCAAGGTAGCATTTGACCAAGTGTGGCATCAAGGAGCCCTAGTAAAACTGAAGTCAATGGGAATTGTGGCGGGCGGGGGGGAAACGATCCACTGGCTGGAGTCATACCTAACACACAGGAAAATGGTTGTGGTGGCTGAAGGTCAATCATCACAGCCCCAAGATATTGCTGCAGGAGTTCCTCAGGGCAGTGTCCTAGGCTCAACCATCTTCAGCTGCTTCACCAATGACCTTCCCTCCATCATAAGGTCAGAAATGGGGATGTTCGCTGATGACTGCACAGTGTTCAGCGCCATTCACAACTCCTCAGATAATGAAGCAGTCCATGCCCGCATGCAACAAGACCTGGACGATGTTCAGGCGTTGGCTGATAAGTGGCAGATAATATTCATGCCACAGAAGTGTCAGGCAATGACTATTTCCAACAAGCGAGAGTCTAACCACCTCCCCTTGACATTCAACGGCATAACCATCACTGAATCCCCCACCATCAACATCCTGGGGGTCACCATTGACCAGAAACTTAACTGGACCAGCCACATAAATACTGTGGCAACAAGAGCAGGTCAGAGGTTAGGTATTCTGCAGCGAGTGTCTCACCTCCTGACTCCCCAAAGCCTTTCCACCATTTACAAGGCACAAGTAAGGAGTGTGATGGAATACTCTCCACTTGCCTGGATGAGTGCAGCTCCAACAACACTCAAGAAGCTCCACACCATCCAGGACAAAGCAGCCCGCTTGATTGGCACCCCATCCACCACCTCAAACATTCACTCCCTCCATCACCGGTGTACCGTGGCTGCAGTGTGTACCATCTACAAGATGCACTGCAGCAACTCGCCAAGGCTTCTTCAGCAGCACCTCCCAAACCCGCGACCTCTACCACCTAGAAGGACAAGGACAGCAGGCGCCTGGGAACACCACCACCTCCACGTTCCCCTCCAAGTCACACACCATCATGACTTGGAAGTATATTGCCGACCCTTCATCATCGCTGGGTCAAAATCCTGGAACCCCCTCCCTAACAGCACTGTGGGAGTATACCTTCACCACATGGACTGCAGCGGTTCAAGAAGGCAGCTCACCACCACCTTCTCAAGGGCAATTAGGGATGGGCAATAAATACTGGCCTTGCCAGCGACGCCCACATCTCATAAACAATTTTTTTTTAAAAGGTCACCCCTCAGTCTTCTCTTTTTTAGATAAGAGCCCCAGCCTGTTCAATCTTTCCTGATAGGTATAACCTGTCCGTTCTGGTATCTGGTTTGTGAGGTGCATGTTTAACCTGATCTGCCCCTGTTTAAACTGAGATCGATATATTGTGAGGCGCAAGGCCAGGGAGCGTGAGGCACAAGGTTGGGGGGGGGGGGTGGTGGCGGGGGGGGGGATGTGAGGCACAAGGCTGGGGGGGGGGGGGGCACAAGGTCAGGGGTGGTGGGGGGGGGGGATGTGAGGCACAAGGCCAGAGGGCGAATGTGGAGGACGAGGGTGGAGCGGGGGGGATTTGAAGCTTGAGAGAAAAGTCCAGGGGAACGATGACCATAATTAAATTGACAAAATAGACAAGAAGGATTGTGATGGGGGTAGAGTTTGGCTAGAAGTGAGAGAGGTCATACAATCAGCTTTTCCTTGAATATGTTTCCTCCATTTAAACCAAAGTTTCCTTTTAAAAAGATCCTCATCATTGGGACACCTTTTTAAAAAGGGAATCTTGGCTTCAAGACCCCTTTTAAAGTGGGGTCCAAAGAGTTTAAATAGACCTGTCATTAACTGATAAAGTTAGTAAGTATATTAACAATCCCATTTTTCCATTGAGCGATGGTACAGATCCACTTCCTCTACCTCTCCCCTCCCCCCATCCGCTGTAGCCAACAACCTATAGAGGATCTACAGCAAGCCAGTCCTAACTTCCCGCTTGACTGTCCAAGCTCACCCATTGGGTGAGTTAGAGAGAGGAAGGGAAGAAAAGAGCAGTTCTTTCACCGCACGGAATCGTTTCACACTAGTTCACAATAACAACTTGCATTTATACGTTATGGTTATGCACGCACTATACGAGATGGCTGAAACTGCTGGTAGGTCTTCATAGTGAGGACACTCTGGACAGGATTTTCACTGGGCCGTTGAGGCGGAATTGGAGGCGTGTGGGGGGGTTAAAATCTCGAAATCGGGGGGCATGAACCCATCCCGCCCCCAACCCGCCTCCGTGCCAGTCTCAAAGGAGGCGGATACCCGACCTGCGCTGGGAGCCACCCCCCCGAGGTGGGAAGGGGATTAGTGCCAATTAACTGCCTGTTAACAGGTAGTTAACAGGCAGTTTTTAGCCGAATCCCTATTTTTATCCCTGAAGTGTGGGATTCCCGACGGCTCCAAACCACGCCAAGTTAGCGAGGCGGACCGTCGGGCTGAATGGCTTGGAGGGTTCGAGATGTCCAGTGTTCAGGTGAGTGATGAGTGCAGAGGTAAGTGTGTTTGGTGTGTGTAAAGTGTTTAAAGAAGTTTTACTTCCCTTTACAGCCTTCCTTCCTTCAGGTCTCGGGAGTCCCTCATCTCACCGGCACAGAAAGCAGAATGGCCGCGATCTGTCAAAAGTTGCAGCATTCAGCTTTCTGTTCTGGAGAGATCTCTAAATCAGCCTGAGAGGAAGGAATTAACTTAGTGTACAGATTGTCAGTGTTTGACAGCTTCAAAGAGCTGTCAAACACTGATATTTCATCTGTCAAAAGCTCTTGACAGATGAAATGTCAATCTGTGATGTCACCTGTTGCCGGGTGGCCCTTAATTGGGCTGCTGAGCCCGCTGGGCGGGCTCAACAAGGTCAATCAAGTGAAAATTGCGTGGGTTGGCCACAGCTCAATGGAGGCGGGACTACAACCCCGAAAGTTGTAGTCCCGCCTCCTACACGCCTCCAGTATCAAAATCCAGCCCTAAGAGTCAGCCATGTAATGTGGATTGAAGTCATGTATAGCCCAGATTACGTAAGGACGGCAGGTTCTCTTCCCTGGAGGACATTAGTGAACTGGTTTGGTACTTGGGGCAATCTAGCAATTTACATGATCAATTTTTCTGCTATCCCCAGGTTACCATTGAAATCAATTTCACAACTTGCCATGGTCAGACTATAAATTCACGAGTTCAGTACCGAAACCTCGACACTACTGTGCCCATCAAGTGTGAAACACGTGTAATTCACAAGTACCAGCCACACGAGCAGTTTACAAGTGGAATGAAAGTGGTAGTGGAGTTTGTATTAAACACGCACGTTCATGTGCTCCTGTGAATTTAGCAATCCAAAGTTCTTTTGTGCTGTGTAACAGTACAATCCAAATTGGGGGGTGTAGTTAATACTGAGGAAGACTGTGACAAAATACAAGAAGTCGTTAATAACCTTGCCGAATGGGTATGTAATTGGCAGATTAATTTCAAGATAGATAAGTGTGCGGTGGTGCATTTGGGTTGGAAGAATAAGGAGGCCACTTACTTCTCGGAAAATAAGAGTCTAAATGGGGTAGAGTAGCAGAGGGATCGGGGGGTACAAATTCACAAATCACTAAAAGTAACAATGCAGGTTAATAAGGCCATAAAAAATGCAAACAAAGCACTGGGGTTCATTTCTAGAGAATTAGAATTGAAAAGCAGAGAAGTTAAGTTAAGCTTGTGTAGAACCTCGGTTAGACCACTCCGATTACTGTGAACAGCTCTACTGTGAACAGCTCTACTCTCCATATTATAAAAAAGATATAGAGGCTATGGAGAAGATGCAAAAAAGATTTACGAGGATGATACCAGATCTGTAAGGTTAAACCTATCAGGAAAGACTGAACAGGCTGGGGCTCCTTACTCTAGGAAAAAAGAAGGCTGAGGAGCAACCTGATAGCGGGCTTTAAGATTATGAAGGGGTTCGATAAGGTAAACGTAAAGAAGATGTTTCCATTGCTGGGTGAGTTCAAAACTAGGGGCCATAAATATAAGATAGCCACTGATAAATCCAATAGGGAATTCAGTAGAAACCTCTTTACCCAGAAAGTGCTGAGACCGTGGAACTTGCTACCACAGGGAGTTATTGAGGCGAATAGTATAGATGCATTTAAGGGGAAGCTGGATAAACACTTGAGGGAGAGAGGAATAGAAGGATATGCTGATCGGGTGAGATGAAGAGGGGTGGGAGGAGGCTCGCGTGGAGCACAAACACTGGTATAGACCTGTTGGGCCGAATGGCCTGTTTCTGTGCTGTAATTCTATGTGACTAGGTCTTGGGATCTGTTTTCGGTTGGTAATATTCTGGTCTGGTGATGTCAAGGTTACTTTGCTTGGTGAAGTAAGTTGGTCAAATCTGGAGGGGGAAGGGGACCTTTAAAAGGCACAGCATAGCGTGTGGCTCATGACAGGGACTTTCAACTGGTTTTCACGTGTTAACTGCTTTTATTTCCAGTGCTATAGACCAACACTAATGAATATTTAATAAGGCGAATGGCGACTGATTTTCATGGGTTGTGTTTGGTGAATTCTCCAGTTTCTCTTTTCTGTGTCCCATTAGCCATCTCTAAGTGAACAAATTGGGACTAAAAGTCCCGTTCACCCATCGCCTCTGAGCTCGCTGATCTACATTGGCTCCCAGTCCAGCAATGCCGCGATTTTAAAACCCTTATCCCTGTTTTCAAATCCCTCTGTGACCTCACCCCCTCCCTATCTCTGTAACCACCTCCAGCCCTACATCCCTCCGAGATCTCTGTGCTCCTCCGATTCTGGCCTCTTGGCGCATCCCTGATTTTAATCGCCCCACCATTGGCGACTGTGCCTTCAGCTATCTAGGCCCTAAGCTCTGGAATTCCCTCCCTAAACCTCTCCGGCTCTCTCTTTAAGACACAGCTTAAAACCTACCTCTTTGAACCTTTTGGATCGGTGTCAAGTTTTGTTAGATTGCGCTCCTGTGAAGCGATTTGGGACGTTTTACTGCACTAAATGTGTTATATAAATGCAATTTGTTGGGGAAAAATCAGCTAGCGTTCACTCCTGAGCAGTGTTGGGTGAGAACAGGATCAGGTGTAATCCTCCCCTTGATTGAATGCCCTGCTGACGCTCACAGTCTAGGCTTTCAAATGAAGACTGGCCACTTGGGAAAAGTTAGGGAAGAGTGGCTATTTCTGATATAACTGTACCCAACAAAAGTCAGCACCATCAGGAGAGAAACTCAGGACAAATAAAACACTAAACATATGGGGCTGGAATTTGCTGGAAAAATAACTGCGTGTGAACGACGCACGACGTTATTAATGAGAAAATTCAGCCAGCAAGTTCGTTCAGGGGATTGAGAGGCTGTGAGTTGTAAATCTCCAGAACTTGCTGGTCGATTTACTCTGCTCCACCATTTGCTTCACACCATCGGCATTTCGCCCTTGCCCTCCCTGTTATTTTTTTTTAAGTTGCTGCATTTGCACATTAATTCCCTGTTAAACTTGCCACAGAAAGTTAAGTCTAGTAAGTAATAGCGTGAGTGCCTTTTTAATGGTGATAATTGTTCATGACTGCAAATCAACTTCACTGGCCCAGAAAGGAAACAATTTAAACTGTGGCGTCTCATCGCTTCAGGTAGTGAATTGTTGTTGGAGGTGTGAAATTAAAAAATAAATCTTGCTTTTCCTTGCTGTCACCTTTCTCTCTTAATCCAATCTTTCTTTCTGCACCTGATTAGACTCTAATTCGCCCAATTTCCTTCTCCATCGTCCCTCTGTTTCTTTCTCAATCCTGAAATCTCATTGGTTAAGGAGATAGACTGTTGGTCCCGCCGTTCACCGAGGTCCCAGATGCCCCGTTGCACTCGAGCCGAAGGGTGCAGGAAGAAAAATCTAACTACCGAATGGCGTGCACCGCATGATGCCCCACTCGAGCAAGATCCAACTCATTTACTTAGAATGGCACCGGCCAAACTCAGAGGAGAAATTCGGTTACGTCCCGTTTGTGGGCAGTAATCGAATTAGCGCCAGCCATTTAGCACCCGGTGCGGGAGTACCGCCCCGGCTGCTAAATTGGGCTTACCACCACAGCAAGGAAGCGGAGCGCTATCTCTGGAGCGCCACTTCCTCGCGGGGCAGTGTATGAGGCGCCGGAGCACTACGCGGCTGCTCCGCATAGCGCTGAAGCGTTTCATCACCCCTCCCCTTCCATTAAAGGGGAGGGACGCTGCGCACTCTGCAGGCCGTTTGACGGCCTCCACTAGCCCACCAGGGCGGCATGGTGCATTGGCCTCACCCCCGGCACCGAGACACAGTGCCGAGCTGCGTGATGGCGGCCACGGCCCTCGACAAGGGCCGCCACAAGGGGCCAACCTGGAGGTCAGCCAAAACAATGAGGCTTACCTTTTAATTACCGCCTCGCGAGCGGAGGTCGGCCTGGTTTGTGACCCGCAAGGCTGTCGCTGACATCGCCCGCAGCAGCTTCACGGGGCACAGCTGAATTTCTGCCGCGGGGCGGTAAGGGGTTGCAGCAGGGCGGTAAGGGGCTGCATGGCTCGGCAATGACGTCATCGCCGGTGGCGCAGCGCTGCGGGGGGCTACTGCCACCGCTAACCTCCTGCTGAATTTCGCGGGAGGCGTCAGTGGTGCCGTGCCTGGGCGCTCTGAGATTTGCGCCCCCGGGGGCGCTAACGAGAAGCGCAAACCAACTCAATTTTTCCCCCAAAGACTTTTGTATTTAAGATCAAGTTTTAATTCGAAATGAAAACGCTCTTAAACACACACATATAACTAGATAAAGAGCAATGAAATGGAGACCAGCACACGTTCCACCCAGAGTGGCGGCTGTAATTATTGCTTTGCAGAAACGACCTCTTCTTCTTAGGCAGTCCCTCGGAACCGAGGATGACTTGCTTCCACATTAAAAATGAGTTCTCAGGTGACTGATGAGTCCAATGCGGGACCTACAGTCTCTGTCACAGGTGGGGCAGACGGTGGTTGAAGGGGCGGGTGGGTGGGGTGCTTGGGTTGACGTGCGCTCCTTCCGCTGTTTGCGCTTGGCTTCCGCTTGCTCCCGGCGAAGAGGCTCGAGGTGTTCGGCGCCTTCCTGGATGCTTCTCCTCCACTTTGTGCGGTCTCGGGCCAGGGATTCCCAGGTGTCGGTGGGGATGTTACACTTTTTCAAGGAGGCTTTGAGGGTGTCCTTGAAGCGTTTCCTCTGCCCACCTGGGGCTCTCTTGCCGTGCCGGTGCTCCGAGTAGAGCGCTTGTTTTGGGAGTCTCGTTTCGGGCATGCGGACAATGTGACCCGTCCATCGGAGCTGATTCATACTTTGGTTCTGTCTTCACAAAAGAGGACACAAATAACCTCCCAGAGATGCCGGGGAACATAGGGTCTGATGAAAGGGTGGAACTGAAAGAAATCAGTATTTGTAGGGAAATGGTGTTCGGAAAATTGATGGGACTGAAGGCCAATAAATCCCCAGGGCCTGATAATCTACATCCCAGGGTACTTAAGGAAGTGGCCCTAGAAATAGTAGATGCATTGCTGGTCATCTTCCAGAACTCGATAGACTCTGGAACAGTACCCATGGATTGGAGGGTAGCTAATGTTACCCCACTATTCAAAAAAGGTGGTAGAGAAAAAGCGGGGAATTATAGACCGGTAAGCCTGACATCGGTAGTGGGGAAAATGCTAGAATCTATTATAAAAGATGTAATAGCAGAGCACTTGGAAAGCAGCGACAGGATCGGACAAAGTCAACATGGATTTACAAAAGGTAAATCATGCTTGACTAACCTACTGGAATTTTTTGAGGATGTAACTGGTAAAATAGATAAGGGAGAACCAGTGGATGTGGTGTATTTGGACTTTCAGAAGGCTTTCGATAAGGTCCCACATAAGAGATTAGCGTGCAAAATTAAGGCACATGGGATTGGGGGCAAGGTATTGACTTGGATAGAGAACTGGTTGGCGGACAGAAAGCAAAGAGTTGGAATAAACGGGTCGTTTTCCGAGTGGCAGGCAGTGACTAGTGGGGTACCGTAAGGATCGGTCCTAGGACCCCAGCTGTTCACAATATATATTAATGATCTGGACGAGGGAATTGGATGTAATATCTCCAAATTTGCAGACGACACAAAGCTGGGTGGGAGGGTAAGCTGTGAGGAGGATGTCGTGAAACTCCAGTACGATTTGGACAGGTTGGGTGATTGGGCAGAAACATGGCAAATGCACTATAATGTGGATAAATGTGAGGTTATCCACTTTGGTGGCAAAAACAGGAAGGCAGATTATTATTTGAATGGCAATAGATTGGGAGAAGGGGAAGTGCAAAGAGTCCTGGGTGTTCTTGTGCACCAGTCGCTGAAGGTAAGCATGCAGGTGCAGCAGGCGGTTAAGAAGGCAAATGGTATGTTGGCCTTCGTAGCAAGAGGGTTCGAGTACAGGAACAAGGATGTCTTGCTACAGTTGTACAGGGCCTTGGTGAGACCGCACCTTGAGTATTGTGTGCAGTTTTGGTCGCCTTACCTGAGGAAGGACGTTCTTGCCATGGAAGGAGTGCAGCGAAGATTCACCAGGCTGATACCTGGGATGGCAGGAATGACGTATGAGGAGAGATTGTGTCGATTGGGCTTATACTCACTGGAGTTTAGAAGATTGAGAGGGGATCTCATCGAAACCTATTGATATACCTATCAATTCCTCCAATAAAAGGCGAAGAGTTACGAAGGTGACTAAAGGTTTTTATTGACTAAATAACAGAGCCCACTCTCGTGGGTGATCCGATCCAAGCAGGAGGAATACCAGCCAGTCGCTCACCTTTATACCTGGCCTGGTGGGTGGAGCCAAGGCGGAGTCGGCAGTGGTCATCCCAGGTATAGCAGTGTGGCAAGAGGCGACCTCGTACCGTGATACAATAGTGGTCAGTGATACAGTTATAACGAACAGTGGTGAACAGTGCTAACTACTAACAGTGATACGATAGTGAACGTGGTTTACCACATTCACCCCTTGTTTAGAATTAAGTCCGGCGGGGTGAAGTGTACTACCAATTCTGGTAGGTCAGTCTGTCCGGAGGCTTCGTAAGCCTCTCCGATCGCCGCAGCGGTGGTGTTGCCTTATCCGGTGCTGGTGCCTTATCCGGTGTTGATGCTGGTGTTTGCGTGGTCGGCGAGGGCTCGTGGGGTTCCGGCATGCCGTCTACCTGGACTGAGGTTGGGGGGGGTGGTGGCGGTGTTTCCGGATCGGCTGAGGGTGCGAGGTCTCGTAGGGAGACAGTGTCCTCCCGCCCGTCTGGGTACGCCACGTAGGCGTACTGGGGGTTGGCGTGCAGGAGGTTCACCCTCTCGACCAGGGGGTCCGTTTTATGGGTCCTCACGTGTTTCCGCAGCCAGACCGGCCCCGGGGCGGTCAGCCAGGTTGGTAGAGTGGTTCCCGTAGTCGACTTCCTGGGGAAAACGAACATTCGTTCATGGGGGGTGGTGTTAGTGGCCGTGCAAAGTAATGACCGGATGGAGTGCAGCGCTGTCGGGAGGACTTCTTGCCAGCGGGAGGTTGGGAGGCCCTTAGACTTTAAGGCTAAGAGGACGGCCTTCCATACCGTCGCGTTCTCTCTTTCCACCTGACCGTTACCTCTGGGGTTGTAGCTGGTGGTCCTGCTTGCTGCAATACCTCTCTCTAGGAGGAATTGCCGGAGTTCCTCGCTCATGAAGGAGGAGCCCCGGTCGCTGTGTATATAGTTCGGGAACCCGAACAAGGCGAAGAGGGCATTCAGGCACTTAATGACCGTGCTACTGGTCATGTCGGGGCAGGGGAAGGCAAAGGGGAAACGGGAGTACTCATCAACGATGTTGAGGAAGTACACATTACGGTCAGAGGACGGGAGGGGCCCCTTAAAGTCGATGCTCAGGCGCTCGAAGGGGCGGGTGGCCTCGATCAGGCTTGCTCGGTCCGGCCTATAGAAGTGCGGTTTGCACTCCGCACAGGTCTGGCAGTTCCTGGTCATGGTCCTGACCTCCTCGATGGAGTAGGTCAGGTTGCGGGCCTTAATGAAATGGTAGAGTCTGGTGACTCCGGGGTGGCAGAGCTGGTCGTGGAGGGTCTGAAGCCTATCGATATGCGCGCTGGCGCATGTCATTCGTGAAAGGGCATCAGGGGATTCGTTCAGCTTGCCTGGCCGGTACAAGATCTCATAATCGTAGGTGGAGAGCTCGATTCTCCATCTCAAAATCTTGTCATTCTTGATTTTGCCCTTCAGCTTGTTATTAAACATGAAAGCCACCGAACGCTGGTCGGTGAGGAGGGTAAATCGTTTGCCTGCCAGGTAGTGCCTCCAGCGCCGTACTGCCTCCACGATCGCCTGGGCCTCTTTCTCGACCGACGAATGTCGGATCTCGGGGCCCTGTAGGGTCCTTGAGAAGAAGGCCACTGGCCTCCCCTCCTGGTTTAGGGTGGCGGCTAAGGCGAAGTCGGATGCGTCGCTCTCCACCTGAAAGGGGATGGACTCGTCCACTGCGTGCATCGTGGCCTTGGCTATGTCTCCCTTAATGAGGGAGAAGGCCGCGCACGCCTCCTCCGTGAGGGGGAAGGAAGTGGCTTTCAGGAGGGGTCTGGCTTTGTCCGCGTAATTGGGTACCCATTGGGCATAGTAGGCGAAAAGCCCCAGGGTTCTCCTAAGTGCTTTAGGGCAGTGGGGGAGGGGTAGCTCCATGAGGGGGCGCATTCTTTCTGGGTCGGGGCCGATGATTCCGTTCTCCACTACGCAGCCGAGGATGGCAAGGCGCGTGGTGTTAAACACGCATTTCTCCTTATTGTAGGTGAGGTTCAGCCGTTGGGCCGTACGGAGGAATTTCTCCAGATTCGCGTCATGTTCCTGCCGGTCGCGGCCGCAGATAGTGACGTTATCTAGGTAGGGGAATGTAGCCTGCAGTTCGTTCTGGTCAACCATCTGGTCCATCTCCCTTTGGAAGACCGAGACCCCATTAGTGACACCGAAGGGGACCCTAAGGAAGTGGTATAGGCGCCCATTCGCCTCGAAGGCGGTATACTGGCGGTCCTCAGGGTGGATAGGGAGTTGGTGGTAGGCCGACTTCAGGTCGATGGTCGAGAATACTTTATACTGTGCAATCTGATTGACCATGTCAGATATGCGGGGGAGGGGGTATGCGTCCAGCTGGGTATATCTGTTTATGGTCTGGCTGTAGTCGATGACCAGGCGGTTTTTATCGCCGGTCTTTACGACTACGACCTGGGCACGCCAGGGGCTGCTGCTCCCCTCGATAATGCCCTCTTTCAGGAGGCGCCGCACCTCAGAGCTAATGAAGGCTCTGTCCCCG
The DNA here is from genome assembly GCF_052327205.1 of Somniosus microcephalus. Lineage (NCBI taxonomy): Eukaryota > Metazoa > Chordata > Chondrichthyes > Squaliformes > Somniosidae > Somniosus > Somniosus microcephalus. The sequence goes on along the minus strand of NC_141007.1, from coordinate 74,793,034 downwards.
GCGCTATACCGCCTGCTCTTGGTAGCGACGGGTTTGCAGTCAGGGGTAAGGTTAGCAAACAGAGAGGGTGGCAGGACCTTGAGGGTGGAGAGGCTGCAGGTGTTACGCGGTGGGCGGTTTAACGTTTGCTGGTTGTTGACTGTGAGTGGGGGGAGGGGTCCACCGTATGCTAGGGTTACGCTTTGGAGGTGGGATTGGAAGTCCAGCCCTAGTAGGACGGCAGCGCAGAGATGGGGGAGGACGAGGAGTTTAAAGTTTTTATACTCCGTGCCCTTAACCGACAGGGTCACGACACAGTAGCCGCTGATGTCCGTGGCGTGGGACCTCGATGCCATCGAGATTCGGCTGCGCGTTGGTAGGACAGAGAGGGAGTAGTGGCTCACCGTGTCTGGGTGGATGAAGCTCTCCGTGCTTCCGCTGTCGAACAGGCAGGTCGTGGCGTGGCCGTTCACTTTGATGTCCATCATTGACTTGGACAGATGGTGCGGGCGGGCTTGGTCCAGGGTGACGGAAGCTAGTGTGTAGCTGAGCGAGTCGTTGTCATCTGCGGGCGAGGCGGTCGGGCGTGGTGAGTAAAATGGCGTCTCCCACGAGGTAGGGCCCCATGAGGCACTATTGGGGTCGGTTGCCTTAATCAAAGATGGCCGCCCCCATGACTCATGTGTGGGGATGCTGGCCTCAGTTGCCCTAAACAAAGATGGCCGCCCCCATGACTCATGTGTGGGGATGCTGGCCTCAGTTGCCCTAAACGAAGATGGCCGCCCCCATAGTTCGCATGCGGCACTGCTGGCCTCTGAGGATCCGCTCCTGCAGGCCTTGGAGAAGTGGCCTTTCTTCAGGCAGGTTTTACATATGGAGTTCTTGGCTGGGCAGCGCGACCTCGGGTGCTTCTCCTGGCCACAAAAAAAACAGCCGGCGGCCCGATCGCGGATGCCCGATGTCGGGGCCGGTGCCGGAGGTGGCGGGGCCGGTCGGGTCCGGGACGCCGACGCAGAGGTAGGTCCCGGGGGCGGCGCTGGGAAGGGTGCTGTGGTAGGGGTCGGGCCCGAGTCCCAGGGTCGCGAGCAGTACCTGGTGAATGCTTCCTGATCTTGGTGGGCCACTTCCAGGGAGATAGCGAGGGCTTCAGCTTTTTCCATGCTGAGGTCTTTAGCTTCCAGCAGTCTTTGCCGTGAGTACTCGGACCGTAGGCCTTTCAGGAATGCGTCGCGGATATTATCTTCAGTATTTTCGGCTGCCGACACCAATTTAAAGTCACAGTTCCTGGCGAGTGCATATAGCGCCTGTGAGAATTCGGCTACTGATTCTCCTGGCTGTTGCAGCCGTGATCTTAGGAGGTGCCTAGCGTACATGTAGTTTACCGGGGTCCGGTACTTCTGTTTCAGCAGGTTGATGGCGGTCTCGTAGGTAGTCATGTCCTCGATGAGAGTGTATACTCTCGGGCTCAGTTGTGCCTGCAGGACACTTAGTTTGGATGCCTGAGGGACGCTGGATTCTCTCAGGTATGATTCGAAGCAGACCAGCCAGTGTTTAAAGTCTGCGGCTGAGTTTGCTGCTCGTGGGTTCAGGTCCAGGTACGGCGGTCTGAGGGCTCGCAGCCAAGCTGGCTGGTGTGGCTGTGCTCCTGGGAGCTGCGCTGGTGGCTCCTCCGCCGGTTGTGACTCGTTGTCGGACATCATTAAATTTAGTCAATAAAATTGATATACCTATCAATTCCTCCAATAAAAGGCGAAGAGTTACGAAGGTGACTAAAGGTTTTTATTGACTAAATAACAGAGCCCACTCTCGTGGGTGATCCGATCCAAGCAGGAGGAATACCAGCCAGTCGCTCACCTTTATACCTGGCCTGGTGGGTGGAGCCAAGGCGGAGTCGGCAGTGGTCATCCCAGGTATAGCAGTGTGGCAAGAGGCGACCTCGTACCGTGATACAATAGTGGTCAGTGATACAGTTATAACGAACAGTGGTGAACAGTGCTAACTACTAACAGTGATACGATAGTGAACGTGGTTTACCACACCTATAAAATTCTGTCAGGCCTGGACAGACTAGATGCAGGAAAGATGTTTATGATGGCCGGGGAGTCCAGAACCAGGGGTCATAGTCTAAGGATAAGGGGTAAGCCATTTAGGACTGAACTGAGGAGGAATTTCTTCACCCAGAGAGTGGTGAACCTGTGGAATTCTCTGCCACAGAGGGCGGTGAAGTCCAGTTCATTAAATATATTCAAGAAAGAGTTGGATATATTTCTTAAGGCTAAAGGGATCAAGGGATATGGGGAGAAGGCAGGGACAGGGTACTGAATTTGGATGATCAGCCATGATCTCAATGAATGGCAGAGCAGGCTCGAAGGGCCGAATGGCCTACTCCTGCTCCTATCTTCTCTGTTTCTATGATTGAGCATGGTCAAAGCTTCGAAGCTGGGGACGTTGGCCTGAGCAAGAACACTGACGTTGGTGCGCCTATCCTGCCAATGGATTTGCAGGATCTTGTGGAGGCAGCGTTGGTGGTACCTCTCCAGTGCTTTGAGGTGCCTGCTGTACATGGACCATGTCTCTGAGGCATACAGCAGGGCGGGTATCACTGCTGCTCTGTAGAACATGAGCTTAGTGCTGGGTTTGAGGTCCTGGTCTTCAAACACACTCTTCCTCAGGCGACCGAAGGCTGCACTGGCACACTGAAGGCGGTTTTGGACTTCATCGTCGACGTCTGCCCTTGTTGACAGTAGGCTCCTGAGTTATGGAAAGTGGTCCACGTTGTCCAAGGCCTTGTCATGGTATTTGATAATCGGGGAGCAGTACTGTGTGGCGGGGGCAGGTTGGTAGAGGACCTTTGTCCTACGGATGCTTAGTGTAAGGCCCATGCTCTCGTACGCTTCGGTGAAGTTGTGGACAATGGTGACCTGCACCTTTAAATGGCAACTTCAAAATCTCGTTGCATTTTATCACTGCTTTTAAGATGAAAGTGGACTGAACAATCGGCCCAAGGTTTATGCCTCTGGGTTAAATGTCGAGAAGTATTTTTAATCTATCTTGTGACCCGGGGGGAAAGAAATGGGTCACTGTTTAATCCTTTTTGCACAGCAGCGATGGTGATCTTGTTTTCTTTGGTTAAGTGTTTTTTGTTTTGTTTTTGTGGTTAAGGGTATTTCCCTTCGGTTTTCTCTGCAGTAAGTCTGGCGCCTCCTCATTACCACAAGAGATAGTTGTGGAATGAAATCTTCTCTTCCCCGCTCCCCTCATTTTTCCCTCTTCCCTGCTCTGCTCTTTCCTGCGGAAGAACTGATATCAGGAATAATCTCTTCACCCAATGAGTAACCAACACTTGGAGTAGACTCCGGGGTAGAGTGCTGTCGGCGAGACACTTGGATGCTGTGAAGTGGGGAACTGTAGGTTTTAATTTCTGCACAGACAAGTTAACTTGGGCCAAATGGCCATCCTTATCTATATTTATCCTGTGAGCTGTCAGAGCCTCTGTCTGCTGAAGTACATTAAGGAGGGTGATCACAGGCTCCTGCTCCATGGAGTGCCACCTGCCAGCCGGGTCCTAGTTGTGTATGGAAGGATGGCAGAAGGCTCTCGCACCAGAATGGTACAGTGCCATATCTACCAATCCCCATCACATTCGAAGCAAGAATCGAATTGAGAGAGAGATTTCAAACTAAAAGTCAGTGACCCCAGTCCGGTGAACCCAGTGTCTCCCCAGTTGAGACCTGACAAAAGCTGCTAGTGGGAGGGAGGCTCGCTCTCTTCCTCTCTCTCTGTACAATGAATTTCTATTTTCACACAGCAAGATCTCAAACCAAAGTGATATGAATGAACAGTTAATGATTTTTTTTGGTGGTACAGTATTAGTTGAGGAGACCAGGAGAGCTGTCGGCTCCTCTTTGAATAGCCCAATGGGATCTTTATCATCCATCAGGACATGTGGACAGGGCCTTGGTTTAACACCTTCCCAATGGATAGCACTGTTGGCCCCGATTATGCTCCCGTTCTGGAGTGGGACTTGAATGCATAATCTTGTGTCAGGGAAAGAAAAAACAGTGTGAGGAAGGAATAGAGCAAGACTAATTAAGTCATGTCTTCAAAACACTTTTGAAGTGTAGTCACTGTTGTAATGTAGGAAACGCAGCAGCCAATTTGCACACAGCAAGCTCCCACAAGCAGCACCGTGATAATGACCAGTTGATTTATTTTTGGTGATAATTGGTTCAGGGGCGAATAATTGGTTCAGGGACCAATATTTGCCCAGGACACCGGGGATAACTCCCCTGCTCTTCAGATAGTGCCATGGGATCTTTTACATCTACTTGAGAGAGCAGACAGGGCCTTGGTTTAATATTCCATCGGAAAGACGGCACCGCTGACAATGCAGCACACCCTCCGCACTGCACTGGGAGTGTCAGCCTAGATTTTGTGCTCAAGTCTCTGGAGTGGGTCTTGAACCCACAACCTTCTGACTCAGAGGCGAGAGTGCTGCCCACTGAGCCCTGGCTGGCACTTGTTGATTTAAAGATAGATAAACAGCTTGTCAAAAATACAGGAGAAGGGCCAGGGGATTGGGGGGATTTGGGTTCTTTAGCATATAGACAACAGCCTCCTGGTTTTCAAGCTCCTGAATGCCTGAGTTGAGCTGTACTTGAAACAATTTCAAAGGAAGTGAGTGTATTGATCACTGATCGCTGTGGCAACAGGTTCAGACACACTAGACCTTGAACTAAAGTACTGGCTTTGTGATTCAACATTGCTTTTCCTCCTCGGGCCCCCCTCTGAAGGTGCTAACTTTGGCTGTGGTATGGGACCACGTGCCAATGGCTGGTCTTTGTCAATGACCCCCCGGATAATATGTGTTGATCGGTCACTCGACTATGGAAGGCGGCTTCACCATTGAGTCAAATCTCGCCGTCTTCACCATTGAGTCAAATCTCGCCGTCGCCGGATCCCATTCTCTCCCTTCATGTTTTCCTGATGTAAGCATACCTCTTTGTGCTGATAAGCCCCTGAACAAGTCAGCAAGTGTGGCGCACGACACAAGATTCCAGGATTCGGTGGGAGGTCTTTCCAATGGAGCACAAATTGATTGATGAAATATTGATCGAGACCGGGCAAAGCGTCCCTAAAGGAGTGCAGACATTGGGAGCTGTCAGATGCCCATCCAAAAATAGGAATCTTCCTTGCGGTCTGCCTTAAAGGAGCGGGGGCGGGGGGGGAGGGACACGAAAACAGCTGCTCACTCTCCGAGCGTGTAAACTACACGGCAGTTGATAACTTCAAGTGGGCACAGAGGGGGAGGCGGCTCTACTTCGCGGCCAGATTTTGGGGGTGGGGGGAGGTTGGTTCGGTGCGGCTGTGCCAGGGTTTTGCCCATGTCGGGTTGCATCAGTACGACAAGTTTTTAGCTGGTAGGGCAGTAAGGTACTGGGCAACTGAACCGAGTCATAAAATGCAAGAAGCGAATGATAGATCAAATCAATGATGCAAACAAGTCAAGGTCCCTGCGGTATCCGTTGGGTGAAAAACAGAGGGAGGTAGACAGGGAAAGGTTTAACCCTCACTTGTCACGGGGAGTTATTTCTCTGTCTCTTTTGCTCTCCTGCTCGCTCGCACTCTCTTTGAGTATCTTTCTCTATCTCTCCGAGTCGCTCTATCTCTCCTGTGCGCTCTCTTTGAGTCCCCCTCTCTGTGTTTGTCTCTCACTCTCTCATCTGCATGTGTCTCTCCTTTTTTCTTTCACTGACATAGGGGGAGGGGGAGGAAATCATCCAGGATTCCTGCCCCTGCTCACAATGCAGTGACACCTGCAGGAAAGCCAGGTGTGTGGATGTTGGGTGAAGGCAGGATTGGACTTGACTTTGACCGAAACGCCTGCCAGCACTCGGGACCGCAAGTCTTGTCCTTTTTAGGGGAGACCAGAACTGGGGGCCATAAATATAAGATAGTCACTAATAAATCCAATAGGGAATTCGGGAGAAACTCCTTTACCCAGAGGGTGGTGAGAATGTGGAACTCGCTACCACAGGGAGTGGTTGAGGTGAATAGTATAGGTGCATTTAAGGGGAAGCTAGATAAGCATAGAGTCATAAAGTTATACAGCACAGAAAGAGGCCCTTCGGCCCATCGTGTCCACGCTGGCCATCAAGCCCTGTCTATTCTAATCCCATTTTCCAGCACTTGGTCCGTAGCCTTGTATGCTATGGTGTTTCAAGTGCTCATCTAAATGCTTCTTGAATATTGTGAGGGTTCCTGCCTCTACCACCCTTTCAGGCAGTGAGTTCCAGATTCCAACCACCCTCTGGGTGAAAAAGTTTTTCCTCAAATCCCCTCTAAACCTCCTGCCCCTTACCTTGAAACTATGCCCCCTGGTTATTGACCCCTCTACTAAGTGGAAAAGTTCCTTTCTATCTACCCTATCTATGCCCCTCATACTTTGGCACACCTCAATCAGGTCCCCCCCTCAGCTTTCTCTGCTCTAAGGAAAACAACCCCAGCCTGTCCAGTCTCTCTTCATAGCTGAAGCGCTCCAGCCCAGGTAACATCCTGGTGAATCTCCTCTGCACCCTCTCCAATGCAATCACATCCATCCTATAGTGTGGCGACCAGAACTGCACACAGTATTCCAGCTGTGGCCTAACTAGCATTTTGTACAGCTCCATCATAACCTCCCTGCTCTTATATTCTATGCCTTGGCTAATGAAGGAAAGCATCCCATATGCCTTTTTAACCACCTTATCTACCTGTCCTGCTGCCTTCAGGGATCTATGTACATGCACACCAAGGTCCCTCTGATCCTCTGTCCTTCCTAGGGTCCTACCATTCATTGTGTATTCCCTTGCCTTGTTAGTCCTCCCAAAATGCATCACCTCACACTTTTCAGGGTTAAATTCCATTTGCCACTGTTCTGCCCATCTGACCAACCCGTCTATATCGTCCTGTAGCCTGAGGCTTCCCTCCTCGCTGTTTACCACTCCACCAATTTTTGTGTCATCTGCGAACTTACTGATCATGCCTCCTACATTCATATCTAAATCATTAATGTACACTACAAGCAGCAAAGGACCCAACACCGATCCCTGCGGTACACCACTGGACACAGGCTTCCAGTCACAAAAACAACCTTCGACCATCACCCTCTGCCTCCTGCCACTAAGCCAATTTTGGATCCAATGTGCCAAATTGCCATGCGGGACTTTGTCAAAAGCCTTACTAAAGTCCATGTAGACTACATCAACTGCACAACCCTCATCCATGCACCGAGTCACCCCCTCAAAAAATTCAATCAAATTGGTTAGACATGATCTCCCCCTGACAAAGCCATGCTGACTGTCCTTGATTAATCCTTGCCTCTCCAAGTGGAGACTAATTCTGCCCCTCAGAATTGTTTCCAATAATTTCCCTACTACTGATGTTAGGCTCACTGGCCTGTAATTCCCTGGTTTATCCCTACTACCCTTCTTGAATAATGGTACTACGTTAGCTGTCCTCCAGCCCTCTGGCACCTCCCCTGTGGCCAGAGAGGTTCTAAAAATTTGTGTCAGAGCCCCTGCAAACTCCTCCCTTGCCTCTCTCAGCAGCCTGGGATACATCTCGTCAGGGCCTGGGGATTTATCCACTTTTAAGACCGCTAAAACTGCTAGTACCTCCTCTCTCTCAATACTAATTTGTTCAAGTATATCACAATCCCCCTGCCTGATTTCTATGCCTACGTTGTCATTCTCCATAGTGAACACAGATGCAAAATATTCATTTAAAACCTCAACTACATCTTCCGGCTCTGCACACAGATTGCCACTTTGGTTCCTAATGGGCCCTAATCTTTCCCTGGTTATCCTCTTGCCCTTAATATATACTTATATAAAACACCGTGGGATTTTCCTTTATTTTGCCTGCCAGTGTTTTTTCATGCCCCCTCTTCGCTCTCCTAATTTCTTTTTTAAGCACATGAGGGAGAGAGGAATAGAGGGTTACGCTGATAGGGTGAGATGAAGAGGAGTGGGAGGAGGCTCGTGTGGTGCATTGTTAATGTCACTTAACCTTTCCTGAATTGTTGAGCAAAATGGCGGATGTTGTTGAAGTGATTGCGCATTATTGAAGGTGATGCCTCCCTCTGAACTCCTTTCTCTCTGACCCTCCCCATTTCCTGCCTCGTCCTTTCCCAACCTGGTGAATGTCCTCTATCTCAGGCCTCTGCCGGGCTGCGAAGTGACAGCTCTCCGTCGCTCAGCTCTCTCCTCACTGGCTACCTGCGGTGGCCTCGCTGAGATCGCGTGTGAGCAAACGCAGATCTCACCGTTTCACGCCGCGTAGCACTGATGCTGGACAGGTCCGTGTAAGTTACTGTTTTTTGTCCTCTTCTCCCCCCACCCCCCCACACCGCTTTTGCCCCATTTATAGAAACAAAGATAGGAGCAGGAGTAGGCCATTCGGCCCCTCGAGCCTGCTCCGCCATTCAATGAGATCATGGCTGATCATCCAAATTCAGTATCCTGTCCCTGCCTTCTCGCCATATCCCTTGATCCCTTTAGCCTTAAGAAATATATCCAACTCCTTCTTGAATATATTTAATGAACTGGCCTCCACTGCCTTCTGTGGCAGAGAATTCCACAGGCTCACCACTCTCTGGGTGAAGAAATTCCTCCTCATCTCAGTCCTAAATGGCTTACCCCTTATCCTTAGACTATGACCCCTGGTTCTGGACTCCCCTGCCATCGGAAACATCCTTCCTGCATCTAGTCTGTCCAGGCCTGACAGAATTTTATAGCTTTCGATGAGATCCCCTCTCAATCTTCTAAACTCCACTGAGTATAAGCCCAATCGACACAATCTCTCTTCATACGTCATTCCTGCCATCCCAGGTATCAGCCTGGTGAATCTTCGCTGCACTCCTTCCATGGCAAGAACGTCCCCAGCCCTCAGCAGATGTCCTGCCCAGTAACCAGCTGCTGAAAGACACTCCAGCGTTTAAGCCCTTTCCCTCTCCGCAACCACCTAACCGTCCCCTTACCTCGCCTGAAAATCCAACACAGATCACAAAAACAACAACAACTTGCATTTATATAGCGCCTTTAACATAGTAAAACCTCCCCAAGGCGCTTCACAGGAACATTATCAAACAACATTAGACACCAAGCCTCATGAGATATTAATGAGGTCGGTTTTAAGGAGCGTCTTAAAGGAGGAGAGAGAGGCGGAGAGGTTTAGGGAGGGAATTCCAGAGCTTAGGGCCCAGGCGGCTGAAGGCACGGCCGCCAATGGTGGAGCGAAATGAGTGGGAGGGTCCGCAAGAGGCCAGAATTGGAGGAGCACAAATTGGGAACGTTTTTTAAAAAAGTTAACATTTAATAAACATTTCACTAATGTAACCCACAAGACCAGCAGATTGGCTCGCAGCGAGCTCAGTCCCGGATAGCAACTCGGATTTTCTCTGGACTGGGCCGTTCTTTTCTGGGGTTTTTTCCTCTAAATCCATGATTGTTGTGCTAAGTGTTTTAAGCGGAAAGCTTCTGAGAAACTTCCGGAAAGAATAAAAATCCCTCTGATGATTTTATTTTTAATAAACTGGCTAAATAGTGATGCGCAATGTCTCAAAATTCACCCCTGTACATTTTAGTAACTAGTCACCGTCCTTGGGCAACACATGAAACCTGTGGCACCATTTCAAATCCGGATAGGCAGAACCCTAAAATATCTACGGGTTTTTGCTGATTGTCGTCCTGTGTCCAGCACCTTTTATATAATTTTTTTTTCTTGTGTGAAGTGCAACGTTCCTTTCAGATATGGGAGTGCTTGTTTAAAATATAAAGTCCTTGCGCTGAAACAAAATGTTTGTTGGTGCTTTGGAGTGAGGCAGCAAGACGTTGGAAGCAAGCAGAAAGAGATGTTGTTTGTGCTTGGAGAGCGAGCAAGAGAGCTGGTCACATGGCCCTTGCATGTGAGGTGCATGAGTGCGTGGAAAATTACTGGAACACCAGGCTCCATGTTCAGTGCAGACACGAGGAGAGTTCAGTTAGCAGCAGGCCACTCGGAGCCCCGCTTCCTCCCCTTCAAACAGGCGCTGTCCGTGTTGGGAAGCCGTTCGTGCACACGTGTCGCAGAGGCACCATTCGTTCTGCTCACGTGTTGACTTTATGTGGAGTGACTGACGCCCCCGCCCCCCCCCCCACACACTTTTTTGGCGGGGGAGGGTAGGGGCTTTCCTTCCCAAGGTGCCCCGTTAATGGATTTTATTTGATGCCCAGATTTGTGGGTAGTGATGAGGGGAGAGGACCCTGTCACTCTCCAGTTTGATGCGCTGAGGGCTAACTGCAGCAATCCCCTACGGGCACCCCCTGCAAAATTCAGCTAACTCGACACAGGCCAGGTACAGGCACTGGGATCTTGCTGCTCGATATCCGGAACTATGGGGGCAGGGGAAGTACTGTATAAATTTTTTAATGTTTAATTACATTTTCCCCATCCACATGCGGTAATATATGCGGACAGTAAACAGTGAGTGCCCTGTGCTGAACGGAACAGACAACCGGTGTTAAAATCACTGCATTCATTTAAATATAAACAGAGAGAGGGAGGGAGGGAGGCTGACAGTGGGGTCTGTCACCCTGCCTGGTGTTCATTGGATTAACTGTTAAAGGGAGAGAGTGGAGGGGGTGCACACTGAAATTAAAATACCCGGCCCCCAAAAAAGATTGGGAGAAAGTCATAAAAAATCCCTGATAGGAGATGTTCCCGAATGTTCACCCCAACCCACACAGTCCATGCTGGCTCAGGTGAAATAGCTGACAACACTATTGTTGGTTTGGTATCTTTCTTGGTCCCGAGTATCCTGACTTACACCAAGTCTCGTTCACTCATCGCCCCTGTGCTCGCTGACCTACATTGGCTCCCGGTCTGGCAGTGCCTCAGTTTTAGTTCTCATCCTTGTCTTCAAATCCCTCGATGGCCTCGCCCCTCCCTAGCTCTGTAACCTCCTCCAGCCCCACAACCCCCCAAGATCTCTGCGCTCCTCTAATTTGGCCTCTTGCACATCCCCGATTTCCATCGCTCCACCATTGGTGGCCGTGCCTTCAGCTGCCTGGGCCCTAAACTCTGGAATTCCCTCCCTAAACCTCTCCGCCTCTCTTCCTTTAAGAGGCTGCTTAAAACCTTCCTGTTAGACCAAGCTTTAGGTCACCCTGTCCTAATATCTCCTCATGTGGCTCGGTGTCAAATTCTGTCTAATTACACTCCTGTGAAGCGCCTTGGGAGGTTTTACTACATTAAAGGCGCTATATAAATACAAGTTGTTGTTGTTGAGTGGAAATCCTGACACAGGAACCCAACTCAGCAGCTCATCGCCCTCTGGGACACGAGCTCCTGCTTTCTCCTCCCAGAGGAAGGTTTCCATTTAAAGAAGTAATTCAGAAAACAACAATGCTCTGGGGAGGGATGAAAGGGTTTCATGCAAACACCGAACAGACCAAACAATAATAAGCTTTTTAATTCAAAAATGTCCTCTTCCCCCCCCCCCCCCCCCCCCCCCACCGACTGATACAATCAACACTCGACTTGCACAGGGGTGCTCTGACATGAGCACCATTTCTATCTTGTCTGCGTTTAGTTCGATTTACGATCTATTTCAGTGCTGTTTTAGGTTCTGGCTGGGCAGCTCACAGTGCACAGATCCCAGCTTCGATTTCCCCATGTGTGCTGGGTTAACTGAACTCGATCAGGGCGGCAGTAGGGGTGATATAATTAGCAGCCTTAAAATCCGTGGGCCAGGGAGGAGAGGGGGGAAATCAGCCAGGTTTCCTGCTGCTATCCTGTGACACCCCACTCTTTCCAACTGGGGGAAGGTTGTGTGCGTGTGCACGTTCATAGAAGACAGAATCACGCTCGGCTGTGATGCGTTTCAAGTCGAATAGCCTGCTGGTACTCGGGGGCAGATTTTCAACTTGCCACCCACGGCATCTGTAACAGGCAGACCGATCACCATGCCAATTATACCCAGGGAGCAAGTTAGCCCTTGCTGTCTAGGTCCAAGGACTAGCCACTTGGGGGTGGGGTACTTAAAGCGTAGAAATGCAACAACAACAAAACATGCATTTCCTTTATAGTGCATTTATATAGCGCTGCTTCACAGGAGTGATTATCAAACAAAATTTGACACCAAGCCATATTAGGAGGTGACCAAAGGCTTGGTCAAAGAGGGAGGTTTTAAGGAGCGTCTTAAAAGAGGAGAGAGAGGCGGAGAGGTTTAGGGAGGGAATTCCAGAGTTTAGGGCCCAGGCAGCTGAAGGCACGGCCGCCAATGGTGGAGCAATTAAAATTGTGGATGCTCAAGAGGTCATAATTGAAAGAGTGCAGAGATCGTGGAGGGTTGTAGGGCTGGAGAAGGTTACGGAGATAGGGAGGGGCGAGGCCTTGGAGGGATTTGAACACCATTTTAAAATCAAGGCGTTGCTGGACTAGTAGCCAATGTAGATCAGTGAGCACAGGGGTGATGGGTGAATGGACTTGGGCAGCAGAGTTTTGGATTAACAGTCAGTAACACAGGGCACTGAGGGGAGGGGTTACTGAGTGACAATGTGAGGGAGCTGGATTAACATCAGTAGAAATACAGTCAGTAACACAGGGCACTGAGGGGAGGGGTTACTGAGTGACAGTGTGAGGGAGCTGGATTAACATCAGTAGGGGTACAGTCAGTAACACAGGGCGCTGGGAGGGGTTACTGAGTGACAGTGTGAGGGAGCTGGATTAACATCAGTAGAGATACAGTCAGTAACACGGCGCTGGGGGAGAGGGGTTACTGAGTGACAGTGTGAGGGAGCTGGATTAACATCAGTAGAGATACAGTCAGTAACACACGGCGCTGGGGGAGAGGGGTTACTGAGTGACAGTGTGAGGGAGCTGGATTAACATCAGTAGAGATACAGTCAGTAACACACGGCGCTGGGGAGAGGGGTTACTGAGTGACAGTGTGAAGGAGCTGGATTAACATCAGTAGAGATACAGTCAGTAACACAGGACACTGAGGGGAGGGGTTACTGAGTGACAGTGTGAGGGAGCTGGATTAACATCAGTAGAGATAGTCAGTAACACAGGACACTGAGGGGAGGGATTACTGAGTGACAGTGTGAGGGAGCTGGATTAACATCAGTAGAGATACAGTCAGTAACACACGGCGCTGGGGGAGAGGGGTTACTGAGTGACAGTGTGAAGGAGCTGGATTAACATCAGTAGAGATACAGTCAGTAACACACGGCGCTGGGGGAGAGGGGCTACTGAGTGACAGTGTGAGGGAGCTGGATTAACATCAGTAGAGATACAGTCAGTAACACAGGGCGCTGGGGGAGAGGGGTTACTGAGTGACAGTGTGAAGGAGCTGGATTAACATCAGTAGAGATAGTCAGTAACACAGGACACTGAGGGGAGGGGTTACTGAGTGACAGTGTGAGGGAGCTGGATTAACATCAGTAGAGATAGTAACACAGGACTCTGGGGGGAGGGGTTACTGAGTGACAGTGTGAGGACATGGGGCATACTAATCTAGAGTGTTTCAGGTTCAACCATGTGTATACTAATCCAGCTCTTCCATGGCTGGGTGAATCTTATTTCTGTCATCTCTCTGTCTGGTGATGTTCCACTCCGATCGGTTTGTTAATCAGTGATCAGCCTTGTTGCAGTTGCTGTAATACATACTCCCTCATGTGGTGGAACTTTGTAACATCAGGAACACTGATCTGCGCAGGCTGCAAGCCCTGTACAATTTTTACTGTAATTACATAGATTTACATAGAATCTACAGCACAGAAACAGACCATTCGGCCCAGCTGGTCCATTGCCGGTGTTTATGCTCCACTTCATCTCACCCATCAGCATATCCTTCTATACCTTTATCCTTCAAATGCTTATCTAGCCTCCCCTTAAATGTATCTATACTATTCGCCTCAACCACTCCCTGTGGTAGCGAGTTCCACATTCTCACCACTCTCTGGGTAAAGAAGTTTCTCCTGAATTCCCTGTTGGATTTATTAGTGACCGTCTTATACTTATGGCGCCTAGTTCTGGACTCTCCCACAAGTGGAAACATCTTCTCTACACCTACCCCATCAAACCCTTTTCATAATCTTAGACCTTGATCAAGTCACTACTTTATTGAAAAGGAAGAGCCGTTGACACAGTTCTTTGAGCCCCCCTCACCACTCACTGCGATGGACTCTTTCAAAGTTCCTCACTGCTTGTTCGTGCGTCCGGCCTCGCTGCTGGTTGCTCGCAGTTCCCTTCCACTTATCTGGATCTTCTCCACTCACTCAGGTGCACACAACCTTGCCAGTTACAGCAGAAGGCGGGATCTAGGGAAAGAGAAGGAAGGTGTGGCTTGTTCAGCTCCACGCCATAATCCACAGGTTCCTTGGTCCAATTCTCAGGGATAAAAGTACCAGCCCCTGGAGTTAAACTGGATCACATGTGATTTTGAGAAGGCAGAAGCCGCGCTCAGGGAACTCGATCTGTTCATTTACAGTTTGGAAGGGAGCCTCTCTTACCCAGAATAGTGGCAGTTTTTTAAATTCATTCTTGGGATGTGGGCATCACTGGCAAGGCCGGCATTTATTGCCCATCCCCTAGTTGCCCTGAGAAGGTGATGGTGGGTCTTCTTGAACCACTGGTATCGGTTTGATACAACTGAGTGGCTCGCTAGGCAACTTCAGAGGGAAGTTAAGAGTCAGCCGTGTTGGTGTGGGACTGGAATCACACACGGGTCAGACCGGGTAAGGACGGAAGGTTTTCTGCCTTAAAGGACATGTGTGAACCAGTTGGGTTTTTACGACAATCTGATAGCTTGATGGTCACTTTTACTGGTACCAGTTTTTTATTTCCAGATTTTAAAAACTGAATTCAAATTCTCAAGCTACCCCTGGTGGGATTTGAACTCGCAATCTCTGGGTTATTCGTCCAGTAACAGAACTGCTTCACTACCCGTATCCTATAAACTGCTGCTTGTGAACTGCTCTTATTGGCACAATGTGGGGTCATTTTGGTGGCCCTACGGTTGGCAGCTTAGTCCAGACTGGTCAGTATAGCTCAGGTCGTTGCTGCTACCTGTGATGCGAGACTGTCGTTGCTCATTAGACGGGAGGGCCCAGTGCAGTTACTGTAGGTGTGGATTTACTCCCTTCTCTGTTAATTACAAGGCTCTATACTTGCCGAGAGCCATCTGGCAGCCGGTTGCATTAAAGGGCTCCAGAGGCTGGGATTCCCATTTTACTCCTTCCCAGGTTTTCTCCTTCCTCTTCTAAAGGCATTGCCTTCTGCCAATCTTCAGGCGCGAGATTAAACAGTGAGTGTCAGCGGGTGAGTTCTTAACTGAGCCCAATTGAGGTGCCAGCTGTGGCTCAATGGGCAGCGCTCTCGCCTTTGAGTCAGAATGTTGTGGGTTCAAGTCCCACTCCAGAGACTTGAGCACAAAAATCTAGGCTGACACTCCAGTGCAGTACTGAGGGAGTGCTGCACTGTCGGAGGTATCGTCTTTCAGATGAAATGTTATACCGAGGCCCCGATTGCTTTCTCAGGTGGACGTAAAAGGCCCCACGGCACTATTTGATAGAAGAGCAGGGGAGTTAGCCCCGGCGTCCTGACCAATATTTATCCCTCAACCAACATCACTAAAAACAGATTATCTGGTCATTATCACATTGCTGTTTGCGGGACCTTGCTGTGCGCAAATTGGTTGCCGCCTTTACTACATGACTACAGTGACGTAGTACTTCATTGGCTTTGGGATATCTTGAGGTCATGAAAGGTGCTATATAAATGCAAGTCTTTAATTCTGTCCCATCACACGCACTTTCTGATGGGATACCAAATTGGAGCAGGAGCCTTGGCTGACTCCTTTTCCCAGGCACACCGAGGCTAATTGATATTCCCCTAAGTTAGGCCAAGATCTGAACCTGGCTCAGTACCACACAGGTTAGTGCAGTGTTGAACAGCTCCGGGACTTTTCAAACACCGCCGCAGGCTGTTTCGCAAACTATTATTGAGCAGAACAGAATGTGATGTTAAAAACACAGAGTAATTGAGGTAATGGAGGATCAGATTAACAAACTAAACTGTAAATAGATTCAGCACAAAACAGACAAGTCTTCACCCCAGCCTGCATCAATAAGAGCCAGGACACAGTGTAATGTCGCTACTTGTGTGTCTGCGACGGTTCACAGCTGTATCCGGCCCCAGTGAAATTACCGGCCTTATTAAGAGTGCCGTAAACCCGAATAACGTTGTTAAAACTTAAGAATGGAAATTTTGATTCAAGATTGTTCAAATAAAGGTTTCGCTTTTTGGTTTTGGGTGAAAATATAGGCCTCCCTGTCCCCTCCCACCTTGGTACCTTCCCCCATCTTGTGGCACTGAGCAGGAGGGTCCCATGTTCAATCCCCGGTCCATGTTCGGTTAACTAGGGGCCGGGTTTCCGCTTGTTATATCGGATCGGGGAATTTTAAACGTAAGTGAGTTGCGCCCAAAACCACTTGCGCTCGTGTTTTCCATGCTCTTTTACACTGGTTCGGAAATCGCTCGAAGTGGGCCCTACTGACAAACTGGGTGCACCCCCGGGTCGAAATAGTGGGGATGGATGTTTCCGCCGATTGCGTCCGTTCGGGCGGGGTCGTCAAATTGTGCTTGTTTTTTTCCGCCGCTACCATTCAAATTATGCATTAACAAATTTAAATTAATTTAAATCAATCAGATCAATGCTCTTAAGGCAGGGCACATGGCAGCAAAAGGTTTGCAGGGAGAGAGAGAGAAAAGTGTCCTTAGCTTTTGATCTTCAGCCTCGCTCTGAAGAAAAATGTTTTCGGTGGTTTTTATCGGACCATTCCCCAAATACTTCAGGTCCGATCGGCTCCGTCTCCAGTTACTAATTGATTATGCTCGTTAACGCAGCTCTGTTGCGCTGATACACGGGGATTTTAACGCTTGGGATTATGCAAATGAGCTTGGGCCGAAACATGAAGCATAACTGCAGATCAGAAAAACCGCGCAATTTGGGTGCAATTCCCTGATTGCGCCCAGAGCAGAAACTTGACCTCCTCATCACAGCCAGGATGGAGCTCCAGCTGTCCTTGGCACCCCTCGGGTAGGGTGGGGGCAAGAATCAGCCAGATCCCCTGCTCCCAATCCCTAACCAGTGACCCCTTCTGAAAATCGAGAGTGTGTGTGTGTGGAGTTAGGTCACAGATCAGCCATGATCTCATTGAATGGCGGAACAGGCTCGAGGGGCTGAATGGCCTCCCCCTGTTCTTGTGTAGGGCAGGGTCAGACTCGGCTGTGAGGTCCTATAGCCATGAACAGGGCCGTACATTATATGGAGCAGTAATATACACTCTAGATATGTAAAGAAAGGGAAGTGGGTGTGGGATTCTGCTAACCGCTACCTACACTGTTGGAATAAGATGTGGTGTGGGTGTGTTTGTGTACGTGTGACAGAGAGGGATGGGAGTGTGTGTGCCTGAGAGTGAGTGAGAGCCACTGTTGACGTGAGCTTTCAGTGCATTTAGTGACTTGTTGGTATATAGAGCAGTGGTAATAATTGATCATCAGGAAAATCTGAACAGGTGGCTGAGAGATGACCTAATAAAGATTTTTAAAATTATGAAGGGGGTTTGATTGGGTAGTCGTAGAGAAGATGTTTCCACTTGCGGAGGAGAGCAAAACTAGAGGCCATCAATATAAGATAGTCACTAATAAATCCAACAGGGAATTCAGGAGAAACATCTTTACCCAGAGACTGGTGAGAATGTGGAACTCGCTACCACAGGGAGTGGTTGAGGCGACTAGCATGGATGCACTTAAGGGGAAGCTGGATAAACACACGAGGGAAAAAGGAATAGAAGGATATGTTGATAGGGTGAGATGAGGGGGGTGGGAGGAGGCTCGTGTGGAGCATAAACACCAGCACAGCCCAGTTGGGCCAAATGGCCTGTTTCTGTGCTGTAAATACTTTGTAATTCTGTATCTGATCTTAACCTTTGTCTATCTGCAGGTCAGATACTGCCACCGACCCGCAACACACCCAGTCCAATCGACCCTGAAAGCATTCAGGTGCCAGTCAGCTATGAGCCGGACCCTGCTGACCTGGCTCTGTCCAGTATCCCTGGCCAGGAGATCTTTGACCCCCGCAAGCGCAAGTTCACGGACGAGGAATTGAAGCCGCAGCCGATGATTAAAAAAGCTCGCAAGGTCTTCGTGCCCGATGAAATGAAGGTAATTTGGAACTGGTTTAGTAAGGGGGGGGAGTGGGGGCCACAAAAGTTTTAAAGCTGTACTGCACCAATTTTGTTTTTTTTGTTCGATCATTATTTTTGCCCATTATAAGTATCTGCAGCAAGTAGCGGTCTAAGCAATGGAATCATGACATTGTCGCATCTGATAGGTCCGCAGGTAACTCTGCTGCCCGGTATGGTACTGAGCCGGATAAATCAGGAAGGCCTTCGGTTCAATTCTGGGTACGTGATGATAAATCGAATAGAATCATACAGCACAGAAGGAGGCCATTCAGCCCATCGTGCCTCTGCTGGCTCTGTTGAAGCAGCTCTCCAATTAGTCCCACTCTTTTCCCCAGAGCCCTGCAAATTTTTCTCCCTTCAATTATTTATCCAATTCCCTTTTGAAAGTTACTATTGAATCTGCTTCCACCGCCCTTTCAGGCAGCGCATTCCAGATCACAACCACTCACTGCATAACATTTCCCTTCAATTCCCCTCTGGTTCTTTTGCCAATTATCTTAAATCTGTGTCGTCTGGTTACCGACCCTCCTGCCACTGGAAACAGTTTCTCTTTATTTACTCCAGCAGAACCCTTCATGATTTTGAACACCTCTTTTAAATTTCCCCTTAACCTTTTTTGCTCTAAGGAGAACAACCTCAGCTTCTCCAGTCTCTCCACATAACTGAAGTCCATCATCACTGGTACGATTCGGGTAATTCTCCTCCGCCCCCTCTCCAAGGCTTTTTTATATGTGTTTCCTGCATTGAAACCCAAGCTTTACTTCCTGGGTACTGGTCTCCGCTGAGAGAGTGGTACATTCCCTTCAGTTGGCTCAGTGACCCAGAAGGGTGCAAGGCTAAATTGGGGTCCCTGGTCCCAATTGCCATCCAGCTGGAAGGTGAATGTGCGGGCGTGAGGTGAGGACAGTCTCGGGTTCGGTTCTGCAACTAAATTTCTCCCAGGGTGGGACATTTCCCACACACCCCCAAACGCACCCCCCCCCTTCGCTGCCAGCACTCTCCATCTAAGCTCAACCCTGAAAAATGGCCACTTGGGTGAGGCAGAAGGTGTCTGGTTCAGGAAAGAAAATGTGTGGGGTGGGGCAAGAGAAAAGGATACGCAACAACCAGAGGGGCATTGTGTTCACCGAGTGGCGTCTGCCCCCGCCCCTGCCCCCCAGCAACAGGTAATTAATGTCAAAGGCGAGCCAGATTTCATTTCCAACCAGCACTCCCTCAGAGGGTTGCTGAGATGTGTAAGAAGATTACTGTGCGCTGCTGATTCTCTGCTACATGTGATTCCCAAATACCGTGCTAAGTTTCCTTCAGGCAGGGATTAAGGGATTTAATCATTTCTGTTTGGTGAATTGTGGATAGAAGTGGGCTGTAGGAGTAAAACGGATTATATCTGAGAAGAAAAAACTAAAATTGCACAAGAGAGTGGTGTGAATGTGGAACTTGCTGCCACGTGGAGTGGTTTGAATCAGAGAGCATTGATACATACACGAGGGAGAAGGGAATAGAGGGATACGGGGGCAGGGTGGGAGGAGGCCCTTGTGGAGTATGAACACCAGCACAGACCAGTTGGACCAAATAGCCTGTTTCTGTGCTGTAGGTTCAATGTAAAATTACTAAAAGTAAAACTGAATTAATAAAATAAAGCAGATTGAATTCAGTGTGATTTACAGTGATGTCTTACATGGGTTTCAAGCTGCTCCAAGTTGTCCTTAGTTTGGAGACACTGTGCTCAACTCAGTCAGTGGTCTGTTTCACATGCACAGAGTGTGAGAAAGATGACATTTTACCATATGGTTTGTGTGTTAGTCTGTGGCTCTGTACAGGATCTCATCAAAACCTATAAAATTCTGTCAGGCCTGGACAGACTAGATGCAGGAAGGATGTTCCCGATGGCCGGGGAGTCCAGAACAGGGGTCATAGTCTAAGGATAAGGGGTAAGCCATTTAGGACTGAGATGAGGAGGAATTTCTTCACCCAGAGAGTGGTGAACCTGTGGAATTCTCTACCACAGAAGGCGGTGGAGGCCAGTTCATTAAATATATTCAAGAAGGAGTTGGATATATTTCTTAAGGCTAAAGGGATCAAGGGATATGGGGAGAAGGCAGGGGCAGGGTACTGAATTTAGATGATCAGCCATGATCTCATTGAATGGCGGAGCAGGCTCGAGGGGCCGAATGGCCTGCTCCTGCTCCTATCTTCTATGTTTCTATGTAGGTACAGAACACATCAGATAAAAGGAAGCAATTTATTTCCCAGCTGGGACTTCATCCTTATGTGTGTCTCGGTGTTTTTCAGCGAGTCAGATCAGTTCTGTTGGTAATGGAGGAGCCTATACTGATATGCAGTAGCACCTTGGACAGGCAGAGCTGCCACGTAAATGGTGCCGATCACCTGGGTAAATGCGGCACGCCACCCATTTAATTAGCTCTATTGTGGGGCAACAATGTTTGCACTTACGAGGTGTGCTCTGTACACGTGGACACTTGTACAGACACCTGCACATTCACACATCCTCACCTTCACACCTGTACACAATGGCTGAAGGACACTCTCCGCCAACATGGTGGCTCGTGGGACACCTGTACACACTCACACCCGTACACGGTGGCTCACAGGCATTCTCACATTGGGGGAGAAATTTTCACTTTGGCTGTGGGCTGCAGAATGGCAGTAGTGGATCGTCCGGCTGCCCGATCTGGAAATGGAAAGGAAGATCAGGTAGGCCAATCCACAACTGCCAGGTTTCCGCCTGTGCGCAGAATAAAAGTCACCCCTTTCCCCCCCCCCCCCCCGCCCCCCAAAGTCTGTCTCCTTTTACTAAGTCTAACATCTCCCCCTTTTTAATTCAATCTACGAGCAGGATGAAAAATACTGGGCACGGCGCAGGAAGAATAACATGGCAGCCAAGCGATCGCGGGACGCCCGTCGGCTCAAGGAGAACCAGATCGCCATTCGTGCGGCCTTCCTGGAGAAAGAAAACTCAGCCCTGCGCCAGGAAGTGGCCGACCTGCGGAAGGAACTGAGCAGGTGCAAGAACATCCTGTCAAAATACGATGCCTGAAGCGACCCCCTGTAGGCACCGGCACCGAACAGAAGCAAGACGGGCGCGTGTCCTCCTCTTTTTGACGGCACTCCCCATCCCCCATCATTCCCTCCCAGCTCTCCCCTCACCACCTCCCCCCCCCAACACACACACACCTTCTGTTCTATCACTGAATATGAGCAGAGAGACTAATGGACTTTGTACATCTGATTCCGCACGAGCAAAGCCCTGCCTCACTTTTCGAAAAGGGTCCTGTATTTTTACCTGAAAACAAAAATTGCAGTAAGATTTCTGACTGCTGCTCCGACACCGCCCCCTCCCCCCGGAATCCGACATTCTCTCCTGCCCTTCCAACCACCTCCCCCCGCCACCCCCCAGAGAAATGAAATGATTTATCAAAAATTATATTTCTCTTTTTTAAAAAGAACTGTTATCAGATATCGCTCAGTTTACCAATCACCAGAATGCAATTAACCGGCCCCTGACCTTCGAACTGTGGGCACCTCACCTGTTTCCTAGACCTCAACTGAAGTTTCTAGAAATCCGATCCCACCTCTTCTCCCCACCTCCCCCTCCCCCCCCCCCCACCCCGTCTGAGATAATGGTGAATTTAAAAGGAGAAAATCCATGAGCATCCTCCGAGATGATTATATATAATTTAAATTTTTTTGTTGTTAATTGTATTTCCATTTTCTGTGATGTATTTCTAATAAGGTGCTTTTTAGAATGAAACCGCAACTTTCATCCTTGGTGGCCCCTCCCTTCAAATGCATGCTTGTTTATAAAAGCAGAATAACTTCGTTTTTTTTTATTTTCTCCTCCCGACATGGCTAAGTGTTCTAGTCTCCCTAAGTGTAGGGCATGGTGTGTTGGGTTTGGCTTTTTATTCTTTCTAACTGAAAGCAATAATTGTAATTAATGTCAGTTAAGGCAAGTGATCGATGTGCAGCCTGAGGCCTGGATGTGCAGTCTGAGGCCCCGAGTCCACCACGAAGCCTGGGTGTTTCCTGAGGCTCGGGTGCGTCCTGAGGCCCGGGCCTACCTTGAGGCCCGGATGTGCAGCCTGAGACCCGGGTCCAGCCTGAGGCCTGGGTGGACCGCGAAGCCTGGGTGCCTCCTGAGGCTCGGGTACACCCTGAGGCCCGGGCATACCTTGAGGCCTGGGTGCTCCCTGTGAATGTGAAAGAGGCCTTCTTTCTCCCCTACTAAGAACATACAATTTGAGCTCTCTGATCATTGTCACCAGGTATATACCTAAGGGCTCCCAAGGGCGAATAACCTTCTAATGCCCACTACTCACATCAGATGTGGGAGGATGGCTAGTTGAATGAGGTCAGCCCGCCCCGTGAACCCGAACCTCTAGCAAAGAATCAGCACCAACTGGAGCAAGGAGTCACGAGGGACGGAAGGATCTTTTTCTCCTTTTTTAAATATATAACCAATTTGGGTTTTGATGGCCATTTGGTATGTGGATATTTTCTGATGAATGTAGAGGTGGTTGGTGCAGAATTACCAGTGGTAATGGTGTTGCCATATATGGTGGTTAATCCCCGGTTTATACCTGTTTTCTGGCCACCAAAAGCAGAGATATTCTATATGATAACGTTTATAGAGAAAATTATAAAGGTCCTTTTTTGTACAGTATTTTTGAATGGAATACTGACAAATGTATTTTAAGAAAAATAAAATTATATTATATATATATTGTGTATATTATAAAGAGAGAGTATAGATGATAGGACAGTATATTTCACATTTCATTGGATTGAGAGAGAGAGGCCTCGAGATGAATGTTTAGATATTTGGGCAGTTGCTTGTATTTTTTAAAGTCAGAGCTGCTGTTAATCATTTTCTTGACAGAAAAGTATTTTTAAAAAGCAGTTCCTCTTCAGCATGGGCCCACAGCACAAATCTGATCCCAGTCAGAATTTACAGGATGGCTGGTATGGGTACTGGGTCAGGCTGACACAGTAAGGGAGCTTTTCTAAGCTTGGGATAGTGTAGAGGGAGCTTTACTCTGTATCTAACCCGTGCTGTACCTGCCCTGGGGGTGTTTGATGGGACAGTGTAGAGGGAGCTTTACTCTGTATCTAACCCGTGCTGTACCTGCCCTGGGAGTGTTTGATGGGACAGTGTAGAGGGAGCTTTACTCTGTATCTAACCCGTGCTCTACCTGCCGAGGAAGTGCTTGAAACTAACACTGAGTGGGAAAGTAACAATGTGTCCCATTCCCTGATGTCGCTCACCTTGATTAGTGCAGCAACAGTTCTAGTTCTAGTCTTGTGCTATGGTTTGACTCCCTAAGAATGAATTTCAAAGGTTAGGCTTGACTGGTGCTCAAGTATTTGACTGAGCGTCTTGGTAGAATTGTACCATGACATAATGTTGTTGGTCTCACGTTAACTACAAAACTGTAGGGTTTCAAAATCAGATGGAACAAATCTATGTCATGTCCTAGACACGTGTGTACCTACATGTACACCATGAATTCTGAAATATATGAAAACAATGTTGGGGATTTATAGCAGGTCAGTCAGCATTTAAGAGAGAAACATTTGGGTGGGACCCACCATCAGAACTGGCCTGGTCAAGCTGGGGAAGGCCCTCGATAGGACTGAACAAAAACCGCAGCTAAGGAGGAACAGGCGTTCAGCTATGCTAACTGCTATCATAAAGAGGCAAGTAGGATCTGATGGAGAATCTCAAAACATTAACCTGTCCTTTCTCTTTCAGATACTGACCAGCCTGTAGTGCATTTCCAGTTTTCATTGCACAATATTACAGGGAGCTGAGGGCCTTCACGGGCATTAACCTCCCTGATTAAAAGAGATCAACCATTGTATTACTGGCAATTTCCCCAGCGGTCAGCTTGGGGGGGGGGCGGAAAAAGCTGATTTCCTTTCAATTCATATTTAGTTTTTTTTTAAAGCCTTGAACATATGTATTTGTGACCTCTACACTCCTTACTCCCCGAAGTCTTCTTTTCACACAGTTTCTGCACAGAATTGTCGCTGAATTTGTCTTGTAGAAAATAATTTGTCCTACACAAGGAGTGAGGTTTGACGACACTACCTCAATTATTGGGAAAGTTGGGGGGGTGGAGAGGGAGTAGGTTCAGGGTTTGTAGAGGCGAGTGCAGAGACATGCATTCTTTGCATAAAACAGAATTTGTATATTTAAGAAATTAAAGAGGAATTGCTGAAGATGTGAAATAAAAACAAAGTACTGGAAATGCACAGCCGGCCCATCAGCTTCTAAAAGTAAGGACAGTTTAGGATGCAATTCTACAAAGGGTTTCCAGCTGCCTTTTCTTTTTAACAGATGACTGAGCTGCTGTGTGTTAAAAGTTTTTTATTGTGTATTTAGTAATCTGTCACAATAAATGAGCAAGCATGTGAGAGGCTTTTAGGGAGCCTCCAATCTAAACGTGAGGGCTGTCTAGTCCTTTTGGCTTCAGGCTTACTAATTTTTAATCATTTTACAAATAAAACGTTTTATTTTGCGGTGGAATGATTTTTTTTTTTAAAAAAGAGATCAACCATTGTATTACTGGCAACACCGTGAGGTGATTCAGTTAAAAGCGAGGAAATAAAATTCCTTTCAGTTGTTGCCGACTGGATTGCATTTACTGTGCAGCCCGATCCCAGCTGTCTGTATTTGTAAAAGTGTTTAATAAATTCTTTTGTTTGCTTCACTGATGCTGGTGTGCTTGTTTCCTCCTTGTTTAGCACTGCTGTTTGCCTGATATATAACCACCGATTTTTCCCATCTCTAGCCCAGAGACATTGGGAAAACTATCGATTTTCCCCCCCCCGACCAAGAGCTCGAACTCGGGACCTCCCTGCTCAGCAGAACAGATCTTCCTTCAAAATTCAACTTGCTAGCAGATCTCCTCTGGTGTTGATCACACTTTGTCACAGGATATGCAGTTTTACAACAGCAGGGTTGCTATGAAAGAAAGAACCTTTCACAACCTCAGGACGTCCCAAAGCACTTTACAACCAATGAAGCACTTTTGAAGCGTGCGCACTGTTGTAATGGAAATGCGGCAGCCAATTTGCGCACTGCGAGGTCTCACAGACAGCAATGAGATAATGACCAGATCATCTGTTTAGTGATGTTAGTTGAGGGATCAATATTGGCCAGGACACTGGGGAGAACTTCCCTGCTCTTCTTCGAAATAGTACCGTGGGATGGATCTTTTACGTTTACCTGAGAGGGCAGATGGGGGGGCCTCGGTTTAACGTCTCATCCGAAAGACAGCATTTGTGACAGTGCAGCACTCCCTCAATACTGCATTGGAGTATCAGCCTAGATTATGTGCTCAAGTTTCTGGAGTGGGCTCAGAGGTGAGAGTGCTACCACTGAACCATGGCTAACACAGTAACAGAGGAATGTGTACATAGGAATTTTCAATGGAACACATGACCCATGTACTGATTTTAATGTACAACATAGATATTACCTAAGCAAATAATTATAATCCACTCTGGGCATTTGGCTGATACTCATTACCTCTCCAGCTCTGTTCTTGCTGGTAAGAATGTCAGCAGAACATAAGAAGTAGGAGCAGGAGTAGGCCATACGGCCCCTCGGGCCTGCTCCGTCATTCAATAGGATCATGGCTGATCCGAATCTAGACTCACGTCCACTTCCCTGCCCTCTCCCCGTAACCCCTAATTCCCTTATCTGCTAGGAAACTGTCTCCATTTTAAATTTATTTAATGTTGCAGCTTCCACAGCTCTCTGGGGTAGCAAATTCCATAGATTTACTACCCTCTGAGTGAAGAAGTTTCTCCTCATCTCAGTTTTGAAAGCGCAGCCCCTTATTCTTAGATTATGCCCCCTAGTTCTAGTCTCACCCATCAGTGGAAACATCCTCCCCGCATCCACCCGATCAAGCCCCCTCACAATCTTATATGTTTCGATAAGATCGCCTCTCATTCTTCTGAACTCCAATGAGTAGAGTCCCAACCTACTCAACCTTTCCTCATAAGTCAACCCCCTCATCTCCGGAATCAACCGAGTGAACCTTCTCTGAACCGCCTCGAGAGCAAGTATATCTTCTTAAATATGGAAACCAAAACTGCACGCAGTATTCCAGGTGTGGCCTCACCAATACCCTGTATAACTGCAGCAAGACTTCCCTGTTTTTATACTCCATCCCCCTTGCAATAAAAGCCAAGATTCCATTGGCCTTCCTGATCACCTGCTGCACCTGCATACTAACTTTTTGTGTTTCATGCACCAGGACCCCCAGATCCCTTTGTACTGTAGCACTTTGCAGTTTCCATTTAGATAATAACTTGCTCTTTGATTTTTTCTGCCAAAGTGCATAACCTCACACTTTCCAACATTATATTGCATCTGCCAAATCTCTGCCCACTCACTTAGCCTGTCTATGTCCTTTTGCAGGTTTTTTATGTCCTCCTCACTCATTGCTTTCCCTCCCATCTTTGTATCGTCGGCAAACTTGGATACGTTGCACTCGGTCCCTTCCTCCAAATCGTTAATATAGAACTGCTACACCAAATCCCCCACCCTTGTCACTAATCTTCACTTACTTTATCTGTTGCCACCTGCGACAGCCCAACATCACAGCAACACGGTCGGCTCCACAGAGCCTGACACCTACCGCTAGAGGCGGTTTCTCCGGCCACCACACCGTTCCCCTCCAAACCATGGCGACAACTTTAAACAGTCCACTGCTGGCAGGGACTGAGGCAGTCATGATTCCTGACTGTATGCACCAGTGAAATGCTGTTGCACAGATCTTCTCTCGACATTAGGGAAGGCACAGTGGCTAGGAGATAGCCCCAGTTGTTTGTTGCTCAATTGCTGTGGAATCTGTGGCGCAATAATGGGGCAGAAATTCCTCCCCAAACGCGTGAGTACGGAAGGGGTACTCACGCGTCTGGCCGGAGGAAATGCCGGTTTTCAGCATGCACAGCGCATGCGCTGAAAACCGGCATTTCCTCTCCTCTCACCCAAGAGGTGAAGAGGCTAGCGCATGCGCTGTAGGGGGCAGCGCGTGCGTCTTGGATTTCCTCTGTTTTGGGGGATTTGCGCATGTGTAAAGGCCTCCGGTCTTTACGCTCGTAAAAAGCACACGTAAGTATTTACTTTTACAGGTAAGTGGTGTTTTAGTGTAATTTAGAATTTTCTTTCCCACAGGTTTATTATTTTAAATAATCTACAATAAGGTAAGTTTCGTTTTAGACCCTTTTTATTAAAAATTTATTTAAAAAAAAAAAATTGTTTAAATTATTTTTTTAAACTTATTTATACTTAATTTAATGATTGGGATGTTTTTTAAATTTTTATTTAAAGTTTAAATAGTGTTTTGGGCCCCCGTAGTTTTCATGAGTTTGACCGTTCTTACTCTCAAACTCATGAATGAACCTTCCCCTCCCCTGATTGGTTGTACAGTGCTCACCTGATCCCAGCCAGCACATCGCACTAACTACGCCGCTGGATCAGGTAAGCACTGCGCGCCGACATCTGAACCGGGCCAGCGACAGGAAATGCAAGCAGGCCCAGGCTTCAGATGTCAGCGCGCAGGGTGAGTGCAGATCGGGGGCTTGCACCCGCGGGAAGCCCCCGACCCGAATTTTTGGCTCATTAACTGAGCTGATCCCGCAGTCAGAACTAACGCAGGCCATTAATTACTCTCTTGCATCTGCCAGTGCCTGCGTAAGTTAACTCCCAGATTTAGGACTGCCTGCCACAGTCTGTTCACGTTATCTCAACTTTCACAAAGAACATGCAGCATTCCAAGGTTTAATGCTCAGCAAGGGAATGCCCAGGGATTAATGTTCTTGAGCTTACTGCTACTGTAGTGTGGGTTTGTTGTGTCTAATTATTAAAGCCATTGCAGCAAATGTGAGAGGTTTGGTCGACTGAGAGGGGAGTTAGGGGGAGAAGGAGGAGAGGGTTGAACTCGAGATTTGACTGACTTGGCAGGAAGGAGACCGAGCTGGGAACTGGGAGATGCTGGATTAACCAGTCCAAAGAGCGAGCCGAGAACTGCACAGACTAGCAGGCCTAACCTGGAGGCTGAAGATGGGTGACAGAGGTTCCTAGGAGCGGATTGGAGGCAGTCCTCCAAATGACAGGTGGTGGGGGGAGGGTTGGTGGCTGACTCCCTCTGACTAATCTTCCCCCCACCCCCACCCCCAAACCGGCTCCACCACTGAAGATCAGTGATAAACTCTGAATGTGATCCTGAAACCCATCTACAAACTGGTCATGGAATTTAGGTCAATAATTCAACAAGGAATTAGCAGGACGGGACCAATGAAAATTCCAGTTGAAGATTTCATGCCTCAAGTCTTAAATGTGAAGCTTGAATAAAGAAATGACTCGTTTAATTATACTGAAGCCTCTGAAGATTTCAATTAGCGGTGAGTATTTGCTGCACTACAGTGTGATGAAGGTCACAATGTGCAGCCATTCATTCTTACAGAACAGTGAAAACTCTGTTTATGTCACTGAAAACAAAATGTTCCCACGTTCAAATCCCTAATCGGCACCAATTTAACTGATCTGGGTTAGTGAGGGTGGAGAGAGGGTAAAACCAGCCAGAGTTGCTGCTCCAGGAATTGCTGGTCAGCGGCGTGTGTTACTGGGTGAGGAGCGGGCTCAGCTGCGATTCCTCTCCATGTTCACGTACCCTGCTGGTGCACACTGGGTTACACGGGAAGAATGGTCACTTGTGCGAGGAACTGGAAGGGAGCTGAGTGACACCCGTGGGAACTGAACCTGAGCAAGGAATCAATGGATTCAGGAGAGGCAGGGAGCAAACTCTGGTAATACCTTACTGGGCCATGCGGTGGTGCTGGTTCACTATCAAACTGCTCGCTCGGGCTGCTGCTCATGTGCCATTGTATTTCTGTATCTGTCCAGGAGGAAATGAAAGAGAGAGGCCTGTAAACATGCAAGCACAAGTACAGACATGTGATGTGCCTCAATTATTCCGAGACTCGAAGTTAGCAGAACAAAAGTAAGGCTTTTATTAACTCAGAACATAACACGTAAAATAGAGAGATGTCTACCTTCAGGAGGCTGAACCCGACTGAAGTTAGATTACAAAGGAGCCAGGTATGGGCGGAGCCCTGCACACAACCAGTTCCAGCACATTCCAATACATAATACATGAGGACTGGGGGAAGGGAAAAGACACAGGAAGCAGGCAGTTACAAGACACAGAAAACAGGCAGTGATGAATGGAATATATTTCATCACATTCGCCCCTTCTATAGATTTAGTCTGTTCGGGGGTTTGATAGTCCTCTGCGACCGACGTGGCTGTTGTGGTGCCACGGGTGTCGGCTGCGTGTCCCCGGTAGCCTCCTGGGTCTCTGCCGGGGGTGCCACCGGGGTTGTTGAAGGGGTAGTTGGTGGGGGTGCCGTTGGTCGATGTTCTTCCGGGGGTGATGAAAGAATAGTGGGTGGGTAAGGGTTGCTGTGATCGTCGTCGCTGCTATTGCCGTGGTTGTTGTCGATGCCGGCTGGGGCGACGTCTTTTATGGACACGGTGTCCTCCCTTCTGTCGGCGTGCCGGACATATGCGTATTGGGGGTTGGCGTGGAGTAGGTGTACTGGCTCCACGAGAGGGTCCGTCTTGTGGCCCCTCACATGCCTTCGCACGAGTACCGGACCTGGGGTGGAGAGCCATGACGGCATGGATACGCCTGAGGTGGATTTCCGAGGAAAGACAAACATTCGTTCATGAGGCGTGGCATTAGTGGCCGTACACAATAGCGACCGTATCGAATGGAGCACATCCGAGAGGACTTCCTGCCAGCGGGAGATAGGGAGGCCCTTGGTCCTTAGAGCTAGAGTGACTGCTTTCCACACTGTCCCGTTCTCTCGCTCCACCTGGCCGTTACCCCGGGGGTTGTAGCTGGTGGTACGGCTCGTGGCGATCCCCTTGGACAGCATGTACTGGCGTAGCTCTTCACTCATGAAGGACGCCCCCCTATCCGTGTGGATATAGCTCGGCATACCGAACAGGCAGAACAGGCTGTTGAGGCATTTAATGACCGTGGCGCTGGTCATGTCTGGGCAGGGGAAGGCGAATGGGAAACGGGAGTATTCGTCCACAATGTTCAGGAAGTAAACATTGCGGTCGACGGACGGAAGGGGGCCCTTGAAATCTAAGCTGAGCCGCTCGAAGGGCCGTGTAGCTTTGATTAAGTGGGCTCTATCTGGGCGGTAGAACCGAGGCTTGCACTCAGCGCAAGTGCGGCAGTTCCTGGTCAGAGACCGAACTTCCTCAATCGAGTAGGGTAAGTTACGGGACTTTATGAAGTGGAACAGCCGCGTGACCCCTGGGTGGCAGAGGTCGTTGTGGAGGGTCTGTAGCCGATCCTCGGTGGCGCTGGCACACATCCCTCGTGAGAGGGCGTCAGGGGATTCGTTAAGGGCCCCTGGCCGGTAAATGATGTCGTACTCGAAAGTGGAGAGCTCGATCCGCCACCTAAGAATCTTATCATTTTTAATCTTCCCCCTCTGTTTATTGTTGAACATAAACGCTACCAATCGCTGGTCGGTAAGTAGGGTGAAGCGTTTGCCGGCTAGGTAGTGGCGCCAGTGGCGCACTGCCTCCACGATGGCTTGGGCCTCCTTTTCCACGGAGGAGTGTCTGATCTCGGGGCCTTGGAGGGTCCTCGAGAAGAAAGCTACGGGCCGCCCCGCCTGGTTGAGGGTGGCCGCCAAGGCGAAGTCGGACGCATCACTTTCCACTTGAAATGGAGTGTTCTCGTCCACTGCCTGTAGCGTGGCCCGCTCAATATCCTGCTTAATGCTTTTGAAGGCGGCGTGGGCCTCAGCAGAGAGCGGAAAAGAGGATGCTTTCAAGAGGGGGCGGGCTTTGTCGGAGTAGTTGGGGACCCATTGGGAATAGTAAGAAAATAACCCCAGGCACCTTTTCAGGGCTTTGGGAGTGTTGGGCAGGGGCAGCTCCCGTAGGGGGCGCAATCGGTCGGGGTCTGGTCCGATTTCCCCATTCTCCACCACGCTGCCCAGTATGCAGAGGCGCGTGGTGTTGAAAACGCACTTGTCCTCGTTATAGGTGAGGTTGAGTTTTTGTGCGGTTTTCAGGAACCTCTCGAGGTTCGAGTTGTGATCCTGCTGGTTGTGACCGCAGATGGTGACGTTGTCGAGGTAGGGGAAGGTTGCCTGCAGGTGGTGGTCATCAACCATGCGATCCATCTCCCTCTGAAAGACCGAGACCCCGTTCGTCACCCCAAAGGGGACTCTGAGGAATTGGTAGAGGCGTCCGTTCGCCTCGAAGGCGGTGTACGGGCGGTCCTCTGGTCTGATAGGGAGCTGGTGGTACGCTGACTTGAGGTCGATGGTGGAGAACACCCGGTATTGGGCGATTTGGTTCACCATTTCTGATATGCGGGGTAGCGGGTAGACGTCTAGTAGGGTGTACCTGTTGATCGTTTGACTATAGTCGATCACCATCCGTTTCTTCTCGCTACCCCTTACCACTACCACTTGGGCGCGCCACGGGCTGTTGCTGTGTTCAATAATGCGCTCTTTCAGGAGCCTGTCTACCTCGGTCGCGATAAACCGCCTGTCCTCCCAGCTGTACCTCCTGCTTTTGGTCGCTATTGGCCGGCAGTTAGGGGTAAGGTTCGCGAATAGCGAAGGCGGCTTTACCTTCAGGGTAGCCAGACCGCACACTGTGAGGGGCAGCTGGGACCCACCGTACTTGAGCGTGATGCTTTGGTGGTTGCACTGGAAATCCAAACCCAAGATCACGCTCGCACATAGATTCTTCATGATTAATACTTTAAAATTATCATACACAGTTCCGTTAACGCACAATTGTACCGTGCAGTAACCCAGAATGGTCGATGTCTGGGTTTTATCGGCCATAGAGATGGTACCCTGAGCAGGGACCACCTTTAGGGAGAGTTGTTGTGCCAGTTCAGGGTGGATAAAACTCTCCGTGCTTCCACTGTCAATTAAGCATTTAACCCGGCACCCGTTTACCTCGATGTCCACCATTGATTTGGATAACGGATGCGGCCTGGTCTGGTCCACTGTGACCGATGCCACTGTAGGGCCCTGATCGAGACAAGATGGCGTCCACGCTGTCTGCTCATAAGATGGCGGACCCCACGAGGTCGGGCAAGATGGCGTCCAAGATGGCCGCTCCAACGGCGCACACGCGGCGGTGGCGGGTTTTCCGGCGGTTGGTTTTCCGGCGGGGTTCCCTCTGCACACCTTCCCGAAGTGCCCCTTCTTACCGCACTTAAAGCAGGTGGTGCCTTTCGCCGGGCACAGGTTTCTGGTGTGCTTTGGCTGCCCGCAGAAGTAGCAGTTGGGTCCTTGACGCGTCGCGGCTGTCGTAGGGCTTCTGGGGGGAGAGCTGGGCCCCGCCGGTGTCGGGCTGCCGGGCGGGGAAGATGCCTTCCAAGATGGCGGCGCCCTCGTGGCGGCGTGGGCGGCGCGGGCTGAAGAGTAGGCGTCCGAGTTTCTCTGGGCCATCTCCAGGGACCGCGCGGTGTCCGCAGCCTGTTTCAGGTCCAACTCCGTTTTTTCCAGCAGTCTTTGCCGGATGTGAGTGGAGCTGAGGCCCGTGATAAAGGCATCGCGAACAAGCTCGTCGGTGTACACTGCGGCTTTTACATCTCGGCACTTACAGTCCTTGCCAAGCTTTTTCAGGATGCTTAGGAACTCCTCCACCGATTCCCCAGGTCGCTGTGCGCGAGTAGCGAGTAGATGCCTAGCATACACCTCATTCGTAGGCTGCTGGTAATGTGCCTTTAAGGTGTTGCAGGCGGCCAGGTACGTATCGGCGTCTTGGATGAGGGGGTAAACCCGGTGGCTTACCCAATTCCGTAGCATTCCGAGTCTCATCTTCGCAGTGTCCGTAGCGTCTTTGACGGCTGCGGAATTGTCCAGGAAGAATTCCATACAGTCAAACCAGTGTCCGAAGCGTGCTGATGCGTCCGGAGCATGTTGATCCAAATCCAAACGTTCGGGTTTCAGGAGTTGATCCATAGTGTTGAAAATTGAGTTAATAAAATTGATGTGCCTCAATTATTCCGAGACTCGAAGTTAGCAGAACAAAAGTAAGGCTTTTATTAACTCAGAACATAACACGTAAAATAGAGAGATGTCTACCTTCAGGAGGCTGAACCCGACTGAAGTTAGATTACAAAGGAGCCAGGTATGGGCGGAGCCCTGCACACAACCAGTTCCAGCACATTCCAATACATAATATATGAGGACTGGGGGAAGGGAAAAGACACAGGAAGCAGGCAGTTACAAGACACAGAAAACAGGCAGTGATGAATGGAATATATTTCATCACAACATGATCTCTTTATTAGTTTAAATATTAAACCATGTTATAATCATAATTAATGCTTAATATAATTAACATACAATGAAATAACAGAAAATGCTGGAAATACTCAGCAGGCCAGACAGCATCCGTGGAGAGAGAAAGAGAGTCAACGTTTCAGGTCTGGGACCCTTGAAGGGTCCCAGACCTGAAACGTTGATTCTCTTTCTCTCTCCACGGATGCTGCCTGGCCTGCTGAGTATTTCCAGCATTTTCTGTTATTTCATTGTATGTTAATTACATTAAGCATCCGCAGTATTTTGCTATTGTAACATAAAATGAACTTTGGTTCAGTCCGCTTTGCTGCTGTGGACAGGGTGCTTATTTTTTGTTCTCTCCCCTCCCCCCCTCTCCTGAAGGTGCTGACTCATGTTTCCCAGGCACCACCCTCCACTGCCTCACCCAAGTGGCCATGATTCATCTGCAAGACTAGATAGTGAAAGCCTACAGCCTTTTTGACTGCTCTGCCCTCGACCAACAACCACAGGCATCCACTTTCCAGCAGCGATCCAGGATAGTTATCAGGACTGGGGCTCCGGCACTTTATTATTCCCTCCCTATAGCCCAGGGGCGCTGCACTTATATAGCGCCTTTCACAACCTGATGTGGGACTTGAACCCACAACCTTCCGAGTCAGAGGGGAAAGTGCTACCTACTGAGCCGAGGCTGACACCTGGGGAGCAAACATGTGTCTGTGTGTCTCCATACATAGAAACATAGAATCCAGAGCCGTCTTTTGTCTCTCCACTAGTCCTATCACCATCTTGTCTGGTTTTGAATACCTCTTAATGTCTCTTCACTTCTCTTTTGTTCTTTCATCCCCATTTCCCAGCCCCCAAACTGGCCTTTTAATCGGTTTCATTTCCTGTGTTTTTTCTCAGTCCTGACGAAGGGTTTCGACCTGAAACGTTGACTCTCTTTCTCTCTCCACGGATGTTGCCTGGCCTGCTGAGTTTTTCCAGCATTTTCTGTTGTTATTTTAGAAACATAGAAGATAGGAGCAGGAGTAGGCCATTCGGCCCCTCGAGCCTGCTCCGCCATTTAATGAGATCATGGCTGATCATCCAAATTCAGTACCCGGTCCCTGCCTTCTCCCCATATCCCTTGATCCCTTTAGCCTTAAGAAATATATCTAACTCCTTCTTGAATATATTTAATAAATTGGCCTCAACTGCCTTCTGTGGTAGAGAATTCCAGGTTCACCACTCTCTGGGTGAAGAAATTCCTCCTCATGTCAGTCCTAAATGGCTTTCCCCTTATCCTTAGACTGTGACCCCTGGTTCTGGACTCCCCCGCCATCGGGAACATCCTTCCTGCATCTAGTCTGTCTATATCAGTTGTCTCCCTATTCCACTAACCCACCAGGAGAAGCTGTCAGCGCTTTCTGAAGGTGAAATAATGGTCACAGTTTAAAATTGGGCAATCACTGAACTCTATGCTGTAATCATAGTAGAGAAGAACAGAAGGGGGAGAATGGCAGGGCCCGCCCTGGAATCCACATTCCTCCAGGGACAGGTCCAGTGGCAGCAGTGACTCGCGGGAGGAGGACTGGTCCTTGAAGACGCTGAGCCTGGTGCTTTCAATGCCAGTGCGATCCCGGATTCGGCCAATCAGTCCATACACCTTCATGTGGGAATACACCATTTCTTGGAAGTGGCTGGGATGGGACTTCATGTTGTTGAAGGTTATGATCCGGAGTTCTAGAAAAACATATCTGGTGGAGGAGGGGGAAGCAATAAAGATACATGTCAGGGATAACACAGGCAAAAAGAGACAGCTCTTACAGCAGCCACACGGAACCCACACCCATGATATTTGACCCTCCTTCCCAATTGGCACTCCGTTACCAATCTCAGGTTCATGGTATAGGAAGACAGCTCCTATTGTTGGTTTTCGGGCTCAGTCACCTGTCCACTTAGCTAAGGACGGGCCTCCAAGGGCTGCACCACTCAGCCCTTGTTACTCTTAATTACAGCAGTTCCTATCATATCTTGTCTGTAGCAGAATGGTATCTTGGTGGGTAATTGCACTGCCCAACAATGGTACTGACTCAAAATGTTCCAGCTTTGATCCCTGATCTGAGCTGCTTTAACTGATCTCAGCCTGGACAACAGTGCAGTGTGTACCATCTACAAGATGCACTGCAGCAACTCGCCAAGGCTTCTTCGGCAGCACCTCCCAAACCCGCAGCCTCTACCACCTAGAAGGAAAAGGGCAGAAGGTGCTTGGGACCACCACCTCCAAGTCACACACCATCCTGACTTAGAAATATATCGCCATTCCTTCATCGCTGCTGGCTCACAATCCTAGAACTCCCTAACAGCACTGTGGAGTACCTTCACCGCATGGACTACAGCTGTTCAAGAAGGCGGCTCGCCACCACCCACATCCCATGAATGAAAATTAAAACAACTGGCTGTGATGTTCCCTGTGGTTGGATTTCCTGCCTATTACACATGAAAAATAACCATTTGGACAGGATGCCTGTTCTCTTGGAACCATACCCCAGAACAGTGAACACCTTCAAGAAAAGCGGGGAGAAAAGTGGTTTCCTCTGGCTCCCAACTTTCTAGGATAGTAATGTTGCAATGTGGGATAATAAAGAAAGGTACAACTTGCATTTATATAGGACCTATCACAACCTCTGAATGTCTCAAAGCACTTCACAATCAATTAAGTACTTTTGAAGTGTTTTTTTGTAGGCAAACACAGCAGCCAATTTGTGCACAGCAAGGTCCCACAATAGCAACGAGTTAAATGACCAGATAATCTGTTTTTGGTGGTCTCAACATAAGACAGCCTGGAATGAGAAGTGGTCAACTGGCCTGTTGAGCCCCCTATCCTCCACAGCAATCAAATCCATTATAGACTCTACGCAACCACCTTTAGAAAATATTTTGAAATTTATCTACTCACCCCCAGAAAAACTCCAGAACATTGAAATGTCCTCACATCTGACAATACTGATCTCAGCCTAGTTGCCTTCTTAGATATCGCACATCAATGGACCCAGCAGCCCAGGAACCATCACCTAATTTTCTATTGTCCCCAAATGTGAGAACTCATTGGCCTCATCATGTTCTATCCAATTACCAGTGCGTTACATAGCTATCTGCATTTCTCATTTGACCTCCCAATGCTGAAGGAGATGGTCGTTTTTGGGTCTGTTCCCGAGGCCATGGAAATAGTTGGCTACAGTCCATAAAAGCAGAACTAAGCACTGCAGACTGCACCTGGCTTCAGAGACTTGTGCAGGTTTCCAGAGTCCCAAGTGGCAACC
Organism: Somniosus microcephalus; assembly: GCF_052327205.1. Classification (NCBI taxonomy): domain Eukaryota; kingdom Metazoa; phylum Chordata; class Chondrichthyes; order Squaliformes; family Somniosidae; genus Somniosus; species Somniosus microcephalus. The sequence goes on along the minus strand of NC_141007.1, from coordinate 74,756,094 downwards.
TGGGCAACGATTCAACTCTTCCTTCGTAACCACCAGATAAGTTTCAGCTTCCTTTCTCGTTTCATGTTCCTCCTTGTCTTCTCTTCTTACTGCAATTCTGTCATTGACTCTTTCTACCTCTTCTGCTTTGTCCTCCTCCTCATTCTCTTCACTGCTGCTCTGATGATACCTTTAAGCAAGATTTCAATCTTATATTTGCATATAGAAAGCAATCATGCAATCAGTAGACATTACGACGAGGTTACTAGTTCAGTGTGCAATCTGATCTCAAGGATTGAGAGTATTTAAGTGCAGCATTGGTGCACTTGGTTTTCTTTGCACCAATACTCTAACCATACAGTTATAGTATACTTGCAGCCTGAATCCAAAGTCAGGGCCTGACCTGACACTGCAATGAAGTGGAATGAGATTCCCTGAAGGAGGGAATCCAATTATGCTTTGCTTCAGAGTCAGTTTAGCCCTTAATCCCAAAGTTACAGTCTACAAGTTTAGCATTGGTGCTAGAAGAAACCGCTTCCCCCGATGGTAAACTTGTAATGTAAATGCACCCAAATACCAGTGACGTCTAAACTCATTGCTGGGCTTTTACAACTGGAAAAAAAGTTAACAATCCTCAAACAAGACGAGAAAATTTGTCTAAATCTCAAAGACTTAGACACATACATTTCCAAATTACGTAAGATCCTTCCAGCTTCCCGATGGCTTATTGCACTCAGTAGAGTAATATTAGGCTGTACGGATCACAAAGTCCTACGTTTGATTCTCAGTTTGTGCTGAGTTGATCTTAGCTGGGGAAGTAGCGGGGGTGCTACAATTGCAATTCAATGGAAATTAAAATTGTGTAGGTTCTTTAACGGGCGGACGATGATGAAAATGACCGTGAGTCAGGCGAGGACAGCATTGGACTGCAATGTCTTTCCCTGTTGAATACCTTGCCGTGATCAGCCATGATCTCATTAAATGGCGGAGCAGGCTCGAGGGGCCGAATGGCCTACTCCTATCTTCTTTGTTTCTACTCAGTCTCCAGGCTCACGCATGGAAACTGGCCACTTGCATAGTCGAGGAGGACCTTTGGAACTGTACCCTAGCAGCACCAGTCAATGACTTCGGAAGAGGAGGGAGAAAACTGGAACAAATAATGGGGTGCCTTTACAATAAAAACAGATATGTTGAAATAATCCTTTGAGTCTAATTGTGAGAAAAAAAGATGATTAAAACAATTTTCTGTTGAGTCCATTCATCATTTCTTAATGTCAATCTATGGTGAATATTTGAAACCAACTGAATTAAATGCTTAATTACAGGTTTGCGAAAAACAAAATATGTTTGCCCATTCCAGACACGATGGGCCAAATGGCCTCCTTCTGTGCCGTAAACTTCTATGATTCAACAACACAGCAGTTCACTCTCAAAAACCTGAAAGTACTTGCCTAGCTTTGTCAAGTCCTGCACCCAATTCCACGTAGTCAATGGTCCCACTATTGTTCTGATCCAACAGTCCAGCCAAGGTGTGTAGCTGAGCTTCTCCACAGGGAATGTTCAAGTCTCGCATTCCTGGTATATTGAAACATGAATTGCTAATTTGCATTTGCACAGTATGCTACACGCTTCTCAATATAAACTCGCATTTTTTGAGGGGGAGACTCTCTCTAACTTTTCTTAAGCTTCCCCCAACCCACTTCCTTGAGCCGCAAATCATTCCCGAGCTGGGAGGGAAGCTGGCAACTTTCTGCCTGGCTTCTGTTAGTGCCACTTGAAAAGTGGCTATTTGTTTTTTAATTAAAAAACCAGATGGAAGGCTGAGGTCCACTGTGCCAGATATACCACCAAGGCTGGCAAGAATAGGGAAGGGATGAGGAGTTAAATCAGGAAATAGGACTAGATGATGACAAGGTTGGATTTTAAAAGCTTATAATTTTTTTTTAATCGTTCACGGGATGTGGCCGGCACTGGCAAGGCCAGCATTTATTGCCTATCCCTAGTTGTACTGGAGAAGGTGGTGGTGAGCCGCCATCTTGAACCGCTGCAGTCCGTGTGGTGAAGGTGCTCCCATAGTGCTGTTAGGGAGGGATTTTGACCCAGCGACGATGAAGGAACGGCGATATATTTCCAAGTCAGGATGGTGTGTGACTTGGAGGTGGTGGTGTATGAGGGGGAAGACCGAGGGAACAAAATGAAGGAAAGAGTTTTAGAATTTCTGGGAACGAATGAGTTAGAGCAGCAGGCACTAATGAGTCTTTCTTTCAACACAACTGAGTATGAAGAGAGAGGAGAAAGAGGGTGCAGGAAAGCATGCTTGCAGTTTCGGGGAAACAAGAAAAAAATAGTTCAGCGAAGAACTGACCATAATATAATCAATAAAGCAGAGAAACCAGAAAGATTGCGACGAAGAAAGCGAGGTTGGAGGTTACAGGTGAGAGGGGAATAACCTACCGGTTAACAAACTTTGTCAAGAGATATAGGAGCAGTATTTGAACGTTAGACCGTGTTGGGCTTTATAGAGATTTAATACTTATTGAAGGGAAGCAACAGAAACAACTTGCATTTATAGTGAGCTTTTAATGTAGTAAAATGTCCTAAGGTGCTTCACAGCAACGTCATCAGAAAAAAATTGACACCGAGCCAAAGAAACAGTTATTAAGAGATATTAGGACGGGCGAATAAAAGTTTAGTCAAAGAGGTTGGTTTTAAGGAGCGTGTTAAAGGAGGAGAGAGAGGCAGAGAGGTTTAGGGAGGGTCTAATGAGAGTGAGGAAATTAAAGTAATTAATATTAATAAAGAAAAAGTACTGGAGAAATTAATGGGACTAAAAGCTGACAAATCCCCTGGACCTGATGACCTATATCCTAAGGTTTTAAAAGAAGTGGCTGCAGAGATAGTGGATGCATTGGTTTTGATCTTCCAGAATTCCCTAGATTCTAGAACGGTTCCCATGGATCGGAAGGTAACAAATGTAACGCCGCTGTTCAAGAAAGGAGGGAGAGAGAAAACAGGGAACTATAGGCCAGTTAGCCTGACATCAGTAGTAAGGAAAATTCTAGAGTCTATTATTAAGGACGTGATGACAGGGCACTTGGAAAATCACAAGGCAGAGTCAACACAGTTTTATGAAAGGGAAATCGTGTTTGACAAATCTATTAGAGTTTTTTGAGGGTGTAACTAGCAAGGCAGATGTAATATATTTGGATTTTCAGAAGGCATTCGATAAGGTGCCACACAAGAAGTTGTTACACAAGATTAGGGCTCATGGGATTTGGGGTAATTTATTAGCATGGATTGAGGATTGGTTAATGGACAGAAAACAGAGAGTAGGAATAAACGGGTCATTTTCAGGATGGCAGGGTGTAACAAGTGGAGTGCCGCAAGGATTAGTGTTGGGGCCTCAGCTATTTACAATCTGTATCAATGACGTAGAAGAAGGGACTGAGTGTAACGTATCCAAGTTTGCTGACGATACAAAGCTATGTGGGAAAGTAAGCTGTGAGGAGGATGTAATGAGGCTGCATAGGGATATAGACAGGTTAAGTGAATGAGCAAGAAGGTGAGAGATGGAGTATAATGTGGGGAAGTGTGAAATTATCCACCTTGGTAGGAAGAATGGAAAAGCAGAATATTTTTTAAAAGGTGAGAGACTAGTCAATGTTATTCAGAGGGACCTGGGTGTCCTTGTACACGAATCACTGAAAGTTAACATGCAGGTACAGCAAGCAATTAAGAAGGCAAATGGTATGTTAGCCTTCATTGCAAGGGCGCTGGAGTATAAGAGTAAGGAAGTCTTGCTGCAATTATATTGGGCTTTGATGAGACCACACCTGGAGTACTGGGCACAGTTTTGGTCTCCTTACCTAAGGAAAGATATACTTGCCTTAGAGGGGGGTGCAAAAAAAGGTTCACTAGATTGATCCCTGGGATGAGAGGGCTTTCCTATGAGGAGAGGCTGTGTAGAATGGGCCGATACTCTGTGATATTTAGCAGAATGAGAGGTGATCTCATTGAAAAGTTTAAAATTCTTAGAGGGCTTGACAGGGTAGATGCTGAGAGGTTGTTTCCCTTGGCTGGAGAGTCTAGAACCAGAGGTCATAATCTTAGGATAAGGGGTCGGTCATTTAGGACTGAGATGAGAGAAATTTCTTCACTCAGAAGGTTGTGAATCTCTGGAATTCTCTACCACAGAGGGCTGTGGAGTATATTCAAGACAGAGATGGATAGATTTTTGGGCACTAAGGGAATCAAGGGATATGGGGATCGGGCGGGAAAGTGGAGTTGATGTAAAAGTTCAGCCATGATCTTATTGAATGGCGGAGAAGACTTGAGGGGTCATATGGACTACTCCTGCTCCTAATTCTTATGTTCATATCTTCCAAAGCTTAGGGCTTAGACAGCTGAAGGCACAGCCACCAATGGTGGGGCGAAGGAAGTGGGGGATTTACAAGAGGCCAGAGTTAGAGGAATGCAGAATTCTTGGAGGGCTGTAGGAGTTTACGGAGAAAGGATGAGAATTTTAAGATTAAGGTGTTGGTGTACGGGAGCCAATGTAGGTCAGCAAGCACAGGGGGATGGGTGAACGGGACATCACGGGTGCGAATTAAGGTACAGACAGTAGAGTTTTGGATGAGCTCAACTTTATGGAGGGTGCAAGATGGGAGGCCGGCCAGGAGAGCGTTGGAATAACAACAGAAAATGCTGGAGACACTCAGCAGGTCAGGCAGCGTCTGTGGCGAGAGAAACAGAGTTAACGGTTCAGCTCGATGACCTTTCATCAGAATCAGAGCAGAGGAATAGTCAATCTGGAGGTAACAAAGGCATGGATGAAGGTTCAGCAGCAGATGGGCTGAGGCAGTCGCAGAGACGAGCGACATTATGGAGGTGGAAGTAGGCGGTCTTTGTGATGGAGAGGATATGGGGTCGGAAGCTCAGTTCAGGGTCAAACAGGATGCCAAGGTTACAAACATCTGTTTCAGCCTGAGACAGTGGACCGGGAGAGGGATGGAGACAGTGGACCGGGAGAGGGATGGAGACAGTGGACCGGGAGAGGGATGGAGACAGTGGACCGGGAGAGGGATGGAGACAGTGGACCGGGAGAGGGATGGAGACAGTGGACCGGGAGAGGGATGGAGACAGTGGACCGGGAGAGGGATGGAGACAGTGGACCGGGCGAGGGATGGAGACAGTGGACCGGGAGAGGGATGGAGACAGTGGACCGGGCGAGGGATGGAGACAGTGGACCGGGCGAGGGATGGAGACAGTGGACCGGGAGAGGGATGGAGACAGTGGACCGGGAGAGGGATGGAGACAGTGGACCGGGAGAGGGATGGAGACAGTGGACCGGGAGAGGGATGGAGACAGTGGACCGGGAGAGGGATGGAGACAGTGGACCGGGAGAGGGATGGAGACAGTGGACCGGGAGAGGGCTGGAGACAGTGGACCGGGAGAGGGATGGAGACAGTGGACCGGGAGAGGGATGGAGACAGTGGACCGGGCGAGGGATGGAGACAGTGGACCGGGAGAGGGATGGAGACAGTGGACCGGGAGAGGGATGGAGACAGTGGACCGGGAGAGGGATGGAGACAGTGGACCGGGAGAGGGATGGAGACAGTGGAACGGGAGAGGGATGGAGACAGTGGACCGGGAGAGGGATGGAGACAGTGGACCGGGAGAGGGATGGAGACAGTGGACCGGGAGAGGGATGGAGACAGTGGACCGGGCGAGGGATGGAGACAGTGGACCGGGAGAGGGATGGAGACAGTGGACCGGGAGAGGGATGGAGACAGTGGACCGGGAGAGGGATGGAGACAGTGGACCGGGCGAGGGATGGAGACAGTGGACCGGGAGAGGGATGGAGACAGTGGACCGGGCGAGGGATGGAGACAGTGGACCGGGAGAGGGATGGAGACAGTGGACCGGGAGAGGGATGGAGACAGTGGAACGGGAGAGGGATGGAGACAGTGGACCGGGAGAGGGATGGAATCGATGGCTAGGGAACGGAGTTTGTGGCGGAGTTTAACTGGAGAAATTATTGTCTCATCCAGGACTGGATGTTGGACAAGCAGTCTAACAACACAGAGGCAGTGGAGGGTTTGAGAGAGGTGGTTGTGAGGTAGAGCTGAGTGTCGTCAGTGTACCTGTGAAACCTACCATTTTTCTTCAGATGATAGAAATGTAATATCATAGAATCATATAGCACAGAAGGAGGCCATTCGGCCCATCGTGCCTAGGTCAGCTCTTTGGAAAAGCTATACAATTAGTCTCACTCCACTGCTCTTTCCCCATAGCCCTGCATTTTTTTTCCTTTTCCAAAATTCTATAGATTATGGAACAGTTCCTGCAGATTGGAGGGTGGCAAATGTAACCCCACTATTTACAAAAGGAGGGAGAGAGAAAACAGGGAACTATAAACCGGTTAACCTAACATCAGTAGTAGGGAAAATGCTAGAGTCTATTATAAAGGACGTGATAACAGGACACTTAGAAAATATCAACGGGATTAGACAAAGTCAACATGGATTTATGAAAGGGAAATCGCGTTTGACAAACCTACTGCAGTTTTTTGAGGATGTAACTGGTAGAATAGATAAGGGAGAACCAGTGGATGTGGTGTATTTGGATTTTCAGAAGGCCTTTGATAAAGTCCCACATAAGAGGTTAGTGTGCAAAATTAAAGCACATGGGACTGTGGGTAATATACTGGCATGGATTGAAAATTGGTTAACAGACAGGAAACAGAGTAGGAATAAATGGGTCTTTTTCGGGGTGGCAGGCGGTGACTAGTGGGGTACCGCAGGGATCAGTGCTTGGGCCCCAGCTATTCACAATATATATCAATGATTTGGATGAGGGAACCAAATGTAATATTTCCAAATTTGCTGACGACACGAAACTAGGAGGGATTGTGAGTTGTGAGGAGGATGCAAAGAGGCTTCAAGGCGATTTAGACAAGTTGAGTGAGTGGGCAAATACATGGCAGATGCAGTATAACGTGGATAAATGTGAAGTTATCCACTTCGGTAGGAAAAACAGAAAAGTAGAGTATTATTTAAATAGTGATAGATTGGGAAATGCTGATGTACAAAGGGACCTGGGTGTCCTTGTACACCAGTCACTGAAAGCAAACATGCAGGTGCAGCAAGCAGTTAGGAAGGCAAATGGTATGTTGGCCTTCATTGCAAGAGGATTTGAGTACAGGAGCAAGGATGTCTTACTACAGTTGTACAGGGCCTTGGTGAGACCACACCTGGAGTACTGTGTGCAGTTTTGGTCTCCTTACCTAAGAAAGGATATACAGGAAACTTCGCGATATCCGGCACCGACGGGACCGGCGTGATGCCGATCTATGAAAACTTCCGGACAGACCAGCGCTAATGTTGAAGGATATGGAGGTTTTCATCTCCGTATCTGACAACAAACACTGTTGCTTAGCAACAGCTTGTAAACAGTCGGCCCATACCTTGGAAGCGTCTCTGTAGCTTAGCAACAGCTTCAGAGAGGCTTTCCAGCGACTGACTGTTTAAAAAAAAATGCTAGAAGAAAAAAAAAGAAAAAAAACCTAACAAAACGGCTGCTGATTTCTGCCATTAAATCGAGGTTTCCAGACATACAACCTCCGGATAAACCAAAGTTTCCTGTACTTGCTATAGAGGGAGTGCAGCGAAGGTTCACCAGACTGATTCCTGGGATGGTAGGACTGTCGTATGAGGAGAGATTGGGTCGACTAGGCCTGTATTCACTAGAGTTTAGAAGAATGAGAGGGGATTTCATTGAAACATATAAAATTCTGACAGGGCTTGACAGACTGGATGCAGGGAGGATGTTTCCCCTGGCTGGGGGGGGGGGGGGGGGGCGTCTAGAACAGTCTCAGGATACAGGGTAGGACATTTAGGACTGAGATGAGGAGAAATTTCTTCACTCAGAGGGTGGTGAACCTGTGGAATTCTCTACCACAGAAGGCTGTGGAGGCCAAGTCACTGAATGTATTTAAGAAGGAGATAGATAGATTTCTAGACACAAAAGGCGTCAAGGGGTATGGGGAGAGAGCGGGAATATGGTATTGAGATAGAGGATCAGCCATGATCATACTGAATGGCGGAGCAGGCTCGAAGGGCCGAATGGCCTACTCCTATTTTTCTATGTTTTCAAGTATTTATCCAATTCCCTTTTGAAAGTTACTCTTGAATCTGATTCCACCGCCCTTTCAGGCACCACCCTTTCAGGCAGCGCATTCCAGATGATAACAACGCGCTCTGAGCAAAACAACTTGCTATCAGTAAAACCATAATAGTTTTTGTAAATGAGGATGTATCATTACCAAGTTTAAATTCCTCGTAATGCAGAATCCCGTTCCCGATCTTGTCGTACTTGCAAAAGATTTCCATTGCCTGTCGGTGGTGTGCCTTCAGCCACTTGTCCATTCGATCCAGGAAGAATTCATACTCTTTGTTGTCACTCTGGAAATGCTTGCCTGCCTTTTCAAGCTTCTCCTTTTCCAAAACACATACAACACTGACACGGACAAGGTTTGTTTTGCTGCTCAGATTCACAGAGACTATCTCTGTATAATATGCACAGGATGTGCTTTCTCTATATACTGCACATTCCTACATCCACATTTATAAGAGAAACTGCATATGTAAATTCATCATGCTGTAATTGTACAATTTGGCTTTTGGTGATGCTGTCATATTTCTGTGTCTTCCTCTCCTCTCACCCACTCTATCTTCCCCCTCACCCATCCTCTTCTATCTTTCCCCTCTGGCCTCCCACATCATTGTCCTCCCTCACTTTGGTCCAATTATTCCCCACCCTGGTCCAATTATTCTCCGCCCTCTAACCCCACTTGACCTGAACATTACATTTGGCCTTGATTCCCTATGTGCAACGTTGCGTGATATCAACTAACATATTAGTAAAAATGTTGTGTAGGGTGCACGCTTCCTGGTAACAAACCTTACTTCCTGTTGTCACTGTTTTTGACATTTAACATTCACCATTGTAAATTAATATGTCAACATTTCCTATTCAAGTTTGCTATTTCAACTGTCACAATGTCATTGCAGTTTCTGGCCACTAGGTGGCTCTATGACATGAGTTTCTGAAGTCTCCCAACTCTGTCATCACCTTGTATTAAAAAAATACATCTTTATTGAATAACCGTGGGCAACGCTATGGGAAATATAATAAACACACAGCCTGTTATCCTATTATAAGCTCAAACCATTGTGTGGAGCATGAATCTTGTGTACATGCTTGATGACATTGATTATAGAACATAAGAACATAAGAAATAAGAGCAGGAGTGGGCCATATGGCCCCTCGAGCCTGCTCCGCCATTCAATAGGTTCATGGCTGATCATCGACCTCAACTCCACTTTCCTGCCCGATCTCCATATCCCTTGATTCCCCAGAGTCCAAAAATCTATCGATCTCAGCCTTGAATATACTCAAAGACTCAGCATTCACAGCCCTCTGGGGCAGAGAATTCCAAAGATTCACAACCCTCTGAGTGAAGAAATTCCTCCTCATCTCACTCTTAAATGGCCTACCCCTTATCCTGAGACTATGCCCCCTAGTTCTAAACACTCCAACCAGGGGAAACAACCTCTCAGCATCTACCCTGTCAATCCCTTCAGAATCTTGTATGTTTCAATGAGATCACCTCTCATTCTTCTAAACTCCAGAGAGTATAGGCCCAATCGACACAATCTCTCCTCATAGGACAGCCCTCTCATCCCAGGAATCAATCTAGTGAACCTTCGTTGCACCGCCTCCAAGGCAAGTATATCCTTCCTTAGATAAGGAGACCAAAACTGTGCACAATACTCCAGGTGTGGTCTCACCAAGGCCCTGTACAATTGTAGCAAGACTTCCTTACTCTTATACTCCAACTCCCTTGCAATAAAGGCCATTTGCCTTCCTTATTGCTTGCTGTACCTGCATGCTAGCTTTCTGTGTTTCTTGCACGAGGACACCCAAAGCTCTCTGAACACCAACATTTGAAAGTTTCTCACCATTTAAAAAATATTCTGTTTTTCTATTCTTCCTACCAAAGTGAATAACCTCACATTTCCCTACATTATACTCCATCTGCCACCTTACTGCCCACTCACTCAGTCTATCTATATCCCTTTGCAGACTCTGTGTTCTCCTCACAGCTTACTGACCCACCTAGCTTTGTATCATCAGAAAACTTGGATACATTACACTCGGTCTCTTCATCTAGGTCATTAATATAGATTGTAAATAACTGAGACCCCAACACTGATCCTTAAGGCACCCCACTAGTTACACCCTGCCAACCTGAAAAAGATCTGTTTATCCCTACTCTGTTTTCTGTCCGTTAACCAATCCTCTATCGATGCTACTATATTACCCCCAACCCTATGAGCCCTAATCTTGTGTAACAACCTTTTATGTGGCACCTTATTGAATGCCTTTTGGAAATCCAAATATACTACATCCACTGGTTCCCCTTTATCTACCCTGCTAGTTACATCCTCAAAGAACTCTAATAAATTTGTCAAACACGATTTCCCTTTCATAAAACCATGTTGACTCTGCCTAATCATGTTATGATTTTCTAAGTAACTTGATGCCACTTCCTTAACAATGGATTCCAGCATTTTCCCGACGATTGATGTCAGGCTAACTGGCCTGGAGTTCCCTGTTTTTTCTCTCCCTCCTTTCTTGTAAAGCAGTTACATTTGTGACCTTCCAATCCGCTGGGACTTCTCCAGAATCTAGGGAATTTTGGAAGATCAAAACCAATGCATCCACTATCTCGTCAGCCACCTCTTTTAGAACCCTAGGATGTAGGCCGTCAGGTCCAGGGGATTTGTCAGCTTTTAGTCCCATTAGTTTCTCTAGTACTTTTTCGCTACTTATATTAATTACGTTAAGTTCCTCACCCTCATTAGACCCTTGGTTCCCCACCATTTTTGATTTGCTTTTTGTGTCTTCTACTGTGAAGACAGATACAAAATATTTGTTTAACATTTCTGCCATTTCCTTATTCCCCATAATAATTTCTCCGGTCTCAGCCTCTAAGGGACCAACGTTTACTTTTGCTACTCTTTTCCTTTTTAGATACTTGTAGAAACTCTTACAAGCTGCTTTTATATTTCTTGCTAGTTTTCTCTCATATTCTATTTTTCCCCTTTTTATCAATTTTTTGGTCAACCTTTGCTGATTTCTTAAACTCTCCCAATCCTCAGCCTTACTATTATTCTTTGCAACATTATAAGCTTCTTCTTTCACTCTAATGCTATCCTTAACTTAAATAACAACAGAAAATGCTGGAAATACACAGCAGGCCAGGCAGCATCCGCGGAGAGAGAAACAGAGTTAACGTTTCAGTTCTAGGACCCTTCATCAGAACTGGAAAAAGCTGGAGATGTAACAGATATTAAGCAGGTGCAGAGACGGGGCTAGGGGGGGTGGTGGTTAGGAGGGGAGGAAGGAATTGAAAGAACATACTGTGCTTATGTAAGAGGCAGGAAAGATAAAATGTTGCAAGTGGGAATGACAAAATCATACAGCATGAAAAATGGGGGCAGGGATTATTATCTGAAATTGTTGAACTCGATGTTGAGTCCGGAAGACTGTAAAGTGCCTAATCGAAAGATGAGGTGCTGTTCCTCGAGCTTACGTGGAGCTTCATTGAAACAATGTAATAGGCCGAGGACAGAGATCAGAGTGGGAGTGAAGCGGAGAATTAAAGTGACAGGCGACCAGAAGCTCAGGGTCACCCTTACGGACTGAACGGAGGTGTTCCGCAAAGTGGTCGCCCAATCTGCGTTTGGTCTCTCCAATGTAGAGGAGACTGCATCGTGAGCAGCGACTACAGTATATTAAATTGCAAGAAGTACAAGTAAATCGCTGTTTCACCTGGAAGGGGTGTTTGGGGCCCTGGACAGTGGGAAGGGAGGAGGTAAAAGGGCATGTGTTGCATCTCCTGCGCTTGCACTGGAAGGTGCCAGGTGAAGGTGAAGAGCTGTTAGGGGTGATTGAGGAGTGGACCAGGGTGTTGCGGAGGGAGCGGTCCCTACGGAATGCTGCAAGGGGAGGTGAGGGGAAGATGTGTTTGGTGGTGGGATCACGCTGGAGGTGGCGGAAATGGTGGAGGATGATCCGTTGAATGTGGAGGCTGGTGGGGTGAAAGGTGAGGACAAGGGGAACCCTATCGTGGTTCTGGGAGGGAGAAGGGGGGGAGGGGGGCAGGGGCGAGAGGAGGGGGAAAGGGGGGGGAGAGGAGGGGGGAAGGGGGAGAGGAGGAGTAGGGGAGGAGGGAGGGGGAGGAGGGGGAAGAGCAGAGGGAAGGGGGGAGAGGAGAGGGAAGGGGGGGAGGAGAGGGAAGGGGGAGAGGAGAGGGAAGAGGAGGGGGGAAGGGGGAGGGGGGAAGGGGGAGGGGGAAAGGGGGAGGAGCAGAGGGAGGCGGGGGAGAGGGGGAGGGAGCGGAGGGAGGGGGCAGAGGGAGGGAGGGGGAGGGGCGGGGGGAGTGGGAGGGTGGGGGAGAGGGAGAGGGGGGTGTCAACTGAAAATTTCTAAATTGAGATTGATAGATTTTTGTTAGGCAAGGGTATTAAGGGTTACGAAACCGAGGTGGGTAGATGGAGTTAAGATACAGATCAGCCATGATCTCACTGAATGGCAGAACAGGCTCGAGGGGCTGAATGGCCTCCTCCTGTTCCTACGTTCCTTCCTAAGAATTCTCAAGCTTTCCGGTCTAGATATGACGGTGTTACCGACTGGGCAAAGCTGACACAAATAGTAACCTGTACCTCATGAATTGGAATAGAATGATCATACTTACTCTTTCTCTTTCCTCTTTGGTCATTGTCTGTTTTGTCTTCTTTTTCTTTATATTCTTTATCTTTGCAATTCTTTGAGGACTGGCTTCACTTTGGCTCTGTACTTCCTTGGTGTTAACAATTTTCACTGCGACTGCTGTCTTCATATCACAGGCAGGTGTAGAACTTTTGGAAAAAGGGATTATGCAGAGTTTTTAATTCCTGTAATAAAATCATTCCTATCCTGAAGCTTCAAATATGGATTGCACATTTCTTCACTTAACTCCATCATTAACCAAAGCCTGATAATCTCAGTCTACATTCTACCTCTCAGAATGCTATAATCCACCGAGACAGTCTCTGCCGCCCACGAAACTGGGTACAGCATGGGTTAGATACAGAGCAAAGCTCCCTCTACACTGTCCCATCAAACACTCTCAGGGCAGGTACAGCACGGGTTAGATACAGAGTAATGCTCCCTCTACACTGTCCCATCAAACACTCCCAGGGCAGGTACAGCACGGGTTAGATACAGAGTAAAGCTCCCTCTACACTGTCCCATCAAACACTCCCAGGGCAGGTACAGCACGGGTTAGATACAGAGTAAAGCTCCCTCTACACTGTCCCATCAGACACTCACAGGGCAGGTACAGCATGGGTTAGATACAGAGTAAAGCTCCCTCTACACTGTCCCATCAAACACTCCCAGGGCAGGTACAGCACAGATTAGATACAGAGTAAAGCTCCCTCTACACTGTCCCATCAAACACTCCCAGGGCAGGTACAGCACGGGTTAGATACAGAGTAAAGCTCCCTCTACACTGTCCCATCAAACACTCCCAGGGCAGGTACAGCACGGGTTAGATACAGAGTAAAGCTCCCCCTACACTGTCCCATCAAACACTCCCAGAGCAGGTACAGCACAGGTTAGATACAGAGTAAAGCTCCCTCTACTGTCCCATCAAACACTCCCAGAGCAGGTACAGCACGGGTTAGATACAGAGTAACGCTCCCTCTACACTGTCCCATCAAACACTCCCAGGGCAGGTACAGCACGGGTTAGATACAGAGTAAAGCTCCCTCTACTGTCCCATCAAGCACACCCAGATCATGTATTAGAGCGAGATCTCTCTTGCTATGTTTACTAGTTTCTCTCTTTTTCTTTCTAGTTTTTCCTGTTGCTCTATCTTTACCTGCTTCTTTCTCCGTTTCTCTCCACTTCCTGTTTTTCTCTCCTCTCTGATTCTCTCTATCGATTTATGTCTCCATTTCTGTCTGTGTTTTTCCTTTTACCTGTTATTTTTTCCCTGTTATTTCCCTCTCCATTTCTGTGTTTTCTCTTTACTTGTTTCTCTCTCTCTCACTTTACCTGATTCTCTCTCTCTCTCTCTGTTTTTCTCACTTTCTGTTTTTCCCTCTTTAGCCGTTTCTCTCTGCACACAATCACCTTTTTTTGGTTTACTTCACTTTCTTTTTCGGCATATTTGAAATTTTACCGCGAATAACCTGAGCTTTTCAATTAGTGGGAATACTGAAAGTTCAACAATCCTTGGAGCGGCGAAGTAAACTCTGCCCGGGGACGGTTGCCGGGGGACGGTTGCTAGGGGACGGATTCGGCAATACTCGTTTTGCATTGGCAGGTGGTTCGCGCACGATAATCACATCACGTACCAGGTTTCAGTCTAGTAAAATAAATCTATTCAAATAATTTGGAACTAAACCTCAGATATTAATTTGCAAAATTCGCAATAAGCCATATGGATCTTACAAACCAATGTTATATTTTCCATATATATATACTACTCCCAACCATTTACATGTTATAGGTTCACCAATAGTATCGTGGATAAATGCAGCCCAATGGTGTGGTACTGACCGTAAAAGTCCTATATTCAATCTCCACTCTGTTGAGATGCCTGATTTCAGCCAGGATGGGTGCAGCGAATTGGTTAGGGAAAGAAGACTTGCATTTATACAGCACCTTTCATGACCATTCAGGATAAAGCAGCCCGCTTGATTGGCACTCCATCCACCACCTTCAACATTCACTCCCTCCACCACCGGCGCACCGTGGCTGCAGTGTGTACCATCTACAAGATGCACTGCAGCAACTCGCCAAAGCTCCTTCAACAGCACCTTCCAAACCCGCGACCTCTACCACTTAGAAGGACAAGGGCAGCAGACGCATGGGAACATCACCACCTACAAGTTCCCCTCCAAACCACACACCAACCTGACTTGGACCTGTATCGCCGTTCCTTCACTGTCGCTGGGCCAAAATCCTGGAACTCCCTAACAGCATTGTGGGTGTACCTACACCATATGGACTGCAGCGGTTCAAGAAGGCGGCTCACCACCATCTTCTCAAGGGCAATTAGGGATGGGCACTAAATGCAGGCCTAGCCAGCCAGCGACGCCCACATCCCATCAATGAATTTTAAAAAAGGACGTCCCAAAGCGCTTTACAGCCAATTAAGTGCAGTCACTGTTGTAATGTAAGAAACGCAGCAGCCAATTTGCGCACAGCAAGCTCCCATAAAACAGCAACGTGATAATGACCTGATAATCTGTTTTTGTAATGTTGATTGAGGGATAAAAATTGCCCAGGTCATGGGGAGAACTCCCCTGCTCTTCGAAATAGTGCCACGGGATCTTCTACATCCATCTGAGAGGGCAGGCGGGCCCTCGGTTTAACAAAAGGCAGCACCTCTGATAGTGCAGCACTCCTTCAGCACTGCACTGGAGTGTCAGCCTGGATTTTTGTGCTCAAATCTCTGGAGTGGGACTTAAGTGCAACTCACTAAGCCACAGTTAACACTGTAAGGGAGAAGAAAACCAGCCAAGGTTCGCACTCCTGCTTTTTATTTTGGGACCCCTGCTGGAATGTGGTGAGAATAGGACTGAGTTCAGCTACCATACCCCTTCCTACACAGTCAAACAGCCCACTAGTGTTACGGGACACTCTGTCCAGGTTTCCACACAAAAGGCCACAGTACTAAAGATAGCAATATTACAAAGGAAAAAGATAACACAGGAACGTGAGAAAATAAATAGCCATTTTTTTTTAAAATCAGAAGAAACAAAGAAATTGAAGTAAAACAATTAAAGTATGAAAAATAAAATTAAAATGATTAAATAATAAAAAATATAAAATAGGAAAGCAATTTAAAGAACACTAACTAGGAATAGAAAGCAGTGTAGTCCACGGGAGCAGGTGTCAGGGCTCCAACACCCAAGGTATTTTAAAGAGCAGGGGGAAGATTGTCCATTTTTCCCACAATTATTATCCCGCTAACAGAATCACTGAAACACGTAAGCTTTGAGATGTGCTGTTTCTGAGAATACGATTTCATTAGCAGGGTATAATAGCAAAATACTGCGGATGCTGGAAATCTGAACTAACAACAGAAAATGCTGGAAACACTCAGCAGGCCAGGCAGCATCCGTGGCGAGAGAAACAGAGTCCCAGACCTGAAACGTTAACTCTCTCTCTCCACGAATGCTGCCTGGCCTGCTGAGTGTTTCCAGCATTTTCTGTTGTTATTTCATTAGCAGGGTATTCCTTTTAGAGAAAAACAAGCATTCCCCTGTTTTTTGTTGAAGAATTTCACCCTGTTGCTTTGGGACTGGACACTCTGTTTTTTTTGGTGGACTGTCCAGAAATTTCTAAAATGTAAATCGGACATCAACAATCTGTTTGTAAAAGAGCAGTTAGTACTTTCCATTTATTTGTGTGTTCTGGGATGTGTAAAGTTTTACACATTCTGTAAAGTTTTCAATGAACTTTCCCAGCAACAAAGAAAGCATCAGAACTCAGATGGTGATTTTTTTTTCACTCTTATCCTGCCTGTTAGATCCGTGGTTCAGTGGATAAATAATCACACGGATGCTGTACATCAACAAATAACAGGTCTTTACTGGAGGAGGGTAATCTCTAGACTGGGGCTACAGAGGCATGCGCAAAGCTTATATACCGGTGTGGTCACTGCCGGTACTACAGTATACAGGAGCTGTAAAAGTAGTTTTGACTTAAAGGCACATACGCTACAATTCCTCCCCTTTTAGATTAATAATACCCCCTAATATTCAAATAACAATTAACATTTTTACATGTACATTAAATAACAAAAGTCCATTTATAGATTCAGTCTTTGGGGCGGCTTCCTGACCCTTTCGGGATAGCGCCTTTCCAGAGGTTCTTGTTCTTGGTGCAGAGGCGATTCTGACCCCTTTTCATCGGGTAGTTCATCGGGTTCCACTGCTACTGGGTCTGAAGTAGATGCTACCGGTATGTTGGGTTCATCCCCAGGTACTCGAGACATGGGGTTGACGCGTTCCTGTGACGCTAAGATCTGATCGACGTGGCGTCTCACAAGGTTCTCCCCGACATCCACTGTGTACATTAATGGCCCCTGCCTTGTACATATCGTTCCGGGTTGCCACTTCTCTGTTCGATAGTCACGGGCCAAGACTGGTTGTCCTACATTGAAGCTCCTTGTTGGCTTCTCATTGATGTGCTGGAATTGTTTGTCCTCAACATTTCTTCGCACATTTGGTCTGAGCAAGTCCAGACGAGATCTCAACATTCGGTTAAAGAACATCATGGCCAGGGTCTGGTTGGTAACTGCATGTGTCGTGTTTCAGTAGGCTAATAAGAAATTGTCCATCTTATGCTGTAGTGGAATTTCATCGTCACACATGGCCTTTATCGCCTTCTTAAAGGTTTGTACGAACCTCTCAGCCAATCCATTTGTGGCTGGATGATACAGAGCGGATGTGTAATGCCTTACCCCATTCCTTTTCATGAATTTTTGGAACTCGTCGGACACAAACTTTGGTCCATTATCAGAGCAAATCTGCTCTGGCAAACCGTTTCTGGCAAATATGGTCCGTAGGACTGCAATCGTTTTCTCTGTAGTGGTTGAAGACATTTTTATCACCTCAGGCCACTTTGAATGAGCATCCACTGCTATTAAGAACATTGAGTCCATGAATGGACCAGCGAAATCAATATGCACCCGTTGCCATGGAGAGGAGGGCCACTCCCATGGGTGTAGAGGGGCGTGTGGTGGTGCATTTTGGACCTTCTGGCATCCTAAGCAGCTCTTAGTTAGGTCTTCGATTTGTTGATCGATTCCCGGCCACCACACATAAGCCCTAGCAAGGCTTTTCATTTTCACTCCCCCCAGATGACCTTCATGTAGCTCATTTAGCACTCTCTCCCTTAACTTGGGTGGAATCACCACTCTGGATCCACACATCACTGTCCCCTGGCATACTGACAGCTGTTCTCTTCTGGATGAGAATGCTGGCAACAGTGAGTCGCCATGTGTTGGCCATCCCCTCACCGTCAATTCATATACCCGTGACAGCGTCGGATCATTGCGGGTCTCCTTCTCTATATCCGCGTTTGTTACTGGCAATCGTTCAATTATCGACGAATAAAATATCTCAATAGGGTCCACTGCTGGTGCTTCCTCCACAGTAGGCAGTGGCAGGCGCGATAGCCCATCAGCGTTCCCATGCTGTTTCGTGCCTTTATATTCTATTTCATATTGATTCGCCCCTAGAAACAGGGACCATCTTTGTAACTGCTGTGCAGTCATTACTGGAACGCCCTTCTTAGGATTAAAGATGGAGACAAGTGGTTGGTGGTCAGTCAGCAAGGTGAACTTCTGCCCATGCAGATAGTGGTTGAATTTTTTTACTCCCCATACTAGGCTGAGGGCCTCCCTGTCAATCTGGGCGTAGTTGCGCTCGGCTGAGGTTAGTGACCGAGACGCAAAGGCTACTGGCTTCTCCAACCCGTCTGGGAATTTGTGCGACAGCACCACTCCAATACCGTAGGGTGATGCATCACATGCCAAACGAATTGGTAGTGCTGGGTTGAAATGGGCCAACACCTCTGTTGATGTGATCAATTCTTTACACTTCTGGAAAGCTCGTCTACGTTCATCATCCCACTTCCATGCTACCCCTGTTTGCAGTAGGGTGTTCAGCGGGTGTAATACCGTAGACAAATTTGGTAAGAACTTGTGGTAATAGTTTACCAGCCCGAGGAACGACCTCAGTTGTGACACATTTTCCGGTGCTGGAGCCTTGACTACTGCCTCAATCTTGTCAGGGGACTTATGTAATCCCTCTTCATCGATGACGTGGCCACAATACGAGATCTGTTTCTGGAAAAACTCGCACTTGTGGCGATTAGCTTGTAGCCCATACTCCTTTAATCTGGTGAGCACCTTCTCCAAGTTGGCAAGGTGATCACCGTCATTTTCGCCCGTGACCAAGATGTCGTCCAAATAACACTGGGTCCCTGGAATCCCTTGCAGGACCTGATCCATCGCCCTTTGCCAGATAGCCGGAGCCGAGGCTACTCCAAACACCAGCCGGTTGTATTGATAGAGACCTTTATGAGTGTTGATCGTAAGGTAATGTTTCGAAGCTTCTTCTACCTCAATTTGCAAGCACGCCTGGGCTAGATCAATTTTGGTGAAGCGTTTACCTCCAGATAGCGAGGCGAAAATATCCTCAATTCGTGGAAGCAGATATTGCACCGTGTGAAGGACTGGGTTCACTGTCACCTTAAAATCCCCACAGATGCGGACCTTCTTTGGTTCCCCAGGCGTATTACTCAACGACCTCTTCATTACAGGAACGATGGGTGTAGCCCACTCGCTCCAGTCCACTTTGGACAGTACTCCTGAACGTTCCAACCCTTCCAGCTCTGCTTCAACCGCTGGTCTGATCGCATAAGGCACTGGTCTGGCCTTCAGAAACTTTGGGCTTGCATTTTCCTCTATTTTAATCGTTGCTGTTATTCCTTTTAGTGTTCCTAGTCCCTCCTGGAACACTTCTTTTGCGTCAGTTAGCATTTTTGACAGTCGTCCAGGTGTGACGTCGTCATCCTTTTTGGCCTCAACCTTCAGTGCCTGTATGGAATGCCAATCTAATTGTATCTTCCGGATCCATTCACGTCCTAGCAGTGGTGGTCCTCCATTTGGCAATACATATACATTTTAGGTATTTCCTGGCCTTTATATGTCACTTTCACCCTTATTTTTCCTTTGGGGTAGACTTTTTGCCCCGTATACGTCTTCAAGACAATCTCTGTAGCTTTCAAGGGTATGTGTGAAAATAGCCGCTTGTAGTCTCTTTGATTTATGACTGTTAGAGCTGACCCTGTGTCCAATTCCATTTCCACTTGGACTCCGTCTATCTTGAGTGTAACCCAGATAGTCTGGTGATCCTCCATTTCGGTTACCTTATGTAGTTTCAGACAACCCAGCTCCTTGCTTCCGGAGTCTGTGTCACTTTTCTGTTCGTCTGAACCACTGTCCATCACCTGGTGTACCTTTTTGTACTTCTCCTGTGGAGATTTCTTGCTGTTGGTTTTCTTCCCAGACCTGCAGACTCTTGCTATGTGTCCTGCTTTCCCACACTGTCTGCACACTTGGTCCTTGAACCAACAATCTTTCTGGTCATGTGTTGTTCATAGGACATTTCATTGGTGCCATATTCTTGCGGTCTCCGTTGTATCTCTGCAGCGCCCCTTGCGGCTGCTTCATGTGATACTGCCATACTGAAAGCTTTGTCCAGCGTAAGGTCCTTTTCTGATAGAAGCCGTTTCTGGGTTCCTTCACTTTGTAGCCCACACACAAACTTGTCCCTTAACGTGTCTGCTAGTCCCGCTCCAAACTGGCAGTGTTTCGATAGCTTGCGCAGTTCCGTTAGGTACTCAGCATTGCTTTCGTCTTTGTGTTGGTTCCTTTTATGGAACTTAAATCGTTCTGCTATCAGCAGCGGTGTGGGGTTTAAGTGGTCCTGTAGGATTTCTACTATGCTTTCAAAATTCTTGTTTACCGGCTTCTCTGGGGTTATTAGATTTCGCAGTAACCCATAAGTTTTTGCACCCATGGAATTTAACAGAACCAGTGCTTTATTAGCATCTGGCACTTCATTCGCCCTGCAGTACACCTCAATACGTTCCACATATGTCGCCCAATCTTCGATTTCATTGTCGAACGTAGAGATACTGCCACTCTTCGGCATCCTTGGGTGTGCGTTAACTATCACCAATGGCGCCTCCCGCGCTTCCCCTTCTTCTCCGCTGGCACAAAATGGCGTCTCCCGCGCTTTCCTTCCTTCCCGCGCTCGCCCTTCTTCTCCGCTGCGGCTTCTCAAAATGGCATCTCCCGCGCTCTTCCTTCTTCTCCGCGGCTCAATGGCATCTCCCGCGCTCTCCCTGCTTCTCCGCGGCTCAATGGCGTCTCCCCTCTCTTCGCCCCGCGGACCCTGTTCAGCCCGTGATCCCTGGCTGTGCTCTGCGCGTTCTTCTTTTGATATTTTTCAACGCCGCTCAGTCTAGAACCCGGCTGTTTCTTACCCTCTCTCTCTCCGGTTTATTTTATTTTCCTCGACGCCGCTCGGTGTTCAACCCCTGGCTGTGCCCTGCGCTCAACCCCCGGCTGCGCCCTGCGCTCTTCACCCTCTGTCTTACCCCGTCGACGCTGCTCGGCTCTCTCTCCGCCGTCGGTCGGCTCCAGCCGCCGCTGCTCGGGAAGGGTCTGCGCTGGACCTGTCGTCGGTCTCTTACTGCTCGTTGTGGCTGGGGAACCAAGCCCGGCTCTCCACAGCCTCCCCTGCGAAGTTGGATCTCTGCCTGACTGCTGGGCGGTTGCTCGTGGTCGACGCCCGTGTTCCTGGCCTCGACTATTTAAAAAAAAATTTTTTTTTATGTTGCAGGTAGATTCAAATCGACACTCGTCGCCACTGTTAGAGCCGTGGTTCAATGGATAAATAATCACACGGATGCTGTACATTAACAAATAACAGGTCTTTACTGGAGGAGGGTAATCTCTAGACTGGGGGTACAGAGGCATGCGCAAAGCTTATATACCGGTGTGGTCACTGCCGGTACTACAGTATACAGGAGCTGTAAAAGTAGTTCTGACTTAAAGGCACATACATTACACTGCCCTCTTGCGTGGTTTTACCAACCTAATCAAGCCACAATCTGCTCAGTTCCCTATCTCGACTGCAGTGCCGATCAGCCAGAATGCAATGCCAAATATAGGAAAGGAAAATTGAGGAAGATAAACAAGAACAGGATGTAAAGCAGATTCAGGCAGCCTGTTTCTGGAAAATCTTGCTTCAAAATCTGCTGCAATGCAATCTGTTTGCATGCAAACTCTCTTTATTATGTTGCTGAGAGACTGGAAACAGCATGTTAATGAAGGCAGCCAGTCGAGCACACCCAATGCAGGATTGTAAGGTTAAACACATACTCTGGAGTTTGCTTGATTTGTCTTTGGGGAAAGGGAGATATTTTGCGGAGTAGGAGATTGAATGAATTAAGTAAAGTCTGTGATAAAGTGGATTGTACATGATCTATAGAAGGAACTGGTCTCCATAGACTTGGGGTTCTGACGAAAGGTCATCGACCTGAAACGTTAACTCTGTTTCTCTCTCCGCAGATGCTGCCTGACCTACTGAGTATTTCCAGCATTTTCTGTTTTTATTCCATAATCTATCCCCGTTTATATTTTAATTTTAATACTTTTAGAACTAAGATTAAATAAGGAACATATTCTGGTCTGTGCTAAATGAGCTGATCCGAAACAGGGCAGCAGTGGGGGACTATAATTGGACTCAGCACCCTGGAATAGGCAGGGGGGAATGTAACTAAGGACCCAGCCCTATCCAGCGATGGAGGTGGACATCACCACGATGGCCTCCATGGTGAATAACCCGCTGCCACTCAAAATGTTTGCCTCTGCGCTTGCCGGCCTGTGAGTTTCCACTCATTAAATGTGAGAGGGCTGAACCAGAATTCTCACCACCAGTGCCTGGACTCACATACGAATAATGGCCAATTAGGGTGAGCTATCAGAGCACTGCAGGCATTTGTGGAACTGTAAGACAGCGTGAGTCAGCACCTTCAGAAGAGCAGAGAAAGCGATAAAGTGGAGAAAATTGGCAAAATGAGCAAATAGAATCAAGAGTACAACATAACTGTCTACTGCCAACTGTTATTTTACTCTCCTGCATGTATAAATATGATGAAACATTGTTTAAACAAGAATAATTATTAATGCCACTTCCTCTCCTTAAAACACAGTCTTGTCACTTCCTGATTAGGAATCATAGAAATTGCAGCACAGATGAAGGCCATTCAGCCACAGTGCTGTGCTAGTGCTCGATCTTCAACTGAAGCTATCTATTCCAATCTCATATCCTTTTATGTTCTTCCTTTTCAAATATTTGCCCAAATTCCCTTTTAAATGATGTTAAGAGTCTTTGGGGGAAAAATTCAGTTACATGTGCCTCCCGTTATCGCCTTAAGAGGGCGCTAAAGGGGCGCAAAGCAACTAGTGCCTGTGCACGGCGATATTTGCGCCACTCGCGAAATTAACTAGACATTTTGCAGCGGCGCTAAACACTACCGCCACGATCTCCTGCACCGGCAGATCGTGACGTCAGTCGAGTGCGCAACGCCCTGGTTGCGCCCGGGACCGGATATTGAGTGACGCCCCCTCCCTTACCGCCTGCCGCTAGCAACGACAGGTTGAGGGGAGCATTTTGCTAAACACCGTCGAGCCATTCATACCTTGGAGTATCTCATCAACGGTGGGGATTGGATATCGTTCCCTCACTATTGCCTGGTTTGCTCATCTCATGTCTAGGCATAACCTTACATCCTTATCCGCTTTTGGTACAATAACCACAGGATTTACCCATGGGGTGGGACCAGTTACAGGTTCGATAATGTCCATGTCCCTCAATTGTTTTATTTTGGCCTCTACTGCCCCCCTTAAGTTGAATGGTATACGCCTGAGTGGCTGGGCCACAGGCTTCACTTGTGGGTCGATATACAAACTGATCTGTTTTGTGTTCAGCCTTCCTACTCCCTGGAACACCTTTGGATACCGCTGTTCTAGTAGCTGTCTTACATCTACCACAGCTGAGACATCTGCGCCTATTTTTTAAACTCCCAGTTTCATGGCTGTCTCCCTTCCTAGCAACGGCTCTCCATGGCTTTTAACCACAATGAACTCCGCCTGCTCAGTTCTCTTACCTATTGTAATCCCACGTGAATACACCTTTAACTGACAGTGGTCGGCTAGAAGCATAAGAGAATAACTTTCTCTCTGTCTTAGGGACATGTGACTGACACTTAATGTGTTCTGACTTTAATCCTTCCCTTTAATTCTCATCTATCACATTATTAGTTGCACCCGAATCAATTAACATTCTCAGGTTTACTCCCCCCACACAAAAGGTAAGTCTCTCTGTCACGTTATTTCCAGTAACAGCAAATGCACAGTTATTTTGTTCCTCTATGTTGTTCACACTGTGTTTCTTTGTACCCTTTGTGCGGCATACTTTGGAGAAATGATCCTTTCCTTTGCACTTATGACACGTTTGTCCGCGTGCTGGGCATTTCAGATCTCTGCCCATGTGGTCTGTGTGTCCACATCTGTAACATTTCCTTTCGTTCCTATCGCCATTTCCCTTTGGTTTCTCTGTCGAGCTTTTCACATAATACCCTCTTTTCCGTGTAACACGACGAACAGTATCTGTCTCCGCCTTCTCTGTACATGACATGGCTGACATCTCGACGTTTTCACATAGTGAGGCCAATTGTAACGTGCGGGCGAGCGTTAGATCATGCCCTTCCTCTAGCAATTTCCTCCGCACATAGGCTGACATGCACCTACTCAGGATAGCGTCTCTTATTTGATTATCCGCATCCCCCCCAAAAGCACAGTCTTTAGCAGCCTGCCGCAAGCGAGTAGCAAATTGTTGCACAGTCTCACCTGTCTTCAGGGACAACTTATAAAAATTCTGTCTAGCAGTAGCTGCGTTGACCTGGGGCACGAAGTAGTGATTCAAAGCACTAACCGCCGCCGTGTAGTCTGTTGGCTGTCCTGTGTCCGGTAGAGTCGAAAAGATATCCTGGACATCTGGTCCTGCTCGGTGTAGAAGTAGAGCTCTTCTCCTCTGCCTTGTGGCAGCTATAGAAGTACCATCGATAATGAGTCCTTTGCCGTTGGCATAAAGCTCAAGAGACGTTAACCGTTAACCACCTCGTCCATCTTGGACCCAACGTGGCTGGCTCGGCAAAGCAAGCAAAATTTTGAATGCCGGTCTTCTCCATCCTAGCTAACAAAAACTTGGGCAACTACCTATTTTAAATGATTCCTGTTCGTTATCCTCGTCGCCAATGTTGTATCTATGCTTTAATACGTTCAATCAAGCATGTAGATACGTCGAATTAAATCAGAGTCAGGCAGACAGGCTTCTGTTGTGTATGTCCCTTTAAGGGAATAACTGGTCTCAGACTGCAGTACCGGCAGTGACCATCCCTGTATAAAAGGCCCTGGCAGGCTTCTGTAGTTTCAGTTTCCAGATTGTCTCCATTCAGTAAAGACTTGTTAAACCAACTCCTGCATTCCGTGTCTCCATTAACACACGGATTTAATACCTGCGACGAGTAAGAAACGAACTTACCTGCAACTCGGCAGCACCTCAGATGACGTTATTGAAGGTCGAAGCCAGAAAAGAAAAAAAAAATAATCCAAAGAAACTCGAGAAACGGGCGTCGACCGTGGGCAACCGCCCTCCAAATCATCGGATTGAAAACTTGCAGGGGAGACTGTCAAGAGCCAGGCTTCGTTCCCCAGTCTGTGGTTTCCCAGCTAATCGGGCTGGTGGCAGGTAGTGCACTGATCCTTCCTGGGCTGCGGCGGGCTAGAGCTCGATCGGGTGGCTCTGCAACGGGGCCGGGCAGCGAGTCGGGAAGCAAAGAGAGAGAGAGAGGGTGGAGCACACAGGGCGCGGCCGGTGCTTCGCAGCCGGGCAGCGTTCGGACCTAAGAAGAGGGATGGAAGTGTCCCAGAGGGTCCGCTCCACGACGGGAACGGTTAAAAATAAAAATACCGTGGAGAGCGGCGTTGACAGCAGCGGCAGTGGCGGGAAAGCGCCATCTTAACTCGGCGGGGAAGAAGGAAAAGCGCGGGAGGCGCCATTTTGATCCATCGGGGACAAAGGAAAAGCGCAGGAGATGCCATCTTAGATTTTCAAGATGCCAAAGACTGGCGATATCACTGCCTTCGATAATGCAATAGAAGACTGGACCACGTATGTGGAAAGAGTCGAGGTATATTGCGAGGCAAACGAAATAGCCGAGGGGAAAAAGGCATCGGTATTGCTAAAGTTAATGGGCGCAAGAACGTACGGCCTATTGCGGGACCTGATTACTCCAGCCAAACCGAAGGTGAAGAGTTTTAACGAAATTGTTGCTATCCTACAGGAACACCTAAATCCTACACCGCTGCTGATAGCAGAAAGATTTAAATTCCACAGGAGAAATCAGCATAAAAATGAGAGCAATGCTGATTACCTTACGGGACTACGCAAGCTATCAAAGCACTGCCAGTTCGGAGCAGGACTGGCAGATACCATACGGGACAAATTTGTCTGTGGACTCCTGAGTGAAGGAACCCAGAAAAGGTTACTCTCAGAGAAAGAGCTGACGCTAGATAAGGCTTTCAGCGTGGCAGTGTCGTACGAAGCAGCAGCAAGGGGAGCTGCGGAAATACAACAAAAGCCACAGGAATACGGCACC
Source organism: Somniosus microcephalus (assembly GCF_052327205.1). NCBI lineage: Eukaryota > Metazoa > Chordata > Chondrichthyes > Squaliformes > Somniosidae > Somniosus > Somniosus microcephalus. Next base: position 74,729,685 of record NC_141007.1, on the reverse strand, counting down.
CACGAAATGACACGGGGATTTGCAAAATGTTATCGCTGCGGCAGAACAAACCATGACCAGAAGGACTGCTGGTCCAAGGACAAAATATGCAGGCAATGCAGAAAGATGGGACACATTGCACGAGTTTGCAGGTCTGAGAAGAAGACCAACGACAATAAAAAGGCTACTAAGGAACCGTACAGGAAAGTAAAAAAGATGACGGACAGCAGTTCCGAAGACCAGATGAGCGATAGTGAATCCGGGAACAGGAGACTAAGCTGTCTCAAACTTCACAACGTAATCACAAAAGAGGCTCACCGAACCATTTGGGTCACCCTCACGATAGCAGGGTCTCAAGTCAAAATGGAATTAGATACAGGATCAGCTCTAACCGTCATGAATCGACGAGACTACGAGCGGCTATTCTCACACATACCCTTGAGAGAGACATCCATTGTCTTGAGGACGTATACGGGGCAAAAAGTATACCCCAGAGGAAAAATAAGGGTGCTTGTCGAATACAACGGCAAGAAAATACGGAAATTGTATCTCTACATTCTGCAAGATGGTGGACCACCGTTATTGGGACGTGAATGGGTCAGAAAGATAAGTTTAGACTGGCACTCCATTCAGGCACTGACGGTGGCTGTTAAAAAGGATGACGGCGTCACTCCTGGACGATTGTCAACAATCTTAGCTGACGCCAAAGAGGTATTTCAACAAGAACTGGGCACTCTTAAAGGCGTAACCGCCTCAATAAAAATAGAGGAGAATGCAATTCCCAAGTTTTTCAAAGCAAGACCGGTACCATACGCAATTCGCCCAGCCGTCGAGGCAGAGCTGGAGAATCTGGAGAATGCAGGCGTGTTATCTACGGTAGACTGGAGCGAGTGGGCGACACCCATCGTTCCTGTCATGAAGAAAACGTTAAACAATAAGTCTGAGGAGCCAAGGAAGGTTCGCATCTGTGGGGACTTCAAGGTGACAGTGAACCCAGTCCTTCACACAGTACAATATCCTCTTCCAAGGATAGAAGATATCTTCGCCTCACTATCCGGAGGGAAGCGTTTTACAAAAATTGACCTAGCGCAAGGATATTTGCAGATGGAGGTTGAAGAATCCTCTAGGAAGTATCTCACGATAAACACTCACAAAGGTCTTTACCAGTATAATCGACTGGTATTCGGAGTTGCATCAGCTCCGGCGATATGGCAAAGAGCGATGGAACAAGTCCTGCAAGGGATTCCGGGGACTCAGTGTTACTTGGACGACATCCTAGTGACAGGTGAAGATGACAGTGAACACCTTGCCAACCTAGAGCAGGTGCTCACTAGACTACGTGAACATGGGCTACGAGCCAATCGTCCCAAATGCGAGTTTTTTAAGAAACAGATATCGTATTGTGGCCACATGATTGATGAAGAGGGGTTGCATAAGTCCCCTGACAAAATTGAAGCGGTAGTTAAGGCTCCAGCGCCTGAAAATGTGTCACAACTGAGGTCATTCCTTGGATTGGTGAATTACTACCATAAGTTTTTGCCGAATTTGTCCACAATTCTGCATCCACTGAACGCCCTCCTACGAATGGCAGTAGCATGGAAATGGAGCAATGAATGTAAGTGGGCCTTTCAGAAGAGTAAGGACCTAATCACTTCAAGAGAAGTATTGGCTCACTACAACCCATCACTACCGATAAGACTGGCGTGTGATGCGTCTCCCTACGGCATTGGGGCGGTACTGTCACATAAATTCCTTGATGGTTCTGAGAGGCCGATAGCTTTTGCGTCACGCTCGTTAACTTCAGCCGAGCGTAACTACGCCCATATTGACAGAGAGGCCCTCAGCCTGGTGTGGGGGGTGAAGAAGTTCAATCACTACCTGCACGGTCAGAAATTTACTCTACTAACTTATCATCAACCTCTCGTCTCCATTTTCAACCCTCAGAAGGGCGTACCGATAATGACGGCACAACGGCTACAGAGGTGGTCCCTTTTCCTAGGGGCACACCAATATGACATCGCGTACAAAGGAACTAAACAGCATGGGAATGCTGATGGATTGTCGCGCCTACCGTTGCCAATGGTGGAAGAAGAACTGGCAGTGGATCCAGTGGAGTTATTCCACTCGACTATTGTCGAATGTCTCCCTGTGACGAATGCAAACATAGAAAAGGAAACACGAAATGACCCGACACTCTCCTGGGTCTATGATTTAACGGTGAAGGGATGGCCAGCTGCTGCCAGCATTCTCGCAGAGAAGAGAACAGCTGTCAGTGTGCAGAGGAACCTTGATGTGTGGATCCAGAGTAGTAATTCCACCCAAATTGAAGGATAGAGTGCTCAATGAGCTTCATGAGGGTCATCTGGGAGGGGTAAAAATGAAGAACTTAGCCAGAGCGTTTGTGTGGTGGCCGGGAATCGATAGAGAAATTGAAGAGATGACCAAGAGCTGTACAGGATGCCAGAAGGTCCAAAACGCCCCACCACAAGCCCCTCTACATCCATGGGAGTGGCCCTCATCTCCATGGCAAAGGGTGCACATTGATTTTGCTGGTCCCTTTATGGACTCGATGTTTTTAATTGCGGTGGATGCACATTCAAAGTGGCCAGAGGTAATAAAAATGTCCTCAACCACCACAGAAAAAACGATCACAGTCTTACGAACCATATTCGCCAGGAATGGGCTGCCTGAACAGATTTGCTCTGACAATGGACACAGTTTGTGTCTGAAGAGTTCCGGAGGTTCTTAAAGAACAATGGCGTTAAGCATTACACATCCGCCCCATATCACCCAGCCACTAATGGATTGGCCGAGAGGTTTGTTCAAACATTCAAGAAGGCTATCAAGGCAATGTGTAATGAAGATATACCCCTACAACACAAGGTGGATAACTTCTTGTTTGCCTACCGGAATGCGACACATGCGGTTACCAACCAAACTCCAGCCATGATGTTCTTCAATCGAAGACTACGATACCGCTTGGATTTGGTTAAGCCAAACGTCAGAAGAGATGTGGAGAACAGGCAGTTTCAGAATATGAATGAAAGGCCGTCCAGGAGTTTTAAGATAGGTCTGTACACGGCAAGGACCTCTAATGTATACCGTGGACATTGGAGAAAGCATTGTAAGACGCCATGCTGACCAGATTCTAGAGTCACTGGAAAACCTCAACTCCACACCACGATCTGATACACCTGGCGATGAAACCGAAGTACCAATTGCATCTACCGCAGAATCGGTGATATTGGAAGCAGACGAACCAAACAACGACATTGATCCCAACTCAACCTTGCCAGAAGAACCTGATATCCCAAAGAGGCGTTATCCAGACAGAATCAGGAAGCCTCCTCAAAGACTGAACTTATAATTGCTTAACTTCAACTAATGTATCTAGCAACAGTAATTGTAATTGTAATTAGTTATTATTTAGTTGTTAAATGAATGTTATGTACTGTTTATCTAAAAGGGGAGGAATTGTTGTGTATGTCCCTTTAAGGGAATAACTGGTCTCAGACTGCAGTACCGGCAGTGACCATCCCTGTATAAAAGGCCCTGGCAGGCTTCTGTAGTTTCAGTTTCCAGATTGTCTCCATGCAGTAAAGACTTGTTAAACCAACTCCTGCATTCCGTGTCTCCATTAACACACGGATTTAATAGCTTCTAACTGTGATCTTTACTTTATTGGTAAAATGGCTGACTGCAGCATTCCCGGGTAATTCCCATAATGCAATACACATTACATTACTGTATTAACTGGTGTTGAACTCACACATTACATTACCGTATTGACTGGTGTCAAACTCGCAATCAAAACACGACAAGACTGATACCTGGGATGGCAGGAATGACGTATGAGGAGAGATTGGATCGATTGGGCTTATATTTGCTAGAGTTTAGAAGAATGAGAGGGGATCTCATTGAAACTTATAAAATTCTAACAGGACTAGACAGACTAGATGCAGGAAGGATGTTCCCGATGGCGGGGGAGTCCAGAACCAGGGGTCACAGTCTAAAGATAAGGGGTAAACCATTTAGGACAGAGATGAGGAGGAATTTCTTCACCCAGAGAGTGGTGAACCTGTGGAATTCTCTACCACAAAAGGCAGTTGAGGCCAATTCATTAAATATATTCAAGAAGGGGTTAGATATATTTCTTAAGGCTAAAGGGATCAAGGGATATGGGGAGAAGGCAGGGACAGGGTACTGAATTTGGATGATCAGCCATGATCTCATTAAATGGTGGAGCAGGCTCGAGGGGCCGAATGGCCTACTCCTGCTCCTATCTTCTATGTTACAGGGTATTGGTGAGACCACACCTCGAGTACTGCGTACAGTTTTGGTCTCCTTATTTAAGGAAGGATATACTTGCATTGGAGGCAGTTCAGAGACGATTCACCAGGTTAATTCCAGAGATGAGGGATTCACTTATGAGGAAAGGTTGAGCAGGTTGGGCCTATATTCATTGGAATTTAGAAGAATGAGAGGTGATCTTATTGAAACATATAAGATACTGAGGGGACTCGACAAGGTAGATGCAGAGAGGATGTTTCCCCTCGGGAGAAATCTAGAACACGGGGGCACAGTCTTAGATTAAGGGTCGCCCTTTTAGAACTGAGATGAGGAGGAATTTCTTCTCTCAGAGGGTCGTAAATCTGTGGAATTCTTTGCCCCCGAGAGCTGTGGAGGCTGGGTCATTAAATACATTTAAGGTGGAGATAGACAGATTTTTACAAGATAAGGGAGTGAAGGGTTATGGGGAGCGGGCAGGGAAGTGGCTTTGAGCCCAAGATCAGCCATGATCTTATTGAATGGCGGAGCAGGCTTGAGGGGCCAAGTGGCCTATTCCTGCTCCTATTTCTTATGTTCTTATATTCTTGTGGACAGAACCCTTGGCCCAACAATCTTCAGCTGCTTCATCAGTGACCTTTGTCGTAAGGTCAGCAGTGGAGCCCTTCACTGACGATTCCACAGTATTCAGCTCCATTCACAACTCTTCTCATAATGAAACAGCCCATGCCAGCCTACAATAGGGTGACTGTGGCGGTACCACCAGTTGTCCCTTACTAACTATGTACATAATTCACTTTAACCTAACTAGTTTGTATGTAACTTACCTGTTTGGGCTGTTGCCCCTTTAACTTACCTGTTGGGCCGTTGCCCCTTTAAGAGGCGACCTAACACGCTGACGTCACGCATCACGTGACGCATGCGCGCCAGCCACGGCTCGACCTTCCATGGCAGCCGCCGGCACAGCCCGGCCTACTGCGACTTCGGCCGCATCGGCCAGCCGACGTGAGCGACGCGATCTCCCGCTCCCGCGGCTAGCGCCGGCCCAGCTCGGCCTCCAGCTCCCGCGCTCACGACTTCGGCCTCAACGGCCAGCCTCAGTGCCGGGTAAACGCGCCGACATATCGGCGCGGGTCACGTGACCGCCCCAAGCGCGGGCAAACGCGCTAACGTCACAACGCGGTCACGTGACACCCGAAGCGTGGGAAAACACAGCCGAGCGTGATGACGTCATCACGCTCTCCACAGGACTGTGGACTCGGTCCTCGTGGCGTCCCCGCTGGGGAAAGACCTACTTCACAGTGCTCCTGCATCCAGCCGCCTTACCTGCTGTATTTCGTCTGTTCTTGTAAATAAACAACTTCTAGATTGTTCTGAAGTCGAACTCGATTATTTAGTAGGCATTCGTCCAATACCTGCTGAGGTCAACCCAAATTCCTACATGACCATATTTTCTAAACCAAAACCGGGGACACACAGGGTAGGAGCACAGCAAAGTAGCCAGGGCGGAAAATGTAGGTTGCGCAGCGTAGTGAGGCAATTTTTTTTAGCAGCCTATATTTTAACATTGTACACATACACTACAAATGTAAAACAATTGTGTATATAATTACTGCGGATGTGACATCACACTATTGAAGCGCATTCAGATACCGTTTATAAATAATACAATAACACTCTTCAGGAACGTCACTATTTCGTACCCACTCTCAGCCTATTCAGAAAATGTCTTTCTTCACATCACTGCCCAAGTCATTTATTTTTCACAGATTTATTACTGATTGCTGTGCTATCTCCACGTTTCAAGAAAACTGGCATGACGACTGTTGTTTCTGGTACTGGAATACGGGTAGAGATTAACCTCCATCAACCATCACGCAGTCAACGATAATGTGGATATGCGGAACAGGTGCTCTGCTGTACGCTCGTTCCAGGGTATGAACGATTACACGGGAGGGCCTCTGACAGTTTACTATCTGTAGTTTGCACACTGATGACCACAAATTACAACCAAGCAGCATCCACCCATTAGTTCCAAGCTTTCTGTACACCGACTGACACCCAGCTCCCTCTCGCCACCGCCTCTCTCAATACTTCCACTGCCTTTGTGTTGTCAAATTGCTTGTAACTGGATGTAACTCATGGGGGTGAAATTTTTAATTTATTTTCCTAATTCTGTAGGCCAGAGTTCTTGTATATTGCCTGAAACTATTCAACATTTAATCACTGAACAAGGATGAATCAGACTTATATTCAACTTTCCCTCCGATTCTCACTCCCACCTTCTTGTCGGACTTCTGGCACAGCTCCAACCAAGCTGATCTCTTGTTGGTTACCTTTAGTATGCCTACTGTAACTCTTTGTTTCAGTCAGTCCTGTAACGGGGCTCTCCTGTCTTCATTTTCCAGTTCTAATGAAGCGTGTCCACCTCAAACATTAACTCGTAATGTTTTTTATTCTCTTTTCAGGTGCTGACAGATCTGCAGTGTATTTCCACCATCTTCTGTTTTTATCCCAAAATATTATCTGGTCTGGTTGCTTGGATCCCGCTATAGGGGAAGGTACCGGGAATGAAGCTATTAATCTTCCTGAACTTCCATTCTCTGCAGTTCATAGGGAACATGGTGCCTTTTGGACATTACTGCTACTTAATTTCTCATTAAAATGTTGGTAGCTTAGTGGCTGATCAATACTTTAGTCCCCTGCTATGCCTCTCCTGTTCTAATTTGCTGCGTATGCTTGTGTGTGGAAGTCACTTCTGATGCCCATATCTCAAAGGACTTCATTTATGCTGAAAGATGTGTGCCAAGTGTGAGATCATGGGAACTAGTGTGACCAGTTAGAAATCAGACAATGGTACTTGCAATGTTTCATTACTCAATAGAGTGGATTAAATTAGTCTTTAGCTACCCCATCACCAATTGAACTTTAAACTTACTTGGCCACAAATGGTTGGTTTTCAAAGAACAATAAATGTCAGCTCTTGTTACCATTCTTTTCCGACTCAGTGAGGGTTTCATCACGGGTGAAACTTTTCTACGAATAACGTTCTTTCTTAGAATAAAAATACATTTACAATTAAACCAATTTTCCGCTCCAGTTTTTTTAATTACAAGTTCTACTGATTTTGTTTTTGGCTGGTTTATTTATTTAAAGAAGGTACTTGCATTTGTATTGCACCTTTATCTGTCCCAAAGAACATCATATAGAGAAAAATATTCGTTTTTGAAGTGTGGTCACTGTTATGTAGGCAAACACAGCACTCAATTTATGCACAGCAAAATGAGTATGGTAATTTAGTGGTTGTTACTGGATTTGTAATTCAGAGACTTGATCTAATAATCCAGTAGAATGTGAGTTTAATCACATGGGGGGGAATTTTAACCTAATAAAAAGGGTGGGTTGGGGTCGTGTGGGAAGTTAAAGTGTTAAAAATCTGAATCCCGACCTGAACCCCTCTCCGACATGCCAACTTCCGGTTTTAACGGAGGTGGGACGAGGCGGGCAGCCAACCCACTCCCAGGTGGTTGGTCGCCCATTTAAATATTATAATGAGGCTGGCGGCCTCTGCTTTAACCTCCATTTTTAATTTAACTTTAGCCAGTCGGGTTTTGCAGGCCTCGTGAAGCCTGCCAGCTATTGGAAGGTGAGGACTGCTGAATCCAAGAGGTTAGTGCCTTTACACTTGCCTCCCGGCTTCAACGTCACTGCCTAGCTGACCCCCCCATGATCGAAGACCCCCCACCCACGCTCCTACAGCCCCCGATCTGTTCCTCTGGCCGCCTATCGTTCCCTAACCCTCCCCCACCCCCCACCACCACCCTGCCGACGATCGTCACCCAACCCTCGCTCCTCTGGCAGACGACTGTCGCCGGAACACCCCCCCCCCCCAACCTCCATGATTGCAACCACCCCCCCACCACACCGCTCCTCTGGCTGCTGATTGTCACCTGATCCCCTCCCCCCCTCCCTGTACTGGTCCCGGCCCCCAATCCTCAGCCGACCACCCCCCCATTCCCTCCCCACCCCGTTCCTCCAACCCTCCTCGTGCTCCTCCAGCTGCCCCCCCGGCCCCTACGCGATCCCTCCCTCCCTCCTCTCGCGGCCTAGTGCCGCAGGCCTACTCGCTCAGAGCCAGCCAGCCTCAGCCTCTCAATCTGGCTGGCTGTGAGTGGGAAACAAAAGTTTACCATACAAATCAGGCCCTGACATTAAATTTGGCAGGGCCCGCGGAAAACCTGTTCTCCCAGGTTTCCCGATCGCTTCAGAGACCCCCTGCTTCCATTGCGCCTTCCCCATTAAAATTCAGCCCATTATGGCAATTTCAGAATTTGAATTCAGTTTAAAAAATCTGGGAATAAAAATCTGGTATCAGTAAAAGTGACTGTGAAGCTGTCGGATTGTCATAAAAACCCACCTGGTTCACTAATATTCTTTAGGGAAGGAAACCTGACATCCTTACCCAGTCTGGCCTACATGTGACTCCAGTCCCACACCAACATGGTCGACGCTTGACTGCCCTCTGAAGTGGCCGAGCAAGCTGCCTAGGTACGGCCAATAAATGGTGGCGTAACCAGTGATGTCCTCATTCTAAGAATGAATAAAGAAAGAACCCACAAACAGCATTTTGTTTATGGTGTTGGTTGAAGGAGGAATGCTGGCCAAGGGAGAACTCGCTACTTTTCAAATAGTCAAAAGGGATTATTTACATTCACCAAAACAGGCAAATGGGGCCTCAGTTTAACATCACATCCAGAAGACAGCACCTCCAAGAATGCAGCACTCAGTGAGTACTGTACTAAATTATCAGTTTAGATTATGTGCCAAGTCTGGAACTAACAACCTCTGATGCAGAGGAAACTTACCAACTGAACCAAACTGATACAAATTGAAATGAGTGGGTACAGCCTGCACTGTGATGCCACTTTCAACTGTGACCAGGTTGTTCTATGCTCAAAACCTTGCTTTTGAAAGAAAAAAGTTAACTACAAAATACAACCATTCTAACGCATCTGTGGAAATATTGCACAAACTATCTCAGAAATAGCAACTACAGCATAAACTACCTCAGAATTAGTCAACTGTAGCACACAAACAACCTCAGAAATAGCAAACGACAGGCTCTGAAACCTCCCCACATGTCAAGGACTGAAGCCCAGCTGGCAGAGTGTGTACTGATGTACCGTGAGCGTATGACGCTCCTCCACAATGTTGTGTATAAATATGATGTGTCCTCCACTCTATTTAATATTTTTTGTTCTTCCCAGTGGTTTTTAAGTAGCAACCAACATTACTTCACTGAAGATCTGATGGAGGGTTAACCTCACTCTCTGTGCTTGATGCTAATCGATCAGCTGTGTAATTCTAGTTACTTTTTTCTTATTTATGAATTTTCTATCTGCTTTTCTCTGTGGATAAAAAATGTTTTATACTTGTTTATGTTCATTTCAGAAGATTTTCCCTTTCCAATCACTAAAGAGGATAGGAAACGAAAGGCCTAATTTTAACCCTCCCCCATTCCGAATGGGGCATGTGGGGGGGTTAAAATATCGGCAGTGTTGTGCTCACCTTGTCCACACTGCACTCGCACCCTGTGCCATTTCAACAGGCGTGTTTTGGGCAGAGTAAGGCCACCTGATGATGCCATTCAGACCATAATCCTATTTTAACCCTGGGCTGCACGACTCACACACAGTGACGATCACACTCGGAGAAACTGGAGTGAGAAAACTCCAGGGCCAGAGTAAAAATTTTTAAGGCTTCTCTGTGGGTTCCTCCGGGCCACACAATGAATCCATGGGCCTCTCCTGCACTGGGCATCCATCCCCATGATTGCATCCGGAGCTCCTCTCCCTCCCCGATCCACTTACCCGACTGCCGGGGACCGTACCTTCCAATGCCTGGCGGTGGCCTCCTGCTGCACTCCCCTCGCTCCTGCCCGCCCGCCTCACATCATTCCTGCCAGGTTTGTGCAGGACATGGGCGTGCACTGTGATAATTAGGCCCGGGAGTTAAAATTGTCCTGGCTTCACGCCGGCGAGCCAGACGTTCCATGCTCGCCTCTCATCCCAGGTTAAAATAGGGGCTTAAATGTCAATAGGCAAACTCACAAGATAGACACTTGCCCCAGAAAAGACCTATAGGATAGTGGGAAATCGGCAGGCTCCTAGGCAGAACTCCGACAATCTGGGCCTGAGGCGGGAAAGGCGATCATGGAGAGGATTTTTTATAGGGCCAGGAGCAGCATTTCTGCTTGGTTGATCCGTTGGCTGATTCCGAGGGAGTTAATGGGAGTTGGGAATCAGACAGTAGAGAAACAGGAGGGAAGGATGTCTGAGGTAAATTGTGGTGTGGAGCATACATTGGCCGGACCGTGGGCAGGCTTCTTCGGTACTCCACCGATTTACAATGGCGTTTGATTTCCCCCCGCCTCCCCCCACCTGTAACCACGTGTTACCTTACCATTGGCCCTCTATCCCAGCTCCACTTTGCCCTCTCCTCGCTAGCCTCCAATCATATTCTACCTATAACTTTCTCCAGAACTCCCCTGCCCCACCCCTCTAACCTGCTCTAGCTGCTCCCTCTTCCCTCTGTTGTTGCAATCCTCCCTTGGCCCTGGTCCACTTATCCTCCCATCCTCTAACCTCGCCCACCTGAAGACTACACTTGGGGCTGGATTTTGCGGGAGGTCAGCGGGCCCGGTGGGAAAGTGTTTTTTTCCCCCAGCGGGTCGGGACCCCGCTGTGAACCTGCCCCCACGCAACTTTCCCTGATGTCGGATCTGTGAGCGCTGAGCAGACCCGACACGCAGCGGCGGGCTCACAGCGGGGGACCCAATTCAGGTAATTAGTGGCTTGTTTAGAGCCACTTAAGAATGAATAAGTGGATCACGTCTGTCAAGCTGAAGCGGGAGTTCAGTGGCCACTGAATTAGCTGTTGAGTTGACAGCTTCAGGGTTAAAATAGGATTATGGTCTGAATGGCATCATCAGGTGGCCTTACTCTGCCCAAAACACGCCTGTTGAAATGGCACAGGGTGCGAGTGCAGTGTGGACAAGGTGAGCACAACACTGCCGATATTTTAAGCCCCCCACATGCCCCATTCGGAATGGGAGGGGGGGGTTAAAATTGGGCCTTTTGTTTCCTATCCTCTTTACTGATTGGAAAGGGAAAAGCTTCTGAAATGAAAATAAAGAAGTATAAAACATTTTTTATCTACAGAGAAAAGCAGATGATAGAAAATTCATAAATAAGAAAAAAGTAACTAGAATTACACAGCTGATCGATTAGCATCAAGCACAGAGAGTGAGGTTAACCCTCCATCAGATCTTCAGTGAAGTAATGTTGGTTGCTTCTTAAAAACCACCGGGAAGAACAAAAAATATTAAATAGAGTGGAGTAAAAGCTCCCACCTTACAGAGATATCCTCCCTCAGCCACAAACTCTTCCTCACTGCATTTCCACACCAGATTCACCAGGCTGCAAGTCTTTACACAGTCTCCATTCAGTCTGACCTCATTACCTCTCTCACCATTGACAGAACACCACAGGGGATCTGCTGGTATATTCAAATAACAAAGTACTGCTCTCATTATAATTTTGAACTATTTCTACTTTCCTAATACACAAACTAACAGCTTCAGCTGTTAGAAGGCTCTTTCCTACAATGCTATTTTGGTAACTAAAGGTCTAAAAAAATTATCCATGCAAAATCAATTGAGCTTTGAAAGTGAGACACACAGAATTGGGTAGGTTAAATATTACTTTCAGAAAGTCACTGCCTTTTGCCAGATCTGTTAATCGATGATCTCTCAGTCTAAAGTACTCCCTGTTAAACTTGGCAGGGAAAAAAGTTGATAACAGGAAATTATTTGGAATCAAAGAGTAGCCTGCTGGAAACCCAACCAGACATGTCTCACTGTAAAAGAGTTGTTGCTAGAAGGTGTGCAGTGGTTTATCAGGAGGCAATTCATTATATTGAATGGGGCGGGCGGGGGGGGGATCACCAACTTTCCTGCTGCAGGATACCGATCCCAGGCCTTGACAGTAACTAAAAGTTCAATGTCAACCAGGCTTCGAATCACTACAGGGCCTCTTCTCTTTGGGAAATCCAACTTGCGTCATCAACAGGCTGATTTCTGACTCCAAAATTTTTTTTTTAATGCTTAGTGGCAGATTTCCTCCCCATCCCCATTTCCTCTCATTTAAGAGTCATAGAAACATAGAAGATAGGAGCAGGAGTAGGCCATTCGGCCCCTCGAGCCTGCTCCGCCATTCAATGAGATCATGGCTGATCATCCAAATTCAGTACCCTGTCTCTGCTTTCTCCCCCTATCCCTTGATCCCTTTAGCCTTAAGAAATATATCCAACTCCTTCTTGAATATATTTAATGAATTGGCCTCTACTGCCTTCTGTGGTAGAGAATTCCACAGGTCACATTAAACACTTCCAATCAATATTAGAGTGGCAATGCCCCACAGTTGCCCTACATTTTAACATTCTTTATTTTATTTCAGCAATCATGGCAACATGGATGAACTCCAAAATAGGTTAAAAAAAATTAAAAACCAGCACCTTTAAGGGTGATGAGACTATATTTAAAATTATATTTTAAAATAGAGTAGCTTGCTGAGGCAGTGTGTCAGAGCACAGAGTGGTAGGATTCTAGCTTGTGTACATGATTCCTCCAAATAATGTTTCTAATCCCAACTGTGCAATCCTGGGGAGGCCTTGACCAAAGAGCAGGAAGCGAAATTAAAGGGCTGTTACGTCATGTCATTCTTGCAGTCGACAATGTGGCCTTTTAATATTATAGAACTGCTTCGAGAAGGAAGCTGCTGAGGTGTTGCTCTGCTGTCTTTGGCTCCCACAGCACGGGTCTCCTGCAGTCAGCAGCCACATCAAGGGGAAACCTGCCAGAATTATTTAGATCGGTAAAAAGGAAGGCTCACTTTTCACTTCATTTCCTGCCAGTCTTAATGCACTGCTGCATGTTTTTCTGATGACATCACTGTTACGCTGTTGCGTACTTTTACCCTAAATATTTTTGGCTTCTCCATTTCAGACTACTCTCATAGGTGAATCCTGATCCTTGAGAGTGCTTACATTTTTGCTGGCATCAAGATAAAAATATCGTGGCACACAGGAAAATGAACAGAGAACATTTTTAAAAAAAAGATGACTTCAGCTACTGTTTAATCCTATGCCTCTATGGGATCCTCCTTGTCCTCAGAAGATCGAGTGTTTGTTGATCTTCTGGCAAAGTTCAAAGGAGCAGTGATGGGTGGGGTTAAGCGGGACAGAAAGGCGGTTGGCAAGGTTAGCCCTCAGCGGGTGTTCTGGGTAAGAAGGTTGGTGAGCGAGTAGGATGGGGCAGTTGGGATTGCTGTTAAAGAAGGAAGCAGTAAAGGGTGACTTGATGGGCTTTTCAGAGAATGCCAAAAGAGACACAGAGAATAGCTGTGGGCTTATTCAAGGGAGATTCAAGGCTGCGATAGTGACAGGAGAGTAGCAAGGCAGCGGAGTAGTGATTGGTCAGGGTTGGGATTGGGGTGGTGGGCAAAGTACCCAAGAGGGCAGCACGGTGGCATAGTGGTTAGCACTGTTGCCTCACAGCGCCAGGGACCCGGGTTCAAATCCGGCCTCGGGTGACTGTCTGTGTGGAGTTTGCACATTCTCCCCGTGTTTGCGTGGGTTTTCTCCGGGTGCTCCGGTTTCCTCCCACAGTCCAAAGATGTGTGGTTTAGGTTGATTGGCGATGATAAAAATTGACCCTTAGTGTTAGGGGGGATTAAATACGTGGGGTTACGGGTATAGGGCTTGGGTGGGATGGCTGTCGGTGTAGGGACAGGGTGCTAGGGTTTAGATGATCAGCCATGATCTCGTTGAATGGCGGAGCAGGCTCGAAGGGCCGAATGGCCTACTCCTGCTCCTATCTTCTATGTTTCTATGTTTTAAATGATAGGTGTCATGACAGTCACAGGAAGGGGAGAAGGGCCAGAGAGAGGCCAAGAGAAAAGAAAAGGCTGATGGAAGTAATGGGCTCCAATCCAGAACAGTAGCCAAAATGTACATATGAAGGGACAGAGGGAATTCAGTTTACAGAGGCAGGCCAGAGATTAGAAGAGACACTGGTCATAAACAGAGGGAGGAGATGATACAAAGGTCGCACATTCATGATATTGCTGCTGGAATTACCCAGTGAAATCAGAGGGCCCGAGGAGGAATGTAGAGTCGGTGGGAATCTCGAGCGGCAGAGCGGGGCTATAAAAGGCCCCAGAGACCAGGTAAGGCCTCACAGCGTCGGCGGGAATCTCGAGCGGCAGAGCGGGGCTATAAAAGGCCCCAGAGACCAGGTAAGGCCTCACAGAGTCGGCGGGAATCTCGAGCGGCAGAGCGGGGCTATAAAAGGCCCCAGAGACCAGGTAAGGCGTACCAGTCTCCGAACTCGGAACTCAGAGGGAAGGAGAGAAGTAAAAAGTAATCCAAGTGTAAAGTCACCAGAAAGCGGGTAAGTGATTGGTTGGTAAGTATTTCTTTTTTAAGCTTAAACTCTGTGGTTTATAGTTTCTAAGGTGCGATATTCATCATCTAGAATCGGAGCAGAGGGTATTTAAAAATAATATTAATAAATTTAATTAATTACATAGAATGGGAGATCAGGTGATGTGTTGCTGCTGCAATATGTGGGAGCTGGTGGACACCATTGATGCTCACGGTGATCACATTTGCAGTAAGTGTTGGCTGCTCGAGGAATTCCGGCTCCATGTTGAAGAGCTGGAGTCCGAGCTTCAAACACTGAGACACATCAGGGAGGGGGAGAGTTACCTGGACTCTGTGTATCAGGAGGTAGTCACACCAATTAGATTAATTAATTCAGATGTAGTCCGTGGCCAGGGTCAGGATGGTGTGACTAGAAGTGAGGCAGGTACGGGGATCCAGGAGGTAGTGTTGGAGGAGCCGCAGCCCTTGCTCTTGTCCAACAGGTTTGAGGCTCTTACTCCCCTGTGAGGATGGGAACAGGGACTGCGGGGAGGATGAGCAACCTGGCCACAGCACCGTGGAGCGGGGGGCCATTCAAGTGGGGGGAGTTAAAAGAAATGTTGTAGTGGTAGGGGATAGTATCGTTAGGGGGATAGATAGAGTTCTTTGCAGCCGAGAGCGAGAGTCCCGAAGGCTGTATTGCTTGCTCGGTGCCAGGGTTAAGGACATCTCCTCTGGGCTGGAGAGAAACTTGGAGTGGGAGGGGGAGGATCCAGTTGTCGTGGTCCATGTTGGTACCAACGACATAGATAGGACAAGGAAGGAGGTTCTGCTGAGGGAGTTTGAGCAGCTAGGGGCCAAATTAAAAAGCAGAACCACAAGGGTAATAATCTCTGGATTACTACCTGAGCCACGTGCAAATTTGGCTAGGGTAAATAAAATTAGAGAGTTAAATGTGTGGCTCAAAGACTGGTGTGGGAGAAATGGGTTTTGCTTCCTGGGACACTGGCATCAGTACTGGGACAGGAGAGAGCTGTTCCGTTGGGACAGACTTCACTTGGCCAGTGCTGGGACTAGAATCCTGGCGAATCGAATAACTAGGGCTATAGAGAGGGCTTTAATCTAATTAGTGGGGGGGAGGTTTTAAGAGAGCGAAAAATAAAAATGACAGCGGAGAAGGCAATAGAGCAAGGTAGCAGTGGGGGAATTAAAAACCAGAGCGTGTCAGGAAGGGACAGAATGTATAATGATAAAGGTAAAGTAGTAAAAGGGGTAAAAGCAGGAATAAATTGTCAGAAAACATAATTGAAAGTTCTTTATCTGAATGCACGCAGCATTCGTAACAAAATTGACGAGTTGACGGTACAAATAACTACACATGGGTATGATCTGGTGGCCATTACGGAAACATGGCTGCAAGATAATCATGACTGGGAACTAAAGATACAAGGGTATTTGACAATTAGGAAGGACAGACAGGAAGGAAAGGGAGGTGGGGTTGCTATGTTAATCAAGGATGGAATCACTGCAATAGTCAGAAATGATATTGGGTCAAAGGATCAGGATAGTGAAACAGTTTGGGTGGAGATAAGGAATAATAAGGGGAAAAAGTCACTAGTGGGCGTAGTCTATAGGCCTCCTAACAGTTGCAACTCTGTTGGTCGGAGTATAAATCAGGAAATAGTTGGGGCTTGTAATAAGGGAACAGCTATAATCATGGGGGATTTTAACTTTCATATTGACTGGACTAATCAAATTGGGCATGGCAGCATTGAGGAAGAGTTCATAGAGTGTATTAGGGACGGGTTCCTTGAGCAGTATGTAACTGAACCAACCAGGGGGCAGGCAATCTTAGATCTGGTCCTGTGTAATGAGACAGGATTAATAAAAAATGTCCTAGTAAAGGATCCCCTTGGAATGAGTGACCATAATATGGTTGAATTCCAAATTCAGTTTGAGGGTGAGAGAGTTGGATCTCAAACCAGCGTACTAAGCTTAAATAAAGGAGACTATGAAGGTATGAGAGTAGAATTGACTAAAGTGGACTGGGAAAACAGATTAAAGTGTAAGAGGGTACAAGAGCAGTGGTCTACATTCAAGGAGATATTTCACATCTTTCCAGATAAATATATTCCACTGAGGAAAAAGGGGAGTAAAAGAAAAGACAGCCATCCGTGGCTTAGTAAAGTAATAAAGGATAGTATTCGACTGAAAACAAGGGCATATAAAGTAGCCAAATCTAGTGGGAGGATAGAAGATTGGGAAGCATTTAAAAGCCAGCAAAGAATAACTAAAAGATTAATTAAGAAAGGGAAGATAGATTATGAAAGTAAACTAGCAAAAAATATAAAAACAGATAGCAAGAGTTTCTACAGCTATATAAAAAGAAAAAGGGTGGCTAAAGTGAACGTTGGTCCCTTAGAGGATGGGACCGGGAAACTAGTGGTGGGGAACATGGAGATGGCAAAGACGCTGAACAAATATTTTGTATCAGTCTTTACAGTAGAGGACACTAAAAATATCCCAACACTGGACAAACAGGGGGCAATGAGGGGGGGAGGAGCTAAAGACGATTAAAATCACTAAGGAGATGGTACTCAGTAAAATAATGGGACTTAAGGCGGATAAATCCCCCGGACCTGATGGCCTACATCCTAGGGCCTTGAGAGAAGTGGCGGTAGGGATTGTGGGTGCATTGGTGATCATTTTCCAGAATTCCCTGGACTCAGGAAAGGTCCCGGCAGATTGGAAAGCTGCTAATGTAACACCCTTTATTTAAGAAGGGAAGTAGACAAAAAGCTGGAAACTATAGACCAGTTAGCCTAACATCTGTGGTTGGCAAAATGTTGGAGTCCATTATTAAGGAAACAGTAACAGAGCATTTGGATAAACATAATTTAATAGGACAGAGTCAGCATGGTTTTACGAAGGTGAAGTCATGTTTGACAAATTTGCTCGAATTCTTTGAGGATGTAACATACAGGGTGGATAAAGGGGAACCAGTGGATGTAGTGTATTTGGACTTCCAAAAGGCATTTGACAAGGTTCCACACAAAAGATTACTGATCAAGATAAAAAATCACGGGATTGGGGGTAATATACTGGCATGGGTGGAAGATTGGCTATCTAACAGAAAACAAAGAGTTGGGATAAATGGTTCGTTCTCAGGCTGGCAAACAGTAACTAGTGGTGTTCCGCAGGGGTCAGTGCTGGGACCCCAACCCTTTACAATCTATATTAACGATTTGGAGGAAGGGACCGAGTGCAACGTATCCAAGTTTGCCGACGATACAAAGATGGGAGGGAAAGCAGTGAGTGAGGAGGACATAAAAAACCTGCAAAAGGACATAGACAGGCTAAGTGAGTGGGCAGAGATTTGGCAGATGCAATATAATGTTGGAAAGTGTGAGGTTATGCACTTTGGTAGAAAAAATCAAAGAGCAAGTTACTATCTAAATGGAGAGAAACTGCAAAGTGCTACAGTACAAAGGGATCTGGGGGTCCTGGTGCATGAAACACAGAAGGTTAGTATGTAGGTGCAGCAGGTGATCAGGAAGGCCAATGGAATCTTGGCTTTTATTGCAAGGGGGATGGAGTATAAAAACAGGGAAGTCTTGCTGCAGTTATACAGGGTATTGGTGAGGCCACACCTGGAATACTGCGTGCAGTTTTGGTTTCCATATTTAAGAAAAGATATACTTGCTCTCGAGGCGGTTCAGAGAAGGTTCACTCGGTTGATTCCGGAGATGAGGGTGTTGACTTATGAGGAAAGGTTGAGTAGGTTGGGACTCTACTCATTGGAGTTCAGAAGAATGAGAGGCGATCTTATCGAAACATATAAGATTGTGAGGGGGCTTGATTGGGTGGATGCGGGGAGGATGTTTCCACTGATGGGTGAGATTAGAACTAGGGGGCATAATCTTAGAATAAGGGGCTGCCCTTTCAAAACTGAGATGAGGAGAAACTTCTTCACTCAGAGGGTAGTAAATCTATGGAATTTGCTACCCCAGAGAGCTGTGGAAGCTGCAACATTAAATAAATTTAAAATGGAGATAGACATTTTCCTAGCAGATAAGGGAATTAGGGGTTACGGGGAGCGGGCAGGGAAGTGGACGTGAGTCTAGATTCAGATCAGCCATGATCCTATTGAATGGCGGAGTAGGCCCGAGGGGCCGTATGGCCTACTCCTGCTCCTATTTCTTATGTTCTTATCCTAAGCCAGCAGAGGTTGATCCAGGGGTCCAGCAGAGCTGCATAATAGCTAGGGTTTACAGCCTTCCCGGGTTGTCCTGGAGTCTCCTGGAATTAAAGATTAAACTCCCAGACATTGCCACGAGCAACTCGGGAGAAATAGCGTAGGGATATTATTTTAAAAATCAGAGCTGGGAAAAAAGGCTGTTTGACAGATAGTCAAGAATCATCTAATTGGGTAACAAAGAGACTGTTCGCATTCCAATTAGCACGGGAAGGTGGCGCACCATAAGGGTGAACATGTTGGGCGACCAATGGCGTGAGTGTGGGGGCAAGGCAGCTGGAGGCGAGAGCTCATGTGATGAAATCGCAGGGAATGCGTCCAATCAGAGTTAGCAACCTTACTAGTGTCCTCAAATAGTAGCAGGGTTCACTACTGGGTCCAGTACACCAATAGAGAATTGAGGTGCAGTGGAAATGAAACCCAAGGACCAAGAGCTGTGAGGTCCAAGTAGCCAGGGGCGTTAAAAGGTAAATTCACAGGATCGCAGCTTTATTTAACTTACCTTAGCAATTATAAGTGTTTAAAAGCGATAAATCCGCAGGGTTATGGGGAAAGAGCAGGGGAGGGGATTGATTGGATAGCTCTTTCAAAGACCCAGCACAGGCGCGATGGACTGAATGGCCTCCTTCAGTGCTGTATCATTCTATAATTCTATGATTAGTAGACCTAGTAAACAAGGGGCTCAAAGGATCACAATGAGCTTGGGACTGTGTGAAACACTCTCTTATTTTTAAATCAGAGCAATTTGATACAAACAATTTTCAAATTATTTGACATTCTTGGCGTCCTGAAGGCTGTGTGATCTACTGATTAGACAAGCTGCCAAAGTCTAGCAGCTTCAGTATCTCCTTAGTATTTGGATCCATCTCAATTGCTGATTAAGAGCAGAGACCTCTGGGGCATTACCGTCCCTCCTCTCCCTGTAGTTTGATGGAGATGTCTTTGATAGGCCCATGCTGCATACATCCTGTATAGCTTATTGCTGCACACTCTTCACTTCCTTGCCCTTGTAGTCCATCGGAGATGTCTTGGCGGAATATCTTGCTGGCCGGCGAAGGCGAGTGTCACCAATGGAAAGCTCTTGTTGTGGAAATTCTCCTCTGCGCCATTGGGGACCTGGGGTGGGAAGTACTGCTTCAAATGTCATATTTAGCTACTTTACAGATGTCCAGGCCGCTTCTCCATTCCGTGGCTTGGATGAAAACGTATTCATATCTATTTGCAGCGTCAGAGGTTGCAACCCTCTTTCACTACTTAAAGGGGTTACTCCTCAACTTACGGTTACATTTTAAGTCCAATGCCATGATCTACTTTCGCCTGGTATGTAACGGGGGGGGGGGCGAGCAGATTGGAGGACCTAGTCGTGGGGCTGCTCTTGGGCCTGGCTAAAACCGGCATTCCTAGCGCCAGGTTGCGTAGGATCTGTGGGGAAAGGGCCTGCCTCTGTACTTGCTTAAAACCTCTACATCGCTAACTTTTTCCAGTTCTGACGAAAGGTTATCGACCTGAAACGTCAATTCTGTTTCTCTCTCCACAGATGCTACCTGACCAACTGATTCATTTTCTGATTTTATTACTGATTTATTTTTATTTTGTATACCTGTTAGTTTGGGCGATCCATTTGTCCGCTTGGCTTAACGTGTTCTCTTGAACAACTTCTCCTTTGACTCCACTCACTTCCTCCAAATAAAAGGTGTCGCTATGGGAACCCGCATGGGTCCTAGCTATGCCTGCCTTTGCATGGGATATATGGAACATTCTTTGTTCCAGTCCTACTCAGGTCCCCTCCCTCACCTCTTTTTCCAGTACATTGATTACTGTATTGGTGCCGTTTCCTGCTCTTGCCCTGAACTTGAAAATTTCATTCACTTTGCTTCTAATTTCCACCTTTCCTTCACCTTCACATGGTCCATCTCTGACTCTTCTCTTGTCTTCCTCAACTTCTCTGTGGGGATAGGCTATCGACCAATATCCACTTTAAGCTCACTGACTTCCACAGCTACCTTGACTACACATCCTTCCACCCTGCTTCCTGTAAGGACTCTATTCCATTCTCCCAGTTTCCCTATCACATCTGTTCTGACGATGCCACCTTCCACACCAGTGCTTCCGATATGTCATCCCTTTTCCTCAACCGAGGATTCCCCTTGACCGTGGTTGACAGGGTCCTCGACCGTGTCTGTTCTATTTCTCGCACTTCTGCCCTCACCCCTTCCCCTCCCTCCCAGAACTACGATAGGGTTCCCCTTGTCCTCACCTTCCAGCCCACCAGCCTCCACATTCAACATATCATCCTCCGCCATCTCTAGCATGATCCCACCATCAAACACATATTCCCCTCCCTTTTCAGCATTCCAAAGGGACCGCTCCCTCCGTGACATCCTGGTCCACTCCTCAATCACCTCCAACACCCTCTCCCCTTCTTACAGCACCTTTCCGTGCAAGCGTAGAAGATGCAACACCTGCCCTTTCACTTCCTTCCTTCCCACCGTTCAGAGCCAAAAAACTCCTTCTAGATGAAACAGCAATTTACTTCTTTCAATTTAGTATATTGTATTCGCTGCTCATGATGCAGTCTCCTCTACATTTGGGAGACCAAAGTCAGATTGGGTGACCGCTTTGCGGAACACCTTCGTTCAGTCCGTAAGCGTGACCCCAAGCTTCCGGTCACCTGTCACTTTAGTTCTCCGTTTCACTCCCACTCTGACCTCGGTCTCCTACACTGTTCCAATGAAGCTCAATGTAAGCTCGAGGAACAGCACCTCATCTTTCAATTAGGCACTTTACAGCCTTCCAGGCTCAACATTGAGTTCAACAATTTCAGATCATAACCTGTACCCCCATTTTTTTCAGACAGCAGCTGTTGATGATTCTGCTGTTCCCATTTACATCTCCTCTAGGCCCCATCTTTTGTTTCTTTACTTGTGCCCTATTGCTATCTCCTTTTGCCTCACACAATCTTCCCTTTTATCTTTTAATCTCTCCTGCCTTCCATCCTATCCCTCCCCACCCCCTTTCCCTGCCTCCGTACTTGCTTAGAACCTGTTATATCTCGAACTTTTTCCAGTTCTGACAAAAGGTCATCGACCTGAAATGTTAACTCTGTTTCTCTCTCCACAGATGCTGCCTGACCTGCTGAGTATGTCCAGCATTTTCTGTTTGTATTTCAGATTTCCAGCATCCGCAGTAATCCCCTCCTGAGAGGGTACTTGCAGTTATGTTTTTGTGCTGGAGGAGTGGTGGCACTGAATTATCCCAGTGCCACTCTCACTGGTCCAGTTCAAAATAGACCCCATGCTGGATACGGTTCCGTAAGTGCGTCTACAATTTGTTAGGCACTTGTTGATTCAGTTGATTCTCCACAGAGCATGCGTATTCTCAGAGACAAAATCACTTGTGGCTGCTCGGGATTAGTGCGGTTAAGTGGCAGGGTTCACTGTTAGTTACAGTGCCTTGGAGGGAGAACAATGAGCGAGCCGCAGCTGAACATTCTGTACGAGGGGATGTTATGGCCCACTCTTGTCCACTCGGAAGAAAGTCTGAGGTACGCCCGGGAGGAATTCCAGGTTCGGGACGACGATGTTTTCAATGTCACTTACCCCAAATCAGGTGGGTCTGGGTGCGGGACATAACGAACCACTTCCAGCTAACTGCCAACTTGCTACAAGTAGACTGAAATTGTATTAT
This sequence comes from Somniosus microcephalus, assembly GCF_052327205.1. NCBI lineage: Eukaryota > Metazoa > Chordata > Chondrichthyes > Squaliformes > Somniosidae > Somniosus > Somniosus microcephalus. The sequence goes on along the minus strand of NC_141007.1, from coordinate 74,706,995 downwards.
TTCCAATACGCAATCGTTAACGGCATAAACGTGCCCCCTTTTTTCCGTCTATAGGTTTCGGTACAATCGCGAATTCTGAAGTGCAAACTCGGAAGTAAAACCCTTTTGCAGTCGCGTTGCTGACAAGTCCCTAAAACCCTATGAAGTCTTGAGGCTAATTGTGTGAGAAAAGGGGAAGGAAAGTACACATTGCCCGGATTATCCCCGCTTTCCCGGTGTTTTGAATACCCCTGTACGTGGCTTGTCGCACCCTTGAGGAAATGACGGCCCTTTGCTTGGCCCACGTTATCCCACAGTTGAGATCAGGAACTGGAAACGGGCTACATCCTACAGTTTAATCAAATGTCGAAAGCCTGCCATGTTTTTAATTTGGAACAATATGCCATATACTCATGATGTGTCCGTAGCTAGAGTTGCACGATCTCCTGGCTGTTTGCTTTTGATTTGTAAGGAGTCACACAACACCAGGTTATAGTCCAACAGCTTTATTTGAAATCACAAGCTTTCGGAGCGCTGCTCCTTCGTCAGGTGAAGTGGAGAAATGCACATAGGCACAGCTTATATAGTCAGAGAATAATGTCAGATGTTTACAGGTAATCTTGCCAACTGCCATTTATCACATTACCTGTAAACATCTGACATTATTCTCTGACTATATAAGCTGTGCCCTATGTGCATTTCTCCACTTCACCCGATGAAGGAGCAGCGCTCCGAAAGCTTGTGATTTCAAATAAAGCTGTTGGACTATAACCTGGTGTTGTGTGACTTCTCACATTTGTCCACCCCAGTCCAACTCTGGCATCTCCACACTTTGATTTATTTGAATATTGCAGCATTTTTGTTGACTGATCAGTTACTCAAACTAGCTTGTATCTATCTGTACATCCAATGACACTTGTCCCACTGTCGGTACAGGGGCCAAAGGTCTATAATGCAAAACTGATTGGTTTCTTTGCTTCCCTCCATTCCCATATTTGTTCTTCTCTCGGAAGAGATATTTTCAAGTTGAGGTATTGATAGAAGCGGCCCACCATGTCTGTGCCGGCTCTCTGAAACAGTCCCATGCCCCTGCTCTTTCCCCATAGCCCTGATTCCCCCCCTTTTTTATGTATATATCGAATTCCCTTTTGAAAGTTACTATTGCATCTGCTTCCATCACCCTTTCAGGCAGTGCAACAACAACAACTTGTATTTATATAGCGCCTTTTAATGTAGTAAAACGCCCCAAGGCGCTTCACAGGAGGGTTAGAAGACAAAAATTTGGCACCGAGCCACATAAGAAGAAATTAGGGCAGGTGACCAAAAGCTTGGTCAAAGAGGGAGGTTTTAAGGAGAGTCTTAAAGGAGGAAAGAGGTGGAGAGGTTTGGGGAGGGAATTCCAGAGCTTAGGGCCCAGGCGACAGGAGGCACGGCCACCAAAGGTTGAGCGATCATAGTCAGGGATGCTCAAGAAGCCAGAATTAGAGGAGCGCAGAGATCTCGGGGGGGGGGGGGGGCGGTTGTGGGGCTGGAGGAGATTACAGAGATAGGGAGGGGCGAGGCCATGGAGGAATTTGAAAACAAGGATGAGAATTTTGAAATCGAGGTGTTGCTTAACCGGGAGCCAATGTAGGTCAGCGAGCACAGTGGTGATGGGTAAACGGGACTTGGTGCGAGTTCGGACACGGGCAGCCCAGTTTTGGATGACCTCAAGTTTACGTAGGGTAGAATGTGTGAGGCCAGCTAGGAGTGCGTTGGAATGGTCAAATCAAGAGTAACAAAGGCATGGATGAGGGTTTCAGCAGCGAATGAGCTGAGACGGGGGCAGAGACGGGCGATGTTATGGAGGTGGAAATAGGTGGTCTTAGTTATGCCGTGGCTATGTGGTCGGAAGCTCATTTCAGGGTCAAATATGACACCAAGGTTGTGAACAGTGTGATTCAGCCTCAAACAGATCCTAGGGAGAGGGATGGAGTCAGTGGCTAGGGAACGGAGTTTGTGGCAGGGACCGAAGACATTGGCTTCGGTCTTCCCAATATTTACTTGGAGAAAATTTCTGCTCATCCAGTACTGGATGTCGGACAAGCAGTCTGACAGTTGAGAGACCGTGGAGGGGTTGAGAGAAGTGGTGGTGAGGTAGAGCTGGGTGTCGTCAGCATACATGTGGAAACTGACGCTATGTTTTTGGATGACGTCGCCGAGGGGCAGCATGTAGATGAGAAATAGGAGGGGGGCCAAGGATAGATCCTTGGGGGACATCAGAGGTAACGATGCGGGAGTGGGAAGAGAAGCCATTGCAGGTGATTTTCTGGCTATGATTAGATAGGTAAGAATGGAACCAGGCGACTGCAGTTCCACCCAGCTGGACAACGGTGGGGAGGCGTTGGAGGAGGATGGAGTGGTCAACCGTGTCAAAGGCTGCAGACAGGTCGAGAAGGACGCGGAGAGATAGTTTACCTTCATCACAGTCACAAAGGATGACATTGATGAGAGCCGTTTCGGTACTGTGGCAAGGGCGGAAACCAGATTGGAGGGATTCAGACATGGAATTCCGGGAAAGGTGGGCACGGATTTGGGAGGCAACAACACGTTCAAGGACTTTGGAGCGGAAAGGGAGGTTGGAGATGGGGCGGTAGTTTTCAAGGACAGAGAAGTCAAGGGCTGTTTTTTTTTTGAGAGGGATGATGACTGCAGATTTGAAGAAGAGATGGACAGTACCTGAGGAGAGTGAACCATTAACAATGTCAGCTGACATGGGAGCCAGAAAAGGTGGTCAGCAGTTTGGTGGGAATAGGGTCGAGGGAGCAGGAAGTGGGTCTCATGGACAAGATGAGCATGGAGAGGTCAAGAGGGGAGATCGGAGAGAAACTGGAGAAAGATGCGAGTTCAGGGCTAGGGCAGGGGGGGACCTTAGAGGAGGTTTGGCCCGGTGGGCTAGGTGAAAGAAGGGACGTGGCAGAGGCAGCTGATCGGATGGTCTCAATCTTAGAGACAAAATGTGGAGGAGACAGGTGAAAGGAGTTTAAGAAGATGGTTAGCAGTAGAGAATAGATGCCGGGGGTTATCTTTGCATTCCAGTGGAACAAGGTGAGATACTCAAAGGAGGAGAAAGTGCCAGAGGAGTAGGGGGACAGACCAAGGTGTGATCTGATGATGAGAGCCACACCGCCACCATGGCGGTCTGGGCGGGTCAAGTGGTGGAAGGCATAGCTAGGCAGGGAGGCTTCATTTAAGGGTAAGGTATCATCACCCCTCAGCCAAGTTTCCATCAGGGCCATGATGTCGATGCAATCATCCATGATAAACTCATGGATGGCAAGGGCCTTGTTCACAGGTGAATGGACATTCTGCAGGGAGCTGCGGAGAGAGTCGGTGATGGCTGATCCACTGTCAACATCCACAGGGTCAGCGCTTGGAGGGGTGAGTTGGACGGGAGAAGATTGGCAAGATTAGCCCCCTGCGGGCGCGCTAGGTGAGAAGGTCGGTGAGGGAGTAGGATGGGACAGTTGGGGTTGCTACTTGTGAGGAGGCAACGATGAGTGCCACGGTGGGCCCTTCGGAGGAAGACAAGAGAGGCACAGAGGGAAGCTGTAGGCTTATCTAAGAGGGAGTCAAGCCTGGGACAGCGGCAGGAGAGTAGGAAGGTCAAAGAGTAATGAAGGGTTGGGGTAGGGATTTGGGAGGGCAGAGTATTCGAGAGAGGAATCATAGAAAAATTACAACACAGAAGAGGCCATTCGGCCCATCACGTCCATGCCGGTGTGAAAATACTCGGTCCATAGCCCTGTAGGTTACGACTCTTCAAGTGCACATACAAGTACTTTTTTAATGTGATGAGGGATTCTGCCTCTACCACCCTTTCGGCCAGTGAGTTCCAGACTCCCACCACCCTCTGGGTGAAATTTTTTTCCCTCATCTCCCCTCTAATCCTTCTACCAACTACTTTAAACCTATGCCCCCTGGTTCTTGACCCCTCTGCTAAGGGAAATAGGTCTGTCCTATCCACTCTATCTAGGCCCCTCATAATTTTATACATCTCAATTAAATCTCCCCTCAGCCTTCTCTGTTCCAAGGAAAACAACCCCAGGCTATCCAATCTTTCTTCATAGCTACATTTTTCCAGTCCTGGCAACATCACATCCTTCCTGTAATGTGGTGACCAGAACTGCACGCAATACAATACGCAAGCTGTGGCCTAACCAGTGTTGTATACAGTTCTAGCATAACTTCCCTGCTCTTATATTCTATGCCTCGGCTAATAAAGGAAAGCATCCTGTCTGCCTTTTTAACCATTTTATCGACCTGTCCTGCTACCTTTAAGGATCTGTGGACACACACTCCAAGGTCCCTCTGTTCCTCTACATCTCTCAGTATCCTCCCATTAATTGTGTATTCCCTTGCCTTGTTGCCCCTCCCAAATGCATTACCTCACACTTTTCCGGATTAAATTCCATTTGCCACTTTTCTGCCCAACTGACCAGTTCATCGATATCTTCCTGCAGTCTAAAGCTTTCCTCCTCACTGTCAACCACACGGACAATTTTTGTATCATCTGCAAATTTCTTTATCATGCCCCTCACATTTAAGTCGAAATCATGAATATATACTACAAAAAGTAAGGTACTGAGCCCTGTGGAACTCCACTGGAAACAGCCTTCCAGTTGCAAAAACACCCGTCGACCATTACCCTCTGCTTCCTGCCACTGAGCCAATTTGCCACTCTCCCTTGGATCCCATGGGTTTTACTTTTTTAATCAGCCTGCCATGTGGGACCTTGTCAAAAGCTTTGCTAAAATCCATGTAGACTACATCAAATGCACTGCCCTCATCGACCCTCCTTGTTACCTCCTCAAAGAATTCATTCAAGTTAGTCAGACACAACCTTCCCTTAACAACCATGCTGACTGTCCTTGATTAATCTGTGTCTTTCTAAATGAAGGTTTATACTGTCCCTCAGAATTGATTCCAGTAATTTGCCCACCACCGAGGTGAAACTAACTGGCCTGTAATTGCTCGGTTTATCCCTTCCTCCCTTTTTAAACAATGGTGCAACGTTAGCAGTTCTCCAATCCTCTGGCACCACTCCTGTAGCCAGGGAGGATTGGAAAATGATGGTTAGAGCCTCCGCAATTTCCTCCTGTAATGAAATCTGTTTGTTCTTGCCTGTATTCGTTTTGCACTCATGTATATTACCCTCCCCCACAGGTGTATAGTTTCACTTCCTCTTTCCTGACTAACCTGTATGACTCATTCCTGCGAGCCAGTCAGTGTGTTGAGATGTTAGCTCTGATCTTAGTGATTAAAAGCCAACTTGTTAAAGTCTATAACTTCTAGTTTTGTGGTTATTGATAGACACTTGCCCCAGAAAAGACCTATAGGATAGTGGGAAATCGGCAGGCTCCTAGGCAGAACTCCGACAATCTGGGCCTGAGGCGGGAAAGGCGATCATGGAGAGGATTTTTTATAGGGCCAGGAGCAGCATTTCTGCTTGGTTGATCCGTTGGCTGATTCCGAGGGAGTTAATGGGAGTTGGGAATCAGACAGTAGAGAAACAGGAGGGAAGGATGTCTGAGGTAAATTGTGGTGTGGAGCATACATTGGCCGGACCGTGGGCAGGCTTCTTCGGTACTCCACCGATTTACAATGGCGTTTGATTTCCCCCCGCCTCCCCCCACCTGTAACCACGTGTTACCTTACCATTGGCCCTCTATCCCAGCTCCACTTTGCCCTCTCCTCGCTAGCCTCCAATCATATTCTACCTATAACTTTCTCCAGAACTCCCCTGCCCCACCCCTCTAACCTGCTCTAGCTGCTCCCTCTTCCCTCTGTTGTTGCAATCCTCCCTTGGCCCTGGTCCACTTATCCTCCCATCCTCTAACCTCGCCCACCTGAAGACTACACTTGGGGCTGGATTTTGCGGGAGGTCAGCGGGCCCGGTGGGAAAGTGTTTTTTTCCCCCAGCGGGTCGGGACCCCGCTGTGAACCTGCCCCCACGCAACTTTCCCTGATGTCGGATCTGTGAGCGCTGAGCAGACCCGACACGCAGCGGCGGGCTCACAGCGGGGGACCCAATTCAGGTAATTAGTGGCTTGTTTAGAGCCACTTAAGAATGAATAAGTGGATCACGTCTGTCAAGCTGAAGCGGGAGTTCAGTGGCCACTGAATTAGCTGTTGAGTTGACAGCTTCAGGGTTAAAATAGGATTATGGTCTGAATGGCATCATCAGGTGGCCTTACTCTGCCCAAAACACGCCTGTTGAAATGGCACAGGGTGCGAGTGCAGTGTGGACAAGGTGAGCACAACACTGCCGATATTTTAAGCCCCCCACATGCCCCATTCGGAATGGGAGGGGGGGGTTAAAATTGGGCCTTTTGTTTCCTATCCTCTTTACTGATTGGAAAGGGAAAAGCTTCTGAAATGAAAATAAAGAAGTATAAAACATTTTTTATCTACAGAGAAAAGCAGATGATAGAAAATTCATAAATAAGAAAAAAGTAACTAGAATTACACAGCTGATCGATTAGCATCAAGCACAGAGAGTGAGGTTAACCCTCCATCAGATCTTCAGTGAAGTAATGTTGGTTGCTTCTTAAAAACCACCGGGAAGAACAAAAAATATTAAATAGAGTGGAGTAAAAGCTCCCACCTTACAGAGATATCCTCCCTCAGCCACAAACTCTTCCTCACTGCATTTCCACACCAGATTCACCAGGCTGCAAGTCTTTACACAGTCTCCATTCAGTCTGACCTCATTACCTCTCTCACCATTGACAGAACACCACAGGGGATCTGCTGGTATATTCAAATAACAAAGTACTGCTCTCATTATAATTTTGAACTATTTCTACTTTCCTAATACACAAACTAACAGCTTCAGCTGTTAGAAGGCTCTTTCCTACAATGCTATTTTGGTAACTAAAGGTCTAAAAAAATTATCCATGCAAAATCAATTGAGCTTTGAAAGTGAGACACACAGAATTGGGTAGGTTAAATATTACTTTCAGAAAGTCACTGCCTTTTGCCAGATCTGTTAATCGATGATCTCTCAGTCTAAAGTACTCCCTGTTAAACTTGGCAGGGAAAAAAGTTGATAACAGGAAATTATTTGGAATCAAAGAGTAGCCTGCTGGAAACCCAACCAGACATGTCTCACTGTAAAAGAGTTGTTGCTAGAAGGTGTGCAGTGGTTTATCAGGAGGCAATTCATTATATTGAATGGGGCGGGCGGGGGGGGGATCACCAACTTTCCTGCTGCAGGATACCGATCCCAGGCCTTGACAGTAACTAAAAGTTCAATGTCAACCAGGCTTCGAATCACTACAGGGCCTCTTCTCTTTGGGAAATCCAACTTGCGTCATCAACAGGCTGATTTCTGACTCCAAAATTTTTTTTTTAATGCTTAGTGGCAGATTTCCTCCCCATCCCCATTTCCTCTCATTTAAGAGTCATAGAAACATAGAAGATAGGAGCAGGAGTAGGCCATTCGGCCCCTCGAGCCTGCTCCGCCATTCAATGAGATCATGGCTGATCATCCAAATTCAGTACCCTGTCTCTGCTTTCTCCCCCTATCCCTTGATCCCTTTAGCCTTAAGAAATATATCCAACTCCTTCTTGAATATATTTAATGAATTGGCCTCTACTGCCTTCTGTGGTAGAGAATTCCACAGGTCACATTAAACACTTCCAATCAATATTAGAGTGGCAATGCCCCACAGTTGCCCTACATTTTAACATTCTTTATTTTATTTCAGCAATCATGGCAACATGGATGAACTCCAAAATAGGTTAAAAAAAATTAAAAACCAGCACCTTTAAGGGTGATGAGACTATATTTAAAATTATATTTTAAAATAGAGTAGCTTGCTGAGGCAGTGTGTCAGAGCACAGAGTGGTAGGATTCTGGCTTGTGTACATGATTCCTCCAAATAATGTTTCTAATCCCAACTGTGCAATCCTGGGGAGGCCTTGACCAAAGAGCAGGAAGCGAAATTAAAGGGCTGTTACGTCATGTCATTCTTGCAGTCGACAATGTGGCCTTTTAATATTATAGAACTGCTTCGAGAAGGAAGCTGCTGAGGTGTTGCTCTGCTGTCTTTGGCTCCCACAGCACGGGTCTCCTGCAGTCAGCAGCCACATCAAGGGGAAACCTGCCAGAATTATTTAGATCGGTAAAAAGGAAGGCTCACTTTTCACTTCATTTCCTGCCAGTCTTAATGCACTGCTGCATGTTTTTCTGATGACATCACTGTTACGCTGTTGCGTACTTTTACCCTAAATATTTTTGGCTTCTCCATTTCAGACTACTCTCATAGGTGAATCCTGATCCTTGAGAGTGCTTACATTTTTGCTGGCATCAAGATAAAAATATCGTGGCACACAGGAAAATGAACAGAGAACATTTTTAAAAAAAAGATGACTTCAGCTACTGTTTAATCCTATGCCTCTATGGGATCCTCCTTGTCCTCAGAAGATCGAGTGTTTGTTGATCTTCTGGCAAAGTTCAAAGGAGCAGTGATGGGTGGGGTTAAGCGGGACAGAAAGGCGGTTGGCAAGGTTAGCCCTCAGCGGGTGTTCTGGGTAAGAAGGTTGGTGAGCGAGTAGGATGGGGCAGTTGGGATTGCTGTTAAAGAAGGAAGCAGTAAAGGGTGACTTGATGGGCTTTTCAGAGAATGCCAAAAGAGACACAGAGAATAGCTGTGGGCTTATTCAAGGGAGATTCAAGGCTGCGATAGTGACAGGAGAGTAGCAAGGCAGCGGAGTAGTGATTGGTCAGGGTTGGGATTGGGGTGGTGGGCAAAGTACCCAAGAGGGCAGCACGGTGGCATAGTGGTTAGCACTGTTGCCTCACAGCGCCAGGGACCCGGGTTCAAATCCGGCCTCGGGTGACTGTCTGTGTGGAGTTTGCACATTCTCCCCGTGTTTGCGTGGGTTTTCTCCGGGTGCTCCGGTTTCCTCCCACAGTCCAAAGATGTGTGGTTTAGGTTGATTGGCGATGATAAAAATTGACCCTTAGTGTTAGGGGGGATTAAATACGTGGGGTTACGGGTATAGGGCTTGGGTGGGATGGCTGTCGGTGTAGGGACAGGGTGCTAGGGTTTGGATGATCAGCCATGATCTCATTGAATGGCGGAGCAGGCTCGAAGGGCCGAATGGCCTACTCCTGCTCCTATCTTCTATGTTTCTATGTTTTAAATGATAGGTGTCATGACAGTCACAGGAAGGGGAGAAGGGCCAGAGAGAGGCCAAGAGAAAAGAAAAGGCTGATGGAAGTAATGGGCTCCAATCCAGAACAGTAGCCAAAATGTACATATGAAGGGACAGAGGGAATTCAGTTTACAGAGGCAGGCCAGAGATTAGAAGAGACACTGGTCATAAACAGAGGGAGGAGATGATACAAAGGTCGCACATTCATGATATTGCTGCTGGAATTACCCAGTGAAATCAGAGGGCCCGAGGAGGAATGTAGAGTCGGTGGGAATCTCGAGCGGCAGAGCGGGGCTATAAAAGGCCCCAGAGACCAGGTAAGGCCTCACAGCGTCGGCGGGAATCTCGAGCGGCAGAGCGGGGCTATAAAAGGCCCCAGAGACCAGGTAAGGCCTCACAGAGTCGGCGGGAATCTCGAGCGGCAGAGCGGGGCTATAAAAGGCCCCAGAGACCAGGTAAGGCGTACCAGTCTCCGAACTCGGAACTCAGAGGGAAGGAGAGAAGTAAAAAGTAATCCAAGTGTAAAGTCACCAGAAAGCGGGTAAGTGATTGGTTGGTAAGTATTTCTTTTTTAAGCTTAAACTCTGTGGTTTATAGTTTCTAAGGTGCGATATTCATCATCTAGAATCGGAGCAGAGGGTATTTAAAAATAATATTAATAAATTTAATTAATTACATAGAATGGGAGATCAGGTGATGTGTTGCTGCTGCAATATGTGGGAGCTGGTGGACACCATTGATGCTCACGGTGATCACATTTGCAGTAAGTGTTGGCTGCTCGAGGAATTCCGGCTCCATGTTGAAGAGCTGGAGTCCGAGCTTCAAACACTGAGACACATCAGGGAGGGGGAGAGTTACCTGGACTCTGTGTATCAGGAGGTAGTCACACCAATTAGATTAATTAATTCAGATGTAGTCCGTGGCCAGGGTCAGGATGGTGTGACTAGAAGTGAGGCAGGTACGGGGATCCAGGAGGTAGTGTTGGAGGAGCCGCAGCCCTTGCTCTTGTCCAACAGGTTTGAGGCTCTTACTCCCCTGTGAGGATGGGAACAGGGACTGCGGGGAGGATGAGCAACCTGGCCACAGCACCGTGGAGCGGGGGGCCATTCAAGTGGGGGGAGTTAAAAGAAATGTTGTAGTGGTAGGGGATAGTATCGTTAGGGGGATAGATAGAGTTCTTTGCAGCCGAGAGCGAGAGTCCCGAAGGCTGTATTGCTTGCTCGGTGCCAGGGTTAAGGACATCTCCTCTGGGCTGGAGAGAAACTTGGAGTGGGAGGGGGAGGATCCAGTTGTCGTGGTCCATGTTGGTACCAACGACATAGATAGGACAAGGAAGGAGGTTCTGCTGAGGGAGTTTGAGCAGCTAGGGGCCAAATTAAAAAGCAGAACCACAAGGGTAATAATCTCTGGATTACTACCTGAGCCACGTGCAAATTTGGCTAGGGTAAATAAAATTAGAGAGTTAAATGTGTGGCTCAAAGACTGGTGTGGGAGAAATGGGTTTTGCTTCCTGGGACACTGGCATCAGTACTGGGACAGGAGAGAGCTGTTCCGTTGGGACAGACTTCACTTGGCCAGTGCTGGGACTAGAATCCTGGCGAATCGAATAACTAGGGCTATAGAGAGGGCTTTAATCTAATTAGTGGGGGGGAGGTTTTAAGAGAGCGAAAAATAAAAATGACAGCGGAGAAGGCAATAGAGCAAGGTAGCAGTGGGGGAATTAAAAACCAGAGCGTGTCAGGAAGGGACAGAATGTATAATGATAAAGGTAAAGTAGTAAAAGGGGTAAAAGCAGGAATAAATTGTCAGAAAACATAATTGAAAGTTCTTTATCTGAATGCACGCAGCATTCGTAACAAAATTGACGAGTTGACGGTACAAATAACTACACATGGGTATGATCTGGTGGCCATTACGGAAACATGGCTGCAAGATAATCATGACTGGGAACTAAAGATACAAGGGTATTTGACAATTAGGAAGGACAGACAGGAAGGAAAGGGAGGTGGGGTTGCTATGTTAATCAAGGATGGAATCACTGCAATAGTCAGAAATGATATTGGGTCAAAGGATCAGGATAGTGAAACAGTTTGGGTGGAGATAAGGAATAATAAGGGGAAAAAGTCACTAGTGGGCGTAGTCTATAGGCCTCCTAACAGTTGCAACTCTGTTGGTCGGAGTATAAATCAGGAAATAGTTGGGGCTTGTAATAAGGGAACAGCTATAATCATGGGGGATTTTAACTTTCATATTGACTGGACTAATCAAATTGGGCATGGCAGCATTGAGGAAGAGTTCATAGAGTGTATTAGGGACGGGTTCCTTGAGCAGTATGTAACTGAACCAACCAGGGGGCAGGCAATCTTAGATCTGGTCCTGTGTAATGAGACAGGATTAATAAAAAATGTCCTAGTAAAGGATCCCCTTGGAATGAGTGACCATAATATGGTTGAATTCCAAATTCAGTTTGAGGGTGAGAGAGTTGGATCTCAAACCAGCGTACTAAGCTTAAATAAAGGAGACTATGAAGGTATGAGAGTAGAATTGACTAAAGTGGACTGGGAAAACAGATTAAAGTGTAAGAGGGTACAAGAGCAGTGGTCTACATTCAAGGAGATATTTCACATCTTTCCAGATAAATATATTCCACTGAGGAAAAAGGGGAGTAAAAGAAAAGACAGCCATCCGTGGCTTAGTAAAGTAATAAAGGATAGTATTCGACTGAAAACAAGGGCATATAAAGTAGCCAAATCTAGTGGGAGGATAGAAGATTGGGAAGCATTTAAAAGCCAGCAAAGAATAACTAAAAGATTAATTAAGAAAGGGAAGATAGATTATGAAAGTAAACTAGCAAAAAATATAAAAACAGATAGCAAGAGTTTCTACAGCTATATAAAAAGAAAAAGGGTGGCTAAAGTGAACGTTGGTCCCTTAGAGGATGGGACCGGGAAACTAGTGGTGGGGAACATGGAGATGGCAAAGACGCTGAACAAATATTTTGTATCAGTCTTTACAGTAGAGGACACTAAAAATATCCCAACACTGGACAAACAGGGGGCAATGAGGGGGGGAGGAGCTAAAGACGATTAAAATCACTAAGGAGATGGTACTCAGTAAAATAATGGGACTTAAGGCGGATAAATCCCCCGGACCTGATGGCCTACATCCTAGGGCCTTGAGAGAAGTGGCGGTAGGGATTGTGGGTGCATTGGTGATCATTTTCCAGAATTCCCTGGACTCAGGAAAGGTCCTGGCAGATTGGAAAGCTGCTAATGTAACACCCTTTATTTAAGAAGGGAAGTAGACAAAAAGCTGGAAACTATAGACCAGTTAGCCTAACATCTGTGGTTGGCAAAATGTTGGAGTCCATTATTAAGGAAACAGTAACAGAGCATTTGGATAAACATAATTTAATAGGACAGAGTCAGCATGGTTTTACGAAGGTGAAGTCATGTTTGACAAATTTGCTCGAATTCTTTGAGGATGTAACATACAGGGTGGATAAAGGGGAACCAGTGGATGTAGTGTATTTGGACTTCCAAAAGGCATTTGACAAGGTTCCACACAAAAGATTACTGATCAAGATAAAAAATCACGGGATTGGGGGTAATATACTGGCATGGGTGGAAGATTGGCTATCTAACAGAAAACAAAGAGTTGGGATAAATGGTTCGTTCTCAGGCTGGCAAACAGTAACTAGTGGTGTTCCGCAGGGGTCAGTGCTGGGACCCCAACCCTTTACAATCTATATTAACGATTTGGAGGAAGGGACCGAGTGCAACGTATCCAAGTTTGCCGACGATACAAAGATGGGAGGGAAAGCAGTGAGTGAGGAGGACATAAAAAACCTGCAAAAGGACATAGACAGGCTAAGTGAGTGGGCAGAGATTTGGCAGATGCAATATAATGTTGGAAAGTGTGAGGTTATGCACTTTGGTAGAAAAAATCAAAGAGCAAGTTACTATCTAAATGGAGAGAAACTGCAAAGTGCTACAGTACAAAGGGATCTGGGGGTCCTGGTGCATGAAACACAGAAGGTTAGTATGTAGGTGCAGCAGGTGATCAGGAAGGCCAATGGAATCTTGGCTTTTATTGCAAGGGGGATGGAGTATAAAAACAGGGAAGTCTTGCTGCAGTTATACAGGGTATTGGTGAGGCCACACCTGGAATACTGCGTGCAGTTTTGGTTTCCATATTTAAGAAAAGATATACTTGCTCTCGAGGCGGTTCAGAGAAGGTTCACTCGGTTGATTCCGGAGATGAGGGTGTTGACTTATGAGGAAAGGTTGAGTAGGTTGGGACTCTACTCATTGGAGTTCAGAAGAATGAGAGGCGATCTTATCGAAACATATAAGATTGTGAGGGGGCTTGATTGGGTGGATGCGGGGAGGATGTTTCCACTGATGGGTGAGATTAGAACTAGGGGGCATAATCTTAGAATAAGGGGCTGCCCTTTCAAAACTGAGATGAGGAGAAACTTCTTCACTCAGAGGGTAGTAAATCTATGGAATTTGCTACCCCAGAGAGCTGTGGAAGCTGCAACATTAAATAAATTTAAAATGGAGATAGACATTTTCCTAGCAGATAAGGGAATTAGGGGTTACGGGGAGCGGGCAGGGAAGTGGACGTGAGTCTAGATTCAGATCAGCCATGATCCTATTGAATGGCGGAGTAGGCCCGAGGGGCCGTATGGCCTACTCCTGCTCCTATTTCTTATGTTCTTATCCTAAGCCAGCAGAGGTTGATCCAGGGGTCCAGCAGAGCTGCATAATAGCTAGGGTTTACAGCCTTCCCGGGTTGTCCTGGAGTCTCCTGGAATTAAAGATTAAACTCCCAGACATTGCCACGAGCAACTCGGGAGAAATAGCGTAGGGATATTATTTTAAAAATCAGAGCTGGGAAAAAAGGCTGTTTGACAGATAGTCAAGAATCATCTAATTGGGTAACAAAGAGACTGTTCGCATTCCAATTAGCACGGGAAGGTGGCGCACCATAAGGGTGAACATGTTGGGCGACCAATGGCGTGAGTGTGGGGGCAAGGCAGCTGGAGGCGAGAGCTCATGTGATGAAATCGCAGGGAATGCGTCCAATCAGAGTTAGCAACCTTACTAGTGTCCTCAAATAGTAGCAGGGTTCACTACTGGGTCCAGTACACCAATAGAGAATTGAGGTGCAGTGGAAATGAAACCCAAGGACCAAGAGCTGTGAGGTCCAAGTAGCCAGGGGCGTTAAAAGGTAAATTCACAGGATCGCAGCTTTATTTAACTTACCTTAGCAATTATAAGTGTTTAAAAGCGATAAATCCGCAGGGTTATGGGGAAAGAGCAGGGGAGGGGATTGATTGGATAGCTCTTTCAAAGACCCAGCACAGGCGCGATGGACTGAATGGCCTCCTTCAGTGCTGTATCATTCTATAATTCTATGATTAGTAGACCTAGTAAACAAGGGGCTCAAAGGATCACAATGAGCTTGGGACTGTGTGAAACACTCTCTTATTTTTAAATCAGAGCAATTTGATACAAACAATTTTCAAATTATTTGACATTCTTGGCGTCCTGAAGGCTGTGTGATCTACTGATTAGACAAGCTGCCAAAGTCTAGCAGCTTCAGTATCTCCTTAGTATTTGGATCCATCTCAATTGCTGATTAAGAGCAGAGACCTCTGGGGCATTACCGTCCCTCCTCTCCCTGTAGTTTGATGGAGATGTCTTTGATAGGCCCATGCTGCATACATCCTGTATAGCTTATTGCTGCACACTCTTCACTTCCTTGCCCTTGTAGTCCATCGGAGATGTCTTGGCGGAATATCTTGCTGGCCGGCGAAGGCGAGTGTCACCAATGGAAAGCTCTTGTTGTGGAAATTCTCCTCTGCGCCATTGGGGACCTGGGGTGGGAAGTACTGCTTCAAATGTCATATTTAGCTACTTTACAGATGTCCAGGCCGCTTCTCCATTCCGTGGCTTGGATGAAAACGTATTCATATCTATTTGCAGCGTCAGAGGTTGCAACCCTCTTTCACTACTTAAAGGGGTTACTCCTCAACTTACGGTTACATTTTAAGTCCAATGCCATGATCTACTTTCGCCTGGTATGTAACGGGGGGGGGGGGGGCGAGCAGATTGGAGGACCTAGTCGTGGGGCTGCTCTTGGGCCTGGCTAAAACCGGCATTCCTAGCGCCAGGTTGCGTAGGATCTGTGGGGAAAGGGCCTGCCTCTGTACTTGCTTAAAACCTCTACATCGCTAACTTTTTCCAGTTCTGACGAAAGGTTATCGACCTGAAACGTCAATTCTGTTTCTCTCTCCACAGATGCTACCTGACCAACTGATTCATTTTCTGATTTTATTACTGATTTATTTTTATTTTGTATACCTGTTAGTTTGGGCGATCCATTTGTCCGCTTGGCTTAACGTGTTCTCTTGAACAACTTCTCCTTTGACTCCACTCACTTCCTCCAAATAAAAGGTGTCGCTATGGGAACCCGCATGGGTCCTAGCTATGCCTGCCTTTGCATGGGATATATGGAACATTCTTTGTTCCAGTCCTACTCAGGTCCCCTCCCTCACCTCTTTTTCCAGTACATTGATTACTGTATTGGTGCCGTTTCCTGCTCTTGCCCTGAACTTGAAAATTTCATTCACTTTGCTTCTAATTTCCACCTTTCCTTCACCTTCACATGGTCCATCTCTGACTCTTCTCTTGTCTTCCTCAACTTCTCTGTGGGGATAGGCTATCGACCAATATCCACTTTAAGCTCACTGACTTCCACAGCTACCTTGACTACACATCCTTCCACCCTGCTTCCTGTAAGGACTCTATTCCATTCTCCCAGTTTCCCTATCACATCTGTTCTGACGATGCCACCTTCCACACCAGTGCTTCCGATATGTCATCCCTTTTCCTCAACCGAGGATTCCCCTTGACCGTGGTTGACAGGGTCCTCGACCGTGTCTGTTCTATTTCTCGCACTTCTGCCCTCACCCCTTCCCCTCCCTCCCAGAACTACGATAGGGTTCCCCTTGTCCTCACCTTCCAGCCCACCAGCCTCCACATTCAACATATCATCCTCCGCCATCTCTAGCATGATCCCACCATCAAACACATATTCCCCTCCCTTTTCAGCATTCCAAAGGGACCGCTCCCTCCGTGACATCCTGGTCCACTCCTCAATCACCTCCAACACCCTCTCCCCTTCTTACAGCACCTTTCCGTGCAAGCGTAGAAGATGCAACACCTGCCCTTTCACTTCCTTCCTTCCCACCGTTCAGAGCCAAAAAACTCCTTCTAGATGAAACAGCAATTTACTTCTTTCAATTTAGTATATTGTATTCGCTGCTCATGATGCAGTCTCCTCTACATTTGGGAGACCAAAGTCAGATTGGGTGACCGCTTTGCGGAACACCTTCGTTCAGTCCGTAAGCGTGACCCCAAGCTTCCGGTCACCTGTCACTTTAGTTCTCCGTTTCACTCCCACTCTGACCTCGGTCTCCTACACTGTTCCAATGAAGCTCAATGTAAGCTCGAGGAACAGCACCTCATCTTTCAATTAGGCACTTTACAGCCTTCCAGGCTCAACATTGAGTTCAACAATTTCAGATCATAACCTGTACCCCCATTTTTTTCAGACAGCAGCTGTTGATGATTCTGCTGTTCCCATTTACATCTCCTCTAGGCCCCATCTTTTGTTTCTTTACTTGTGCCCTATTGCTATCTCCTTTTGCCTCACACAATCTTCCCTTTTATCTTTTAATCTCTCCTGCCTTCCATCCTATCCCTCCCCACCCCCTTTCCCTGCCTCCGTACTTGCTTAGAACCTGTTATATCTCGAACTTTTTCCAGTTCTGACAAAAGGTCATCGACCTGAAATGTTAACTCTGTTTCTCTCTCCACAGATGCTGCCTGACCTGCTGAGTATGTCCAGCATTTTCTGTTTGTATTTCAGATTTCCAGCATCCGCAGTAATCCCCTCCTGAGAGGGTACTTGCAGTTATGTTTTTGTGCTGGAGGAGTGGTGGCACTGAATTATCCCAGTGCCACTCTCACTGGTCCAGTTCAAAATAGACCCCATGCTGGATACGGTTCCGTAAGTGCGTCTACAATTTGTTAGGCACTTGTTGATTCAGTTGATTCTCCACAGAGCATGCGTATTCTCAGAGACAAAATCACTTGTGGCTGCTCGGGATTAGTGCGGTTAAGTGGCAGGGTTCACTGTTAGTTACAGTGCCTTGGAGGGAGAACAATGAGCGAGCCGCAGCTGAACATTCTGTACGAGGGGATGTTATGGCCCACTCTTGTCCACTCGGAAGAAAGTCTGAGGTACGCCCGGGAGGAATTCCAGGTTCGGGACGACGATGTTTTCAATGTCACTTACCCCAAATCAGGTGGGTCTGGGTGCGGGACATAACGAACCACTTCCAGCTAACTGCCAACTTGCTACAAGTAGACTGAAATTGTATTATTTCCAATACGCAATCGTTAACGGCATAAACGTGCCCCCTTTTTTCCGTCTATAGGTTTCGGTACAATCGCGAATTCTGAAGTGCAAACTCGGAAGTAAAACCCTTTTGCAGTCGCGTTGCTGACAAGTCCCTAAAACCCTATGAAGTCTTGAGGCTAATTGTGTGAGAAAAGGGGAAGGAAAGTACACATTGCCCGGATTATCCCCGCTTTCCCGGTGTTTTGAATACCCCTGTACGTGGCTTGTCGCACCCTTGAGGAAATGACGGCCCTTTGCTTGGCCCACGTTATCCCACAGTTGAGATCAGGAACTGGAAACGGGCTACATCCTACAGTTTAATCAAATGTCGAAAGCCTGCCATGTTTTTAATTTGGAACAATATGCCATATACTCATGATGTGTCCGTAGCTAGAGTTGCACGATCTCCTGGCTGTTTGCTTTTGATTTGTAAGGAGTCACACAACACCAGGTTATAGTCCAACAGCTTTATTTGAAATCACAAGCTTTCGGAGCGCTGCTCCTTCGTCAGGTGAAGTGGAGAAATGCACATAGGCACAGCTTATATAGTCAGAGAATAATGTCAGATGTTTACAGGTAATCTTGCCAACTGCCATTTATCACATTACCTGTAAACATCTGACATTATTCTCTGACTATATAAGCTGTGCCCTATGTGCATTTCTCCACTTCACCCGATGAAGGAGCAGCGCTCCGAAAGCTTGTGATTTCAAATAAAGCTGTTGGACTATAACCTGGTGTTGTGTGACTTCTCACATTTGTCCACCCCAGTCCAACTCTGGCATCTCCACACTTTGATTTATTTGAATATTGCAGCATTTTTGTTGACTGATCAGTTACTCAAACTAGCTTGTATCTATCTGTACATCCAATGACACTTGTCCCACTGTCGGTACAGGGGCCAAAGGTCTATAATGCAAAACTGATTGGTTTCTTTGCTTCCCTCCATTCCCATATTTGTTCTTCTCTCGGAAGAGATATTTTCAAGTTGAGGTATTGATAGAAGCGGCCCACCATGTCTGTGCCGGCTCTCTGAAACAGTCCCATGCCCCTGCTCTTTCCCCATAGCCCTGATTCCCCCCCTTTTTTATGTATATATCGAATTCCCTTTTGAAAGTTACTATTGCATCTGCTTCCATCACCCTTTCAGGCAGTGCAACAACAACAACTTGTATTTATATAGCGCCTTTTAATGTAGTAAAACGCCCCAAGGCGCTTCACAGGAGGGTTAGAAGACAAAAATTTGGCACCGAGCCACATAAGAAGAAATTAGGGCAGGTGACCAAAAGCTTGGTCAAAGAGGGAGGTTTTAAGGAGAGTCTTAAAGGAGGAAAGAGGTGGAGAGGTTTGGGGAGGGAATTCCAGAGCTTAGGGCCCAGGCGACAGGAGGCACGGCCACCAAAGGTTGAGCGATCATAGTCAGGGATGCTCAAGAAGCCAGAATTAGAGGAGCGCAGAGATCTCGGGGGGGGGGGGGGGGCGGTTGTGGGGCTGGAGGAGATTACAGAGATAGGGAGGGGCGAGGCCATGGAGGAATTTGAAAACAAGGATGAGAATTTTGAAATCGAGGTGTTGCTTAACCGGGAGCCAATGTAGGTCAGCGAGCACAGTGGTGATGGGTAAACGGGACTTGGTGCGAGTTCGGACACGGGCAGCCCAGTTTTGGATGACCTCAAGTTTACGTAGGGTAGAATGTGTGAGGCCAGCTAGGAGTGCGTTGGAATGGTCAAATCAAGAGTAACAAAGGCATGGATGAGGGTTTCAGCAGCGAATGAGCTGAGACGGGGGCAGAGACGGGCGATGTTATGGAGGTGGAAATAGGTGGTCTTAGTTATGCCGTGGCTATGTGGTCGGAAGCTCATTTCAGGGTCAAATATGACACCAAGGTTGTGAACAGTGTGATTCAGCCTCAAACAGATCCTAGGGAGAGGGATGGAGTCAGTGGCTAGGGAACGGAGTTTGTGGCAGGGACCGAAGACATTGGCTTCGGTCTTCCCAATATTTACTTGGAGAAAATTTCTGCTCATCCAGTACTGGATGTCGGACAAGCAGTCTGACAGTTGAGAGACCGTGGAGGGGTTGAGAGAAGTGGTGGTGAGGTAGAGCTGGGTGTCGTCAGCATACATGTGGAAACTGACGCTATGTTTTTGGATGACGTCGCCGAGGGGCAGCATGTAGATGAGAAATAGGAGGGGGGCCAAGGATAGATCCTTGGGGGACATCAGAGGTAACGATGCGGGAGTGGGAAGAGAAGCCATTGCAGGTGATTTTCTGGCTATGATTAGATAGGTAAGAATGGAACCAGGCGACTGCAGTTCCACCCAGCTGGACAACGGTGGGGAGGCGTTGGAGGAGGATGGAGTGGTCAACCGTGTCAAAGGCTGCAGACAGGTCGAGAAGGACGCGGAGAGATAGTTTACCTTCATCACAGTCACAAAGGATGACATTGATGAGAGCCGTTTCGGTACTGTGGCAAGGGCGGAAACCAGATTGGAGGGATTCAGACATGGAATTCCGGGAAAGGTGGGCACGGATTTGGGAGGCAACAACACGTTCAAGGACTTTGGAGCGGAAAGGGAGGTTGGAGATGGGGCGGTAGTTTTCAAGGACAGAGAAGTCAAGGGCTGTTTTTTTTTTGAGAGGGATGATGACTGCAGATTTGAAGAAGAGATGGACAGTACCTGAGGAGAGTGAACCATTAACAATGTCAGCTGACATGGGAGCCAGAAAAGGTGGTCAGCAGTTTGGTGGGAATAGGGTCGAGGGAGCAGGAAGTGGGTCTCATGGACAAGATGAGCATGGAGAGGTCAAGAGGGGAGATTGGAGAGAAACTGGAGAAAGATGCGAGTTCAGGGCTAGGGCAGGGGGGGACCTTAGAGGAGGTTTGGCCCGGTGGGCTAGGTGAAAGAAGGGACGTGGCAGAGGCAGCTGATCGGATGGTCTCAATCTTAGAGACAAAATGTGGAGGAGACAGGTGAAAGGAGTTTAAGAAGATGGTTAGCAGTAGAGAATAGATGCCGGGGGTTATCTTTGCATTCCAGTGGAACAAGGTGAGATACTCAAAGGAGGAGAAAGTGCCAGAGGAGTAGGGGGACAGACCAAGGTGTGATCTGATGATGAGAGCCACACCGCCACCATGGCGGTCTGGGCGGGTCAAGTGGTGGAAGGCATAGCTAGGCAGGGAGGCTTCATTTAAGGGTAAGGTATCATCACCCCTCAGCCAAGTTTCCATCAGGGCCATGATGTCGATGCAATCATCCATGATAAACTCATGGATGGCAAGGGCCTTGTTCACAGGTGAATGGACATTCTGCAGGGAGCTGCGGAGAGAGTCGGTGATGGCTGATCCACTGTCAACATCCACAGGGTCAGCGCTTGGAGGGGTGAGTTGGACGGGAGAAGATTGGCAAGATTAGCCCCCTGCGGGCGCGCTAGGTGAGAAGGTCGGTGAGGGAGTAGGATGGGACAGTTGGGGTTGCTACTTGTGAGGAGGCAACGATGAGTGCCACGGTGGGCCCTTCGGAGGAAGACAAGAGAGGCACAGAGGGAAGCTGTAGGCTTATCTAAGAGGGAGTCAAGCCTGGGACAGCGGCAGGAGAGTAGGAAGGTCAAAGAGTAATGAAGGGTTGGGGTAGGGATTTGGGAGGGCAGAGTATTCGAGAGAGGAATCATAGAAAAATTACAACACAGAAGAGGCCATTCGGCCCATCACGTCCATGCCGGTGTGAAAATACTCGGTCCATAGCCCTGTAGGTTACGACTCTTCAAGTGCACATACAAGTACTTTTTTAATGTGATGAGGGATTCTGCCTCTACCACCCTTTCGGCCAGTGAGTTCCAGACTCCCACCACCCTCTGGGTGAAATTTTTTTCCCTCATCTCCCCTCTAATCCTTCTACCAACTACTTTAAACCTATGCCCCCTGGTTCTTGACCCCTCTGCTAAGGGAAATAGGTCTGTCCTATCCACTCTATCTAGGCCCCTCATAATTTTATACATCTCAATTAAATCTCCCCTCAGCCTTCTCTGTTCCAAGGAAAACAACCCCAGGCTATCCAATCTTTCTTCATAGCTACATTTTTCCAGTCCTGGCAACATCACATCCTTCCTGTAATGTGGTGACCAGAACTGCACGCAATACAATACGCAAGCTGTGGCCTAACCAGTGTTGTATACAGTTCTAGCATAACTTCCCTGCTCTTATATTCTATGCCTCGGCTAATAAAGGAAAGCATCCTGTCTGCCTTTTTAACCATTTTATCGACCTGTCCTGCTACCTTTAAGGATCTGTGGACACACACTCCAAGGTCCCTCTGTTCCTCTACATCTCTCAGTATCCTCCCATTAATTGTGTATTCCCTTGCCTTGTTGCCCCTCCCAAATGCATTACCTCACACTTTTCCGGATTAAATTCCATTTGCCACTTTTCTGCCCAACTGACCAGTTCATCGATATCTTCCTGCAGTCTAAAGCTTTCCTCCTCACTGTCAACCACACGGACAATTTTTGTATCATCTGCAAATTTCTTTATCATGCCCCTCACATTTAAGTCGAAATCATGAATATATACTACAAAAAGTAAGGTACTGAGCCCTGTGGAACTCCACTGGAAACAGCCTTCCAGTTGCAAAAACACCCGTCGACCATTACCCTCTGCTTCCTGCCACTGAGCCAATTTGCCACTCTCCCTTGGATCCCATGGGTTTTACTTTTTTGATCAGCCTGCCATGTGGGACCTTGTCAAAAGCTTTGCTAAAATCCATGTAGACTACATCAAATGCACTGCCCTCATCGACCCTCCTTGTTACCTCCTCAAAGAATTCATTCAAGTTAGTCAGACACAACCTTCCCTTAACAACCATGCTGACTGTCCTTGATTAATCTGTGTCTTTCTAAATGAAGGTTTATACTGTCCCTCAGAATTGATTCCAGTAATTTGCCCACCACTGAGGTTAAACTAACTGGCCTGTAATTGCTCGGTTTATCCCTTCCTCCCTTTTTAAACAATGGTGCAACGTTAGCAGTTCTCCAATCCTCTGGCACCACTCCTGTAGCCAGGGAGGATTGGAAAATGATGGTTAGAGCCTCCGCAATTTCCTCCTGTAATGAAATCTGTTTGTTCTTGCCTGTATTCGTTTTGCACTCATGTATATTACCCTCCCCCACAGGTGTATAGTTTCACTTCCTCTTTCCTGACTAACCTGTATGACTCATTCCTGCGAGCCAGTCAGTGTGTTGAGATGTTAGCTCTGATCTTAGTGATTAAAAGCCAACTTGTTAAAGTCTATAACTTCTAGTTTTGTGGTTATTGAAGGCACCTCACCTCCCTTGCTTCTTTTAATAGGCTCAGATATATTTCATCCGGCCTTGGCGATTTATCTACTGTCAAGAATGCTAAACCCCTTAATACTTCCTCTCTTACTATGTTTATCCCATCCAATATTTCACTATCTTCCTCCTTAACTTCAATGTCGGTATCATCCCCCTCTTTTGTGAATACAGCTGCAAAGTATTCATTAAGTACCTTACCCACATCCTCCGACTCCACACATAGATCACCATTTTGGTCCCTGATAGGCCCTACTCTTTCCTTAGTTATCCTCTTGCTCTTTATGTAATTACTAGCTGGAGTGCCCGGCGGTGCTGAGGCTTTTTCGAGGGCATGTTGTTGTTGGA
The DNA here is from genome assembly GCF_052327205.1 of Somniosus microcephalus. Taxonomy (NCBI): domain Eukaryota; kingdom Metazoa; phylum Chordata; class Chondrichthyes; order Squaliformes; family Somniosidae; genus Somniosus; species Somniosus microcephalus. The sequence continues at coordinate 74,683,661 of NC_141007.1, read as the reverse complement.
AGAGAGAGAGAGCGCGCGACTGGGGGGGAAGAGAGACAGCGACTGGGGGGAGGGAGAAGGGGGAGGAAGGGGAGTCCCCGAGCCCTGCCCCCCGATCCCCCGCCCCACGATCTCCCGATCCCCCGCCCCGCGATCTCCCGATGTCCCGCCCCGCGATCTCCCGATGTGCTGCCCCGCGATCTCCCGATGTGCCGCCCCGCGATCTCCCGCCCCCCGATGTCCCGTCCCCCGATGTCCCGCCCCCCCCGATGTCCCGCCCCCGCGATCTCCCGATGTCCCCGCCTGAGCCGGCTTCAAGACCAGAGAGACGCCGCTGCGCAACCTACCGCGTGAGGCCCGGCCGGACTCAAGTCGCGCTCCGGGCAGAAGATGACGCGGACGCTGACTCCCGCCCCGCCCGCCTTTACTAAGGTGGCAGCGGTGGCGACGCTCGGCTCAGACCCGCCCCCTCCAGCCTTCACAAAGATCGCGACGGGAGGCGCCTAGCTCGGGCGTGGCTGGTCAACAGACGCCCAGGCTTTGAGGCCTGGAAAAACGGTGAAAGGTAGGAAAATTATAGAGGTTAGACAAAAGATTTACAAATTAATTAACTTTTTTAAAAAACAATTTGTCTTTTAAAAGCAACTTTTTTTTTGCTGGAAATGTAGATTTGAAAAGAAACACGCAGAAAGCGGGAAAAAGAAAGGAAAAGTTTGGAATCAAGATGGCGGCGACTCACCTCGGTTCAGAACGATAAGGCCCGCCCACACAGGCACCGATTGGTGGACCATCAGGTCACCGAAGCGTAGGATTGGTCAATCGTCCCGTCACTCGACCGTAGGAGGGCCCGGCCGCACGCGCCAGGAACCCGCCGTACGATTGGTCGACCTCGACGTCACTCGATACTAATGAGCGGATAATGAGCGGAATGTTGAACGTTTTTTGGATACCGCGGGCGCAATTTTTGTCCGGCCGAAATGTAAATACGCTTAGGACGGTTCTGGAATCGTCAGCTTTCTTTCGACGTAACGCACGTGTAGGTACGCTCTATAACTTTCGAGTTAATTCAATACAGACAGACACAGACGGAATGACAGACAGACAGATGTATCCTTTTATATATATATATAAGATAAAAGATCTTTGGGTTTTCTTTGATTCTACTTGCCAGTATTTTTTCATGCCCTCTAGAGATAAAAGGCAGCATGACGACAGGAGTGGTCAGGGAGGGATAGAGAGAGAAAAGGAAAAGGGGGAGAAAAACGTGGGAATAGAAGTGAACGGCTTGGGTCCGGAGCAGCAGCCAAAGTGTGCACGCGAATGGACACAGGAAAAAACTCAAATTACATAGAATTTTATCTGTAGAGGGCATGGACCAGGGCGTTGCGGAGGGAGCGGTCCCTACGGAATGCTGAAAGGGGAGGGGAGGGGAAGGTGCGTTTGGTGGCGGAAATGGTGGAGGATGATCCGTTGAATGTGGAGGCTGGTGGGGTGAAAAGTTAGGACAAGGGGAACCCTGTCGTGGTTCTGGAAGGGAGGGGATGGGGTGAGAGCAGAAGTGCGGGAAATAGAACGGACACAGTCGAGGGCCGTGTCAACCACGGTAGAGGGGAATCCTCGGTTGAGGAAAAAGGAAGACATATCAGAAGCATTAGTATGGAAGGTGGCATCGTCAGAACAGAGACGGAGAAACTGGGAGAATGGAATAGAGTTCTTACAGGAAGCGGGGTGGGAGGAAGTGTAGTCCAGGTAGCTGTGAGAGTCAGTGGGCTTATAGTGGATGTTTGTCGATAGCCTATCCACAGAAATGGAGACAGAGAAGTCAAGGGAGGGAAGGGAAGAGTTGGAGATGGACCATGTGAAGGTGAGGGAAGGGTGGAAATTGGAAGCAAAGTGAATGAAATTCTCTAGTTCAGGTTAACTTGTAGTTGGGGCTAAAATGCACCAACTGATGGAGCCAGGGGAACTTGAACAGTGGGAGCGAGGAGCTGTGGGAGAGAAAGGGCAAAGGATGGCAGGAGATTCCTGTGGATAGAAGTGAAGAGCTCCAGAGACCCTTACGGAACTGCCATCTTTTTCAAATTCCAGATCATAACAACTTGTTGAGTAAAAAAAATTCTCAACTCCCCCCTGGTTCTTTTGTCAATTACCCTAAATCTGTGCCCTCTGGTTACTGACCCTCCCGTCAGTGGAAACAGTTTCTCCCTATCTATTCTATCAAAACCCCTCATAATTTTGAACACTTATTAAATCTCCCCATTCCCTTCATTGCTTCAAGGAGAATAATCCCAGCTTCTCTAGTCTCTCCACGTAACTCATCCCTAGTACCATTCTGACACATCTCCTCTGCAGCCTCTCCAAGGCTTTTACAGTATTGATCAGGAGCAGTTGATTTCTATCTCCCCCTGCACAGTGACACTGAAGGTGATTCAGCCAACCTGCCACACACCCGGGACTGAACGTGGAACCGCACACAGCATAGTAGTTACCAAACTGAGCTATTAGAAAAGGACATTTTCCCACAGCTCTAAAATTAGTGCTATCATGTAAATCAAATTACTCCGGGACTTGGCGGATGGCACAAAGCTATTAATGTTGCGAACTCCCTGGAAATATCGAAATTACTTTTATATTGTTCTTCAGCTACCAGCCCCTACAGCCGGTGCCACATTAACCTTTTGTTTTTCATTGGGTCATCTTGAACCCCACTGAGGCTGGTAAATGCGCTACTGCAGCAGGAGCATGTCTTGGTGGTCATGTCATGACATATCATCACACGTGAACATCTCCATTATTGATGTGATGTCATGACCCACAACTTAGCTGTTCTTATTAGCATTCTGCTGATACGCTTTGTGATTTTGGGTAGTAACCTCTTCTATGCTGCTTCCAGCATTACTAAATATAAGTTTAAAACATGTTTTTTTTGCCACTGCTGGGTTGCAATGTAGAAGCAGCTTTAGACTGCGTACATGGAGTTTTGCTTCACTGGACATGGAGAAAGTATGTCATGCTTTTCTTCAGGCAAACAAATGATGGGGAAGAGCCACGATGCAGCAGATTATACATGGTGTGTGAAAGGAACAGGCTTGAGCTGAATGACCTTTTCTCATTTCATGTTTTCTTATGTGAAACAATGTGAGGACACCTTTTTTTGTCCAGCTAACTTGTGTCATTTATATAAACAGGTACTACCTGGATGCAAGAAATAGTGCCTTTAATATTCAGCAATGGAGATCTGACACCAGTACAGACTATCCCAAACTGGCAGCGTGTACCATGGTTGGAGCAAATAAGTGGTAAAACCCTGCTGGAAAACAGACCATCACCCCGGCTTATTACAACACATCTTCCTTACCTTCTCATGCCAAAGTCCTTCTATTCATCAAAAGCAAAAGTGAAGTATTATTTTTCTTTCTAATTTGGCAGAGGGAGGGGAACCAGAAAATAGCAGAAAGGAGCAGAAATGAGATCAGAGGACAGAGAGATATAAACAACAGTAAAATTAGAAATATCCCAAAAATTGCAGGGGAGGAAAATAGCAAAGTGACGAAGGAGGTACTAAATTGTATGTACGTCAATATCCGTAGTGTAACTACAGTAATAAGGTTGGTGAGCTGCAGGCATAAATTGCTACATGGGATTATGACATGGTTGCATTAACAGAGACATGGTTCAAACAAGGCCAGGAATGGGTTCTTAATATTCCTGGTTGCCATGTATTCAGGAATGATAGAGAAAGAGGGGGCATGGCAGTATTGATTGAGGATGATGTTACAGTTCTGAATAGAAAAGATGTACTAAATGGTTCTAGAACTGAATCTATTTAGCTTGAGTTGAGGAACAGAGGGGAAGCTGTTACATTGTTAGGAGTTATTTTTATAGAGCTCCAAACAGTGAGAAGGAGATAGATAAGCAAATTTGTCAGCAAGTTTCAAAGGAATGTAACAAAAATAGAGTAGCAATATTAGGAGACTTTGAAAGCCCTAATATAGACTGGGAAAAACATAGTGCTAATGGTAGGTAAGGAGAGGAATTTCTGATATGGGCACAGGAGAACTTTCTCAATCAATATGTCTCCAATCCAACAAGGTAGGAAGCAGTGTGGGATCTGGTTCTGGGAAATGAAGTAGGACAAGTGGAATGTGTTACAGTAGGAGATCATCTAGCTAACAGTGACCACAACATAATTTGGTTTAGAGTAATTATGGAAAGAGACCAGAAGATATCAAAGGTAAAAATGCTCAACTGGGGAAGAGCTAATGTCAGTGATTTAAGAAGGGACCGAGCGCAGGTAGACTGGAAAAGGCAAGTAGTAATGGAGCAATGGAGGACATTCAGGGAAGAGATGGTTCAGGTACAAACTAGGCATATTCCTTTGATGGGAAAAGGCAGAGCATCCATGACAAAGGAAATAAAAGTTAAAATAAAATAGAAAAAGGAGGCTTATGACAAATATCAGGAGCAAGATTCAGTTAATAACCAGAAAGATTATGGAAAATATAGGAGGGAATTGAAAAAGTTAATACTGGAAGCAAAGAGAGGTTACAAGAAAAGATTAGCGGGCAACATTAAATTGAACCCTAAAACATTTTAGAAACATATAAAGTGTAAGCGGTTAGCTAGGGAAAAGGTTGGGCCTATTAAGGACCCAAAGGGAAATCTTCATGTAGAGGCGGAGGAGATGGCTAAAGTATTAAATGAGTACTTTGCATCTGTATTCACAAAGGAAGCTATTAGAGGAGAGGGAAGTTATGGACAGGATAGTAATAGATAGGAAGATGTACTAAAAAGATCAGCATTACTGAAAGTTGGTAAGTCACCTGTTCCAGATGGAATGCATCCTAGGTAACTGAAAGAAGCAAAGGTAAAAATAGCAGTGGCATTGGTCATAATCTTTCAGTCCTCATTGGGTCCAGGAGTAGTGCCAGAGGACTGGAGGGTTGCTACTGTTATACCACTATTCAGGAGAGGGATAAACCAGGAAACTACAGGCTGGTCAGCCGAACATCGGTGGTAGGGAAGTTATTGGAAACCATTATCAGGGACAAAATAAACTTTCATTTGGAAAGGCATGGGTTAATCAAGGAGAGTCAGCATGGATTTGTTAAAGGCAAATTTGTGTCTGACTAACTTGATTCAATTCTTTCGGGTAACAGAGAAGGCTGATCAAGGTAGTGCAATAGATGTGTACATATGGACTTTCGGAAGGCATTCGACAAAGTGCCACACAGGAGGCTTATTAAGAAGATGGAAGACCATGGAATTAAGGGGAAAGCGGCGGTATGGATACGAAATTAGCTCAGTGACAGGAAGCAAAGGGTGGTGATGGATGGATGTTTTTCAGACTGAGAGGTGGTTTGCAGCAGTGTTCCCCAAGGGTCAGTTTTGGGTTCATTACTCTTCAGTTTTTAAACTACCTAGACTCGGGTGTAGGGAGCAGCATTATAAAGTTTGCAGATTATCTGAAACTTGGCAAAGTAGTAGATAGTGATGAGGATAGTTATAGGCTTCAGGATGACATAAACAGGATGGTGAAATGAGCAGAAGCAATGTTCCCTGTAATTTTTTTTGGGTGCTGCTTGCCATGCACCATTATATTAAGGAATTAACTGAAGCCCTGTATTGCTACACGCTCTGCTTCATACATTCCAGCAAGAACTAGCAGCAGTGCAGTCAAGGAAATGGGACCGTGATGGATTCATTGTCTAATTCTTCCAGTCAGCTCTGCAGTTGTACATTTTCTTTTCAGACATATTTAAAATCATAGCACTTCTATTTGTGCTCCTTTTTGCTGTGCACTGTGTGATTTGTTTGGCTTTGGGAAAACAAACGCTTATTATCTGCACAATGAAAGGATGATGAGCTGCAAGATAAAGTAACAAGTAAATCGATTTTGTTAAGTTCTGGAGTGCTAGTAGTGGATGTGTTTTGCTGCTACATTTGTTCCTTGCGTCTCATAAACTTGTCTGTGCTGGTTGTGGATGTGCTGTACCATAATAAGTTATCTCCAAGTTAAAGTAGCGCTACTGGATGGCTGTACAGCCTCCTGTGAAACTGCAGGGATACAGAAGCGGAACTAACCCTGAAGGATCTGTATCAGTGCCAGGAGTCTCTGGCACTGTAGACACTGTGAGCTCAGTGCTATGATGTGACATCCACTGTTACTTGTGTAGGGCTTTTGTGAGGGCACAAAACTGTCACTGACACAAAAGACAAGTACCCTGTACTGTAGTTGCATCTGTGCAACTCCAATTATGCGAGTGGTGGAAGCTATCTAATAGTGATACTCAATTGTCTGTGTGAGTAAGAGGAGTGATTATATTATGAAGTTTCAGAATCCCTCCATCATGGTTGCTATAACTGCTTTCCAATATGTTAAAGGGGAACGGTAGCATAGTGGTAATGTTACTGGGCTAGTAATCCAGAGGCCTGGACTAATGATCCAGAGATGTGAGTTCAAATTCCACCACTGAATTTAAATAAACATCTGGAATAAAAAGCTGGTATCAGTATCGGATTGTCATAAATACCCATCTGGTTCACTAATGTCCTTTAGGGAAGGAAATCTGCCATCCTTACCTGGTCTGGCCTATATTTGACTCCAGCAATGTGGTTGACTCTTAACTGCCCTCTGAAATAGCCTAGCAAGCCACTCAGTTGTAACAAACTGGTACAAAACACAATAATAAGAATAAAACCAGACAGACCACTTGGCACCGGCTACGAACACGGCATACCCAGCCCAGTCGACCCTGCAAAGTCCTCCTCACCAACATCTGGGAACTTGTGCCAAAATTGGGAGAGCTGTCCCACAGATTAGTCAAGCAACAGCCTGACCTAGTCATACTCCCAAACTCCTCCATCACTATCCTGTCCCACCAGGGGTGGCGATACAGTCGGGAAGGAGTGGCCCTGGGAGTCCTCAACATTGACTCTGGACCTCATGAAGTCTCAGGTCAAGCATGGGTAAGGAAACCTCCTGCTGATTACCACCTACTGCCCTCCCTCAGCTGATGAATCAGTACTCCTCCATGTTGGACACCACTTGCACTGAGAGTAGCAAGGGCACAGAATGTACTCTGGGTGGGGGACTTCAATGTCCACCACCAACAGTGGCTCGGTAGCACCACTACTGAAGGACATAGCTGCCAGTCTGGGCTTGAGACAACCAACACGAGGGGGAAAACCTACTTGACCTCGTCCTCACCAATTTACCTGTCGCAGATGCATCTGTCCATGACAGTATTGGTAGCAGTGACCACCGCACAGTCATTGTGGAGATGAAGTCCCGTCTTCACACTGAGGACACCCTCCATCGTATTGTGTGGCACTACCACTGTGCTAAATGGGATAGATTCAGAACAGATCCAGCAGCTCAAAACTGGGCATCCATGAGGGGCTGTGGGCCATCAGCAGCAGCACGATTGTATTCCACTACAATCCGTAACCTCATGGCCCGGCATATCCCTCACTCTACCATTACCATCAAGCCAGGGGACCAACCCTGGTTCAATAAGGAGTGTAGAAGAGCATGCCAGGAGCAGCACCAGGTGTACCTAAAAATGAGGTGCCAACCTGGGAAAGCTGCAACACAGGACTACATGCATGTTAAAAAGCGGAAGCAGCATGCTATAGACAGGGCTAAGTGATCCCACAATCAACAGATCAGATCAAAGCTCTGCAGTCCTGCCATATCCAGTCGTGAATGGTGGTGGACCATTAAACAACTAACGGGAGGAGGAGGCTCCATGAATAACCCATCCTCAATGATGGTGGAGCCCAGCACGTGATTGCAAAAGACAAGGCTGAAGCGTTTGCAATCATCTTCAGCCAGAAGTACCGAGTGGATGATCCCTATCAGCCTCCTCCTGAGGTCCCCACCATCACAGAAGCCAGTCTTCAGCCAATTCGATTCACTCCACGTGATATCAAGAAACGGCTGAGTGCACTGGATACAGCAAAGGCTATGGGCCCCAACAACATCCCAGCTGCAGTGTTGAAGACTTGTGCTCCAGAACTAGCTGCGCCTCTAGCCAAGCTGTTCCAGTACAGCTACAACCCTGGCATCTATCCGACAATGTGGAAAACTACCCAGGTGTGTTCTGTCCACAAAAAGCAGGACAAATCCAATCCGGCCAATTACTGCCCCATCAGTCGACTCTCAATCATCAGCAAAGTGATGGAAGGTGTCATCGACAGTGCTATCAAGTGGCATTTACTCACCAATAACTTGCTCACTGATGCCCAGTTTGAGTTCCGCAAGACCACTCGGCTCCCGACCTCATTACAGCCTTGGTCCAAACCTGGACAAAGGAGCTGAATTCCAGAGATGAGGTGAAAGTGACTGCCCTTGACATCAAGGCAGCATTTGACCGAGTGTGGCATCAAGGAGCCCTAGTAAAACTGAAGTCAATGGGAATCGGGGGGGAAACTCTCCACTGGCTGGAGTCATACCTAGCACAAAGGAAGATGGTTGTGGTGGTTGAAGGTCAATCATCACAGCCCCAGGACATTGCTTCAGGAGTTCCTCAGGGCAGTGTCCTAGGCCCAACCATCTTCAGCTGCTTCATCAATGACCTTCCCTCCAACATAAGGTCAGAAATGGGGATGTTCGCTGATGACTACAGTGTTCAGTGCCAATCACAACTCCTCAGATAATGAAGCAGTCCATGCCCACATGCAACAAGACCTGGACGACGTTCAGGCTTGGGCTGATAAGTGGCAGGTAACATTCGCACCACAAAAGTGCCAGGCAATGACTATCTCCAACAAGCGAGAGTCTAACCACCGCCCCTTGACATTCAATGGCATTACCATTGCCGAATCCCCCACCATCAACATCCTGGGGGGTCACCATTGACCAGAAACTTAACTGGACTAGCCATATAAATACTGTGGCAACAAGAACAGGTCAGAGGCTAATTATTCTGCAGCGAGTGTCTCAGCTCCTGACTTCCCCAAAGCCTTTCCACCATCTACAAGGCATAAGTAAGGAGTGTGATGGAATACTCTCCACTTGCCTGGATGAGTGCAGCTCCAACAACACTCAAGAAGCTCGACACCATCAAGGACAAAGCAGCCTGCTTAATTGGCACCCCATCCAACACCTTAAACATTCACTCCCTCCACCACCGGCGTACCGTGGCTGCAGTGCGTATCATCTACAAGATGCACTGCAGTAACTTGCCAAGGCTTCTTCAGCAGCACCTCCCAAACCCACGACCTCTACCACCTAGAAGGACAAGGGCAGCAGGCGCATGGGAACACCACCACCTGCAAGTTCCCCTCCAAATCACACACCATCCTGACTTAGAAGTATATCGCCGATCCTTCATCGTCGCTGGCTCAAAATCCTGGAACTCCCTCCCTAACAGCACTGTGGGAGTACCTTCACCACACGGACTGCAGTGGTTCAAGAAGGCGGCTCACCACCACCTTCTCAAGGGCAATTAGGGATGGGCAATAAATGCTGGCCTTGTCAGTGACGCCCACATCCCAGGAACGAATAAAAACATTTTTTTTAAAGTGGTATTAGTGCATCTTGGAGTCTTGATCCCAATAGCTCCATAGCAGCAGTAGCAGATACTCCCTCTGTGCCTATGGTCTGCTCAACTGAGGTGTCTACTGCAGATGTCACTAGTATTGCCACATATTCCATGGCATATTGCAGTGCAGTCAACCATTGCTCTATCACATGGAAAATAACAGTACATATGAATGTGTGGCTTGTCCAAACTACCCAGCCACGTTCCAGTATCATGCAAGGAGCAAGTAACTCTGAAATACAGGCTTGCTGCTATAACGGTTTCCATTTCAAAAGCAGACCCATTAACAGTTAGGGTTAGACCTCAACCCTGTGCCAACTGGCCCCTCATCAATCACCTTCCACCAATGCATCACATCAGAATCAATATCTCCTGCAGTGTCTGTGTGTGTGTATATACAGGAGGTGCTCTTTGGGTGTAGATGGTGGTTGACTGGTCTTGATTTATAAAGGCAGCAAGACAGTACACAAGCACACTTATCCATTTGGGTACTGCATTGTCATTGCACACATGTCTATGTGGGCATGCTCATGTAACCTATTGTGCAAATCCTGATTGATATGCTACTTCCAAGTTCTTTCTGGTATTCCCTCCATGGTTAACATTTAAAAAAATATTTCTTCTCAGGATGCGGGCAACCCTGCTACAGCTGCATTTTTCTGCCCATCCTTAGTTGTCCTGGGAAGGTGGTAGTGGGCCTTCTGAACCACTGCAGTCCCTGGGGTGGTGGTGCTGCCACAATGATGTTGGGTTATTCAGGTCTGCGCCCAGCGTCGGCGATTATGTCCAAGTCAGGATGGTGTGTGACTTGGAGGGGAATCTGGAGCTGATGGTGTTTCCACGACATTACTTATCTTGGCAGTAGAGGTTTCAGGGCTGGGAGGTGCTGTAAAAATGTGCTTGGCAAGATCCTGCCAGGAATCCCGTGGATAGTACATACTGTAGCCATACTGCATTGGTAATAGATGGATGGATATTTACTTAATTGGCACCCTTACCACTTAAGCAAATTGCTTTATCCTGGATGATGTTGAGCTTCTTGAGTGTTGTAGCTGCACCCATCCAGGTGAGCAGTGAATGTTCCATAGAACTCCTGATTTGAGCCTTGGTGGCGAGACATTGAGGGGTTAGCTACTTAGTGTCGTGCTCAGCCTTTGCCTGCTCTTATAACCAGTGTTGATATGGCTGATCCAATTAAGCTTCTGATCAATGGTGACCCTCACCCCCTCCCCACCAAGGATGTTGAATGGGGAACTCAGCAATGGTGGTGCCACTGAAGGTCAAGGGAACATGGTTGGACCTTTTTTTGTTGGAGATGGTCATTACCTGGCACTTGTCGACCGAAGGCTAACATGGGCTGCTTTATTATTGGAGCTGTGAATGAAGCTGAACACTGTAGAATCATCTGCCAACAACCCATTCCTGATCTTATGACAGAGGGAAGGTCATTGATGAAGCAGCTGCAGATGATTGGGCTGAGGAGCTCTGGCAGCAATGTCATGGGACTACTCTGATGGGCCTTCGACCACCACAATCATTTCTCTGTATACATGTATATGGTATGATTCCAGATGCTAGAGAGTTTTCCCACTGACCTCAGTTTTGCTGGGGCTCCTTGGTGACATACGTGATGGGAAGCTGCCTTGATATTGAGAGCAGCTACTCTCTCACCTCCTCTCTGGCATTCATCTTTTGCATCCATATCTGGATCAAGTCTACAATTGAGTTCTGGAGCCAGCCACATGCTTCCATTGGAACACAGTGAGCATGAACAAGCAGTTTATTGGTGAGTAGGAATCACTTGATGACAGTATTGAGGATTTCTCACTTTGCTAATAACTGTGAGGAGGCTGACTGGGTTAGATTTGTCCTGCTTTTTGTGGCTAGGGGATACCTTGGAGGTTTTCCATATTGTCAGCTAGATACCAGTGTCATAGCTGCACTGGAATGACTTGGCTAGCGAGACAGCTAGTTCTGCTGTGCAGGTCTTCAACACTACTGGATGTTGTCAGCAGCCGTGACTTTCGCTGTGTCACATGAAGTGAGCCAAATGGTATCTATGATGGTGGGGACTTCAGGAGGAGGCTGAGTGGGAACATCCACCATCCTTTCTTCGTGCAGCATGCGCACCTTCAGGTCGGGGTGGAGGGTCCACCAACTACGTGTTGTAATTTTTATTATGTGAGTTTTACGTTTTATAAATGAAAACACAATGGCATTTGAAACAGAGTGATTTGGCCCAGTTGCTCTCCCATCATGTCATGGATAATGTAATTTGCATAGCCTTGCTATTTTTTCTGCTAATGCCTTGTTACATTCTTGTTCAGCATTTTGTACTTGTGTATTTTAGAAATGTAGCTTTTTCTTCATGCTCGTGTGTTCTGTACGGATACTTTACAGCAACATCTTGCTTTTGAGCTGCACTTTAAACTGTGTAAGTTCTTCTGGAGCTATCTGTTAGGCGCACTTGCTTAAATGAGAGCTCCTCTTCTCCCTTCCGCTCTACATCACAGATTAGCACAACTTTTGTTAGTAGAAAGATGCATTTTCAGAGTTGGCTGAGTGCAACTCTCCACACCACAAATACGCGGCTAAAGTATTTACAGCACATATGCTACTTGGAATGAGTGATGTTTGGCTTATGTCTGGAATTGAGGAAATACCAGGGTAATCTGGGAACAGATTCTGAAGGCTATTTACCCAAGCATCCACCCACTACCCAACATTCGCTGGAAGAGAGAAACAACTCCAATACAAAGGAACAGTACATGCAATAGGAGCATGTTAGCAAGGCATGATCCAATTGTTGCCCTGGCCCAATTGATCTCTAATAACTTAAAAACTAACGCAATTGTTTAAACTTGAAATCTTTTGATCTTTTGATCACCATGCTAAGAAACCCATGTTGTTCCTATCTTATTGATCACCATGCTAAGAAGCTCAAATGTTGTGGGCAATGTTGCATATATTACCCATCCTTAGTTGCCCTGAGAAGGTTGTGGTGCGGCTTCTAGCAACTGTTTTTACAACTGAGTGGCTTGCTTGGCCATTTCAGAAGCATTAAGAGTCAACTACAAAGTGTAGGACTGGAGTCACATGAGCCAAACTCAATAGGAGTGGCAGATTCCCTTCCCTGAAGGACATTAATGAACCAATTGGGTTTTTGTGACAACTGGCAGTTTTCATGCTCACTTTTTTCTTTTCTGGTGCCAGCTCACAAATTACCAGCTCAAGTGAATTAACTTCACAACTTGCAATGGTTGAACACATGGCCTTGGGTTGCTACTAGTCTAGTGCCATAATTACGACACTACCATGCCCATTCTCTACCTAAATTGTAATTAAATCAAAATGTACAATGATTTTAAACTATGTAAATTCTTGAAAATTGAATATATTAAAGTGATTGTGTTTTTATTGTGTATTGTTATCTATTTGTATTTTACTTTTTGCATTATTTTGCAGGTTGTTTATGTGGCCCGAAATCCAAAGGATGCGCTTGTTTCTTCCTTTCACTATCACAATATGGCCACATTCTTAGAGAACCCAGGCACCTTTGAGGAGTTCATTCATAAGTTCCTGGAAGGAAAGGGTAATTCTCTCTACCCATTAATTCATTCAGTCATATTTGACAGGAGGACAAATTCCCCATTTTTCTTTTAGTTGAGATACTCAACAGATTTGGTGGCCTGTCATCATTTCTTTTAAGTCTGGTCACATTTTAACAGCTAATATCCGAGTACAAAATGATTGTCTATAAATACAAGCTGTGCTATTTCCAGATAATGTGTAGTGAAACAAAATTCAGTTCAAACAGCATGTTTCAATTACAGCAATCCATCTTCATTCACCACCTTTATTGTGCTGGACAAGTGATGTACTTATTTCTTTGACGGTTGGGTGATTTTGGAAAAATGTTCTCTAGTTTGTTATCCTCCTATAGTGTGAGCTAGAGTTGAAGTTCTTAAGTGGTTTGAGTGCTTTGTGACAACAAACTTTTATTTTAGTTAATGTAGCAAATGATCTGTCCTGGGACCCCAGCTGTTCACAATATATATAAATGATCTGGATCAGGGAATTGGATGCAATATTTCCAAATTCGCTGACGACACTAAACTAGGAGGAGGGGTGGGCTCTGATGAGGATGTCAGGAGGCTACAGTGCGATTTGGACAGGTTGGGGGAATGGGCGGATACGTGGCAGATGCACTATAATGTGGATAAATGCGAGGTTATCCACTTTGGGGGTAAAAACAGGAGGGTAGATTATTATCTAAATGGCAATAGATTGGGAGATGGGGAAGTGCAGAGGGACCTGGGTGTTCTTGTGCACCAGTCACTGAAGGAGAGCATGCAGGTGCAACAGGCGATTAAGAAGGCAAATGGTATGTTGGCCTTCATATCAAGGGGGTTCGAGTATAGGAATAGGGATACCTTACTACAGCTGTACAAGGTGCTGGTGAGACCGCATCTGGAGTATTGTGTACAGTTTTGGTCGCCCCATCTGCGGAAGGATGTTCTTGCCATGGAAAGAGTGCAACGGCGATTCACCAGGCTGATACCTGGAATGGCGGGAATGACCTACGAAGAGAGATTAAATAGTTTGGGCTTGTACTCACTGGAGTTTAGAAGATTGAGAGGGGATCTCATCGAAACATATAAAATTATGGCAGGCCTGGACAGGCTGAATTCAGAGAGAATGTTTCCAATGGCAGGGGAGCACAGAACCAGGGGCCACAGTCTAAAAATAGCGGGCAAATCATTTAAAACAGAGATGAGGAAGAATTTCTTCACTCAAAGAGTGGTGAGCCTGTGGAATTCCCTGCCACAGAGGGCTGTGAAGGCTAATTCAATAAATATTTTCAAGAGAGAATTGGATATATTTCTGAAGGCTAAGGGGATTAAGGGTTACGGAGAAAAGGCGGAGACGGGGTACTGAACTGGTAAGATCAGCTATGATCTCAGACGAAGATCAGCCATGATCTCATTGAATGGCGGAGCAGGCTCGAAGGGCCGAATGGCCTACTCCTGTTCCTATCTCTATGTTTCTATTGCGGAGAACAGCAATATTTTGTATGTGTCTGACAACATTTATGAAATGATCTATTTTTTTTCTCCTCAAACAGTAATGTTTGGTTCCTGGTTTGACCATATCAAGAGTTGGTGGCCTGTAAAGGATCAGGATAACTTTTTGTTTCTAACTTATGAAGAGATGTTGCAGGTATGTGAACATTTTGTTTTGTTTCCTTTTAGTGCCTTCACTACTACAGCTTGCCATTCTCTCTAGCTAGGAGGGGAGGACAGTCTGCCCTTTAACTGTCCAACATCTGTTTTAATAGTACGATAGCAAAATACTGCAGATGCTGGAAATCCGAAATAACAACAGAAAATGCTGGAAAAACTCAGCAGGCCAGGCTGTTTTAATAGAATAGGACTGTTCCTGAGTTTTAAAGATTGAGTGCTCTGCACCACAAAACTGTTGACTAAGGGTATCTGAATCCAAATAACTGTTAGAATTGAGGTTCAAACTCGGGTCTTGTGCTGGAAGTCCAATTCTATTACTGAAGCTGGTCCATTCGATCTCTAATTGCACAGCATCATTATAATAAGACTCGTGAGTTTTGGCTCTTCTGTCACTTAATTTACTCTTTAATGCAACCTACATTTTATTTAATATGTCACATGCTTGGTTCTCTATAACTATTATAGGTGAAGTTGTGTAAACCCCTTTTTTATCAATGTTTCACATTAAATTGTAAAATCGGACTCTTCCTTTAAATTGGGCTTTGCATTGAACAACAACATCCATTGCTAAACAGAGCACTGACCTATATACAAAAAGATAAATGACTGCAGTGGAGACAAATGTGTGTTGTATTATAGTTTCATATTGTCATATCATCATTTTTATATTACAGACCTTGAAAGCCACATGTTGGGATGATGTATGGGCTTCATGGTATAATGCATAATGATATAGTCTCCAATCAGATAAACTCTTGATTTTTGACTAAATTGTCCTTGCAGCCCAGAGAGATTTGACCAGTTTGCTTAGATTCAAGATTTTGATAAATGGAAGACTGTAATCCACAATCTTATATTTTAGCATCAACAGTTACAGCTTTCTGCTGAATAGCCTCAGTGAATCCCATTGGTGTTAGCATGAAAAGCAGAGATGACGACTGTTGTGTGATGCCCCAAATTAAACCCACTGATATGGATTCCTGCTGAGTGTGCACTTTAACACATCAAATCTCATTTGATAAAGGAAGAGCTTAGACATGAAACAGGTCCATTATTCATTCCACTCCATATACTTTAGTATAGGCTCATGATCTAGTGAGGCAATTCACTCACAACTTTATACTCTCTGAAGTCTCACAGCAAGAATGTAAACTCTTACACTGAAGAGGAGTCATATCCTCAGACTAGACTACAAGATCTTTGTGCTATTATTGTCTGTGCTTGATGCTCTTACAGGAGGAAACGCTCTTCCCCTTTTGTTTTGGTATTAATTGTTAAATGATTCCAGGGCTTTTACCTCCACTTTAAATGAAGAACTTCGGACATCAGTCCTGCTTTTAAACCTGTGTCGTCTTGACCCATTGTAATTGTTTAGTTTCAAGCAGGGTTCCAGATTTACCTCTTCTATACTGTTTACTATCTAATATACCATAAGTTACCTCCGTCATCTCTTTTAAGACCAAAAAGCCCAAGTTTCTCCAGTCTTTCCTCTTAACTAAGTTCTCCAATGCAAAATATTAACCTCATGGCTCTTTGAACTGCCTCTAGTGCTTGAATATCTCTCTCAAGTGAGTGCCAATTTGCAGGCAGCTTTCTGCTGTGGGTCTGTGCTCACTAGGAAATGCTTTCAACTTGCCTCAGTTCATATAGGAACATTCTAGAGCAGAGAGGAGAGAACATGTTCAAATAACAACAGAAAATGCTGGAAACACTCAGTAGGTCAGGCAGCAGAGAGAAACAGAGTTAACGTTTCAGGTCGATGATCCTTCGTCAGAACTGGAAAAAGTTAGAGAAGTAACAGATTTTTAAGCAAGTGTGGGGCAGGGAAAGGGAGGAGGGGGAGGAAAGAACAAAGGGAAGGTCTGTGATAGGCTGGAAGGCAGGAGAGATTAAGAGACAAAAGGGATGATGGTGCGAGGCAAAAGGAGATGGTAATGGGACAAGTTAAGAAACAAAAGATGACTCAAGATGAGGTGTAAATGGCAGAATCATCAACAGCTGCCATGTGAGAGGAAAAAAATGGGAAAAAATAAATTTAAAAAAGATAGGGGCCGAGGTTATAGTCTGAAATTGTTGAACTCGATGTTGAGTCCAGAAGGCTGTAAAGTGCCTAATTGAAAGATGAGGTGCTGTTCCTCGAGCTTATGTTGAGCTTCGTTGGAACAGTGCAAGAGGCCGAGGACGGAGAGATCAGAGTGGGAGTGGAGCGGAGAACATGTTCATCCTCTTTGAGGGCTAGATTCAGGCTAAGGTGTGAGCTGAAAGGACAATAGGGCTAATTTGCTCTGAGCTTACACTTATTACAGGTGCAGGGCAGGTCCAGTGATGTACCTTGGGGGGAGCCACAGCGCAGTAGTGGGGGCAGAGACCTGATGTAATGTATCACTGCTCCTGGGGAATGCTGATTTCACATACACTGCATAGAGGAAAATCCTGTCAACCCACTGCACCATCCAGTTCCCAAAAGAAACTTTCTTTTAATGCAGTTTATCCTCCACAAAACTTTCTCCTACCTTCTTTCCCAAACTGATTGCACATTAACTTTAACAAGTTGTTTCTGTCACTGTAGTGTAGACTGTCTCTTAAATTATTGAGAATTTTACACAGGAGCTGGGGAATATCTCATGATTTCAAAATATTTCAAATATGAACACTGTCTGTAATTTTTATTTCGGCCTCCTCACTGCACAAAATGAGGGGCCTATCCAATGTGGAGCAGAAGAACATGAAAACTGTTCTGAAGATACTTATTTTTCACTCATCTTTTTGAATCCAGAAATGCACTGTTTTATATTTGTTTTATTATTTAAATGGTGGTGTTCCTGGGGATTTCTTAAATAATATCTCTTTTCTTGCAAAATGTAATTTCAAGAAAAAATCCTAGATTTTGAAATGTGGCCAACTTGAGAAGGATAAAAGAATTGGAGCTGTTTACTCATCTGTGTCTTGTTCACATGCTGCTTGTACTACAGATAAATTCCATTCACATATTTGAACTCCATTATTATGTGAATATAATGGAATATAGTACAGCAAATAGTAGCTCTTTCTTGGTTCTAATTATTTCTCTTTACAATGAACATTTGGAAAATATTTAATCTTCATACAAGCTGTAATCAAAGCGAATGTGCTGTGTAGTTGACTGGCAATGATCATGCGAGAAATTTTAAAGGAGTGAAAAAAAATCATTTTCAGGATATGCGAGGTGTTTTGGTGAAACTAGGGGAGTTTCTGGGAAAGCAGCTCAGTGACGACGCGATTGAGGCAATTGTGAACGAAAGCAAATTCAACAACATGAAGCAAAACAAAATGTCCAACTACAGCTTTGTACCCAAGGAACTGATGGATCAAAAGAAAACCAACTTTTTAAGAAAAGGTAACTTGGAAAAGATTCCTTTTATATACCTCAAGGCTTTTTTAAGCTGGTGTTGCTACATGTACAATCTCTTAGTGCATTAATTTGCGGAGCTTAATGCACTAAGTTTTATGTACTCAAATGTCTGCTACTTCTCCTTTCCCTCCAGTTACTGAGAAAATGGTGGGTGATTTTTTCCCCCCCCAAAACCATAGTGTTTCAATTGGATCACTTTTAATTTTGTTGTTATATATGGTCGGTTTCCTTGACTGGACATTCAGGATTGGTTGGTTGTTTTCTAACTCTTTAATTTTTTAAGCCACTGTCCTTGCTTTTGATTTGTACATTCCCATCTCCTCAATTCTGATTTGCTGCTGTTTTACTTTGAGCCAAACCGGAAGTAAGCATTAGATGCAAGACTTTCAGTATAGTTTGGATGTTTGTAAAAGCCTTTGAAAATAAATCAGTGTCAGCCATGGCTCAGTGGATGGCACTCTCACCTCCTGAGTCAGAAGGTTGTGGGTTCAAGTCCCACTCGAGACTTGAACACAAGTTCTAGTACTGAGGGAAAGCTGCACTGTCGGAGGGGCAGTCTTTCAGATACAACCTTAAACTGAGGCCCTGTCAGCCCTCTTAGCTGGAGGCTCCCACGGCACTATTTTGAAGAGCTAGGGTGTTCTCCTCAGTGTGCTGGCCAATATTTATCCCTCAACCAACATCTCTTTTTAAAAAAAAAAAACAGATTATCTGGTCATTATCACATTGCCGTTTATGGGAGTTTGCTGTGCACAAATTCATTGCTACATTTTCTATATTACAACAGTAACTACACTTCATAAGTACTTCATTGGTTGTAAAGTGCTTTGGGACATACTGAGGTCATGAAAGACGCTATATACATGCAAGTTCTTTCTCCAGTAGTCTAATAGCTTAATTTTTTTTAAGCTGTTGTAGTAAATAGGATACACTTTGTTACAGGCATCGCTGGAGACTGGAAGACCCATTTCACCACAGCCCAGACTGAACATTTTAATTCAGTGTATGCCCAAAGAATGAAAGGATTGAATTTCACATTTTATGAAGACTGAAGGCGTAAGAATTGAAAGTCCAGAACTGTAGACTTCATAAAATATATAATTGGCTTTATATCAATGCCACTAAATCCTGATCCAGTTTGCTAAGAAATATAGTGTTTATATGCTGCCTATTATTCCTCACTCCGGTGGAGAGATGTGCTAAGTGGAAGCTTGTACAGGGCAAACCAGCCTGGCCAAATGCCACAGCTATTGCCGGAGCAGGCTCGAGGGGCCAAGTGGCCTACTCCTGCTCCTATTTCTTATGTTCTAATTGTGCAAGTGTATGTGAAATTGCCTTTTGCTACATTTAATGATTATATAATAGTAGGACAAATTGAATTTAATCTCAAATTAAAATGAATCTAATCCAGTGATCAACAATGTAACTTCTAATTTCAAACAAATCTATTTTAAATTAGCTTTATTACTTTGTGTTCTCATTTACTGTTTTATCTGTAAATGATGCCTCTATAACTAAAAGCAAGAAAAATAAAGCAACATTTCTTCTGTATTACCAGCAGATAATATAATATGGATGCCCATGCTTTGCAATTTAAGCTAATTACAGGTAGTTTAACAAAACTGAAAGTAGATGTGCTATAACTAAGTACTTAAAAATCACAATTATTTGAGTATTCAGTTGATATAATGTCTACTTGGGTGGCACAGTGGGTTGGACACTGACTTTTTAACTCTGGGACCTGAGTTTCGACTGATGGGATGAAATCTGCTGCCTACTTTGTAATGTGTAATGAATTGCCTTATGCGAAATGTGTTTGGCCAGTCTCCAGCCAGCTCCTAGTGGACACAAGGCTCACAGCATAAAACAGCCTCTAATTTGACATCCTCACTCAAGAATGCACAGGAAAGGCAAGTGTGGGAAATGCAAAATGTTACACTGGCGCAGTAGGGAAATTTAAACTGAAGTGTTATACGTGGGTCAATAAATGTGCGTTTTAAGTATATAATGAATGGGATTTCATTAGAATAGCAAGATTAATGGAATCTGAATGTAATAGAAGACATGTCACTTTCATTATCCAGACACTGTTAAATCCACAACTGCTGCTTTGGGCAGTTGACAATTTCCTGGAGAATACAAGTTGAATCTTGCCTATCTGTGGTGTGGCCTGCTCCACTTTCCTAGTTATTGCACCTCATGTAGTGAGTGTAACCATAGAAATTACAGCACATAAAATAATCATTTGATCCATTGGCCCTGATATTTACTGTGCCGCGTGTTCAAGGGGGAGGAGTTATGGGCGGAAAACCCAGAAGTACGGGATTCCCAAACGTCTTTTACATTTTTTCCACAGGAAAATGGGGGGGAATGGTGGATGGGGGGGGAGGCAAGATAGTGGGCGGGGGGGTGAGATGGTCAATGATTGCACGGGGAGGGGGAAAGAGGAGCAGACAGATCGGAGGGGGAGGAGCAGACAGATGGCGCGGGGGGGGGGGGCGGTGCGAGACGGTGGTCGGGGGACGAGATGGCCAGAGGGTTTACGGGTTAGCTTGTTGGGCCTGGAGGAAGCACTCCTGTTCCTCCTGGGCCACAAGCAGTGTTGTAATTCCCACATTACAACAGTGACTACACTCCAAAAAGTACTTAATTGGCTGTAAAGCGCTTTGAGATGTCCGGTGGTCGTGAAAGGCGCTATATAAATGGAAGTCTTTTTTAAAGGCACTTACCTTACAGAGCCAGCTCTTTGCGCTTCCTTTTACCTGCCAGGTTTCCAGAGGCCAGGGAAGCACAGCCGACATTAATTAAAAATTAAACGCATGTTACAATGGAGGCACACAGTCTCCTTAAAAGTTTTTACCAACCAACGATCCTCCTGAGAATGGATTGGTTGCCTGCCCCCAGTGCCCTCTCCATTGAAACTGGAAAGGCAGGTTTGCTATTTAAATTTTTTTTTAACTTCCCACCCACCCCAAACCCACCTGTTTTGGGGGGTTAAAATTACCTCCATTGTGTCAAGGCCAGGTCTTCAACCGGAGCTGTTTACTCTAATCTTATTACGCCGTAATTGTGACCATCTTCAAGAAAGGTGACGAGTCCAATTGCGGTAATTACAGAGGAGTTTCCCTGCTGTCTGCCACAGGGAAAGTCATCGCAAGAATCCTCCTCAATCGCCTTCTCCCAGTGGCCGAAGAGCTCCTCCCAGAGTCGCAATGTGGATTCCACCCACGAAGGGGCTCAATGGACATGATCTTCACCGCGCGTCAATTACAAGGGAAATGCAGGGAACAGCACCAACTGCTGTACATGGCCTTCTTTGACCTCACAAAGGCCTTCGACTCTGTCAACCGTGAGGGATTATGGAGTGTCCTCCTCAAATTCGGCTGCCCTCAAAAGTTTGTCACCATCCTCCGCCCGCTTCACGACGACATGCAAGCCATGATCCTGACCAACGGTTCCACCACAGACCCAATTCACATATGGACCGGGGTCAAGCAAGGCTGTGACATCGCACCAACGCTCCTCTCGATCTTCCTTGCTGCAATGCTCCATCTCACCCTCAGTAAGCTCCCCGCTGGAGTGGAACTAATTTACAGAACAAACGGGAAACTGTTCAATCTCCGTCGCCTCCAGTCTAGATCCAAGGTTGTCCCATCCTCTGTCGTCGAATTACAGTATGCAGACGACGCTTGCGTCTGCACTCACTCGGAGGTCGCACTCCAAACCATCGTCAACACCTTCACCGACGCATACGAGAGCATGGGCCTTACACTAAACATCCATAAGACAAAGGTTCTCTACCAACCTGTCCCTACCACACAGTACTGCCCCCCGATTATCAAAATCCACGACAAGGCCTTGGACAACGTGGACCACTTTCCATACCTCGGGAGCCTACTGTCAACAAGGGCAGACGTCGATGACGAAGTCCAACACCGCCTTCAGTGTGCCAGTGCAGCCTTCGGTCGCCTGAGGAAGAGAGTGTTTGAAGACCAGGACCTCAAACCCAGCACTAAGCTTGTGGTCTACAGAGCAGCAGTGAAACCCGCCCTGCTGTATGCCTCAGAGACATGGACCATGTACTGTAGGCACCTCAAAGCGCTGGAGAGGTACCACCAACGTTGCCTCCGCAAGATCCTGCAAATCCATTGGCAGGATAGGCGCACCAACATCAGTGTTCTCGCTCAGGCCAACATCCCCAGCATTGAAGCTTTGACCACGCTCGATCAGCTCCGATGGACAGGTCACATTGTCCGCATGCCCGATACGAGACTCCCAAAACAAGTGCTCTACTCAGAGCTCCGACACGGCAAGAGAACCCCAGGTGGGCAGAGGAAACGCTTCAAGGACACCTTCAAAGCCTCCTTGAAAAAGTGTGACATCCCCACCGACACCTGGGAATCCCTGGCCCAAGACCACACAAAGTGGAGGAGAAGCATCCGGGAAGGCGCCGAACATCTCGAGTCTCTTTGCCAGGAGCAAGCGGAAGCCAAGCGCAAGCAGCGGAAGGAGCGCACGTCAACCCAAGCACCCCACCACCCGCCCCTTCAACCACCGTCTGCCCCACCTGTGAAAGAGACTGTAGGTCCCGCATTGGGCTCATCAGTCACCTGAGAACTCATTTTTAATGTGGAAGCAAGTCATCCTCGGTTCCGAGGGACTGCCTAAGAAGAAGGAAGATTTCCTGCCCTTTCCCTGTATTCTTTTTATATTCAACAACAACAACTTGTATTTATATAGCGCCTTTAATGTAGTAAAACATCCCAAGGCGCTCCACGGGAGTATTAAAAGACAAAAAAAAATTTGACACCGAGCCACATAAGGAGAAATTATGGCAGGTGATCAAAAGCTTGGTCAATGAGGTAGGTTTTAAGAAGCGTCTTAAAGGAGGAAAGAGAGGTAGTGAGGCAGAGAGGTTTAGGCAGGGAATTCCAGAGCTTAGGACCTAGGCAATAGGAGGCACGGCCACCAATGGTTGAGCGATTACAATCGGGGATGCTCAAGTGGGCAGAATTAGAGGAGCGCAGATATCTCTGCGGTGGGGGGGGGGGCTGGTTGTCGGGCTGAGGGAGATTATAGAGATAGGGAGGGGCGAGGCCATGGAGGGATTTGAAAACAAGGATGAGAATTTTGAAATCTAGGCGTTGCTTAACCAGGAGCCAATGTAGATCAGCGAGCACAGGGGTGATGGGTGAATGGGACTTGGTGCGAGTTAGGACACGGGCAGCTGAGTTTTGGATGACCTCAAGTTTACGTAGGGTAGAGTGTGGGAGGCCAGCCAGGAGTACGTTGGAATAGTCAAACCTAGAGGTAACAAAAGCACAGATGAGGGTTTCAGCAGCGGATGAACTGAGGCAAGGGCGGAGATGGGCTATGTTACGGAGGTGGAAATATGCGGTCTTAGTTATGCCGCAGATATGTGGTCAGAAGCTCATTTCAGGGTCAAATATGACACCAAGGTTGCGAACAGTGTGGTTCAGCCTCAGTCAGATGTTAGGGAGAGGGATGGAGTCAGTGGCTAAGGAACAGAGTTTGTGGCGAGGACCGAAAACAATGGCTTCGGTCTTCCCAATATTTAACTGGAGAAAATTTCTGCTCACGGACAAGCAGTCTGACAATTTAGATTACTTTTTAAAAATAAACAACGATGTTATAGTCTGCCTCAACAGTCACTTGTGCTAACACATTCCGTGCTCCAGTAACTTTTTTTCATTTTCTAATGATACCTTGCCTTTATGTCTCCTTTTTACCAATGTTATCATTTCATTGTCAGATGGGGGAAATAAAACCAGGCAAGGATAAATTTAAGCTTCATAAACGGTTATAATTTTCAGGTTGTACCCAGATATTTCTCTCATGCTGAGCATCAAAGATTACTCCTGAGAGTTTCTTTCCCCACGAACTGAATAATGAGCTTATACACACACTGTCTGGTTAAATAGCATTGGCCAAGGTCAAACAGAAGTTACAGGACATGACATACCCTCTTGTGTTCTCCTAGTTAAGGTAACTCTATCTTCACTGCTATAATCTATCAATCTGGTTTATTAAAGCAGATATTAAACAAAAGATCAACACAGGTTTTGCTTGATTACAGAATGTTACTCAACTTACTCTGAACTGTAGTAGATTTTTGAAGTACAATAATATGGTTACTTTAGTTCAGATGTGTGTAATGCAAAATCTGTGTATGAACTCTTCTGTTCGCAGAGGTTTTTTCTATCATACCCATAGAAACATAGAAGATAGGAGCAGGAGTAGGCCATTCGGCCCCTCGAGCCTGCTCCGCCATTCAATGAGATCATGGCTGATCATCCAAATTCAGTACCCTGTCCCTGCCTTCTCCCCATATCCCTTGATCCCTTTAGCCTTAAGAAATATATCCAACTCTTTCTTGAATATATTTAATGAACTGGCCTCCACCACCCTCTGTGGCAGAGAATTCCACAGGTTCACCACTCTCTGGGTGAAGAAATTCCTCCTCATTTCAGTCCTAAATGGCTTACCCCTTATCCTTAGACTATGACCCCTGGTTCTGGACTCCCCGGCCATCAGAAACATCCTTCCTGCATCTAGTCTGTCCAGGCCTGACAGAATTTTATAGGTTTCGATGAGATCCCCTCTCAATCTTCTAAACTCCAGTGAGTATAAGCCCAATCGACACAATCTCTCCTCATACGTCATTCCTGCCATCCCAGGTATCAGCCTGGTGAATCTTCGCTGCACTCCTTCCATGGCAAGAACGTCCTTCCTCAGGTAAGGCGACCAAAACTGCTCACAATATTCAAGGTGCGGTCTCACCAAGACCCTGTACAACTGCAGCAAGACATCCTTGTTCCTGTACTCGAACCCTCTTGCTACGAAGGCCAACATACCATTTGCCTTCTTAACCGCCTGCTGCACCTGCATGCTTACCTTCAGCGACTGGTGCACAAGAACACCCAGGTCTCTTTGCACTTCCCCTTCTCCCAATCTATTGCCATTCAAATAATAATCTGCCTTCCTGTTTTTGCCACCAAAGTGGATAACCTCACATTTATCCACATTATAGTGCATTTGCCATGTTTCTGCCCAATCACCCAACCTGTCCAAATCGTACTGGAGTTTCACGACATCCTTCTCACAGCATACCCTCCCACCCAGCTTTGTGTCATCTGCAAATTTGGAGATATTACATCCAATTCCCTCGTCCAGATCATTAATATATATTGTGAACAGCTGGGGTCCTAGGACCGATCCCTGCTGTACCCCACTAGCACTGCCTGCCACTCGGAAAACGACCCGTTTATTCCAACTCTTTGCTTTCTGTCCGCCAACCAGTTCTCTATCCAAGTCAATACCTTGCCCCCAATCCCATGTGCCTTAATTTTGCACGCTAATCTCTTATGCGGGACCTTATCAAAAGCCTTCTGAAAGTCCAAATACACCACATCCACTGGTTCTCCCTTATCTATTTTACCAGTTACATCCTCAAAAAATTCCAGTAGATTAGTCAAGCATGATTTACCTTTTCTAAATCCATGTTGACTTTGTCCGATCCTGTCACTGCTTTCCAAGTGCTCTGCTATTACATCTTTTATAATGGACTCTAGCATTTTCCCCACTACCAATGTCAGGCTTGCCGGTTTATAATTCCCTGCTTTTTCTCTACCACCCTTTTTGAATAGTGGGGTAACATTAGCTACCCTCCAATCCATGGGTACTGTTCCAGAGTCTATCGAGTTCTGGAAGATGACCAGCAATGCATCTACTATTTCTAGGGCCACTTCCTTAAGTACCCTGGGATGTAGATTATCAGGCCCTGGGGATTTATCGGCCTTCAGTCCCATCAATTTTCCTAACACCATTTCCCTACAAATACTGATTTCTTTCAGTTCCACCCTTTCATCAGACCCTATGTTCCCCAGCATCTCTGGCTAACACCATTTCCCTACAAATACTGATTTCTTTCAGTTCCACCCTTTCATCAGACCCTATGTTCCCCAGCATCTCTGGGAGGTTATTTGTGTCCTCCTTTGTGAAGACAGAACCTCTCTCGAGTCAGTACAAAGAAGGTTCACTCAGTTAATCCCGGGGATGAGGGGATGGACATATGAGGAGAGGTTGAGTAGATTGGGACTCTACTCATTGGAGTTCAGAAGAATGAGAGGCGATCTTATTGAAACATATAAGATTGTGAAGGGGTTGGATCGGGTGGATGCAGGGAAGATGTTCCCGGTGATGGGTGAAACTAGAACTAGGGGGCATAGTCTTAGAATAAGGGGCTGCTCTTTCAAAACTGAGATGAGGAGGAACTACTTCACTCAGAGGGTGGTAGGTCCATGGAATATGCTGCCCCAAAAAGCTGTAGAAGCTACATCATTACATAAATTTAAAACAGAAATAGACAGTTTCCTAGAAGTAAAGGGAATTAAGGGTTACGGGGAGCGGGCAGGAATTTGGACATGAGTCTAGGTTCGGATCGGTCATGGCCCTGTGGGTAGCGGAGCGGGCCCAGGGGTCGTGTAGCCTGATCCTGCTCCTATTTCGTGTGTCTAATTCTGTTAGATTCAGGAGGTGGTTCTGTGATAGTGGTTTGGCGGTTAGGATCAGATCAGCCATGATCTTATGGAATGGCGGAGCAGGCTCGAGGGGCCGATTGGCCTACTCCTGCTCCTATTTCTTATGTTCTTATGTTCTTATATGTATTTAGTTGGTCTGCCATTTCTTTGTTCCCCATTATAAATTCCCCTGATTCTGACTGCAAGGGACCTACGCTTGACCTCACCAATCTTTTTCTCTTCACATATCTATAAAAGCTTTTACAGTCAGTTTTTATGTTCCGTGCAAGCTTACTCTCATATTCTATTTTCCCTTTCTTAATTAATCCCTTTGTCCTCCTTTGTTGAATCCTAAACTGCTCCCAATCCTCAGGATTATTGCTTTTTCTGGCCAATTTATATGTCCTCTCCTTGGATCTTATGCTATCCCTAATTTCCCTTGTTAGCCACAGTTGAGTCACCTTTTTTGTTTTATTTTTATGCCAAACTGGGATGAACAAATTCTGTAGCTCATCCATTCGGCCTTTGAATGTTTGCCATTGCCTATCCACCATCAACCCTTTGACTGCCATTCCCCAATCAATCCTACCCAACTCGCTCCTCAGACCATCGTAGTTTCCTTTATTTAAATTGAGGACCCTAGTCGTCAACTACTTCATTCTCCATCTTAATGAAGAATTCGATCATATTATGATCGCTCCGACCCAAGGGGCCTCGTACAACAAGATTGCTAATTAATCCTTTCTCGTTACATAATACCCAGTCCAAGATGGCCTGATCTCTGGTTGGTTCCTCGACATATTGGTCCAGGAAACCATCCTGTAAACATTCCAGGAATTCCTCCTCCACAGTATTGTTACTAATTTGGTTGGCCCAATCTATATGTAGATTAAAGTCACCCACGATGACTGCTGTGCCCTTATTGCACACTTCTTTAATTTCCCTTTTAATGCCATCCCCAACCTCCGCCTTACTGTTTGGAGGTCTACATACCACCCCCACTAACGTTTTTTTCCCCTTAGTATTTCTCAATTCTACCCATACAGATTCCACATCATCAGAGCTAATATCCTTCATTACAATTGTGTTAATCCCTTCTTTAACCAGTAATGCTACCCCACCTCCCTTTCCTTTTTGCCTATCTTTCCTGAATATCGAATACCCCTAGATGTTGAGTTCCCAGTCTTGGCCATCCTTGAGCCACGTTTCTGTAATCCCAACCAAATCATATTCGTTTACCTCTATTTGCGCAGCCAATTCATCCACCTTTGTACTGGTCGCGCTAGACGTGCTCCTATCTAGCTATCCAGCAAGTTAAACACTCATTCATAATAATTCTTCCTGAAGCGGTTGCTGTTTTGAAGCTTTTACTTGAACAAATTTGTGAAACTGTAAACAAAAACAAAGTGTTTTGTACATAAACTGAGTACTACACATTCGATATTACACAAGATATAAACATTTACAACAGAATAGACTAATTGTATAACTAACTAACATTTGTAACTAACTTCTGTAACTATTAAATATTAACCTTTTACAAACATAGTATTATCAAAATATTACTCTGACAACATTGCTATTATGCTAAGAACTAAAGATACTCACAGATATTGCGTTTGGCCTAACATATGAAGTCAGATTACACTGGATTGAAAATCCCTCATGGAATTCTCCATTACTCAAGTCAGGTTCTCCCTGGTAAAACTGCTTCCTGGGGTCAACAGGAAGAAAGGTAGGAAGGTCAAATGACCTCTCACAGGAAGAAAGGAACAAAGGTCAAATGACCTCACACAGGAAGAAAGGTCAGATGACCTTTCCAACATACAAACTGTTAACACAATAACCGCCACCAGAGGGTGCTATCTGCACACATAAAATGTTCAGAATGTCACATAATGTCCATCGGTCCAGAACAACCTTATTATAAATGCTCCTCGCATTAAGACACAAAGCCTTCAAGCTTGTTTTTTTTAACGCTCTTAGACCTATTAGAATTATTATTTACTGTGGCCACGTTTGATTTAAACCGTTGATTTCTCTGACTGCCACTTTTGTTTTTCTCCTTCCTATCTTTTGCTTTTATCCTTGTTTCCCTTTCCTCTGTCTCCCTGATCAGGTTCCCAACCCCCTGCCATTTTAGTTTAAACCCTCCCCCACAGCACTAGCAAACACTCCCCCTAGGACATCGGTTCCAGCCCTGCCCAGATGCAGACCGTCCGGTTTGAACTGGTCCCACCTCCCCCAGAACCGGTTCCAATGTCCCAGGAACTTGAATCCCTCCCCCTGGCACCATTCCTCTAGCCACGTATTCATATGAAGTATCCTTCTATTTCTACTCTGACTAGCACGTGGCACTGGTAGCAATCCTGAGATTACTACCTTTGAGGTCCTGTTTTTTAATTTATCTCCTAACTCCCTATATTCCGCTTTTAGGACCTCATCCCGCTTTTTACCTATATCGTTGGTGCCTATATGCACCACGACAACTGGCTGTTCACCCTCCCCTTCCAAGATGTTCTGCAGCCGCTCTGAGACATCCTTGACCCTTGCACCAGGGAGGCAACACACCATCCTGGAGTCTTGTTTGCGGCCGCAGAAATGCCTATCTATTCCCCTTACAATAGAATCCCCTATTACTATAGCTCTACCCCTCTTTTTCCTCCCATTCTGTGCAGCAGAGCCACCCCTGGTGCCAGGAAGTTGGCTGCTGCTGCCTTCCTCTGATAAGCCATCCCCCCCAACAGTACTCAAAGTGGTGTATCTGTT
Source organism: Somniosus microcephalus (assembly GCF_052327205.1). NCBI lineage: Eukaryota > Metazoa > Chordata > Chondrichthyes > Squaliformes > Somniosidae > Somniosus > Somniosus microcephalus. The sequence goes on along the minus strand of NC_141007.1, from coordinate 74,654,191 downwards.
GGAGAGGGGAATGGCCACAGGGGACCCCTGCACTACCTGCCTGCGCCTAGTACTCTGCCTGTTGGGTCACCCGTTCCCTTTCTTCCTGTCCAACCTCTACCTGTGGTGTGTCCAACTCCGTAAACGTGATATTCACGATGTCCTGAGCATCGTGAACGCTCCAGTATGCATCCAATCGCAGCTCCAGTGCCTCAATGCGGTCTGTCAGTAGCTGCAGCTGGATGCACTTCCTGCACATGTAGTTGTCAGGGACACAGGAAATGTCCCTGAGTTCCCACATAGCGCAGGAGGAGCATACTACGGGGCTGGGCTGTCCTGCCATGACTTACCCTTTAATTAAAATTAAATGAATCCCACCAATTTCACCCAGCTCGAACAACTGCCTGACAACCAGATAGCCACTCAAAATTGTTGCAGGTTGGGGCAGATATATTTCCTGTCCCCTCTGAGGTTTGAATTAGGACAAAGGAAATCATAAAATGTAACTTTCACAATTAGAATTGTGAATCATCGGCAGGATTTAGTTGCAGGCTCTGGCCACTAAGTGGCAGTCTGGCTGTTGGCCATCACTGACGCTTGACCTAGTAGTCCCTGTTCTCATTTGCAATCTCCCATAGGCCCCAGCCCACTGGTATAGATAGTGTCATAGGCTGGACTGGGGAAAGCAGGGAATATTTATTATTGCTCGAGAGTGGGGATTGATGAAAAGGGAGGGAGAGGGCAGCAGAAGAAAGGTGAGGGAGTGGTGAGGGAGTGCAAGGTGCAGGAGGGAGTGACCGGAGTAGAAAGCAGAGTTAATAGTTGCTTGTAGGTCTCAGCCATTTGGACTCCAGTTTTCTACCCCACTCAGGCAATGAGAGGGGACCAGGAGTACAGCTTGCAAAGAAACCCAGTGTAGCAAGTAGAGGGTGAGAGGCATTGAGTAAAGTAGATAAAGGGACATGGAAACGTCGGAGAGATATAGTGCAGCTAACAAATAAGAAGCCTGAATTGGTAGATGTGGGTAGTGCCCCTTCAGCATCTTGCCCAAGGCTTCTTGTGGGGAACAGCATGTTTTAAATTTTTCTTTGCTCATCAGCCAACTTTGACATTGGCTGCGAGTTCCCATCTATCAACCGAGAATCATATTTTAAATGTAGAATTTAACGGCAGTAATTAAATTTAGTTTTATTTAACCATAAACATCCCCATCCTCAATGATGGCGGAGCCCAGCACGTGAGTGCAAAAGACAAGGCTGAAGTATTTGCAATCATCTTCAGCCAGCAGTGTCGACTGGATGATCCATCTCGGCCTCCTCCTGAGGTCCCCACCATCACAGAAGCCAGTCTTCAGCCAATTTGATGCCAGTCTTCAGCCAATTTGATTCACTCCACGTGATATCAAGAAATGGCTGAGCGCACTAGATACAGCAAAGGCCACTGGCCCCAACAATATCCCGGCTGTCGTGCCAAGGACTTGTGCTCCAGAACTAGCCATGTCACTACCCAAGATGTTCCAGTACAACTACAACACTGGCATAGAATCATAGAATGGTTACAGCAAGGCCATTCAGCCTGTGCCAGCTCTCTGCAAGAGCACCTCTATAAGAGTCCCACTCCCCTGCCCTTTCCCCATAGCCCTGCAAATGTTTTTCTTTCAGGTACTTATCCAACTCCCTTTTGAAAGCTGTGATTGAGTCTGCCTCCACCACCCTTTCAGGCAGTGCATTCCAGATCCTAACCAAGCGCTGAGTAAAAAAGCTTTTTCTTATGTCGCCTTTGATTCTTTTGCCAATCTACTTAAATCTGTGTCCTCTGGTTCTCGACCCTTTCGCCAAGGGGAACAGTTTCTCTCTATCTAATCTGTCCAGACCCCTCATGATTTTGAACACCTCTAACAAATCTCCTCTCAATCTTCTCTGCTCTAAGGAAAACATCCCCAGCTTCTCCAGTCTGTCCACGTAACTGAAGTCCCTCATCCCTGGAATCATTCTCTTTGAATAAATCTTTCCTGCACTTCCTAAAGTCCAGTGCCCGACAATGTGGAAAACTGCCCAGGTATGGCCTGTCCACAACAAGTAGGACAAATCCAATCTGACCATTACTGCCCCATCAGTCTACTCTCAATCATCAGCAAAGTGATGGAGAGTGTCGTCGACAATGCTATCAAGCAGCACTTACTCACCGACGCTCAGTTTGGGTTCCGCCAGACCTCATTACAGCCTTGGTCCAAACATGAACAAAAGAGCTGAATTTCAGAGGTGAGGTGAGAGTAACTGCCCTTGACATTAAGGCAGCATTTGACCGAGTGTGGCATCAAGGAGCCCTAGTAAAATTGAAGACAATGGGAATCGGGGGGAAAACTCTCCACTGGCTGGAGTCATACCTAGTGCAAAGGAAGATGGTTGTGGATTTTGGAGGCCAATCATCTCAGCCCCAGGACATCGCTGCAGGAGTTCCTCAGGGCAGTGACCTAGGCCCAACCATCTTCAACTGCTTCATCAATGACCTTCCCTCCATCATAAGGTCAGGATGGAGCTGATTGGTGAGTAGCTGGTGAGTTTTTTAAGTTTTAAGTTTATTTCTGCTAAGATAGTTCTTAGTCTATTAAATAGAGACAAGGCAGGGCAGCTCAGTCCCGTGGAGTGCACATCCTGTGCCATGTGGGAAGTCCTGGACGCTTCGCGTAGCCTGGACGACCACATGTGCAGGAAGTGTTGCCAGCTACAGCAACTCGAGATCCGTGTTTCAGAGCTTGAGCGGCAGCTGGAGTCACTGCGGTGTATCCACGAGGCTGAGAGTTACGTGGATAGCACGTTTCTGGGGGTGGTCTTATGTCACTCCACTGCTTAAGAGTATGCAGGCAGAGAGGGAATGGGTGACCGCCAGACAGAAGAGGAGAACCAGGAAGGTAGTGCAGGAGTCCCCAGAGTGCATCTCACACTCCAACCAGTATTCTGTCTGAGTACTGGTGAGGGCGATGGTTCCTCTGGGGAGTGCAGCCAGAGACAAGTCAACAGCACCACGGGTGGCTCAGCTGAACAGGGGCGGAGGAAAAAGAGTGGAAGAGCAATAGTGGTAGGGGATTCGATAGTTAGGAGAGCAGACAGGCGTTTCTGTGGCCGCAGACGTGACTCCAGGATGGTATGTTGCCTCCCTGGTGCCATGTTCAAGGATGTCACTGAGTGGCTGGCTGCAGGACACTCTGAGGGGAGAGGGTGAACAGCCAGAGGTCGTTGTCCATATCGGTACCAACGACATAGGCAGAAACAGGGATGAGGTCCTGCAGGCAGAGGTTAGGGAGCTAGGAGAGAGATTAAAAAGCAGAACCACAAAGGTAGTAATCGCCGGATTACTCCCGGTGCCATGTGCTAGTGAGTATAGGAATAGGAGGATAGAACAGATGAATGCGTGGCTGGAGAGATGGTGCAGGAGGGAGGGCTTTAGATTCCTGAGGCATTGGGATCGTTTCTGGGGAAGGTGGGACCTGTACAAGCCGGATGGGTTACACCTCAAAAGAGCCGGGACCAGTATTCTCGCGGGGAGGTTTGCTAGTGCTGTTGGGGGAGGGTTTAAACTAGCTTGGCAGGGGGGTGGGCACCAGCATATAGGAGTAGAAAAGAGGAATAAGGTGCATAAAAGAGTGAGTCAGTTGGATAGTACTAGAGAAGATAGTACTAGAGGCGGAAGTAGTACCATATTAGATAGGAGCAGACTAAGAAAGACTACGAAAAATTCAAAAATGGGTTTAGAATGCATGTACGTAAACACACAAGTTGTGGTGAATAAGGTTGGTGAGCTACAAGCACAATTAGCCGTGCGGCAATAACGGAAATGTGGCTTAAAAACGGTGAGAACTGGGTGGGGCCTATTAGCGACAATATTTAAGGGTACAAGGTGTTCAGAAAAGATAGGAAAGGAAAAAAGGGAGGTGGGATGGCAGTGCTGGTTAAGGAAGACATTGTAATGTTGGAAAGAGAGGATGTTCTTGAGGGAACAAGGACAGAATCCATTTGGTTAGAGTTGAGGAGCAAAAAGGGTATGATCACACTATTGGGGTTATTCTATAGGCCTCCAAATAGTGAGAGCTGGTAGAGGAGCAAATCTGCTGGGGAAATCACAGAGATATGCAAGAGCTATAGAGTGGTGATACTGGGGGACTTTAATTACCCAAATATCGATTGGGATAATGCTAGGGTAAAGGGAAAGGAGGGGGAGGAATTTCTGAAATGTTTTCAGGAGAATTTCCTTGACCAGTATGTTCTTGGCCCAACTAGGAAGGAGGCATTGCTGGATCTGGTGCTGGGGAATGAGGTGGGCCAGGTCGACCAAGTGTCTGTGGGAGAACACTTGGGTATGAGTCATCATCGTATCATAAGATTTAGATTAGCATTGGAGAGGAGCAAGGAACAATCTAGAGTGGAACTTCTAAACTGGAATCGGGCTAACTTCAGTGGGATGCGAAAGGATCTAGCCAGGGTAAAATGGAACGAAAGACTGACAGGAAAACTGTAACGGAACAATAGGTGATCTTTAAGGAGGAGATGTTCCAAGTACAGGCTAGGTACATTCCAACAAGAGGGAAGGGTAAGGGAACCAAAGCAAGGGCTCCTTGGATGATGAGGGAGATAGAGAAGATGATGAAACAAAAAAGGAAGGTGTATGATGCATGTCAGGTGAATTCTTCAAGGGAGAACCAGACCAAATACAGTAAGTTGAGAGGGGAAGTGAAGATGAAAATAAGATTGGCAAAGAGAGAATATGAGAGTAGAATGGTGGTTAACATAAAAGGGAACCCAAAAACTTCTACCGGCATGTAAACAGTAAGCGGGTCGTAAGAGTCGGGGTGGGGCCTATTAGCGACAAAGAAGATGTTTATATGCTTAGAGGCGCAGGGCAAGGCTAGAATACTCAATGAGTACTTTGTATTGGTATTTACTAAGGAGGTGGATGCTGACAAAATATCGGTAGCAATGGAAAAGGTAGAAGCAATGGAAGGGGTGAAAATTGATAGACAGGATGTACTAGAAAGGCTGGGTATGCTTAGAATGGATAAGTCGCCTGGTCCAGCTGGCTTGCATCCCAGGTTGCAAAGGGAATTGGGGGAGGAGATAGCGAAAGGGCTTGCCATAATTTCACAATTTTCCCTAGATGCGGGGGAGGTGCCTGAGGATTGGAAAGTGGCAAATGTGACACCATTGTTCAGGAAAGGGTGTAAGGACAATCCTAGTAACTACAAGCCGGTCAGTTTAACATCAGTGGTGGTTAAAGTTTTAGAAACAATAATCAAGGAAAAAATTAACGGGCACTTGGAGAGGTTTAAGCTAATTAAGGAGAGCCAACATGGATTTGTAAAAGGCAGATCGTGTTTGACTAATCTAATTGAATTTTTTGATGAAGTAACAGAGAGGATTGATGAACAGAGGGACCTGGGAGTTAAGGTGGCAGGACACATTGAGAGTGGTTAGCAAAGCATATGGGATCTTGGGTTTCATAAATAGAGGTATTGAGTACAAAAGTAGAGAAGTTATGCTGAACCTTTATAAAGCGTTGGTTAGGCCACAACTGGAGTATTGTGTCCAGTTCTGGTCACCACACTTTAGGAAGCGTTTGAAGGCCCTTGAGAGGGTGCAGAGGAGATTTACCAAAATGGTTCCAGGGATTAGAGGATCTTAGCTACAAGGACAGGTTGGAGAAGCTGGATTTGTTTTCATTAGAGCAAAGGAGGTTGAGGGGTGACTTGATAGAGGTGTACAAGATTATGACAGGTTTGGATAGGCTAGATGGGGAAAGGCTGTTCCCACTAGTTGATGGTACAAGGACTAGGGAGCACAGATTTAAGGTTTTGGGCAAGAGATACAGGGGGGATGTGAGGAAAAACTTTTTTACGCAGCGAGTGGTGAGGACCTGGAACTCGCTGCCGACAGAAGCGGACACACTCAATGTTTTCAAGGGAGACTGGATAGGCACTTGAGGGAAATAAACTTGCAGGGCTATGGGGAATAGAGCGGGGGAATGGGACTGACTAGATTGCTCTACAGAGAGCCGGCATGGACTCGATGGGCCAAATGGCCTCCTTCTCTGCAGTTATGACTCTAAGTGGGGATGTTCGCTGATGATTGCAGTGTTCAGTTCCATTCGCAACTTCTCAGATAATCAGAAGAGTCTATGCCCGCATGCAGAATGACCTGGACACCATTCCGGCTTGGGCTCTTAAGTAACATTCGCTAATAGGTCCCACCCCGACTCTTACGACCCGCTTATTGTTTACATGCCGGTAGAAGATTCTGGGTTCCCTTTTATGTTAACCGCCATTCTACTCTCATTCTCTTTTTGCCAATCTTATTTTCATCTTCACTTCCCCTCTCAACTTATTGTATTTGGTCTGGTTCTCCCTTGAAGAATTCACCTGACATGCATCATACACTTTCCTTTTTTGTTTCATCATCTTCTCTATCTCCCTCGTCATCCAAGGAAACCCAAGATCCCATATGCTTTGCTAACCACTCTCTCAATGTGTCCTGCCACCTTAACTCCCAGGTCCCTCTGTTATCAATCCTCTCTGTTACTTCATCAAAAAATTCAATTAGATTAGTCAAACACGATCTGCCTTTTACAAATCCATGTTGGCTCTCCTTAATTAGATTAAACCTCTCCAAGTGCCCGTTAATTTTTTCCTTGATTATTGTTTCTAAAACTTTACCCACCACTGATGTTAAACTGACCGGCCTGTAGTTAGAGAGCATCTTAACCATCGCCCCTTGACATTCAACGGCATTACCATCGCCGAATCCTCCACCATCAACATCCTGAGGGTCATCATTGACCAGAAACTTAACTGGACAAGCAACATAAATACCGTGGTTACAAGAGCAGGTCAGAGGCTGGGCATTCTGCAGCGAGTGTCTCACCTCCCGACTCCCCGAAGCCTTTCCACCATCTACAAGGCACAAGTCAGGAGTGTGATGGAATACTCTCCACTTGCCTGGATGAGTGCAGCTCCAACAAAGCAGCCCGCTTGATTGGCACCCCATCCACCACCTTAAACATTCACTCCCTCTACCACCGGTGCATCGTGGCTGCAGTGTGTACCATCTGCAAGATGCACTGCAGCAATTCGCCAAGGCTTCTTCGACAGCATCTCCCAAACCCGCAAACTCTACCACCTCCAAGGACAAGGGAACACCATCACCTCCAAGTCTCACACTATCCTGACTTGGAAATATATCACTGTTCCTTCATCGTCGCTGGCTCAAAATCCTGGAACTCCCTCCCTAACAGCACTATGGGAGTACCTTCACCACGCAGACTGCAGCGGTTCAAGAAGGCGGCTCACCACCACCTTCTCAAGGACAATTAGGGATGGGCAATAAATGCTGGCCTTGCCAGCGACGCCCACATCCCAGGAACAAATAAAAAAAATGTAGCTCATTACAATTCAATACTTATTCTCATCGGAAAAGGTGCCAATAAATGGACCTTATGATCTGAAACAACTTTATGCATTTTAGTTTTATGAGATATAGTAGCTACAGTGCAAACAATCCACCCTTTTACTGCCAGCTTGATCCTAGATAGTATGTAAAATTCTATTGCCTCTTGCCTCTGATGCCACTTTAAAGATACATATCAGTCTTGCAAAACACTTTTCATAAAAGACCAAACAGGTTTATTCTAATGGAATTACTTTATAATTCAGAGACCAGTTACAAGGGGTTAATCAAACAGCCAAGTCCTTTTTGAATTCTTACAGAACCTGAGAAGTACTTCTTATAGAAATATGCATTCATGTTCCTCAATGAAAACAAACTGTAGAATCACAAAAGCATAACCTTTTGGAGCTTAATTTATCTATGTTCTCCACAAGACAAAATGAACTGCTAACGTGCAAAATGTACTGAGTTTTTATACGCCTAATTTCTTTTACAGAACAAGCACTTGCTTTGAAAGCCATTCTATTAGTTAAAGGTGATTGTCAATATTGTTCAGCCAGTCTACAAAATGGACATGGGGTGTTTATGTGGACTGAAACTATACATAATCTGCTTTTGGCCAATTTGACACAGTTTTAACCCATGTTACGTGTATTTAATTTACAGCGGGTTCAAAACACTTTCAATTTAACTGATTTTTCTGATCATATGTAAGCATCTTCCTTCCTGCAGTCCCTTCCGATGGGATTACAAGGGTACTTTTGGCATATCACCTCTCAACAACTTTGCAATCATGTTAATACTTCCTGCTCCCTTCAGAGAGGTACTGTGACAGTAAATCAGTTATCTTGTTTATAACATTTAATGATATTTCAAATTGAATATAAACAAGAGAAACTATGGTCAAAACTTCTATTTGTCATAGTTCTAAAGTTCAACATATTTTGACACTTCATTTTCACTGATTATGCAGCAGTGCCTCCAGCTGGTACTTCCTCTCTAACTAAAAGCTTCTTTCCATTGCTATTAATGTCAACCTTAGTGAGTTACAGTAATACAGCTGGCTAGATTTGTTACCAGGATTCACTGTTCTTTCATTGGAAGGACACTACTGTCAATAGAGTATGGACAATGTGATATTACCATACTGTAAATATTACATATTGTATAGTATGGCAGTAATCAACTGCTGAAAAGAAACCTAGTACAGTCTACTGAATTCAAAATTGCTCAAGTCGAACTTCACTAAAACAAACCCCCTTGGGACCAGCATCAAAGGAGGAGAGGTAGAGATGCAAAGAGGTTTAGAGAGGGTTTTCCAGAGCTTAGGTCCTAGGCAGCTGAAAGCGCAGTCGCCAATAATGCAGTGATGAAATTTGGATTTACACAAGAGGCCAGAATTAGAGGAGCGCAGAGATCTTGGAGGGTTATAGGGCTGGAGAAGGTTACATAGATAAGGAAGGGCAAGGTAATGGAGGGATTTGAAAACAAAGGTGAGAATTTTTAAAGCGAGGCTTGCTGGACCGGGAGCAAATGTAAGTCAGCCAGTTAGGTTACAACAACAACAAGTATTTATATAGTGCCTTTAATGTAGTAAAACATCCCAAGGCACTTCACAGGAGGGTTATAAGACAAAAACTTTACACCGAGCCACATAAGGAGAAATTAGGGTAGATGACCAAAAGCTTGGTCAAAGAGGTAGGATTTAAGGAGCGTCTTAAAGGAGGAAAGAGCAAGGTGGAGAGGTTTAGGGAGGGAATTCCAGAGCTTAGGGCCTAGACAACTGAAGGCATGGCCACCAATGGTTGAGCGATTATAGTCAGGGATGCTCAAGAGGCCAGAATTAGAGGAGCGCAGATATCTCGGGGGGGTTGTGGGGCTGGAGGAGATTACAGAGATAGGGAGGGGCGAGGCCATGGAGGAATTTGAAAACAAGGATGAGAATTTTGAAATCGAGGTGTTGCTTAACCGGGAGCCAATGTAGGTCAGCGAGCACAGGGGTGATGGGTAAACGGGACTTGGTGCGAGTTAGGACACGGACAGCCGAGTTTTGGATGAACATAAGAACATAAGAAATAGGAGCAGGAGTAGGCCATTCGGCCCTTCAAGCCTGCTCCGCCATTCAATGAGATCATGGCTGATCTTCTGCCTCAACTCCATTCACCAGCCCTATCGCCATATCCCTTGATGCCTTTACTAGTCAGAAATCTATCGACTTCTGTTTTGAATATACCCAGTGACTGAGCCTCCACAGCCCTCTGGGCTGGAGAATTCCACAGATTCACCATCCTCTGTGTGAAGAAATTTCTTCTCATCTCAGTCCTGAATGGCCTACCCTTTATCCTGAGGCTGTGGCCCCTGGTTCTAGACTCCCCAGCCAAGGGAAACATTGTCCCAGCATCCACCCTATCAAGCCCTGTAATAATTTTGTATGCTTCAATGAGATCCCCTCTCATTCTTCTGAATTCAAGAGAATACAGGCCTAATTTACTCAATCTCTTCTCATACAACAGTCCCGCCATCCCAGGAATCAATCTTGTGAACCTTCGTTGCACTCCCTCTATGGCAAGTATATCCATCCTTAGGTAAGGAGACCAAAATTGTACACAATACTCCAGGTGTGGTCTCACCAAGGCCTTATATAATTGGAGTAAGACTTCTTTACTTTTGTACTCAAATCCTCTTGTAATGAAGGCCAGCATACCAATTGCCTTCCTAATGGCTTGCTGCACCTGCACATTCACTTTCAATGACTCATTTACAAGGACACCCAGGTCCCTTTGAGCATCTGCATTCCCCAATCTTTCACCATTTAGGAAATACTCTGCCTTTCTGTTTTTTCTACCAAAGTGGAAAACTTCACATTTATCCACATTATATTCCATCTGCCATGTTCTCGCCCACTCACTGAGCCTGTCAAGATCCCCTTGAAGCCTCTTCACATCCTCTTCGCAACTGCCACTGCCACCTAGCTTTGTGTCATCAGCAAATTTGGAAATGTTATATTTAGTCCCCTCTTCCAAATCATTGATATAGATTGTGAATACCTGGGGCCCAAGCACCAATCCTTGCGGTACCCCACTAGTCACAGCCTGCCATCCTGAAAAAGACCCGTTTATCCCTACTCTTTGTTTTCTGTCTGTTAACCAATTCTCAATCCATGCTAGTATATTACCCCCAATTCCATGTAACATAGAAACATAGAAGATAGGAGCAGGAGTAGGCCATTCGGCCCCTCGAGCCTGCTCCACCATTCAATGCGATCATGGCTGATCATCCAAAATCAGTACCCGGCCCCTGCTTTCTCCCCATACCCCTTGATCCCTTTAGCCTTAAGAAATATATCCAACTCCTTCTTGAATATATTTAATGTATTGGCCTCTACTGCCTTCTGTGGTAGAGAATTCCACAGGTTCAGCACTCTCTGGGTGAAGAAATTCCTCCTCATTTCTGTTCTGACCTACCCCTTATCCTTAGACTGTGACCCCTGGTTCTGGACTCCCCGACCAGCGGGAACATCCTTCCTGCATCTAGTCTGTCCAGTCCTGTCAGAATTTTATAAGTTTCAATGAGATCTCCTCTCATTCTTCTAAACTCCAGTGAGTACAAGCCCAATCGACCCAATCTCTCCTCATACGTCATTCCTGCCATCCCAGGTATCAGCCTGGTGAATCTTCATTGAACTCCTTCCATGGCAAGAACATCCTTCCTCAGATAAGGCGACCAGAACTGCACACAATACTCAAGATGTGGTCTCACCAAGGCCCTGTACAACTGCAGCAAGACATCCTTGTTCCTGTACTCAAACCCTCTCGCTATGAAGGCCAACATGCCATTTGCCTTCTTAACCGCCTGCTGCACCTGCATGCTTACCTTCAGCGACTGGTGCACAAGGACACCCAGGTCTCGTTGCACTTCCCCTTCTCCCAATCTATTGCCATTCAGATAATAATCTGCCTTCCTGTTTTTGCCACCAAAGTGGATAACCTCGCATTTATCCACGTTATATTGCATCTGCCATGCTTTTGCCCAATCACCCAACCTGTCCAAATCATCCTGGAGTTTCTCGGCATCCTCCTCACAGCACACACGCCCACCCAGCTTTGTGTCATCTGCAAATTTGGAGATATTACATCTAGTTCCCTTGTCTAGATCATTAATATATATTGTGAATAGCTGGGGCCCAAGGACCGATCCCTGTGGTACCCCACTAGTCACTGCTTGCCACTCGGAAAAAGACCCATTTATTCCAACTCTTTGCTTTCTGTCTGCCAACCAGTTCTCTATCCAAGTCAATACCTTGCCCCCAATCCCATGTGCCTTAACTTTACACGCTAATCTCTTTTGCGGGACCTTATCAAAAGCCTTCTGAAAGTCCAAATACACCACATCCACTGGTTCTCCCTTATCTATTTTACCAGTTACATCCTCAAAAAATTCCAGTAGATTAGTCAAGCACGATTTACCTTTTGTAAATCCATGTTGACTTTGTCCGATCCTGTCACTGTTTTCCAAGTGCTCTGCTATTACATCTTTTATAATGGACTTAATTAATCCCTTTGTCCTCCTTTGTTGAATCCTAAACTGCTCGCAATCCTCAGGTTTACTGCTTTTTCTGGCCAATTTATATGTCCTCTCCTTGGATCTTATGCTATCCCTAATTTCCCTTGTTAGCCATGGTTGAGTCACCTTTTTTGTTTTATTTTTATGCCAAACTGGGATGAACAATTTTGTTCACCAACCTCTTGTGTGGGACCTTATCGAAGACCATCTGAAAATCCAAATACACCACATCTACCGGTTACCCTTTGTCTACTCCACTAGTTACATCCTCAAAGAACTCCAATAGGTTTGTCAAACAGGACTTCCCTTTCATAAATCCATGTTAACTCTGCCCAATCTTACTATTAGTTTCTAAGTGCCCAGTTATTGCATCCTTTATAATAGATTCCAGCATTTTCCCAACTACTGATGTGAGGCTAACAGGTCTGTAGTTTTCTGTTTTCTCTCTCCCTCCTTTCTTAAATAGCGGGGTTACATTTGCAGGAATCTATAGAATTTTGGAAGATGACAACCAATGCGTCCACTATCCCAATGGCCACCTCTTTCAAAACCCTAGGAAGTAGGTCATCCGGTCCTTGAGATTTATCGACTTTTAGTCCCCTTAATTTTGCTAGTACTGTTTTTTTACTAATAATAATTTTTTTAAGTTCCTCATTCTCGCCACACCCTTGGTTTTTTCGTATTTCTGGGAGGTTTTTTGTGTCTTCCTCCGTGAAGACAGAAACAAAGGGCAGGATTTTCATTGTGCCGTGGAGTCGGGATTGGAGGCGTGCGGGGGGGTTAAAATCCCGAAATCAGGGGTCCCGACCCCTTCCCGCACCCAAACCCGCCTTTCAAAGGAGGCGGGTACCCGCCCCGCACTGGGACCCCGCCTACCCGAGGCGGGAAGGGATTAGTGCCAATTAACTGCCTGTTAACAGGCAGTTTTTAGCCTAATCCCTATTTTTGATGTTGAAGTGTGGGATTCCCGACGGCTCCAAACCACGCCAAGTTAGAGGAGGCGGGCCGTCGGGTTGAAGGACTTGGAGGGGTCGAGATGTCGGTGTTCAGGTGAGTGATGTGTGCAAAGGTAAGTGTGTTTGGTGTGTTTAAAGTGATTAAATAAGTTTTACATACCTTTTCAGCCTTCCTTCCTTTAGGTTCCGGCAGTCCCTCATCTCACCGGCACAGAAAGCAGAAAGGCTGCGAACTGTCAAAAGTGACAGCCTTCAGCTTTCTGTGCAGGAGAGATTTCTAACTGAGTCTGTGGAGAAGGACTTGGGTTAGAAGTAAGACTGTCAGTGTTTGACAGCTTCAAACAGCTGTGAAACACTGATATTTCATCTGTCAAAAGCTCTTGACAGATGAAATTTCAGTCTGTTGCCGGGTGGCCCTTAATTGGCCTGCTGAGCCCGCTAGGCGGGCTCAACAAGGTCAAACAAGTTAAAAATCGCGTGGATTGGCCGCATCTCGATGGAGGCGGTACTACAATCCCGAAAGTTGTAGTCCCGCCTCCAACCCGACTCCTGAGTTAAATTCCTGCCCAAAGTATTTATTTAATTTCTCTGCCATATCCTCATTCCCCATTATAAATTGTTCCGTCTCTGACTGTAAAGGACCTACATTTACCTTCGCCAGTCTTTTCCTTTTCACATACCTATAGAAGCTTTTACAATCCGTTTTTATATTTTTCGCTAGTTTGTGCTCATATTCCATTTTCCCTTTATCAATTTCTTGGACCTCAAGTTTACGTAGGGTAGAATGTGGGAGGCCAGCCAGGAGTGCGTTGGAATAGTCATAGAATGGTTACAGCACAGGAGGCCATTCGGCCCGTGCCGGCTCTCTGCAAGAGCACTTCAGCTAGTCCTGCTCCCCTGCCCTTTCCCTGTGAAATCTAAAGTCGTGAAGTCAAGTCTAGAAGTAACAAAGGCACGGACGAGGGTTTCAGCAGCAGATGAGCTGAGGCAAGGGCGATGTTACGGAGGTGGAAATAGGCGGTCTCAGTTATGCCGTGTGTGGTCGGAAGCTCATTTCAGGGTCAAATATGACACCAAGGTTGCAAAATGTGTGGCCAGCCTCAGACAGATGCTAAGGAGGGATGGAGTCAGTGGTTAGGGAACGGAGTTTTTGGCGGGGACCGAAAACAATGGCTTTGGTCTTCCCAATATTTGATGGGAGAAAATTTATGCTCATCCAGTACTGGATGTCAGACAAGCAGTCTGACAATTTAGAGACCATGGAGGGGTCGACAGAAGTGGTGGTGAGGTAGAGCTGGGTGTCGTCAGCGTACATGTGGATACGGGCAAGAGAGTTTTGGATGAACTCAAGTTTACAGAGGGTGCAAGTAACAGGATAAGATTAATACTCTCCTAGAAAGACATGGGTTAATTAAGGACAGTCAGCATGGATTTGTAAATGGCAAGTCATGTCTCACCACTCTAATATAGAGTCCTTTTGAGGAAAAGAACCAGAAGGAGGGGAGAGAAGAAGGAATGATTTTGCGCAGCGAATTGTTATGATCTGGAATGCACTGCCTGAAAGGGTGGTGGAAAGAGTCAATAGTAACTTTCAAATAGGAATTAGATATATAATTGAAAAGGAAAAAATTGCTGGACTATGGTAAAGAGCAAAGAGCTTGCACAGGCACGATGGGGGGAATTTTCTGGGGCAGGGAGTGGGGGCCAGCTGGCAGGATCGTTGGCGGGTCAGGTGGGAAAGTTATTTATGACAGCAGATCGGGACCCCGCTGTCAACCCACCGCCACGCGCCTCTACCAAATGTCGGGTCTGTCAGCGCTGAGCAGACCCAACACGCAGCACCGGGGGAGGCAATTCAGGTCATTATGACCTTATTAAAAGAGGATTAACAACAATTTTGAGCTCACCTTTAGAACTTACCAGTTTGCCAACGGGGTCCACGCTGCTCGGTGATCATGTTAAGCTGGGCGGGCATTGAAGTTGCAAGTGTTTGGAGCAAGCTGTCCATCCAGTGCCACCTCATTGGAACAACCTCTCTCACCACTGACAGATTGTTTCTGTCATCTCAAGTTCACCTGCCATCTATTCCATTAGCATGGATATGGTTTATACTCTCTCACCTTGGTCCTCAGAATCTGACCACAATCAGCCATAACACCAGGCACACCAACAACCACACCAACATTCTCCGTAATCACCTGATGCTGCACAAGACAGAGGGCATCAGTACCCGACCACATTGTTGCCTGGTACGCCAGGGATGGCCTCACCATAGCCAGATTTACTTCATTTGACGCTGCACACCCTGGCTGCTACATGATGTGCCAGGTTGGCTACCCCACGCCAACAACATAAAGGATCCCTACAATACCCAAGCCATTCCTTTCACACTCATCGCCATTGCGGGGGTACCGTTATGTCACACCATTCACTGCAACTCACTAAGCCACTTCCAAAGGTGCACACAAATCTGTCCAAGAAAGCAGTGTTGAAAATAAAGATTTCAATGTTTGACAGCACATTAACAGAAACACCACATAAACATTGGCTGAAGCACACCCTTGTGTGTTTAGTTGGTATGATTGGACTAGGATGAGGGCGAGTGTAAGGGGTGGCTAGTGAGATAGGGGAGTGATAATGTAGATAGAGAGGGATGGGTGGAGGTGCAAGGTAAGTGTTGTGTATGTACCTTTAAGAGAATAACTGGTCTCAGACTGCAGTACCGGCAGTGACCACCCCTGTATAAAAGGCGCTAGAGAGCCTCTGTTTGTTAGTTTTCACTATTGACTTCCACCAGTAAAGACTTGTTTGTTTTCACTCCTGCTGGTCCGTGTCTCAATCATTCACGGACTTAACACTGGCGACGAGTAAGAAACAAACTTATCTGCAACTCGGCAGCACCTCAGACGACGTTGTTGAAGGTCGGAGCCAGAAGAAAGAAAAAAAAAATTGAGTCCAAAGAAACTCGAGAAACGGGCGTCGACCGTCAATCATCGGTTTGAAAACTTGCAGGAGAGACTGTCAAGAGCCAGGTTCGGTTCACCAGTCTGTGGTTTCCCAGCTAGTCGGGCTGGTGGCAGGTAGTGCTCTGATCCTTCCTGGGCTGCGGCGGGCTGAAGCTCGATCGGGTGGCTTTTCAACGGGGCCGGGCAGCGAGTCGGGAGGCAAAGAGAGAGAGAGAGGGTGGAGCACACAGGGCGCGGCCGGTGCTTCGAAGCCGGGCAGCGTTCGGACCTAAGAAGAGGGAGGGAAGTGTCCCAGAGGGTCCGCTCCACGACGGGAAAATAATAAAAGAAAAAGAATCAATATTTAACGCGCAAGAAACCGTGGAAAGCAGCGCTAACAACAGCGGGGAAGAAGGCAAAGCGCGGGAGGCGCCATTTTGTTAAATCGGGGAAGAAGGCAAAGCGCGGGAGGCGCCATTTTAGATTTGCAAGATGCCGAAGACTGGCTGTATCACTGCTTTTGATAATACATTAGAGGACTGGACCACGTATGTGGAAAGAGTCGAAGTATATTTCGAGGCAAACGAAATAGCAGAGGGGAAAAAGGCATCGATATTGCTAAACTTAATGGGCGCTAGAACGTACGGCCTATTGCGGGACCTGATTACTCCAGCCAAACCGAAGGCGAAGAGTTTTAACGAAATTGTTGCTGTCCTACAGGAACACTTAAACCCTGCACCGCTGTTGATAGCAGAAAGATTTAAATTCCACAGGAGAACTCAGCACAAAGATGAGAGCAATGCTGAGTATCTTACGGAACTACGCAAGCTATCAAAGCACTGCCAGTTCGGAGCAGGACTGGCAGATACCCTACGGGACAAATTTGTCTGTGGACTCCTGAGTGAAGGAACACAGAAGAAGTTACTCTCAGAAAAAGAGCTGACACTAGATAAGGCTTTCAGCGTGGCAGTATCGTATGAAGCAGCAGCCAGGGGAGCTGCAGAAATTCAACAAAAACCACAGGAATACGGCACCCACGAAATGACACGGGGATTTGCAAAATGTTATCGCTGCGGCAGAACTAACCATAACCAGAAGGACTGCTGGTCCAAAGACAAAATATGCAGACAATGCGGGAAGATTGGACACATTGCACGAGTTTGCAGGTCTGGGAAGAAGACCAGCGACAACAAAAAGGCTACTAAGGAACCGTACAAGAAAGTACAAAAGATGACGGACAGTAGTTCCGAAGACCAGATGAGCGATAGTGAATCCGAGAACAGGAGATTAAGCTGTCTCAAACTTCACAATGTAATCGCAAAAGAGGATCACCGAACCATTTGGGTCACCCTCACGATAGCAGGGTCCCAAGTTAAAATGGAATTGGATACAGGATCAGCGCTAACCGTCATGAATCGATGAGACTACGAGCGGCTATTTTCACACATACCCTTGAGAGAGACATCCATCGTCTTGACGACGTATACGGGGCAAAAAGTATACCCCAGAGGAAAAATAAGGGTGCCTGTCGAATACAATGGCAAGAAAATACGGAAATTGTATCTCTACATACTGCCAAATGGTGGACCACCGTTATTGGGACGGGAATGGATCAGGAAGATAAACTTGGATTGGCATTCCATTCATGCAATGACGGTGGACGGTAAAAAAGATGAA
Organism: Somniosus microcephalus; assembly: GCF_052327205.1. Lineage (NCBI taxonomy): Eukaryota > Metazoa > Chordata > Chondrichthyes > Squaliformes > Somniosidae > Somniosus > Somniosus microcephalus. Next base: position 74,636,638 of record NC_141007.1, on the reverse strand, counting down.
GACGTCACTCCTGGACGATTGTCAACAATCTTAGCTAACGCCAAAGAGGTATTTCAACAAGAACTGGGCACGCTTAAAGGCGTAACCGCCTCGATAAAAATAGAAGAGAATGCAGTTCCCAAGTTTTTCAAAGCAAGACCGGTACCATATGCAATTCGCCCAGCCGTCGAGGCAGAGCTGGAGAATCTGGAGAAGGCGGGCGTGTTGTCTAAGGTCGACTGGAGCGAGTGGGCGACACCCATCGTTCCTGTCATGAAGAAAACGTTAAGCAATAAGTCCGGAGAGCCAAGGAAGATTCGCATCTGTGGGGATTTCAAGGTGACGGTGAACCCTGTCCTTCACACAGTACAATATCCTCTTCCAAGGATAGAAGACATCTTCGCCTCACTGTCTGGAGGGAAGCGTTTTACAAAAATTGACCTAGCACAAGCATATTTGCAGATGGAGGTTGAAGAGTCCTCTAGGAAGTATCTCACGATAAACACTCACAAAGATCTTTACCAGTATCATCGATTGGTATTCGGAGTAGCATCGGCTCCGGCGATATGGCAAAGAGCGATGGAACAAGTCCTGCAAGGGATTCCGGGGACTCAGTGTTACTTGGACGACATCCTTGTAACAGGTGAAGATGACAGTGAACACCTTAACAACCTAGAACAGGTGCTCACTAGACTACGGGAACATGGGCTGCGAGCCAACCGCCCCAAGTGCGAATTTTTTAAGAAACAGATATCGTATTGTGGCCACGTGATTGATGAAGAGGGGTTACATAAGTCCCCTGACAAAATTGAAGCGGTTGTTAAGGCCCCAGCGCCTGAAAATGTGTCGCAACTGAGGTCATTCCTCGGATTGGTGAATTACTATCATAAGTTTTTGCCGAATTTGTCGACAATTTTGCACCCACTGAACGCCCTGCTACGAACGGGGGTAGCATGGAAATGGAGCGCTGATTGTAAGCGTGCTTTTCAGAAGAGTAAGGACTTAATCACTTCAAGGGAAGTATTGGCTCACTACAACCCAGCACTGCCGATCAGACTGGCGTGTGATGCGTCTCCCTACGGCATTGGGGCGGTACTGTCACATAAGTTCCTTGATGGGTTAGAGAGGCCGATAGCTTTTGCGTCACGCTCGTTAACTTCTGCCGAGCGTAACTACGCTCAGATTGACAGAGAGGCCCTCAGCCTAGTGTGGGGGGTGAAGAAGTTCAATCACTACCTGCACGGTCAAAAATTTACTCTACTAACCGATCATCAACCTCTTGTCTCCATTTTCAACCCTCAGAAGGGCGTACCGATAATGACGGCACAACGGCTGCAGAAATGGTCCCTTTTCCTAGGGGCACACCAATATGACATTGAGTACAAAGGAACTAAACAGCATGGAAATGCTGATGGATTGTCACGCCTACCGTTGCCGACAGTGGAAGAAGAAGACCTTGCAGTGGATCCAATGGAGTTATTCCACTCGACCATAGTCGAATGTCTCCGTGACGAATGCAAACATAGAAAACGAAACACGGAATGACCCGACACTATCACGGGTCTATGATTTAACGGTGAAGGGATGGCCAGCACATGGCGAACCACTGCTGCCAGCATTCTCGCCGAGAAGAGAACAGCTGTCAGTGTGCAGAGGGACCTTGATGTGTGGATCCAGAGTAGTAATTCCACCTAAGTTGACGGATAGAGTACTCAATGAGCTTCATGAGGGTCATCTGGGTGGGGTAAAAATGAAGAACTTAGCCAGAGCGTTTGTGTGGTGGCCGGGAATCGATAGAGAAATCGAAGAGATGACCAAGAGCTGTGCAGGATGCCAGAAGGTCCAAAACGCCCCACCACAAGCTCCTCTGCATCCATGGGAGTGGCCCTCATCTCCATGGCAACGGGTGCACATTGATTTTGCTGGTCCCTTCATGGACTCGATGTTTTTAATTGCGGTGGATGCACATTCAAAGTGGCCAGAGGTAATAAAAATGTCCTCAACCACCACGGAAAAAACTATCACAGTTTTGCGAACCATATTCGCCAGGAATGGGCTGCCTGAACAGATTTGCTCTGACAATGGACCACAGTTTGTGTCTGAAGAGTTCCGGAGGTTCTTAAAGAACAATGGCGTTAAGCATTACACATCTGCCCCATATCATCCAGCCACTAACGGATTGGCAGAGAGGTTTGTCCAAACTTTCAAGAAGGCTATCAAGGCAATGTGTAATGAAGATATACCCCTACAACACAAGGTGGACAACTTTTTGTTTGCCTACCGGAATGCGACACATGCGGTTACCAACCAAACTCCAGCCATGATGTTCTTCAATCGAAGACTACGATGCCGCTTGGATTTGGTTAAGCCAAACGTCCGAAGAGATGTGGAGAACAGGCAGTTTCAGAATATGAATGAAAGGCCGACCAGGAGTTTTAAGATAGGTCAACCAGTTTTGGCCCGGGACTACCGCACTGAGAAATGGCAGCCAGGAACGATTTGTACACGACAAGGACCTCTCATGTATACCGTGGACGTTGGGGAGAGCATTGTAAGACGCCATGCTGACCAGATTCTAGAGTCACTGGAAAACGTCAACTCCACACCACGATCTGATACACCTGGTAATGAAATTGACGTTCCAATTGCAGCTACTGCAGAACCGATAATATTGGAAGCAGATGAACCAAACAAAGACATTGATCCCAACGCAACATTGCCAGAAGAACCTGATACCCCAAAGAGGCGTTATCCAGACAGAATCAGGAAGCCTCCTCAAAGACTGAACTTATAATTGCTTAAACTTAACCAATGTATCTAGCAACAGTAATTGTGATTGTAATTCGTTATCATTTAGTTGTTAAATGAATGTTATGTACTGTTTATCTAAAAGGGGAGGAATTGTTGTGTATGTACCTTTAAGAGAATAACTGGTCTCAGGCTGCAGTACCGGCAGTGACCACCCCTGTATAAAAGGCGCTAGAGAGCCTCTGTTTGTCAGTTTTCACTATTGACTTCCACCAGTAAAGACTTGTTTGTTTTCACTCCTGCTGGTCCGTGTCTCAATCATTCACGGACTTAACAGTAAGTTGGTGGGGTGTAAACAGTGGCGTTATGACAACTGCACTTCTCAATTTATATAAAATTGGATATAGGGAGCACAATATGAAAATTTGCAGACTATATAAAAATAGGGAGCATGTGAAAGAACTGTAAGCAACTTAAGGAAGACATAGACAAGTTAGTGGACTGGGCAGATAGATGTTGGATGTAATTTAATGCAGAGAAAGACTGGTGATCCATGTTTTGGAGTAAGAGTGAATATACACGAAATGGTAAAATATTAGAGTACAGGAGCAGAGAGATTTAGGAGTTCAGATACATAAATCATTATAAGTGGAAGGGCAAGTTAAAAAAACTATAAATAAAAAGCATAGATGCTGAAAGGGGTAAAAATTATTAAGGATAAATCATTGTGTTTAAATCATTGTGTTCCAGAAGAGATTAGGGGTTAATCTTAAAACCTGTGTGTTAGCTTTACAGAAACAGTAGCTTGCCACTATGGCAGTTTGTTGCAATAGCATAAAAGGGAAGTAGTGAGTTGCATTTCGAACTGTTATTTTATAATTACCTTAGATGCCTGAGTTGTATCCAATCACTGGCTAGTACCTCAGTAGGTCAAGCCTCAGTAATGGCAAAAACCGGACTTTAATGTCCAGGTGACCAGCTTTAGTTGGGAGAAAGCAGAACCAAGAGAATGGGTCCATTAACAAAGTGCTAGTTATAGATAAGTTGTTATGAGGAGACTGTGATTGGAGGACAATTAGTTGCTAAGGCTTCAGGATTGGCTTAAGGCGTAAATGATGTAATAACTACGAACTGCTGTACTTTTCCGGCTTCTTGAACTGTATAAAGACGGCTGTCGGCCATTGTATCGTTGAGAAGAGGTATCACAAGACCGCGGGGTCTTTGATCTTCTCCCAGAACGTTCTGATAATAAACTGTGTGCTGCTATTTTATGACAGACTTGTGTGAATCTATTTTCACTCCAACAGATGCTCCTTGGGTTTTAAAAATAGAGTACAAAAGCAAAGAGGTAATGCTAAACCTATATGAATTATTAGTTAGAATACGGTGTTCAATTTTGGGTGCCTTATTTCAGGAAGGATGTCAAGGCAATGGAAAGGGTGCAGAAGAGATTCACTAAGATGATACGCAGGAATGAGAGGCTTTAACTATGAGGAGAGTAGAGATATTGGGGCTCTCTGCATTAGAACAAAGATTAAGGGAAGATCTGCTGAAGGGTTTGAGAAGGTAAATAGCAAAAAAAAAACGATTTCCACTGGCCAGTAAATTGAGGGCATAAATTTTAAGATCAAAAGAAATAAAGGGAAGGTTACAACATTTTGTTTAAGCAGAGGGCTGTGAGGACATGGAATACTCTACTAGAACTAGTGGTGGAATCAAAATCCTTAACAGCTTTTAAAAGGGAAGCGGATAAATATTTGAGCATGGGGAAAGGACAGGTGAATGTGTCTAAGTGGATAACTCTTTCAGATAGCTGGCACAAGTGTGATGAGCCAAATGGCCTCCTTCTGTGGTATAATATTCTATGTTTCTAAAACTCCAGAATGGAATCAAAACTCTCCCATCTCTTTTGGTTACCTCAAGGGGATTCGAGCTGGCTGTCGCTGATCAACAATTTCTTACTCCAGTTACTGAGCAAGCTTGCCCTTTTCTTGAAGACTTTCATCATGGAATTTGTACTTGAATGTCATAAACTCCTCTAGCTGGTAAACAACTCTAGCAATAGTAGCTGATAGACCTCAGGCAACAAGTTGCAAAATTAGCTAAGATAATCTTTCTTCCCTCATGTGCTTATCTAGCCTCCCTTTAAATGCATCTCTACTATTCGCCTCAACCACTCCCTGTGGTAGCGAGTTCCACATTCTCACCACTCTCTGGGTAAAGAAGTTTCTCCTGAATGCCCCGATTACATTTATTAGTGACTATCTTATATTTATGACCCCTAGTTCTGGTCACCACCCCCACATGTGGAAACACTCTCTTGCACCCCCTCAGCCTTCTCTTTTCATATATATATAAAATACACATTTTCAGCACACCCTAGCCAATTAAGGACATAAGAACATAAGAAATAGGAGCAGGAGTAGGCCATACGGCCCCTCGGGCCTGCTCCGCCATTCAATAGGATCATGGCTGATCCGAACCTAGACTCACGTCCACTTCCCTGCCCGCTCCCCGTAACCCCTAATTCCCTTATCAGCTAGGAAACTGTCTATCTCCGTTTTAATTGTCCTGGGGCCAATACTTAGCCCTCAATCAAGATCACTAAAAACAGATTCTCTGGTCATTATCACGCTGCTGCTTGTGGGATCTTGCTGTGCGCAAAATGGCTGCCGCGTTTCCTACATTACAGCACCTTAAAAAAAAGTACTTCAGTGGCTGTCAGTGGCTGTAAAGCGCGGTGGGGCGTCCTGAGATGGTGAAAGTCGCTGTAGAAATGCAAGTTCTTTCTATTATTTTTTTTCCCGCTACCACATTACTTACATCGCTAGGGTGGAGGGGACAGTCCTTTTTGACTAAAACGTACAGGCTCGTCCGACCAGAGTGTCCGTCCCCACCGTTTGAACGGGAAGCGCAGAAACGGCCGACGCCTCGAGCACGCGCCTGGCAGCAGTGGGCGGCCCGCGCGGGGGAATGTGGCGGGGGCTGGGCGCGGCTGCGCGCTGAAGGTGCCCGTGAGGGTGCTGCCGGCAATTGGGCAGCGCACCGGGCGCGCTTGCGCACTGAGGCCGACGGTTAGACAAAGGCGCTGGGGGCGCAGGCGCAGTTTCTTCCCGCCCCGTGGCTACCAAGAGCCTACCTCGCTAGCTCTCGGAATAAGCAAGATCGCAAGTCTTCTCCTAACACCCGTCTCTCACTATAGATATACTAACATATTTAATATAAAATGAGTGATTCGAAACTGTACCTGGTCTATGAGGGGTTGTTGCTGCCCAATAATACCCACTCGGAGGAAAGCCTGAGGTACGCCCGGGAGGAATTCCAGGTTCGCGACGACGATGTGTTTATTGTCACTTACCCCAAATCAGGTGAGTCTAGGGGAATTGATATTATTTCCAATAAGCAATCGTTAACGGCATGAACCTGCACCCCACCACTTTTGTTTCCCGTTTATAGGTTTCGGTACAATCGCGAATTCTGAAGTGCAAACGCGAAGTTAGCCTGACATCAGTAGCAGAGGAAAATGTCAGAATCTATTATTAAGGACGTGGTAACGGGGCACTTAGCAAATAATAATAGGATTGGGCAGAGTCAATACGGATTTATGAAAGGGAAATCCTGTTTGACAAATCTGTTAAGAGTTTTTAGAGGTTACAACAGTGACTCCACTTCAAAAGTACTTCATTGGCTGTAAAGCGCTTTGGGACGTCTGGTGGTCCTGAAAGGCGCTCTAGAAATGCAAGTCTTTTTTCTTTTTGTAACTAGCAGAATAGATGGTGGATGTGTATTTGGATTTTCAGAAGGCATTCGATAAGCTGCCACACAAGATGTTATTAAACAAAATTAGGGCTCATGGGATTGGGCGTAATATACTAGTACGGATTGAGGATTGGTTAACAGACAGAAAAGAGAGAGCAGGAATAAACGGGTCATTTTCGGGTTGGCAGGCTGTAACTAGTGGGGTATCGCAAGGAACAGTGCTTGGGCCTCAGCTATTCACAATCTATATCAATGATTTGGATGAGGCGACCGATTGTTATGTGTCCAAGTTTGTTGATGATTCAAAGCTAGGTGGGAAAGTAAGCTGTGAGGAGGATGCAAAGAGGCATCAAGGGGATATAGACAAGGTAAGTGAGCAGGCAAGAACGTGGCAAATGGAATATAATATGGAGAAATGTGAAGTTATCCACTTTGGTAGGAAAAATAGAAAAGCAGAGTATTTTTTAAATGGTGAGAGATTGGGAAATGTTGGTGTTCAGAGGGACCTGGGCGTCCTTGTACACAAATCACTGAAAGTTAACATGCAGGTACAGCAAGCAATTAGGAAAGCAAATGGTATGTTGGCCTTTATTACAAGAGGATTTGAGTACAAGTGTGAAGGCGGGCTAAATTAGGTTGATTTGCACTTCCCGTTAGCAAGAGGGCGCTAACGGGGCGCAAATCAACTAGCGCCTGGGCGCGGCGCCGCTAACGCTTCCAGCGAAATTCAGCGGGAGGTTAGCGGCGGTGCTAACTGTTAGCTGCGCGGCCCTGCGTCACTGGCAATGATGTTATCGCCATGTGGAGCGCCCCGCTCGTGCCCCGGCTGTAATATTGGGTGGCGCCCGCCGACTTACCGCTGGACGCCATGTCGGGGCTGCGTAGTGAAGGGGCTTGGGTCAAGGCAAATTTTAGCTGGTTAAAGGAATCTGTATGTTGTTGGGACCATTCCCATGCCACTCCCTTCTTTAGTAAAGTTATATAAGGGTTTTGCCAGTAAAGAGTAGTCCTCAATGTGGTCCCGGCAATATCCGGGGAACCCTAAAAGGGACCGGAGGGATTTTACATCTGTGGGGGTAGGCAACTTGGAGGCGGACCTTTTTCGCTCTTCCGTTACCTCCCTTAGTCCCTCTAACTTGCATTCCCAAGTAATGCACTGACCGTTTCGCAATCTGCGCCTTTTTAGGGTTCACCTTTACCCCAATCTTGTGGAGGGTTTTAAATAGTTCCTGTAACAGGACCTTATGTTCCTCCATGGTGTCAGTTTGGAGGAGGATATCATCTACGTACTGAATGAGTGCTGAGGGCTGGGAAAATCCCTTCAAACTATTTGCCAGTGTGTTTGAGAATATTGAGGGGCTGTTGTGGAAACCTTGAGGCAACCGGGTCCAAATGTACTGCTGTCCCTTGTGAGTAAAAGCAAATTTGTACTGGCATTCTTTTGTTAAGGGTATGGACCAAAATCCATTACTGATGTCCAGGATAGTAAAGATTTTCGCAGTTGGGGAAAGTTTTGAAGTGGTCTCTGGGGCAGTGGCAACAGTGGGTGCCACGGAAGGCGTAACCTTATTCAAGGCTCGGTAATCTATGGTCATTCTCCAGGACTTATCGGGTTTTTGAACGGGCCAAATGGGTGAGTTATTGGTAGAAGCAATGGGTCGGAGCACACCTTGATTCAAGAGACTGAATAATATTGTCCAAGTCCTTTTCTGCCTCTATGGGAATTTTATACTGCTTCTGGGGCGGGGGATCAGGTCCCATGATTGAGACCGGTCCTGCCATCCGGCCACACTCGTGTTTGTGGGTGGCGAAAACATTTGAGCTTTGGGTTAAAGTATCCTGTATTTCCGGGTATCCTGTATTTCTGGGTCGTCTGTTATGGTAGAAGGAACAAAAGTAAAAGTTTTCATGCAGCATACGCGCGTCATATGCCCCCGTGGGTATTAACCCGTCAACACAAGTTTCGCACATTCTCCAAATACATCGGTTTGCTGGGTCATAAGCCAAATTATATATTCTCATGAAGTCAATACCAGTTATTGCCGATTCCCCCTGCATCTGTGGCACCGATAGGCAGGCTGCTTAAATTTGAAACTTCCCAATTGAATCTCCAATGGCTTAGTGATTGTAGCGGTCTGCCCATGACCGGTAAAGCCGCTAAGGAGAATTTTTTGATTAGTTAAGTCGTTGTGCGAGAGAGGGTGCTGGTTTCCCAGACATGTTCTGGATCTGCCTGTGTCCCATAACCGGTGGTACCGCCACATAGGCCCCCCCAGAATTCGCTTTAACGAAAGTCCAAGGATGAGATGGTCTGACGAGCTGGTGGTCTCGGCGGTCGTGCTGTCTTGGCTTGGCGAGCGAGTTCCAAAGATGCTGCTCGTGAGCAGATCCTTACGCACGTCATGGCGAATAAAACGTATCCGTCAGGCGAAGGACCATAGAGACGTGCGATACAGCAGGCCTTATCAGAGTGACGGGCAGATTGGGCGAACGCGGGCGATGTCTCCGTTGACTGGTGAGCGAAACCTTCAGGAGGCTGGAACACACGGAACAGTGCGTGCCATAATGCTACGACATTAACAGAACGGAGGGTGAAGAGTTGCTGTGTTGATCTGTGATCAGAGCAACTTCCACGTGTTGATCGCGGCCGCAGGATGCCCGTTGGACCCGTCCTCGATGTATACAGCTTCAATAGACATTTGCATTTGTTAGAAGGGAAAACTGGAGAAAGGGCGGCAACGGTCCAGGTTGTTGTTGCTTTCAGGAGGGGTTAACTCTGCCTGGAGGGCGGCAACACTTGTAACAGTTGTAGATTTAGGAGAAAACAGCCGGGAGGGCGGCACGCCTTTTGTTCACGCCGAATCGTGTAGTAGGTAACACAACCAGCAGGCTGATGGGCTGGTGCGTCGTCGGCGGGGAACGAGTCTTCGTGTTTCATGAGGGCAGGGTCCTCGTGGTTCGCGAGGGATGGGTCCTCGTGGTTCGCGGGGGTGAGTCCTCGTGTTTTGCGGGGGTGAGTCCTCGTGGTATCCCCGCAGGGCACGTTCCGATTTTGTGGGCCCGAACATGCTGTACCCTGCGCTTGGAGAGATGTATACTTGCTGTTGCTTTGGACGTAGAGGCGGACGATCCGTGTGACGGTAGGAAAGACGAGTACGGGGGCCGTAAGCAAGTGCGTGGTCGGCGCCGCATCGATGTTCTCGTCGAACGGGGCTTCTACCTTTATAAAGCACGAGGGAGACTGTGGCTCCCTGGATTGCAGTAGCGACAGCAAAACGGCTGGTGCTTCCATGGCGTGCTTCTTTTGTGAAAATTGCTCACAAAAAAACGGGGTCCGGTTGAGTTTTGTCCGTGTCAAATGGGATCTGCTCCAGACTGCGCTTACCTTGCGAATACATTCGCAAAGACGGGGTCGCCTTTGGAGGAATCGGTGTTAGGCGGTTGCTGTTCCGTGGTTGTTCGTCGGTTGTCTTGTGGGAAGACAAGGTTCAGGCGCGCGTTGCTACCATGAAAATCGTTCACGGATACGGGCTCACCAATTGTAGTGTTGGAATTGATGAGCTCCCGTACTCACGTCGTTGGGTCACCAATGTAGCGATTGGTGTTCGTCGGTCATCTTCTGTTAAGACGAGGGTCAGGCTGCGCGTTGCTTCCGTGAAAATCGTTCACGGATACGGGGTCACCAATTGTAGTGCAGGAATTGATGAGCTCCCGTACTCACGTCGGGGTCACCAATGTAGCGGTTCGTGTAGATCGCCACTAAATAAGAGAGTTTGACTTCGAACTATTAACAAGTTGTTTATTTACAGGAACAGACTAATTACATCAGGTAAGATGGCAGGTAAGATGGCTGACTGTAGGAGCACCGTGGTATAGGTCTTGTCCCAGCGGGGACTTCACGAGGACTAACTAGAAGTTTCCCAGCTCAACTGCCAGCAGGTTCCGAGCTCAACTGCCAGCAGGTTCCAAGCTCAACTGTTGGAAGGTTCCGAGCTCTGATGTCATGAATCAGAGTACAGGAGAGAAGCCTGAGTATAGTAACAGACACATACAGTAAGGTAAGTTAAAGGGAATTATGTATCTCAGTGTAAGGGACAACCGGTGGTACCGCCACAACCAGCCATTTAGCACCCGGTGTGGGAGTACTGCCCCGGCCGCTAAATTGGGCTTACCACCCCAGCAAGGAAGCGGAGCGCTATCTCGGGCGCACCACTTCCTGTCTGGGGCGCGGTAGCGCCGGAGCACTACGCGGCTGCTCCGCATAGCGCTGACGCGTTTCATCGCCCCATCCCTTCTGTTGCAGGGGAGGGACGCTGCGCACTCTGCAGGTCGTTTGACAGGCTCACCAGGGCGGCGTGGTGCATTGGCTGCACCCCCGGCACCGAGACGCGGTGCCGGGCTGTGCAATGGTGGCCACGACAAGGGCCGCCACGAGGGGCCGACCTGGAGGTCGGCCAAAACAATAAAATATGGTGCGGGTGGCCACTGGGCTTCCCCTTTAATTACCGCCTCGCGAGCGGAGGTCGGCCTGGTTCGTGAACCGCGAGGCTGTCGCTGACATCACCTGAAGCAGCTTCGCAGGGCGCAACCGAATTTCTGCCACGGGGCGGTAAGGGGCCGCGGCAGGGCACAAAGGGGTTGCGTCGCTCAGCGATGTCATCGCCGGCGGCGCAGTGCCACGGGACGCTACCGGGTTCCGCTAATGTCCTGGTGAGTTTCACAGGAAGCGTTAGCTGTGCTGCGCCCGGGCTCTAGGGGATTTGAGCCCCATTAGCGCCCCCGGGGGCACTAACGAGAGGCGCAAGCCAATCCAATTTTTCCCCCAAGGAGTTCTCTTAGCCAAAGGGTGAAAACCGGTGCTAAATAGGTGCTGTGCCAAATAAGACACTCCTGTTTGAAAGTCTGGATTTAGCATGCAAATTTGGCCCTAATTGCTAATTACTATAATTAGAATTTGCCTGGAGGTGCTAAACTAGACACCTGCAGATTTAGCACTCCGGTGTAGATGCAATTTTCGTGGAGCAGTGTATGTGGGCTCTTCGCACCCTCTTCCATTTGCAGTTCCTGATTTCAGCTTTGCTACAAATTGGATCAAGCAAAGGGCAGCCATTTCCTCACCGGTGTGGCGTGCTCTGGTTGGCGCACAGTGCCACACATTGCAGGATGGTTCAGGGACTGAGGGAAAGGGCACACAGATTCTCTGACACGGCACTCAAGGTCCTGTTGGAGGAGATCCAGAGGAGGCGGGTGTCCTGTACCCACAGGTGGGAAGGGAGCCACCTGGCCCTCCTGTCCCTCTCTCCTGCAGCAGCTGATGCTGCTCTGCCTGGCCTCATGACCTCCTTCCATTCCTCATCCAGACCAAGGGGGGACCCTTAGCAAGATGCCCATGACCAAGCACTCCCTTTCTCCTGGTGACTCCTATAAAGTTGAGTAGCACAGCCTCTTTTTAGGTGATGTCCTGAGAGAATTTCCGGAGTAAATGTTGGTAGAGTGTTGAAGTTTTGACAAAGTGTCCCAGAAAGTCTCCCAATGTGTTTGAGGTCCTTTTCACAACTCCAGCAATGGCCATGAAATGGGGAGTATTCCTTTCAAGTAGTGCTTGGAATCTACATCAACACTGTGTTTACTCCCAAACAGCTGGTCGCTGTTAGCAGAGGGTGTTAGTTCAAGTGCTAGCCACCAAAAAGCCATGCAGTCGCTTTAATGAGCGCTCGCAGGCATTTTAAGCGGCAATCAGCCCCTTAACGAGCTTCCGTGCGGCCGTTCCTAGCGCAGGCTTCAACTCCTTTACCAAGATGACGGCTTGCGCTAAACCAGCGTTTCAGCTCTAGACCACCTTGGAGGCTCTTTAGCGCCTGAACGCACTGCTGCAAATCGCCCCATAAACTCTGTTCTTTAAAGTGCTGTTTCCTTTTAAAAAAAAAAATAAGCTTATCCTACTCGCTGCTGGGCATGCTCATTTTTAACCCTCCTCGGAGGTTGTGACAAAAATTATGCATTTTATTATTTTGGCAACTGTCCATTTGAATCCAGTCATAACTCATTTTCGAGTTTGCTGGGGCTCTTTTCTCTAGCAAATAGAAGGCTGAGAGCTGACCTGATCAAGGTCTTTAAGATTATGAACACGTTTGATGGGGTAGACGTGGAGAAGATGTTTCTGCTTGTGGGGGAGTCCAAAACTAGGGACCATAAATATAAGATAGTCACTAATAAGTTCAATAGGAAATTCATGAGAAACTTCTTTACCCAGAGAGTGGTGAGAATGTAGAACTTGCTACGACAGGGAGTGGTTGAGGCGAATAGTATAGATGTATTTAAGGGGAAGCTAGATAAACACATGAGGAAGAGAGGTGTGATGAAATATTCCATTCATCACTCATCAGTATTTCTCTGCCTGTGACTGTGGTTGGTTTCAGTTTCATTTCCATTGTATTGTACTGTGTGTAGGGCTCCGCCCATACCTGGCTCCTATGTAAGCTGGCCCAGCCTGCAGCACATCCAGTACGGCAGACCTCTGGATGGAAGATACATTCTCCTCTGTGTGTTACCTTCTAAGTCAATAAAAGCCTTGTTTTGTTTCGCTAACATCGAGTCTCGGATTTATTGAGGCACATCAATTTTATTGACTTAATTTTCAACACAATGGATCAACTCTTGAAACCCGAACGTTTGGATTTGGACCAGCATGCTTCGGACACATCGGCACGCTCCGGACACTGGTTTATGTGTATGGAATTCTTCCTGGACAATTCCGCAGCCGTCAAAGACGCTACGGACGCTGCGAGTATGAAACTCGGAATTCTGCGGAATTGGGTAAGCCACCGGGTTTACCCCCTCATCCAAGACGCCAACACGTACCCGGCCGCCTGCGACATCTTAAAGGCGCATTACCAGCAGCCTACGAATGAGGTGTATGCTAGGCATCTGCTCGCTACTCACGCACAGCGACCTGGGGAATCGGTGGAGGAGTTCCTAGGCACCCTGAAAACGCTTGGCAAAGACTGCAAGTGCCAAGATGTAAAAGCCGCAGTGTACACTGACGAGCTTGTTCGCGATGCCTTTATCACAGGCCTCAGCTCCACTTACATCCGGCAGAGACTGCTGGAAAAAAACGGGATTGGACCTGAAACAGGCTGCGGACACAGCACGATCCCTGGATGTGGCCCAGAGAAACTCGGACGCCTACTCTTCAGCCCGCGCCGTCCACGCCACCACGTGTGCACCAAGGGCGCCGCCATCTTGGAAGGCATCTTCCCCGCCCGGCAGCCCGACACCGTCGGGGCCCCGCTCTCCCCCCAGAAGCCCTACGACAGCCGCGACGCGTCGGGGACCCAACTGCTACTTCTGCGGGCAGCCGAAGCACACCAGAAACCTGTGCCCGGCGAAAGGCACCACCTGCTTTAAGTGCGGTAAGAAGGGGCACTTCGGGAAGGTGTGCAGAGGGAACCCCGCCGGAAAACCCGCCACCGCCGCGTGTGCGCCGTGGGAGCGGCCATCTTGGACGCCATCTTGCCCGACCTCGTGGGGTCCGCCATCTTGTGAGCAGACAGCGTGGACGCCAACTTGTCTCGATCAGGGCCCTACAGTGGCATCGGTCACAGTGGACCAGACCAGGCCGCACCCGCTATCCAAATCAATGGTGGATATCGAGGTAAACGGGTGCAGGGTTAAATGTTTAATTGACAGTGGAAGCACGGAGAGTTTTATCCACCCTGAACTGGTACAACAACTCTCCCTAAAGGTGGTCCCTACTCGGGGTACCATCTCTATGGCTGATAAAACCCAGACATCGACCATTATGGGTTACTGCACGGTACAATTGTCCGTTAACGGAACTGTATACGATAATTTTAAAGTATTAATCATGAAGAATCTATGTGCGAGCGTGATCTTGGGCCTAGATTTCCAGTGCTACCACCAAAGCATCACGCTCAATTACGGTGGGTCCCAGCCGCCCCTCACAGTGTGCGGTCTGGCTACCCTGAAGGTAAAGCCGCCTTCGCTATTCGCGAACCTTACCCCCAACTGCCGGCGAATAGCGACCAAAAGCAGGAGGTACAGCTGGGAGGACAGGCGGTTTATCGCGACCGAGGTAGACAGGCTCCTGAAAGAGCGCATTATTGAACGCAGCAATAGCCCGTGGCGCGCCCAAGTGGTGGTGGTAAGGGGTAGCGAGAAGAAACGGATGGTGATCGACTATAGTCAAACGATCAACAGGTACACCCAACTAGACGCCTACCCGCTACCCCGCATATCAGAAATGGTGAACCAAATCGCCCAATACCGGGTGTTCTCCACCATCGACCTCAAGTCAGCGTACCACCAGCTCCCTATCAGACCAGAGGACCGCCCGTACACCGCCTTCGAGGCGAACGGACGCCTCTACCAATTCCTCAGAGTCCCCTTTGGGGTGACGAATGGGGTCTTGGTCTTCCAGAGGGAGATGGACCGCATGGTCGATGACCACCACTTGCAGGCAACCTTCCCCTACCTCGACAACGTCACCATCTGCGGTCACAACCAGCAGGATCACGACTCGAACCTCGAGAGGTTCCTGAAAACCGCACAAAAACTCAACCTCACCTACAACGAGGACAAGTGCGTTTACAACACCACGCGCCTCTGCATACTAGGCAGCGTGGTGGAGAATGGGGAAATCGGACCAGACCCCGACCGATTGCGCCCCCTACGGGAGCTGCCCCTGCCCAACACTCCCAAAGCCCTGAAAAGGTGCCTGGGGTTATTTTCTTATTATTCCCAATGGGTCCCCAACTACTCCGACAAAGCCCGCCCCCTCTTGAAAGCATCCTCTTTTCCGCTCTCTGCTGAGGCCCATGCCGCCTTCAAAAGCATTAAGCAGGATATTGAGCGGGCCACGCTACAGGCAGTGGACGAGAACACTCCCTTTCAAGTGGAAAGTGATGCGTCTGACTTTGCCTTGGCGGCCACCCTCAACCAGGCGGGGCGGCCCGTAGCTTTCTTCTCGAGGACCCTCCAAGGGCCCGAGATCAGACACTCCTCCGTAGAAAAGGAGGCCCAAGCCATCGTGGAGGCAGTGCGCCACTGGCGCCACTACCTAGCCGGCAAACGCTTCACCCTACTTACCGACCAGCGGTCGGTAGCGTTTATGTTCAATAATAAACAGAGGGGGAAGATTAAAAATGATAAGATTCTTAGGTGGCGGATCGAGCTCTCCACCTTCGATTATGACATCATTTACCGGCCAGGGGCCCTTAACGAATCCCCCGACGCCCTCTCACGAGGGATGTGTGCCAGCGCCACCGGGGATCGGCTACAGACCCTCCACAATGACCTCTGCCACCCAGGGGTCACGCGGCTGTTCCACTTCATAAAGTCCCGCAACTTACCCTACTCGATTGAGGAAGTTCGGTCCCTGACCAGGAACTGTCGCACTTGTGCTGAGTGCAAGCCTCGGTTCTACCGCCCAGATAGAGCCCACTTAATCAAAGCTACACGGCCCTTTGAGCGGCTCAGCTTAGATTTCAAGGGCCCCCTCCCGTCCGTCGACCGCAATGTTTACTTCCTGAACATTGTGGACGAATACTCTCGTTTCCCATTCGCCTTCCCCTGCCCAGACATGACCAGCGCCACGGTCATTAAATGCCTCAACAGCCTGTTCTGCCTGTTCGGTATGCCGAGCTACATCCATACGGATAGGGGGGGCGTCCTTCATGAGTGAAGAGCTACGCCAGTACATGCTGTCCAGGGGGATCGCCACGAGCCGTACCACCAGCTACAACCCCCGGGGTAACGGTCAAGTGGAGCGAGAGAACGGGACAGTATGGAAAGCAGTCACTCTAGCTCTAAGGACCAAAGGCCTCCCTATCTCCCGCTGGCAGGAAGTCCTCCCAGATGTGCTCCATTCGATACGGTCGCTATTGTGTACTGCCACTAATGCCACGCCTCACGAGCGAATGTTTGTCTTTCCCCGGAAATCCACCTCAGGCGTATCCATGCCGTCATGGCTCTCCACCCCAGGTCCGGTATTCGTGCGAAGGCATGTGAGGGGCCACAAGACGGACCCTCTCGTGGAGTCAGTGCACCTACTCCACGCCAACCCCCAATACGCGTATGTCCGGCACGCCGACGGAAGGGAGGACACCGTGTCCATAAAAGACGTCGCCCCAGCCGGTAACGACAACAACCACGACAACAGCAGCAACAACGACCACAGCAACTCTTACCCACCCACTACTCTTTCATCACCCCCGGAAGAACATCGACCAACGGTACCCCCACCAACTACCCCTTCAACAACCCTGGCGGCACCCCCGGCAGAGACCCAGGAGGCCACCGGGGACACCCACGGCACCACAACAGCCACGTCGGTCGCAGAGGACTATCAAACCCCCGAACAGACTAAATCTATAGAAGGGGTGAATGTGATGAAATATTCCATTCATCACTCATCAGTATTTCTCTGCCTGTGACTGTGGTTGGTTTCAGTTTCATTTCCATTGTATTGTACTGTGTGTAGGGCTCTGCCCATACCTGGCTCCTATGTAAGCTGGCCCAGCCTGCAGCACATCCAGTACGGCAGACCTCTGGATGGAAGATACATTCTCCTCTGTGTGTTACCTTCTAAGTCAATAAAAGCCTTGTTTTGTTTCGCTAACATCGAGTCTCGGATTTATTGAGGCACATCAAGAGGAATGGAAGGATATGCTGATAAGGTGAGATGAAGAGGGGCGGGAGGGGGCTCGTGTGGAGCAGAAACACCGGCACAGACCAGTTGAGCCGCATTTCTGTGCTGTACATTCCATGTATGTAAATTAGAATAACGACACTCCATCTAACGTGTGTGTGTGCTCTTTCTCTCTCACTCTTTAACACACGTTGGCAATTAGAATTCCTGTCTCACAGGTGTAAGTGATTAGAACATTCGCCTTTTCTAACCGTTACCAAAAATCCAACTTTTTTTTGAAAATTGAACTAACATCAACACGAGGAAGAGATGTTTTCTATCATCTTTAATATGCTTTTTGAAGTTTATAGAACACATTTTCACTCACTCACTAACACAAACACACATGTACACCCTACCTGGGATAAGACAGCTGAGGTTTGGCAGTGTGGAGGGGGGGGTGAGGGTATCTTTTGATTTGGCATTGCCATGGAGGGGTAATGTGAGGTTTGGCAGAACTGTGGGTAGAATGTAAGATTTGGCTCATTGGTGGATTCCTAAGGGAATAGAAGAGACAGGGCATGGGCCTGGAAACCATGGGTGGACGATCCAGTGCCTGGCAGCACTGGTTCCTGGATGCATATCTGACAGATGTAAGACATTATAAACATTTTAATTGCTAACTATCAACAAATCACATGATTAGATCATTCAAAATTCAATTCATTTTGTTTTTTGTTAAAGAACTCAAATTAAGATGAAAAAACATTGGCCCGAATTTTGTGGTAGGAATAACTGAGACTATCGGCGCTCCCCGTTATTGAGGAGTAAATCGGACAGTAATTTTCAGCGTCCACACATGTGTAGTTAAACATGGAAATCAGGAAATTGTTGTCCGATATTGCCCTACTCCACAAGCTTTGCTACACTGGTACCTCACCGAGAGACTCGGCATTCAAACGCATAAAAGGCGTGAAGTTGCGATATGTACCCACTAAACACACCTGAAAAAGTTGGAGCTTGTCCATTCAAGTGTAAATTAATTTTTAATAGCGTGATGAGTTTAAATTACTACCAAACAACCTCTCTGGCACTGAAAATTTGCACTTACAAGTGTGGAGTCTCATTCCTACAGACTTTAGTTATTGTTGGATTTTTTATAAATGTTTTTTAATTACTTTCTGTCTCTCTTATTTCTCATTCCATCTTTCTTTCCCTCTTTATTTTGCTTTCTATACATGATATTACATTGAATTAAATAGTCTAACTTGCACTTCCTGTTCAGACTCTGTGTGCCTCAGTTCTTCAATCTGATTGGTTGAAGAGACACACTGTTGCTTGCCATGTCCCAGATCCCCTGTAGAGGACACCACACTGTATCAGACTCCCGATGATGGTAAGTTGCCGCTCAAAAGCCCACAAAAATTCTATGGGCAGCTGTAAGTGTAACAAACGGTAAGTGCCATTCATTCACGGCTGACCGCAAAATCCGGTCCATTGTGTCTGTCTTTTTCTCTCTTGACAGCTATTGATAATTAGATTCTTTGTATCTTCTAACTATCCACAAAACCCAGGAGATAATTACAGCCTTTTCTAAATGTCAGCATAACACAGGTGATAATGAGTCGCTGTTTGCTTCAAAACTCAATTTAAAAAAAATTCAAATTATGAGGAAAGACCTTCTGTTGCTCACTGAACCTAATGTGCTTTCTGAAGTTTATAGAATACAAAAATGCTACAACAAGTGTGTAATTATAAACTGCCTTTTTCTCTCGCGTGTACATCACTTTTTCTTAAAAAAACAGTAAACTTTACCTGAACAAATTTGGAAATTTGCTGTCTAGTTTTTCTTCAGATATTTATTAAAACCACCAGGAAGAAACAGCAAGTGATAGATTTGTGGTTTTTTAATACTTATAGCCAGGTAATATTTATCTCTAATTTTTGTAAACAGGTACTACATGGATACAAGAAATTCTCCCCATAATTTACAACAATGGAGACCTGACACCAGTGCTGACAATTCCAAACTGGGATCGGGTACCGTGGTTGGAGCAGACGACAGCTCGATTGTTACTGGAGAACAAACCATCACCACGGCTCATTACGTCGCATATGCTGTACGATCTGATGCCAAAATCCTTCTACACATCAAAAGCAAAAGTAAATTATTTCAGTATTTAGAGATCAGGGTATACCTTTTACTAAGTTTTCTTTGTTTTGTGTGTGTGTGTTTTTATCTTTCCCTGAAAGCGATGTTATCTTCAGTGTGAGCCAGCTCCTCGCTTATGTGTCAGTTCTTCACTTCTGAACCTATATTTCACTTATGAACATTGGCTGTAAAGCGCTTTGGGTTATCCTGAGGTCGTGAAAGTAGCTATATAAATGCAAGTTCTTTCTTTAAACAATGAGTGATGTCAGGCTATTCAGCAAAGGTGGTACATTACAGTGAAGTCAGATCCTGTCCTCACCTGACATCCACATGTGTACTTTCCCAGAGAGGTGAATAGTACTTGAGTAAAACTCTGGTCGTTTCTCCTCTTCCTTGCCCAGTGGTTTGAGTGCTTCAACTGCTGTACGTTGAGATCAGCTGACTGTAAAAACTGGACATCAAAGCTGGGGTCTTCCTGGTCTGTGTGACTCCATACCATACCAGGCAGTGTGCATACCTGCTAATCCATTGAGTGGGGAGGCGGGGGGGGTGGTGCTTTCAAGTTTATATTTAAAAAAATAGCAACAGTTATGATGAGAGGTATGCATATTGGAATTCTTGTCTTTTCTCCAGAAGTAGGACTGGGAGAAGGACGGCACAAATATCCACGCTACAGTAATTCTGGTAAATATTCCTGTAGGGATTTTGCTATTACTCCTATAGTCTAGTTTGTTTTATGTGGTTATGAAAGAAAATACATAAATTGTATAAATTCTGGTGACATCATTTGTGTGGAATAAAGGTTTGTGTCAAGGGGTGGGGAAATCAGGAAATTCTGTTATGAGGATGAACTTCAAAGGGAGAAAAGGATTGAAGATTTGTAAAGGCAGTGTACTTTTCGTCCCCACATGGTGCACATGTGAGACAAACTCCCAGAAGTGGTAGTTGATTTGTGGTCAATTGACACCTTCAGAAGATCTATCACTGATGAGGAGGTGGTAAGAGAGTTTGCTGCCATTGTTTGAGGTTTTTTTTCAGGGGAAGATGATTAGTGTTTCTTAAAGTAGCGATCAACTAATGGTAGGGTTGAGGTGTATGATAAAACAAACTTTACAGTTATTATATTACAGTTCAGTTTGGGCTTTTCAAATACATTTTCTCTTTCAATGATTGTATCAGACTCCCCCAACTGTGCCATGCCCTCCTTATCTGGTATTCTGCACCACAGGCTGCACTGCCTAGGGTTAACAATTATGTTGTATAGCAGTAATGCTGCATACTGGAATTCACATAGCATCTTCGCCATGATTCCTTTCTTTCGAAAGATGGCAAATATCATACTCAGGACCTGACAGCTAAAAAAGAAGTGCCTTTCACGACCTCGGGACATCCCAAAGCGCTTTACAGCCAATTAAGTAGATTTTTTTGGAAAGTAGGAAATGCAGCAGCCAGTTTACAAACAGCAATGTGATGATGACAAGATGATCTGTTTTAGTGATGTTGATTGAGGGATAAATATTGACCAGGACACCGGGGAGAACTCTCCTGCTCGTCTTCGAAATAGTGACATGGGATCTTTTACGTACAACTGAGAGGGCAGACGGGGCTTTGATCTCATCTGAAAGACGGCACCTCCGACAGTGCAGTAGTGCATTGGACAGTCCGCCAAGATTTTCTGCTGAAATCTCTGGAGTGAGGCTTGAACCCACAACCTCTGACTCGGAAGCGAGAGTGCTACCCACTGAGCAATGGCTGACCTGACAGACTACAGGCTAAAACTAGTAATCGTATTGACATGAACTAAGCAAATACTATACAGTACTTTAATGTCTGTAAAATATCCAAAATTGTCCATGTGCAGATTTATCTTTATGAAACTTCAGACTTTCTTGTTAAGTTTTAAGTTTATCTCTGCTAAGTTACCTCCACAGTCTCTGGTAAATAGAGGCATGGCAGGGCAGCTCAGTCCCGTGATTTGCCCAACCTGTGCCATGTGGGAAGTATCGGATGCTTCTTGCGGCCTGGACGACCACATGTGCAGGAAGTGTCGTCACTGCAGCAACTTGAACTCCGGGTTTCGAAGCTTGAGTGGCAGCTGGAGTCACTACAGTGCATCCGCAAGGCTGAGAAATACTTGGAAAGCACATTTCTAGAAGTGGTCACCCCGCAGCCTCAGAATGTGCAGGCAGAGAGGGAACGGGTGACCACCAGACAGAGGAGGAGGACCAGGCAGGTAGGGCAGGAATCTCCAGAATGCATCTCGCTCGCTAACCGTTCACAGTTCTGGAAACTGGTAAGGGTGACGGTTCCTCTGGGGAGAGCAGCCAGAGTCAAGGCCGCGGCACCACGGGTGGCTCAGCTGTACAGGGGGGGAGGAAGAAGAGTGGAAGAGCAATAGTGATGGGGATTCAT
Organism: Somniosus microcephalus; assembly: GCF_052327205.1. NCBI lineage: Eukaryota > Metazoa > Chordata > Chondrichthyes > Squaliformes > Somniosidae > Somniosus > Somniosus microcephalus. The sequence continues at coordinate 74,614,940 of NC_141007.1, read as the reverse complement.
TAGTTAGGGGAACAGATAGGTGTTTCTGCGGCCGCAGACGTGACTCCATGGTGGTATGTTGCCTCCCTGGTTCCAGGGTCAAGGATATCACTGAGCGGCTGCAGGACACTCTGAGGGGGGAGGGTGAACAGCCAGAGGTCGTTGTCCATATCGGTACCAACGACATAGGCAGAAAGAGGGATGAGGTCCTGCAGGCAGACTATAGGGAACTAAGAAAGAGATTAAAAAGCAGGATCTCAAAGGTAGTAATCTCCGGATTATTCCCAGTGCCACGTGCTAGTGAGTACAGAAAAAGGAGGATAAAACAGATGAATGCGTGGCTGGAGAGATAGTGCATGAGGGAGGGCTTTAGATTCTTGAGGCATTGGGACCATTTCTGGGGAAGGTGGGAACTGTACAAGCCGGACGGGTTACACCTCAACAGAGCCAGGACCAATATTCTCGCGGGGAGGTTTGCTAGTGCTGATGGGGAGGGTTTAAACAAGCTTGGCAGGGGGATGGGCACCAGCATATAGGAGTAGAAAAGAGGAATAAGGTGTATAAAAGAGTAAGTGTGTTGGATAGTACTAGAGAAGAAAGTAGTATTAGAGGCAGTAGTAGTACCATATTAGATAGGAGCAGACTAAGAAAAACTACGAAAAATTCAAAAATGGGTTTAGAATGCATGTACGTAAACGCGCAAAGTGTGGTGAATAAGGATGGTGAGTTACAAGCACAATTAGCCACGTGGCAATATGATGTGGCAATAACAGAAATGTGGCTTAAAAACGGTGAAGACTGAGCACTTAATATTCAAGGGTACAAGGTGTGCAGAAAAGATAGGGAAGGAAAAAAGGGAGGTGGGGTGGCAGTGCTGATTAAGGAAGACATTGTAGTGTTGGAAAGGGAGGATGTTCTTGAGGGGACAAGGACAGAATGCATTTGGGTAGAGTTGAGGAGCAAAAAAGGGTATGATCACACTATTGGGGGTATTCTATAGGCCTCCAAATAATGAGAGGGAGGTAGAGGAGCAAATCTACAGGGAAATCGCAAAGATATATAAGAGCGATAGAGTGGTGATATTGGGGACTTTAATTACCCAAATATCGATTGGGATAATGCTAGAGTAAAGGGAAAGGAGGGGGAGGAATTTCTGAAATGTGTTCAGGAAAATTTCCTTGATCAGTATGTTCTTGGCCCAACTAGGAAGGAGGCATTGCTGGATCTGGTGCTGGGGAATGAGATGGGTGAGGTCGACCAAGTTTCTGTGGGAGAACACTTGGGTACGAGTGATCATGCAACAAGACTTGGACAACGTTCAGGCTTGGGCTGATAAATGGCAGGTAATATTCGCGCCACAGAAGTGCCAGGCAATGACTATCTCCAACAAGCGAGTGTCTACCCACCTCCCCATGACATTCAACCGCATTACCATTGCCGAATCCCCCACCATCAATATCCTGGGGGTCACCATTAACCAGAAACTTAACTGGACCAGCCACATAAATACTGTGGCAACAAGAGCAGGTCAGAGGCTGGGTATTCTGCAGCGAGTGTCTCACCGCCTGACTCCCAAAATCCTTTCCACCATCTACAAGGCACAAGTCAGGAGTGTGATGGAATACTCTCCACTTGCCTGGATGAGTGCAGCTCCAACAACACTCAAGAAGCTCGACACCATCCAGGAGAAAGCAGCCCGCTTGATTGGCACCCCATCCACCACCTTAAACATTCAAACCCTCCACCACCGGCGTACCGTGACTGCAGTGTGTACCATCTACAAGATGCACTGCAGCAACTCGCCAAGGCTACTTCGGCAGCACCTCCCAAACCCGCAACCTCTTCCACCTAGAAGGACAAGGGCAGCAGGCACATGGGAACATCACCACACCCAAGATCCCTTCCAAGCCACACACCATCCTGACTTAGAAATATATTGCCGATCCTTCATCGTCGCTGGGTCAAAATCCTGGAACCCCCTCCCTAACAGCACTGTGGGTGTACCTTCACCACATGGACTGCAGTGGTTCAAGAAGGCGGCTCACCACCACCTTCTCGAGGGCAATTGGGGCTGGGCAATAAATGCTGGCCTTGCCAGCGATGCCCACATCCCATTAAAAAAAAAACAAATAAAAAAATTTTTTAGATTAGCAATGGAGAGGAGCAAGGAACAATCTAGAGTGGAACTTCTGAACTGGAATCGGGCTAACTTCAATGGGCTGCGAAAGGATCTAGCCAGAGTAAAATGGAACCAAAGACTGACAGGAAAAACTGTAACGGAACAATGGGTGATCTTTAAGGAGGAGATGTTCCAAGTACAGGCTAGGTACATTCCAACAAGAGGGAAGGGTAAGGGAACCAAAGCAAGGGCTCCTTGGATGATGAGGGAGATAGAGAAGATGATGAAACAAAAAGAGGGTGTATGGTGCATGTCAGGTGAATTGTTCAAGGGAGAACCAGACCAAGTACAATAAGTTGAGAGGGGAAGTGAAGATGAAAATAAGATTGGCAAAGAGAGAATATGAGAGTAGAATGGTGGTTAACATAAAAGGGAACCCAAAAATCTTCTACCAGCGTGTAAACAGTAAGTGGGTAGTAAGAGGCTGGGTGGGGCCTATTAGAAACAAAGAAGGTGATATATGCTTAGAAGTGCAGGGCTAGGCTAGAATACTCAATGAGTACTTTGTATTGGTGTTTACTAAGGAGGTGGATGCTGACAAAATATCGGTAGCAGTGGAAAAGGTAGAAGCAATGGAAGGGGTGAGAATTGATAGACAGGCTGTACTAGAAAGGCTGGGTATGCGTAGAATGGATAAGTCGCCTGGTCCAGCTGGCTTGCATCCCAGGTTGCTAAGGGAAATGGGGGAGGAGACAGCGGAAGGGCTTGCCATAATTTTCCAATCTTCCCTAGATGCGGGGGAGGTGCCTGAGGATTGGAAAGTGGCAAATGTGACACCATTGTTCAAGAAAGGGTGTAAGGACAATCCTAGTAACTACAGGCCGGTCAGTTTAACATCAGTGCTGGGTAAAGTTTTAGAAACAACAATCAAGGAAAAAATTAATGGGCACTTGGAGAGGTTTAAGCTAATTAAGGAGAGCCAACACGGATTTGTAAAAGGCAGATCATGTTTGACTAATCTAATTGAATTTTTTGATGAAGTAACAGAGAGGATTGATAACAGAGGGACCTGAGAGTTAAGGTGGCAGGACACATTGAGAGTGGTTAGCAAAGCATATGGGATCTTGGGTTTCACAAATAGAGGTATTGAGTACAAAAGTAGAGAAGTTATGCTGAACCTTTATAAAGCGCTGGTTAGGCCACAACTGGAGTATTGCGTCCAGTTCTGGTCACCACACTTTAGGAAGGGTGTGAAGACCCTTGAGGGTGCAGAGGAGATTTACCAGAATGGTTCCAGGGATTAGGGAATCTTAGCTACAAGGATAGGTTGGAGAAGCTGGATTTGTTTTCATTGGAGCAAAGGAGGTTGAGGGGCGATTTGATAGAGGTGTACAAGATTATGATGGGTTTGGATAGGCTAGACGGGGAAAGGCTGTTCCCACTAGTTGATGGTACAAGGACTAGGGGACACAGATTTAAGGTTTTGGGCAAGAGATACAGGGGGGACGTAAGGGAAAACATTTTTACGCAGCGAGTGGAGGGTCTGGAACTTGTTGCCGACGGAGGTGGTGGAAACGGGGACACTCAATGTTTTCAAGGGGAGACTGGATAGGCACTTGAGGGAAATAAACTTGCAGGGCTACGGGGATAGAGCGGGGGAGTGGGACTGACTGGATTGCTCCACAGAGAGCCGGCACGGACCTCGATGGGCCGAATGGCCTCCTTCTGTGCCGTTTTATGACTATATAACTTTATTTGGTTAAGGCAGGCAGTTTAGTAAACTCTATACCAGCACTGCTTTTCTGTTACATAGGACTACACAGGATATAAGTTCTGTGAAGTTTTCCTTTGAGGAATAGCATAACGTAAGTGTTTGAGAAATTCTTTCCTTCTGACATTTTCAGGATTTTTTAAAAAAAGTACTGAACTGGGAACGATGCTGTTTTGCCCTTGGCCAATAATACAAATGCTGATTTTAAAAAAACCCCTAGGAATTAAATATATTACAGGAAGTAATTTCTGCAGTTTGCTGACAGACACATTTATAAATGAAATGGTCTAAATTGCAGGATAGCAAAATACTGCAGATGTTGGAAATCCGAAATAACAACAGAAAATGCTGGAAAAACTCAGCAGTGTTCCCAAAGAGTCTCTTATTGTAATTAATTCCTAACAAAACAAAACAAAACTGCCTATTGCAGACTGTCTGTCTCCACTCTATTTAAAGTTAGGAAAGGAGTGGCCCCCATTTTAGCCTAATTACCTTTCAAAGTATGTAAGCTTTCCAAGTTGAAAAATTCAGTTTATTTTCTTCCATTATCTATCTCTTCTCTATTATTTTTATTTTTTTATTTATATATATTTATATTATATATTTATTTTATATTTTTATATATATAAAAGGATAGATCTGGCTGGCTGGCTGGCTGGCTATACACTCTAAAGTTATAGAGCGTACCTACACGTGCGTTACATCAAAAGAAAGCTTACGATTCCGGAACGGTCATAAGCGTATTTACGTTTCGGCGGAGACAAAAATTGCGCCCGCGGTATCCAAAAAACGTTCAAAATTCCGCTCATTAGCATCTCATTAACCGCTCATTAGCATAGAGTGACATTAAGGTCGACCAATCGTACGGTCGAGCGACCCGACGGTCGACCAATCGCTGCGTGGTGGGGGCGGGTTCCTGGTGCGTGCGGGCGGGCCCTCCTAGAGTCGAGTGACGGGACGATTGACCAATCCTATGCTTCGGTGACCCTGACGGTCGACCAATCGGTGCGTGTGTGGTGGGGCGGGGCCTTATCGTCCTGAACCGAGGTGAGTCGCCGCCATCTTGATTCCAAACTTTTCATTTCTTTTTTTTCCGCTTTCTGCGTCATAAAAAAAAAAGTTGCTTTTAAAACACACATTGTTTTTAAAAAAAAGTTAATTACTTTCTAAATCTTTTATCTAATCTCATTAATTTTCCTACCTTTCCCCGTTTTTGCAGGTAGGCCTCGAAGCCTGGGCGTCTGTTGCCAGCCATGCTGGACCCCCTAGGCAATTGTTTTGTGTGGCAAGCTCCTCCCACCCCTCACCCCACCCCCTCCCCTTCCTCTCCCTCCCTCCCCCCCTCCCCACCCCATCTCCCCACCCCATCTCATCTCCCCTCCCCCTCCTCCCCTCCCCTTCCCCCCAGGTCGCTCTCTCTCTTCCCCCCAGTCGCTCTCTCTCTTTCCCCCAGTCGCTCTCTCTCTTCCCCCCAGTCGCTCTCTCTCTTCCCCCCAGTCGCTCTCTCTCTTCCCCCCAGTCGCTCTCTCTCTCTTCCCCAACAACAACATTCCCTCGAAAAAAGCCTCGGCACCGCCGGGCACTTCAGCTAGTATATAAATAAATTGGTACATCTGTCTGTCATTCTGTCTGTCTGTCTGTCTGTCATCGCGTGTGCGTCTGTCGGGTATGCGCTCGAAAGTTACAGGACGTACCTACGCGCAGGCGTTACCTCCAAAGAAAGCTTACGCTTCCGAGACGGTTTTTAAGCGTATTTAAGCTTCGGCCGGGCTAAAATCGCGCCCGCTCGGTATCTGAAAAAACCTTCAACATTCCGCTCATTAGCATCTCATTATCCGCTCATTAGCGACAGAGTGACCCTCGAGGTTGACCAATCGTACGGCGGCTTGCTTCCGCGTGCGGCCGGGCCAATCGGTGCGTGTGTTGGCGGGCCTTATTGTTCTGAACCGAGGTGAGTCGCTGCCATCTTGCTTCCATTCTTTTTCCTGCTTTTCTGCGTCTTTCTTTTCAAATATACATTTCCAGCAAAATAAAATTCAATTTATTAAATTCTTTTAAAATAAATCACTCATTTGTAAATATTTTATCGAACCTGAACATTCTTTTTCCTACCTTTGCCCGTTTTTTTTCTATACCTGAAAGCCTGGGACTTTCCTTGCCCAGCCAGGCCCGAGCTAGGTAACTGGGCTGCTGCTAAGCTCCTCCCCCCCTCCCCCCCCCCGGCCCGTGTCACGTTACCCAGGGGCAACGGCGTCAGCCACGAGGGTCAGGGTGCGCGTGCAGCAGGAGCAGGTGAGACGCGGCGTCTCTGTTCCGCGCTCGGGGGGGGGGCGGGGGCTCGGCCGCCGGCCGTCTCTCAGAGCCGCAATCGGGCTCGGCCGCCTCTCAGAGCCGCAATCGGGCTCGGCCGGGGCGGGGGGGCGGGGCTCGGCCGTCTCTCAGAGCCGCAATCGGGCTCGGTGGGGGGGGCGGGGCTCGGGAGAGCGGGGCTCTCGGCCTGGTCCCCCCCCCCCCGCCCGCCCCTTCCTCTTCCCGCCCCCCCCTTCTCCCCCCCCGCCCCTTCCCCCCCTCCCTTCCCCCCCGCCCTCCCTTCCCCCCTGCCCTCCCTTCCCCCCCGCTCTCTTCCCCCCACCCGCTCTCCCTTCCCCCCCCCTCCGCTCTCTTCCCCCCACCCGCTCTCTCTCTTCCCCCCCCCAGTCGCTCTCTCTCTTCCCCCCAGTCGCTCTCTCTCTTCCCCCCCAGTCGCTCTCTCTCTTCCCCCCCCCCAGTCGCGCTCTCTCTCTCTCTCTTCTCCGGCCCCCGCCCCCCACCCCCCCCACCCAGTCGCTCTCTCTCTCTCTCTTCCAACAACAACATGCCCCTCGAAAAAGCCTCGGCACCGTCGGGCACTTCAGCTAGTTTAAGAATAAAAGCTCTCCAGGAGGCACCGAGGTATGATTCAACTGTGCCCAATCTCCAGGTTTTAAGATCCCCCAAATCATACCAAAGCATGGTGTGATATTGTAATGTTGGCAATGTCACATCATTAAACCCCGGTCCAACTGTATGGTATGCAGGAGAAACAAAACTGATGAAAGGGTACAATCCACATACAACAGGGAGGAAATATTGAACAATGTCCTGGTCAGCCAGCTCAATGGCATGCATATTGGGGTTAGTATCTGGCCTGTATGTTCTGGTCACACCGAGGTAGATAATTCAATCTGCCATACTGATAAATGAAAATATTAATAACTACTGTAATTTCCATGAAGATATAGCTTTTGATATCTAGGATTCAACAGAATATATTATACTAGCAGGGGGGCCCGGCGTTGCCAGGGCAGTTTAGAGGGCTGCACGGTTGACGGGCCGGCTGCTGCCGCTCCCCCGCTCTGTGTCTCGGGCCGAGCGGGTTGTGAGGCCCGGCCGAGTGACCCCAACTCACCTCCCGCTCCGGCGGGCCGATGCAGCTGCCCCGCTCGCTGTTGAGGGAAAGCAGGGGGAAAAATGGCGGCGAAGTTTCGGGAGGCTGCAGGATTAGGTCCCGCCCGTGACGCACCGATTGGTCAACCATCAGGTCACTGAACTGTAGGATTAGTCAACCATCACGTCACTCAACGCTAATGAGCGGTAGGATTGGTCAACCGCTAATGAGTGGATTTTTGAACGTTTTTTCTATACTGTCCGAACAATGTTTGTCTGACCAAAAAGTAAATATGCCTATGACACTCCCCTGATCATCAGCTTTCTTTTGATATAATATATGTGTAGGTACGCTCTATAACTTTTGAGTGTTATAGCGGACAGACAGACATACATATAGACAGACATGCAGACATACAGACAGACATAATGCTTTATATATATAGACTAGCTGAAGTGCCCGGCGGTGCCGAGGCTTTTTCGAGGGCATGTTGTTGTTGGAAGAGAGAGAGAGAGCGCGACTTTGGGGGGGGGGGGGGAGAAGAGAGAGAGAGAGAGACAGAGAGAGCGACTGGGGGGAAGAGAGAGAGCGACTGGGTGGTAGAGAGAGAGCGGGGTGGGGGGAAGAGAGAGAGCGGGAGTGGGGGGGAAGAGAGCGGGGGGGAAGGGAGGGCGGGGGGGGGAAGGGATGGGGCGGGGGGGAAGGGAAGGGAGGGGGGGGGAAAGAGGGGCGGGGAAGGGAGGGGGAAAGGGGAGGGGCGCGGGGGAAGGGGAAGGGGGAACGGAGGGGGGAGAAGGGGGGGCGGCGGGGGGGAAGGGGAAGGCGGGGGGAAGGTGCGGGGGGTCCCAGGCCGAGAGCCCCGCTCTCCGAGCCCCGCCCCCCCCCCCGGCCGAGAGCCCCGCTCTCCCGAGCCCCGCGCTCCCCCCCCCCCCCCGGCCGAGCCCGATTGCAGCTCTGAGAGACGGCAGGCGGCCGAGCCTCTCCCCCCACCGGCCGAGCCCGATTGCGGCTCTGAGAGACGGCAGGCGGCCGAGCCCCCGCCCGAGCCCGATTGCGGCTTTGAGAGACGGCCGGCGGCCGAGCCCCGCTCCCCCGGCCGAGGCCCGATTGCGGCTCTGAGAGGCGGCCGAGCCCCGCCCCCCACCCCCCCCCACCCGAGCCGAGCGCGGAACAGAGACGCCGCGTCTCACCTGCTCCTGCTGCGCGCGCACCCTAGCGGCGCTGGGCTGAGGCTCGGCCCTCCAACCTTCGAGTGGGGCCGGGAGTGGCCTAGCTCGGGCGTGGGTGCGAAGGAGAAGCCGAGGCTTTGAGGCCTACCTGGAAAAACGGGGAAAGGTAGGAAAATTAATGAGATTAGATAAGTTAATTCGTTTCTAAATCATTTTTTTTTAAAACAATATGTGTTTTAAAAGCAACGTTTTTTTTAAAGACGCAGAAAGCGGGAAAAAGAAAGGAAAAGTTTGGAATCAAGATGGCGGCGACTCACCTCGGTTCAGAACGATAAGGCCCGGCCACACACGCACCAACCCGGTGTACGATTGGTCGAGCTCGAGGTCACTCTGTCGCTAATGAGCGGATAATGAGATGCTAATGAGCGGGAACATTGAAGGTTTTTGGGATACCGCGGGGCGCGATTTTAGCCCGGCCGAAACGTAAATACGCTTAAAACCGTCTCGGAAGCGTAAGCTTTCTTTGGAGGTAACGCGCGCGTAGGTACGCCCTGTAACTTTCGAGCGCATACCCCCACAGACACACACGCGATGAAGGACAGAAGTACCGATTTATTTATATACTAGCTGAAGTGCTCGGCGGTGCGAGGCTTTTTCGAGGGCATGTTGTTGGAAGAGAGAGAGAGAGCGAGCGACTAGGGGGAAGAGAGAGAGCGACTAGGGGGAAGAGAGAGAGCAACTGGGTGGAAGAGAGAGAGGCGACTGGGGGGAAGAGAGCGAGCGGACTGGGGGGAAGAGAGGGGAGGGAGGGGAGGGAGGAGGGGGGGGAGGGGAGGGAGGAGGAGGGGGGGGGAGGAGGAGGGGGAGGGGGTGGAGGAGGAGGGGGGGGAGAGGGGAGGGCGGGGGGGGGAGGGAGGGCGGGGGGCCCCCCCACGAGGTCGCAGCGCCCCCGAGGTGAAGACCGCCGATTGCGCGCGCAGCAGGAGCTGAGACGCGGCGTCTCTCTCTGGCGGCCCGAGGGTCACGGCACCCCCCCCCCCAGGTGAAGACCGGCGATTGCGGCTGTGCGAGACGGCCGGCGGGCCCGGTTGCCAGGGTAACGCTGGACGCTCAGCAAGCCCCGCCCCCCGGCCGAGCCAGTGAGAGACGCCGCGTCTCAGCTCCTGCTGCGCGCGCACCCTAGCGGCGCTGGGCTGAGGCTCGGCCCTCCAGCCTTCGAGTGGGGCCGGGAGGTGCCTAGCTCGGGCGTGGGTGCGGAGGAGACGCCGAGGCTTCTAGGCCTACCTGGAAAAACGGGGAAAGGTAGGAAAATTAATGAGATTAGATAAGTTAATTACTTTCTAAATCATTTTTTTTTAAAACAATATGTGTTTTAAAAGCAACGTTTTTTTTTAAGACGCAGAAAGCGGGAAAAAGAAAGGAAAAGTTTGGAATCAAGATGGCGGCGACTCACCTCGGTTCAGAACGATAAGGCCCGGCCACACACGCACCGATGGGCCCGGCGGCACACGCCAGCAACCCGGCGTACGATTGGTCGAGCTCGAGGTCACTCTGTCGCTAATGAGCGGATAATGAGATGCTAATGAGCGGAATGTTAAGGTTTTTGGGATACCGCGGGCGCGATTTTAGCCCGGCCGAAACGTAAATACGCTTAAAACCGTCTCGGAAGCGTAAGCTTTCTTTGAAGGTAACGCGCGCGTTGGTACGCCCTGTAACTTTCGAGCGCATACCCGACAGACGCACACGCGATGACAGACAGACAGACAGAAGTACCGATTTATAGATATAGATTAAAGTTTTCTTAAAACAAAATGCACATTTTTCTTTTTTGATATTTTAGTTTATTTTGCAGGCCATATATATGGTTCGAAATCCAAAGGATGTGCTTGTTTCTTTTATTATCACAGCATGGCTGCTTTCTTGGATAGCCCGGGCAAGTTCGAGAAGTTTATGCAGAGATTCCTGGAAGGAAATGGTAATACGAACTGCAGTACTAAATTTAAAATTGTTGCTCCAGTGATGCTTAACCTGGAGAAGGGTCAAATTTGCGATTTCATTTCACAAACGTATTGGACATGCACACAAAACTCGTTTAGATAAAATCGCTTGAAACAAGATTGGTGTTCTAGATTTCTGAAATAAAAAAACCCAGAAAGTTAGCATCTGAAAGATTAAAGAGAGCTGACCGTCAGACTGGGGAAGCCACTTTATAGGACTGCCCAAAACCAAAGCAGGGAGTTAACCGCAGGCAAAGCGCAATATGCTAACTTCTTTCACCTGATAGATTTAATAGCGGCTTTGTTGATGCAGTTACACAGATGATGAAGTTACAATTTATTACAGCCCTTCGAGTAGTCAAGAGCCCAAGTTTAAAATCAGTTTGTTTGGTCCCTAGCGTCTGTTGCCAATGTTATACAGGTTATATGTTGATTGAATGATGGTTATACATGACATCAAAAGGGTTGTAAATCATTTAAGATTACAATTTACATGGCAAAAAATTTTTTTTAGGAAAAGAGAAGCAGCATTTCATGTTTTTGTTTGGCTAATGAACACTCTTATTTTTAATACATTCTTTTAAAGTAATGTTCGGCAACTGGTTTGACCATGTAAAGAGCTGGTGGGCTGTAAAGGATAAAGAGAATGTCCTGTTTGTGAGCTATGAAGAGATGTTGCAGGTATATGATTTTGTTTTTAATTTATATATTACCTAATTGCTCTCCTTTAAGCCCTTCACTGCTGTAACCTACTACCACTCTCCCTCTTCCAGGCTGGGTCATTGACTCCCCATGGCAGCCATCAGTGCTGTTTACTGATTTTGAACATGAATGCTGTTGTGGGGTGGGGCTGGTCTAAGTAGTTTTCTAGTGTCTTGTGATGTATGCTGATGCCACAATTAAGTATTTAATCTAGTGGGATCGCCACTGAGGGTAACATAGTTTGAGTGGTGTTTAGAGTGGAAGTTCAAACACACCTCTATGTTGGGAGTTCAACTCTGCTGAGAGAGATATGGGGCCCATAACCATAACCCATTCTACTAAGGCGACCAAACTTGGCTTCCTTTTGCTCTCCTGTATTGATGTTACATTGTTCAGTGTTTGCTCTAATATGTAAAACCGTAGGCATCTGATTATTCTGGGTAAACTGTAGTTACCATTTGCTTCAAAAAAAAACATCCCTTTTGTTACTGAATGATGTAAGTGATTTAAATAATATGGTTCCTGGTGACTTTTTAAAAGAAGATTATTCTCCCTCCTATTTATTATTTTTCTGGTGGTCTGAGGCCAGAAGTTCTCCATCCGGAAGTGGCACAGTTAAGCATCCTGCTCCTAGGCCTCTAGCACTTTTGAGCTGCCTATGCAAAAGCAGTGCAGGTTGTTTCACTCTCTGGTGTATTTCTGCTCCCCTGTATTCCCATTGATTTTGCATTGTTCACTGTTCCAGCAGTGTGCCCACTGATATTCTGCTCCTTGAATGGCTTCTGGATTCATTCGTTCTCCACAACTGTCTCTGAACCCGGACACTGATTTGTGCATGCTGCAAGCTAACCCCACCGTAGGATCTCGGACTTTAAAGTTGGACTTTTTCATATCTTCTCCCTGTTTTTGTTTACAACCAGGACGCACCTCCTCTAATCTCTGCCATGGCTATGTAACCTGAATTCCTTTTGTGTCCATTTGCATTTTGGGTGCTATTCTGGACCCAAGTCCAATACTTTTACCACCCTTTCCTATTTCTTTCGGCCCCACTCGGGGCCTTCTCTCCTGTCTCCTCCCTTTTCAGTTACTCAGTTAAGCCACCTTTAATTTCTTTTGCTGTTAACCAAAGGTATTAAGGGATATGGAGCAAAGGCGAGTATGTGGAGTTCGGTCACAGATCAGCCATGATTTCATTGAATGGCGGAACAGGCTCAAAGGGCGAAATGACCTACTCCTGTTCCTATGTAACTATGGCCGCGATTTTTCCGGCGCTCAGCGGATGGGATGGGTGGCGGGTCAGCTGTGAAATTTTAAATGATTGACAGCAGGTTGGGAACCCGCTGTCAAAATGCGCACACCTGTATTTCCCGATGCCGGGTCTGCCAGCGCTGAGCAGACCTGACGGGCAGCGACGGGAGACCCAATTCAAATCATTAGTGGCTTGTTAACAGCCACTTAACAATGCTTTTTTTCCCCAGCTTTTAAAATTTCACAGGTCTCCCACGGGTTTCCCGCTGTGCCTAGACCTCGTCAGTGAAGCTAAGACGGGAGGTCAGTGGCCATTGAATCAGCTGATGAGTTGACAGCTTCAAATGTCAAGTCAGAGCTCCCAGCTGATTCAGATATCTTCCCTTAAGCACTAGCATCTCTAAACCGAATATCCACAACAGATTCAGGATGCTGCAAGTCTTTACATAAGTTTCCATGCAGTCTGACCTCGTTACCTCTCCCACCATTGACAGATCGCTTCTATCATCTCTACTTCACCTGCCATCTATTTCATCAGCATGGGTGCACTTTATACTCTCTCACCTTGGTCCTCAGAATCTGATCACAATCAGCACCAACAACCATACCAACCTTCTCCGCAATCACCTGATGCTGCACAGAACAGAGGGCATCAGCACCCAACCACATTGCTGCCCAGGATGCCAGGGATGGCCTCACCATGGCCACATTTACTTCACTTGACGCTGCACACCCTGGCTGCCACATGATGCGCCAGGTTGGCACCACCACACACCAACAACATAACGCATCCCTACAATGCCCAAGCCATTCCTTTCACACTCATCAGCGTTATGTCTCACCATTCACCGCAACTCGCTAAGCCACTTCCAAAGGTGCACACACATCTGTCCAAGAAAACAAAGTGTTGAAAATAAAGATTTCAATGTTTGACAGCACATTAACAGAAACTTTACATGAACATTGGCTAAAACCCACAAATGCCTACCCTTGCGTGTTGTTAGTTGGTATGATTGGAGTAGGATGAGGGTGCGTCTGAGGGGTGGCGTGAGATGGGGAAGTGATAATGTAGATAGAGAGGGATGGGTGGTGATGTCAAGGTAAGTTGGTGTGAGTAAGGATGTGCAGGAGTAGGGTAGGGAAGGCAGAGAGATGGGAATGTGATGAGTGGCACAGCAGGATGAGGTTGAGTGTGGCTTTGCAGTAACGTTTCATGATCTACTGAGATCATTGAAAGGTTTGCACCACTGCAGCCTGGTTCTCCTGACGACATCCCTGCTTGTGCCCTCCTGTGCAATGTGCAACCAGGCTGTGTTAGTCTCCTGGGGAGGTCTCTTCTGCCCCTGGGAAGGGAAGAGGACCTCCCTGCATGCTCTGGCTCCCTCCGTATATGGAGGGAGTCATGGGAGAGCCTGGGTGCAACCGCGCACCTCTGTGCAGTGCTTGTCAGTGTTTGCAGCACCTCAATGCTGTAGAACACGGACAACACAAATGTCAAAATTAATTTGCGCATGGTCCCTTTAAGGAAACTGGCAGACCCGCTTCCTTCAATTGGCCGGGAAACTCGCTGGGCGGGTTTAACAAGCCCAATTGGGGAATGTCATGTCGAAGGCCGGGTAGGAGCCAACAGCGGGGTCGGGCCCTGCACCACGTCGCCCACCACAGACCCGCCGAGGTAAGGTAAATCAGGGCCTATGTTTCTCCTCTCAGGTACTTTGCACTCACTGCCCTTCTCAAGGGCAATTAGGGATGGGCAATAAATGCTGGCCATGCAAGCGATGCCCACATCCCATAAAATCGAATTTAAAAAAAAGCATACTTTGATGTAATGAATTTGTTGACATAATTATGCATACTAGTACAGTAGTTTTTTAATTGGACAGGTGTGTAATTTGGAATAAAAATGTTAAAAGCTGTTCTTCTGTTTTGGCTTTGGCCATTTACAACATTTTTTCCCCAATTTATCCTGTTCAGAATATGAAAGGAACAGTGGTGAAACTGAGTGAATTTCTGGGAAAGCAGCTCAGTGATGATGTGATTGAAATCATTGTGAACCAAAGCAAGTTCAGCAACATGAAAGAAAATACAATGTCCAACTACAAATTGGTTCCTAATGAGATCTTGGATCAAACAAAAACTCAAATCTTAAGAAAAGGTAATTTGTAAAAGATTGCTGTACATACGTTGAAAATGTATTACATATGAGTATGACTTTAGGTGCACAGACTGTTAGAAGATGGCTCTGAGATTATCAGTCTTAATAATAAGCTATTTATACAGTAGCTTTCCCACCATCGTAATCCAATAAATCATAGTCACTAAAGAGAATTATTTGTGATTCTTTAATTAATGAAGAAATCAAGTGAACCACCTCTGTCACACAAGTGGTCTGACTTATTGGGACTATAACATGCAAACACTTATCTCCCAAAACTGACACATAACCAGCAATCCCCCTTGGTGTTGCTCTGGGATGTAGCTATTCGCAGCTTGTTAGAGAGCCCAACAGGCTGTCTATCATAAATATTGAAAAGTACAAATGAGAAGCAATATATCCATGTTTCCTTCAAGCACATGTATCCTACAAGTGCATTTTTTTTAAGCTAGATACCCATTTAAATAATTCAGGTTTTGTTTTATTCCCCTCACCAGTTTCCTCCCTCCTATCTCTTCAGCCTTCTCTTTCTGGAGTATGGTTCCACTGGTGCTGGACACACTCCAGAATCTCACCCAGGTGCCCATCATGCATGTGTGATCCTTGACCGTCTGTGCCAGCATACTATGCAACCGCAGTGGGCATTATAGCCCAACATGCCCAGACGTGCATGTCCAGGTGTTTACAGGGGTGGGACCCTTGGCCATGTTTTTCCTGATCCAACCTCTTGCTGCAGAGGCCAGTTATAGTGCTGCTACTGCCGCCCCAGCTGAGATTTTTTCATTTGACTTGAGCAGTTCAAAATCTGATGGAAAATAATGTCTACTTCAAGGACATTTTTAAAAACTTGAAATCTCTGATCGCGAAAATGTGTGGAAAAACAAAATGTCCCTGTATAAAATGCATCCCGATTTAATGTAACAAAGTACACTTTTTTTGTAGAAATAAAGAGCATTTAAAACCAGATGCCACATCATTCTGTTACAGGTGTCTCTGGAGACTGGAAGAACCATTTCACCACTGCCCAGGCTGAACATTTTGATTCATTGTACTCCCAAAATATGAAGGGACTAAATTTCACATTTTACGAAGACTGAAAATTGAGAGGTGAAATGCAGAGCTTTGGCCTCGGGATAACATTTCACATTTGCAGCAGTAGTGTTAATCCTTACCGGTGCATGGTTAGTTTGCTGAAACATGCTTATGGCACAAAAGGACACAAATTTGTTTCAATGATTTCCAACATGGAGCATAGGATTGCCATCAGACTTCTCCACAGTTAGCTTCAAACTTGTACTATTGCCCTGACAGCATTTCCAGGTTTTTAAATATAAAAGGCCAATTCAGCGCTTCCAGTGGAGAGCAGCATGCGCAGGGTGGGAAATTAAGGACAAGGGAGTGTGGAATCAGCTTTTATATATTTTATATATAAGTATAGAGAACATTAAATGTGAGAGCCTACAATTTCCAGCCATACCCTCTGCAAACCTGAATTCATCCCATAATTCCTATACCATCCAATCCCAGGTTATTTTCTTTGGCTCCAGAAAAACTTTTTGGAGTTGCAGAAACTTGAAGGTAAATCTAGCATGAAGGATTATCGTATTTTGACGGTACATAGTTTAAGCCTTAAACTGTGCACCCTCAAAATACAGTAAGGTGTTAATCCACTGAGAAGTGTGGGGGTGGATCAAATTAAAACACATTCCAGATCACAATGCCCATAATTTAAATTAACTTTTTTTTACTTTCTGAACTGGAATGCTTAAGAGTGCTCAGAACATTTTTATTTTTGGAGCTTCGGTTCTCCATAAACTTGGTTTGATTTTACTTTTTCTTGTCTTTTTCATGTGTTAACTTTAGCCTTTGCCTCCCCTCATATATTGAGGACATTTAACATTTAGGATTTGTGAGAAACTAACATAATATAAAAAATTATTATTTGAATATTCATTGCACTAAACATAGTAAGCATGTCCTTGTTTTTTTTCTCATTTCTCCCTCATATTTCAGAGCTCACTCCACTGTCAAGTTTATAATATATATACAGGTAGCAAGTACATTGTGCCTGTTGGATAGGATCAGTTTCTGCGGATCCTCATTCTCTACCTCACTGTTTTTTCGGCTTTATTTTACTAGAGTGGTTCTTGGCCAGAAAATCACATTTCTGGGCCAAAGTCCACTTCTCCGGCCCTTTCCGGATCTTGTGGTGACATTTAACTTTGCCTCCGTTTTTCAGCCCAGCATTTGATTCTGCACATCTCCTGGCTCGTCTTTCCCACGGAAATACCTCCAGCAGTGCATTCACCGATACTCTACCCGTGGGACGTTTTACTAGGTTAAAGGTGCTATATAACTTCAAGTTGTTGTTGTTGTTGATTGGCGAGCACTGAACCAATGTTTACAGCAGCTCGCTGATCAGGATGGGCGATAAATCTGACGGCTCCTCTGCAGAGCTAAGCCAGAGTGGGTTAAAGTCGGGATGCAGGGGGCACAATTTTTATAGGCCCGGCTGCACAGAAATTGAATTTTTTTCTCACTCACTTGTTTTCATGAGTGGCCTGCAGCTGTCTCTTTAAGGACCAGGGATTAGGCTGCGCTTGGTACCAATGGGTGCACACTCTGCCCGTCAATACCTTAACATTGCTTTGATGTCCTACCATTGTAGGACCCTCGTTTTGCATATTATAAACAACCTGCTGCCTGAAACATGCAGTTGTCTGGACTGATCACTATTGACATAAGAACATAAGAAATAGGAGCAGGAGTAGGCCAATCGGCCCCTCGAGCCTGCTCCGCCATTCAATAAGATCATGGCTGATCTGATCCTAACCGCCAATCTACTATCACAGAACCATCTCCTGAATCTAACAGAATTAGACACACGAAACAGGAGCAGGATCAGGCTACACGGCCCCTGGGCCCGCTCCGCTACCCACAGGGCCATGTCCGATCCGAACCTAGACTCGTCCAAATTCCTGCCCGCTCCCCGTAACCCTTAATTCCCTTTACTTCTAGGAAACTGTCTATTTCTGTTTTAAATTTATGTAATGATGTAGCTTCTACAGCTTTTTGGGGCAGCATATTCCATGGACCTACCACCCTCTGAGTGAAGTAGTTCCTCCTCATCTCAGTTTTGAAAGAGCAGCCCTTATTCTAAGATTATGCCCCCTAGTTCTAGTTTCACCCATCATCGGGAACATCCTCCCCGCATCCACCCGATCCAACCCCTTCACAATCTTATATGTTTCAATAAGATCGCCTCTCATTCTTCTGAACTCCAATGAGTAGAGTCCCAATCTACTCAACCTCTCCTCATATGTCCATCCCCTCATCCCCGGGATTAACCGAGTGAACCTTCTTTGTACTGACTCGAGAGCAAGTATGTCTTTTAAGTATGGACACCAAAACTGTATGCAGTATTCCAGGTGCGGTCTCACCAATACCTTGTACAACTGAAGCAATACCTCCCTATTTTTATATTCTATCCCCCTAGCAATGAAAGCCAACATTCCATTGGCCTTCTTAATCACTTGCTGCACCTGCATACTAACCTTTTGAGTTTCGTGCACCAGGACCCCCAGATCCCTTTGTACTTCAGTACTTTCCAGTTTCTTGCCATTAAGATAATAACTTGCTCTACGATTTTTCCTGCCAAAGTGCATAACCTCACACTTTCCAGTATTGTATTCCATCTGCCAAATCTCTGCCCACTTACTTAGCCTGTCTATGTCCCCTTGCAGGTTTTTTATGTCCTCCTCACTCACTACTTTCCCTCCCGTCTTAGTATCATCTGCAAACTTTGATATGTTACACTCGGTCCCCTCCTCCAAATCGTTAATATAGATTGTAAAGAGTTGGGGACCCAGCACTGACCCCTGCGGAACACCACTAGTTACTGATTGCCAGCCTGAGAATGAACCATTTATCCCAACTCTCTGCCTTCTGTTAGATAGCCAATCCTCTATCCATGCCAGAATATTACCCCCATCCCGTGATTTTTTATCTTAAGCAATAATCTTTTGTGTGGCACCTTGTCAAATGCCTTTTGGAAGTCTAAATACACTACGTCCACTGGTTCCCCTTTATCCACCCTATATGTTACTTCCTCAAAGAACTCCAGCAGATTTGTCAAACATGACTTCCCCTTCATAAAACCATGCTGACTTTGTCCTATTAAATTATGATTATCCAAATGTCCTGTTACTGTCTCCTTAATAATGGACTCCAAAATTTTACCTACCACAGATGTTAGGCTAACCGGTCTATAGTTTCCAGCCTTCTGTCTACTGCCCTTTTTAAATAAGGGTGTTACATTAGCAGTTTTCCAGTCTGCCGGGACCTTTGCCGAGTCCAGGGAGTTTTGGAAAATTATTACCAATGCATCCACAATCCCTACCGCCACTTCCCTCAAGACCCTAGGATGTAAGCCATCAGGTCCAGGTGATTTATCCGCCTTGAGTCCCATTATTTTACCGAGTACCACTTCCTTAGTGATTTTGATCGTGTTTAGCTCCTCCCCCACTATATCCCCCTGCTTGTCCAGTGTTGGGATATTCTTAGTGTCTTCTACTGTAAAGACTGATACAAAATATTCATTCAGTGTTTTTGCCATCTCCATATTTCCCACCATTAATTTCCCAGTCTCATCCTCTAAGGGACCAACATTTACTTTAGCCACCCTTTTTCCTTTTATATAACTATAAAAACTCTTACTATCTGTTTTTATATTTTTTGCTAATTTACTTCATAATCTATCTTCCCTTTCTTAATCAATCTTTTTGTTATTTTTTGCTGTCTTTTAAAGTTTTCCCAATCCTCTATCCTCCCACTAGATTTGGCTACCTTATATGCCCTTGTTTTTAGTCGAATACTATCCTTAATTTCTTTACTTAGCCACAGATGGCTGTCTTTTCTTTTACACCCTTTTCTTCTCAGTGGAATATATATTTTTTGGAAGTTGTAAAATAACTCCTTAAATGTACACCACTGATCATGTATCGTCTTACCCTTTAATCTATTTTCCCAATCCACTCTACTCAATTCCGCTCTCATACCTTCATAGTCTCCTTTATTCAAGCTTAGCACGCTTGTTTGAGATCCAACCTTCTCACCCTCTAATTGAATATGGAATTCAACCATGTTATGGTCACTCATTCCAAGGGGATCCTCTACTAGGACATTTTTAATTAATCCTGTCTCGTTACACAGGACCAGATCTAAGGTTGCTTGCCCCCTGGTCGGTTCAGTTACATACTGCTCAAGAAACCCATCCCTAATACACTCAATGAACTCATCCTCAAGGCAGCCCTGCCCAATTTGATTTGTCCAATTAATATGATAGTTAAAATCCCCCATAATTATAGATGTTCCCTTATTACAAGCCTCAACTATTTCCTGATTGATACTCCGTCCAACAGAGTTGCAACTGTTCGGAGGCCTATAGACTACGCCCAGTAGTGTTTTTTTCCCCTTATTATTTCTTACCTCCACCCAAACTGTTTCATTATCCTGATCTTTTGACCCAATATCATTTATCTGTATTACAGTGATTCCTTTATTAACATAGCCACCCCACCTCCCCTTCCTTCCTACCTGTCCTTCCTGATCGTTAAATAACCTGGTATGTTTAATTCCCAGGCATTGTCACCCTGCAGCCATGTTTCTGTAATGACCACAAGATCATACCCATATGTAGTTATTTGTGCCATTAACTCGTCTATTTTGTTATGAATGCTACGTGCATTCAGATAGAGAACTTTCAAATATGTTTTGTGACACTTAGTTCTTGCTTTTGCCCTTTTTATTACTTTACCTTTTACTCCATACCTTCTGCCCCTTCCTGACACGCTCTGGTTTTTAATTTCTCCACTGCTACCTAAGTCTATGACCTTCTCTGTTGTCATTTTTATTATTTGCTCTCTAGGAACCTCTCCCCCACTAGTTAGTTTAAAGCCCTCTCTACAGCCCTAGTTATATGATCCGCCAGGACTCTAGTCCCAGCACTGGCCAAGTGAAGCCCGTCCCAATGGAACAGCTCCCTCCTGCCCCAGTACTGGTGCCAGTGTCCCAGGAAGCAAAACCCATTTCTCCCACACCAGTCTTTGAGCCACGCATTTAATTCTCTAATTTTATTTGTCCTAGCCAAATTCGCTCGTGGCTCAGGTAATAATCCAGAGATTATTACCCTTGAGGTTCTGTTTTTTAATTTGACCCCTAGCTGCTCATACTCCTTTAACAACCGGCTTCCTAGTCCTATCTACGTCGTTTGTACCAACATGGACCACAACAACTGGATCCACCCCCTCCCACTGCAAGTTTTGTTCCAGCCCAGAGGAGATGCCCTTAACCATGGCACCGGGTAGGCAACACAGCCTTCGGGACTCTCGCTCTCGGCTGCAGAGAACTCTATCTATCCCCCTAATAATACTATCCCCTACCACTACAACATTTCTATTTACTCCCCCCTCTTGAATGGCCCTCCGTTCCACGGTGCTGTGGCCAGGTTGCTCATCCTCCCTGCAGTCCCTGCTCCTGTCCCCACAGGGAGTAAGAACCTCGAACCTGTTGGACAAGAGCAAGGGCTGCGGCTCCTCCAGCTCCACCTCCTGGATCCTTGTAACTGCCTCACTCATAGTCACACCGTCCTGTCCCTGACCATGGGCTACATCTGAATTAATTAACTTCATAGGTGTGACCACCTCCTGATACACAGAGTCCAGGTACTTCTCCCCCTCCCTGATGTGTCGCAGTGTCTGAAGCTCAGACTCCAGCTCATCAACACGGAGCTGGAGTTCCTGTAGCAGCAGACACTTGTCACAGACGTAATCACCGTGAGCCTCAATGGGGTTCACCGGCTCCCACATCTTGCAACAGTAACACATCACCTGCTCCATTCTATGTATGAAGATTTTCCATGCTTAGATATCTGATGAGAATGGGATTGGGCTTTGCTAATGCTGTGATTCCACTTACAGTTGATTAGCATGCTGACAGTCTAGGCTCACAAGTGAATACTGGGCACAGGGGCGCGATACTGGTGGAAAACCAGCACCCTTGGAACTACACCCTTGTATTAGTCAACACCTTCAGGAGTAGAAAAAAAATCAATAAATAAAAATGTTACCACTAATAGGAATTAATTTTAATTATATTGCAATTAGTGTATGTCGTGCTAATCAACTAACCAAGTAAAAAATAAACTAGAAATCTGAAAATAAACAGGAAATGCCAGGTCATTCAGCACCTGAAAAACAGGTTCCTGTTTTGAGTTGGATCTTTCATCAGAACATTCATCTATTTTTTTATATTTATATTTCAGGTGCTGACTGATGTGCTAGACACTATATATACTATATATACACAAGGCTTATCAGAGCATATTTTATTTGGGTAATTGTGATGGGGGAATCCGGTCGAGGAGTTTATTGGTGAGTGGGAACTAAATGGTGGCAGCCGTCAACATCACCAGTGTGGAACCGAATGGGGTGATTACTGGTGTGTAACTTGTCACAAGATTCATACTAGGATATTAATAATGGATAACTGATGTGTACGAAAGGCTGATATTTAGAGATATTTAGTAGATGAAAATCATATATGTATAACTTCAAGTTTAGCCATTGACCAAATAATATTACCCATAATTACTCCCGGGCAACTGAAAAGCTAAGACTTGTTCAAAATGCAGCTGCGAAGGTCAGTCAAAAGCAATTTTGACTAAGTTTTGACAACAAACAGCCACAGACTGCGAGTGAAGGTTAAATTGCTAAAAAAAAAAATATTATGATGCTAAGTAGAAATTAGAATTCGCTTACCAAAACTAATTGCAATGCTATTTAAAAAAATAATTAGTATAAGTACATAAAATGAGAGAGATCATGGAGATAAGGTATTTATCTGGTAGATTAAAGTGAGATAGTTTGGATACCTCAAGACTAGTGAAATAGTGCTGATATGGGCCTTTGGTATAAAGGCCTTGTACCAGGGAAGCTAGAAATGAGAGATAAAGTAAATTCCAATGGGGTGAAAAACTATAAACAAGATAACACTGAACATGGCAAAGTTGGTGGAAAAATACTGGAAAGGGGGGATACTACCTTAGTCTGAGAGACAATGGTATTTTGACCATTAGAACCAATTATAAAAGGTGATTTTGTTAAAAGACCATATATGGACACTGGCCAAACCAACTTTTGATAAAAGGGTTAAAACCTCGATACTCAAAGAGCAACTTCACACAGACGTACTGCGAGAACAAAGGAACAGACTTAAGACAACGTCATCTGTGTCCGAGAGGTTCCAGAGACCAAAGGCTGCGAGCTACTCGTTAAAACTATCACTTAATATTGAGTATATTATGCTGTATGCTTAATAAATCTTGATCTATTGCTCAAACATACTGGCTGCTGCCTATTGGTGTCTTGTCCAAGAACTTAGATCATTAAGATCTTACAGATGGTTACAAACTATAATCAAATTAAGGTGTTCTGATCATTTGTATGCAGATTGGCAGATACCTCAAAGTGATTACAAGGCAGTATTCTACTCGAGAGTTCAGATAATATAATTGTCATCCAAACACCATGAACAGAATACACCCTTGAATGTTTTGTTATAATATATCTATAACCTTTGTGAGTCATTTTATTTGCAGTTTGCTCTATTTCTACCCACACTCCTCAACTGTGACTATCAGTGAAATTACGAATGGCTGATGTTTTTGGCTTTATCCTGGATGAGTCCATTAATATGCTGGGCCTTACTGAAACTTGGCTCACAGATGGTGACTCACTCCCTTTTGTCGAGGTTGCCTTGCCCAGTTATTCATTCTATTGTGTACCGTTCCTTTGATTTCTCTGATCACCTGTTCTTGCTCTCCACATACATTCCCACACACACAACCAATCCCAGACCACCTCCGAGCTCTGCCTTTGATTAAAGCCATTTCTGATCTCTTCCTTGTTTCTCTTAATATCCACCCTCCCTGCCTTCTTCAAATCCCATCCCTAGAGAAAACTTACCTTGCTTTCTTTCCAACGGCCTTCGAAACCCCCAACTTCCTTACCTCTGGGCTTCCACCTGCCTCAACACATCTGCACTCAAATTGCTCAACAACTCTCTTGCCTCTGCCTTTTGATGCCCTTGTCCATCAAGCCCCTTACTATCTTTCACTATCATTATTGCTTTGCTCCAACTCTCATCTCAGCATCGTTATAGTAGAATGCCACAGATTGGAATGCACCTGGTGCGTAATTAACTTGTTTGTTCACTACCAGATCTGGCTTGATCAATTTGATTCTAAGCTGAGCTTCAAACATTCTGGCTGGAATTTTGCAGGGTGTCAGCAGGCGCGATTGGTGGCGGGTCGTAAAGTGGGGGGTTTTTTGACGGCGGGTTG
This sequence comes from Somniosus microcephalus, assembly GCF_052327205.1. NCBI lineage: Eukaryota > Metazoa > Chordata > Chondrichthyes > Squaliformes > Somniosidae > Somniosus > Somniosus microcephalus. Next base: position 74,590,994 of record NC_141007.1, on the reverse strand, counting down.
CAACCCGCTGTCGATCCGCCGCCACACACACTTCCCAATGTCGGGTCCGTCAGCACTGAGCAAACCCGACGCAGCGGTGGGGCACCCAGTTAAGCTCAATAATGAGGCAGAAATTAGGGAGGGAGTTCCAGGATTTTGACCCAGCGATGATGAAGGAACGGTGATATGTGTGACTTGGAGGTGGTGGTGTTCCCATGCACCTGCTGCCCTTGTCCTTCTAGGTGGTAGAGGTTGCGGGTTTGGGAGGTGCTGCCAAAGAAGCCTTGGCGAGTTGCTGCAGTGCATCTTGCAGATGGTACACACTGCAGCCACGGTACGCCGGTGGTGGAGGGAGTGAATGTTTAAGGTGGTGGATGGGGTGCCAATCAAGCGGGCTGCTTTCTCCTGGGTGGTGTTGAGCTTCTTGAGTGTTGTTGGATCTGCACTCATCCAGGCAAGTGGAGAGTATTCCATCACACTCCTGACTTGTGCCTTGTAGATGGTGGAAAGGCTTTGGGGTGTCAAGAGGTGAGACACTCGCCACAGAATACCCAGCCTCTGACCTGCTCTTGTTGCCACAGTATTTATGTGGCTGGTCCAGTTAAGTTTCTGGTCAATGGTGACCCCCAGGATGTTGATGGTGGGGGATTCGGCGATGGTAATACCATTGAAAGTCAAGGGGCGGTGGTTAGACTCTCACTTATTGGAGCTCGTCATTGCCTGGCACTTGTGTGGTGCGAATGTTACCTGCCACTTATCAGCCCAAGCCTGAATGTCGTCCAGGTCTTGCCGCATGTGGGCATGGACTGCTTCATTATCCGAGGAGTTGTGAATGGCACTGAACACTGCGCAGTCATCAATGAACATCCCCACTTCTAACCTTATGATGGAGGAAAGTTCATTGATGAAACAGCTGAAGTCGGTTGGGTCTAGGACGCTGCCTTGAGGAACTCCTGGGGCTGTGATGATTGACCTTCAACCACCACAACCATCTTCCTTTGTGCTAGGTATGACTCCAGCCAGTGGAGAGTTCCCCCCACCGTGAGCAGGTTATTGGTGAGTAAGTGCAGCTTGCTAGCACTGTCGATGACACCTTCCGTCACTTTGCTGATGATTGAGAGTGAGAATGTTCACCTCCACCCCTACCTCGCTCCCACTCCACAGTTATCCATACCTTCACCACATTCAGACTCAAATAATTGTAATGCTGGCCTTCTGCATTCTACCCTTTACAAATTGTAAACTGCACCTCTTGCATCCTATCCCACACTAAAGCCAGTTCTTCTATTACACCTGTGCCTTTGCTGGATCCCTATCTGCCGACATATAAATTTTAAATCCTTATTCTCATCTACAAATCATTACATGGTCTTTCCCTTCCCCACCCTGAAACCACATACAGCCTGATATTCCTGTTCTGGCCTCTGCATCTCCTCTTCACCTTCAGTTGCAGAGCCTTTAGCCATTTTGGCCTTTTGGTACATTCTACCTTAGCCCCTGCACCTTGCCTACCCCTCTCTCCTTTAAAAGCCTCCTAACAACCTATCTCTTCAATCTTGCTTTTGTCACGTCTCCTAATCCTTCTTTCATCTCTTGGTTTCTGGTAATTTTCCATCTTTGTGAAGGGCTTTGGGACATTTTATTTCATTCAAGGTGCTGCGTAAATGTAATCTGTCGATATCTGATTTTTATTGAAGGATAATTGATTGAGATGTAATCACAACAAACCAGTTTTGCAGTTGATTGTTAAAAAAACAATATGGTCAGTAATGCAGGTATAGTGATACCATGGAGGATTCAGTTATCATTAACTACATCAAGAAAGTGTGAGTATTTTATAATGGTCTTCTAGTAATCTGGGATGTAATGTTTAAGTTATCCACCAGATGGAGCCAAATATTAAGGGGTTACATTCACCAGTTTTTAAGGTAATGGGTCATGTATTCAATGTCCTGGTACACCAGTTTATACGGTAATGTGGCATTGCATTATGGGTATGACTCAGAGGTGAATCCTCCATCTTGCCATTGAATTCCACATTCCAACCACCCACTGGGTGAAGAAGTTCCTCCTCAAATCCCCTCTAAATCTCCTGCCTCTTACCCTGAATCTATGCCCCCTTGTTATTGACCCCCCCACTAAGGGGAAAAGTTCCTCTTTATCTACCCTATCTATGCCCCTCATCATTTTGTACACCTCAATCGGGTCCCCCCTCAGCCTTCTCTGCTCCAAGGAAAACAACCCCAGCCTGTCCAGCCTCTCTTCATAGCTGAGGCGCTCCATCCCAGGTAACATCCTGGTGAATCTTCTCTGCACCCTCTCCAAAGCAATCACATCCTTCCTATAGTGAGGCGACCAGAACTGCACACAGTACTCCAGCTGTGGCCTCACCAGCGTTTTGTACAGCTCCATCATAACCTCCCTGCTCTTATATTCTATGCCTCGGCTAATGAAGGCAAGTATCCCATATGCCTTTTTAACCACCTTATCTACCTGCTCCGCTGCCTTCAGGGATCTATGTACATGTACACCAAGGTCCCTCTGACCCTCTGTACTTCCTAGGGTCCTACCACTCATTGTGTATTCCCTTGCCTTATTTGTCCGTCCAAAATGCATCACCTCGCACTTTTCAGGGTTAAATTCCATTTGCCACTTTTCCGCCCATCTGACCAACCCGTTTATATCGTCCTGTAGCCTGAGGCTTTCCTCCTCGCAATTTACCACCCCACCAATTTTCGTGTCATCTGCGAACTTACTGATCATACCTTTTACATTCTCATCCAAATCATTTATGTAGATCACAAACAACAAGGGACCCAGCACCGATCCCTGAGGTACCCCACTGGACACAGGCTTCCAGTCACAAAAGCAACCTTCGACCATCACCCTCTGCCACTCAGCCAGTTTAGGATCCAACGCGCCAAGGCACCCTGGATCCCATGGGCTCTTATCTTCTTGACCAGTCTCCTATGCGGGACTTTGTCAAAAGCTTTACTGAAGTCCATGTAAACCACATCCACAGCATTTCCCTCATCCACCCCCGTAGTCACCCCCTCGAAAAATTCAATCAGATTTGTCAGACATGATTTACCCTTGACAAAGCCATGCTGACTATCCCTGATTAATCCTTGCCTCTCCAAGTGGAGATTAATTTTGTCCCTCAGAATTCTTTCCAATAATTTCCCCACCACAGATGTTAGACTCACTGGCCTGTAATTCCCTGGTTTATCCCTGCTACCCTTCTTGAATAATGGTACTACATTAGCTGTTCTCCAGTCCTCTGGTACATCCCCTGTGGCCAGAGAGATTCTGAAAATTTGTGTCAGAGCCCCTGCAATCTCCTCCTTTGCCTCCCACAGCAGCCTGGGATACATCTCGTCCGGGCCTGGGGATTTATCCACTTTTTGGCCTGCTAAAACCGCTAGCACCTCCTCCCTCTCGATGCTAATATGTTCAAGTATGTCACAGTCCCCTTGCCCGATTTCTATGCCTGCATCGTCTTTCTCCATAGTGAACACAGATGCAAAAAATTCATTTAAAACCCCGCCTACATCCTCTGGCTCTACACACAGATTGCCACTTTGGTCCCTAGGGGCCCTACCCTTTCCCTGGTTATCCTCTTGCCCTTAATATACTTATAAAACATCTTAGGATTTTCCTTTATTTTGCTCGCCAGTGTTATTTCATGGCCCCTCCTCGCCCTCCTAATTTCTTTTTTAAGTATGCCCCTGCACTTTTTATACTCCTCTAGGGCTTCTTCCGTCTTTAGTCTTTTGTAACTGCCAAAAGCCCCCCTTTTATTTCTAATGCATTTTTGTATATCCCTTGTCATCCAAGGTTCCCTTTGCTTGTTGGTCCCACCCTTGACCTTTACAGGAACATCGCTCTTCTCTCAGTTTCTGACCTTACCACTCAGATATCACATATTGGCGACGAGGATCAACAGATCACATCTTGACAAAGAAAAAGAGCACTGAATAGAGGATCATGGCTGCTACGGTAGGAAAGATCTCTGCTTTTGATGTTCAGACGCAGACCTGGGATGAGTACTGCGAGTTGCTGATGCATTTCTTTGAAGCAAATGATATAAATGATGTCGGAAAAAGGAGAGCTATTTTGCTCACTTCCGTGGGAAGTCAGACATATAGTTTAATGAGAAACTTATGCAGTCCTGCAAAGCCTGGAGACAGATCATTTGCTGACTTAGTGGACTTGCTAATGGACCATTTCAATCCCAGACCGAGTGAGATTGTACAGCGTTTCAAATTTAATTCACGGAACAGAAAACTGGGAGAGACTGTATTGGATTATGTAGCGGTGTTGCGAAAATTGGCACACGATTGCAATTACGGCAACAACCTGAAAGACATGCTGAGAGATAGGCTAGTTTGCGGGATAATGGATGATCGAATGCAGCGGAGATTATTGTCCGAGACTGGGCTTACGTATGAAAAAGCGTTGGAACTTGCTCAAGCCATAGAGACAGCGAACCGAGATGTAAAAGAAATACAAGGTTCAGACTGGGCTACTACAAAGCAGGTTGCAGGTCAAGTTATGGTGCACAATTTAAACAGGCATCAGAAACCACAACGTGAGCATGTAAAGGCATGTTATAGATGCAATGGCGATCACCTGGTGAGGGAATGCAGGTTTCTGGAGGAAAAGTGCCACAAGTGTGGGAAAAAAGGACACATAAAACGTGCATGCAGGGCAAAAGCAACCGTGGAGGAATACAAACCAAAAGGGGGAGGAGAGCAAAACCTAGGAAGAGAAGTGAAAAAAATGGGAGCACATCACATCAGCGGAGAAGCTGAGAAAGAAGACGACATGTTCATAATGCATAGTATGGTAGAGAACATTCCAAAAGTGGATCCTATCACTTTGCAACTGACAGTAAATGACTCTAAGATCAACTTTGAAGTGGATACAGGATGCGGGGTGACCATAATGAACAGGGGGGAGTACTCAAAATTGTGGAACCGTGCAAAAGTTCCAGAGTTAAAGTCTTGCTCTATGCAGCTTAAAACATATACTGGTGAACGAGTGGCGACATTGGGTACAGCTACTGTAACTGCAACACAGAGACACCGTGGAACAGCTACCTGTAGTTGTAGTATCGGGTTCTGGACCAAACTTGTTAGGTCGGGGCTGGATACAAGAACTTAAATTAGATTGGGGAGCAATAAATCAAATAGAGGGAGGCAAACAGTTGTCTTTGCAAGAAGTGTTGATTGAACATGAGAATGTGTTCAAGGAAGAACTTGGCACATTTAATGGCCCCCCAGCTAAGATTTATGTAGACAAGGAGGCACTGCCAAGGTTTTTTAAACAACGACCTGTGCCTTATGCCATGAAGCCGAAGGTAGAGGCTGAGCTTGACCGTCTTTTGAGAGAGAGCATACTGGAACCCGTGAAATGTTCAGAATGGGCAGCTCCCATTGTACCTGTTTTAAAACCGGATAATTTGGTAAGACTCTGTGGAGATTATAAATTGACAGTAAATAGGGTGTCTAAACTAGAACAGTATCCTATTCCAAAACAGAGGATCTCTTTGCAAACCTGGCTGGAGGGAAGAAATTCACGAAGCTGGATATGAGTCATGCATACTTGCAGATTACACTAGATGAGGAATCCAAGAAGTATGTAACCATAAATACACACAAGGGTTTGTTTACCTATAACCGCTTACCATTCGGTGTCTCATCTAGTCCAGCTATTTTCCAGAGGACTATCGAGGGTGTACTGCAAGGGATCCCACATGTTTCAATCTATCTGGATGACGTTCTGGTGACGGGAAGAACCGACCAGGAGCATCTGAGCACTCAGAGAGGTACTACAAAGATTAGATAAGGCTGGGTTACGGCTCAAGAGGAGTAAGTGCACTTTCCTGGGGAATGAGGCCGTGTTCCTGGGACACAGAGTGGACGCCACCGGGCTCCATCCAATCAAGGAGAAGGTACAAGCACTGCAGGAGACCCCAGCTCCTACCAATGTGACTGAGTTAAAAGCTTACCTGGGACTGCTAAACTATTATAACAGGTTTTTACCAAACTTGTCAACAGTGTTAGCACCTCTTCACGAACTTCTGCGCGAGGAGACACAGTGGCAGTGGGAAGAGGAACAGAGGGTTTCATTTGAACAGTCCAAGAAACTGATGCTGTCCTCTGATGTGCTGGTGCACTACAATGCAGAGAAAGACATCATTCTCTCTTGTGATGCTTCACCTTACGGGGTGGGGGTGGTTCTTTCACACAGCTTGGAAGATGGAACAGAAAGACCAATAGGGTTTATGTCTCGAACTCTGACACCAGCGGAAAAAAACTATTCCCAGTTAGATAAAGAGGTGTTAGCAGTAATGTTTGGGTTACAGAGGTTTCACAAGTACATATATGGCAGGAAATTCACCATATGCACCGATCATAAACCTCTTCTATTTTTAATGAAATGAAAGCAGTTCCACAGATGGTGTCACCCCGGATCCAGAGGTGGGCAGTGACGTTGAGGGCATATGAGTATGTCATCGTTTACAAGGCGGGCAAGTACCATGGGAACGCAGATGCCTTGAGCCGTCTTCCACTGCCAGGTACACATATCCGTGCAGCTCCAGAGGACAGAGTTTTGATGTTGGAGGACACGGACACGGCAGTTGTGACCGCAGAACAAGTAAGGACATGGACCGGTAAAGATCCAGTACTGTCTAGAGTCCGAGAATATGTGATGAGGGGTTGGCCACAGCATCCGGAAGGGACTGATTTCATACCTTAGTGTCAGGAAGACAGAGCTGAGTGTGCAGGATGGTTGCGTGTTGTGGGGCGCACGAGTGATTATTCCACAGCCAGCACGACAGTCTATCCTAGGGCAACTACATCAGTGTCATCCTGGAGTTTCGCGTATGAAAGCCTTGGCAAGGAGTTACTGGTGGTGGCCAAAGCTAGATGAGGAGATAGAAAATCTAGTCAAGACATGCAGCACTTGTCAAGTACACAGGAAGGCACCAGCAGCGGCTCCTCTCCACCCCTGGGAGTGGTCGGATAAACCATGGAGAAGATTACATGTAGATTATGCGGGTCCATTCATGGGAAAGATGTTCCTCATAATCATTGATGTACATTCCAAATGGAAGGATGTTTATCCTGTAAATTCTGCTTCATCTGCTGTTACTATAGACTGCCTGCGTAGGAGTTTTAGTAATCAAGCGCTACCGGAGATCGTAGTAAGTGACAATGCCACGTGTTTTGTGAGTACAGAAACAAAAGAGTTCATGAGAAGCAATGGCATAGTGCACGTGACCTCAGCGCCGTATCATCCGTCTTCAAATGGACTTGCGGAGAGAGCCGTACAAACATTTAAGGAGATGATGAAAATAAGTGCGGAAGGGAGTTTGGCAGCCAAGGTGTCACGAGTTCTGTTCAGCTACAGAATAACACCTCAATCTACCACAGGACTCTCCTGCTGAGCTGTTGTTAGGACGTCGACTATGCTCCACTCTTGACCTGGTTCACCCAGATCTAAAAAGGAAGGTGGAAAACCGACAAATCAAACAAAAGGAGAAACATAGAAACATAGAAACATAGAGATAGGAACAGGAGTAGGCCATTCGGCCCTTCGAGCCTGCTCCGCCATTCAATGAGATCATGGCTGATCTTCGTCTGAGATCATAGCTGATCTTACCAGTTCAGTACCCCGTCCCCGCCTTTTCTCCGTAACCCTTAATCCCCTTAGCCTTCAGAAATATATCCAATTCTGGTATCCATAAACCATGATAGAAGGACAAAGAGCTGCAGTTTTGGAGAAGGAGATGCGGTCCTTACCAGGAATTTCAGTTATGGTCCAAAATGGATTCCTGGCGTCATAGACTCAATGACCGGTCCAGTATCATATACGGTCATGGTGGGAACTGGTCAGGTAGTACGCAGACATGTAGATCAGATACTGACCAGACAAGGGGAAATCGAAATGGAGGTTTCAGAGGAGATGTCAGAGGACAAGTGGGCCCCCAGTTATCCAAATGCATCGGTGGTACCACCACCACGAACAGAGCCAGTTCCACCTGGACCCCTTCTTCAAGAGGAAACCATCGTAGCAGAGTCAGATACTCTGAGTACTGCTCAGGAGCAGCAGGTGGCTCTACCACAACCAAGCAGGGACTTGACTGTAAGACGTTCACCAAGGGCTCACAAGCCGCCAGAGAGATTGATAACGACCTGCTAGATTCGTTCAGTATGGACTATCGTTAAAGGAGTTTCCTTATGGGACTTTTTAAGAATGTTGTTAAGAAATTAATGTTCAACTTAAGAGGGGAGGGATATAGTAATCTGGGATGTAATGTTTAAGTTATCCACCAGATGGAGCCAAATATTAAGGGGTCACATTCACCAGTTTTTAAGGTAATGGGTCATGTATTCAATGTCCTGGTACACCAGTTTATACGGTAAGTGGCATTGCATTATGGGTGTGACTCAGAGGTGAATCCTTCATCTTGCCATCGTGCAGTAAGAATTGTGTGTCTTGCCTGCAGCCTGTAAGAGATGTTTCTCTGCTACACCGGGTAAATAAACAGTTGGGTTTTGTTCTTAATATCTCTCTTCTCTCAGTTTCTGACCTTACCACTCGGATATCACAGATCTTGATCCCCTGTTTTAAATGGTATATACTGTGGAATGTTTTGAGGTGGATTTTGCATTGTGTTTTTTATTTTACTGTCTTAAATGTATATTTTAATAAGATACCTCTAGTCACTAAAAAATTTTTTTTACATACGATTGAAAGGGTTAAAGCAAATCCTCTCAGTGTTTAAAATGCAGGGCAAACAAATTACTTTAGACAGAGGAAAGAGAGAGGGGTCATGTGAAAAATCACCAAGAGCTGAGGAGAAGCCAGGTGGTGATAAAAAGTCTGCCCAACTCGAGGACTTTATACAATGGAACCTTACAAGAATAAGATAAGGCATAGCCACCAGGCTACACACAGCTAATGCTGAACTGTGAGAAAGATTTAATGAAATGTCAGCTAAACTTAGAATAGTAACATAAAGAAACTAAATGGCTTGCATAGAATAAGGGTCAAACCCGAAACGTCAACTCAAATTTCTCTCCACGGATGTTGCCTGACCTGCTGAGTTTTTCCAGCATTTTCTGTTGTTATTTAGAATATTAATAGTTGTTTTGAGTTTTGGAAAGGTAGGAAAAAGGAACCTCTGCCTAGCAAATATGGTCTGGCGGTTTGAAGAACCAGACATCATGATCCAGAGGGCAGAGATAAGAAGCAGAACAGAAAGAATGGGTTCAGTTACAAACAAGTTGTTTGCAAGTAACCTATGACCTGCAGCCTAGTGTTGCAGACCAATAAGGGTCACGAGGGCTTAACTGCCAGAATCATTGCAGGGGAGGGTTAATTAGCTATTATACGATGTCCAATCAATTGAAAGAATAGATTTTGTTATAAATAAATTGTTTTTGACAGATTTTAACTGGATGACAACTGTTGCTAAGGCAGTGATGTAATAACCACATGAATTTATGTATTTTCTGTACTTTTTCAGCTCCTGAGGTGTATAAAAGGAGCCTAACAGCTATTGTAAAGTTGAGAAGGTGCTCACACAGACCACGGGGTCTGAGACACTTCTCCCAGAGCTCTGATAATAAACTGCATCTTTTTACTTTTACACGGTTTAGATGTGAATTTATTTTCACAACACGATGAGCAGTTACAACTTTTTGAAGAGGAATCTCTGATAATAAACGACTCAAATAATAATTGGACTTTGTGGTTGGTGAGCTTATGGGCAAATGGTGCAATTTTATTGTGTGTCTGCGAAGAAGGTGCAGAAGTTTGATTTTATGTGCACGAAAAATAGATTCCTTCAAGTAATAAACATCTAAGAAAAGAATGTATCCTGCAGCTGGGGGAGAAATCCTCAGAATTTTGCCAGTTCCCTGTAGACACTGACTTGTATTGGGCAAGGTACAGAAGGGTCCTGTGCAACGGTAGCCCAGGTGGGCACTCTGTGTGAGCCGAGAGAGTAGGTGCAGGCAGACTATTCAACTTTGAAAGGGATCACAGCTGAACCTGGTCCTGGTCTCACCTGACATCTAAGCTCAGCATTGATGGCTTGTTAATGTTTTATTTAAATCTGGTAGTACTTGTTACAACTCATCAATTACATGATAAATCCATTACATTCATTAACCACAATAAGGCTAAGCCTTAGAGAAAAAACAGCTTTAGGATTAACAGTACAAATACAATAATAAATTTTTCCAGACAAAAACAATGTCAACAATACAAGTACCCAAAGTAAAAAAAACAATACATACCAGTCCTACTGGCAATCTAGTAACTCTTCATTTTTGCTTGGTACCTGTCCTTTTTTTAAAATGTTAACATTCAAGTAAATTGATGGCTTGTTAGCAGCCACAGTGGCAACACTAATTGATTTTCAGCCATATAACTGCCCCGCCCCCCCCCCCCGCCCTCCCTCAAAAGGCTTTGTTTGCTTTCAAAATTCAACTTTAAGAAAAAAAATTATTTCAAATTATGAAAGACCTCTCACTCTCGTGCTCTCTCAATCTCTCTCTCTTTCCCTCCCCCCTCCCCTTTTTCCTCTCAATCCCTGTCTAGGATCACTAATAATGATGATTGGGTACATGGTCGTGCTACCAGAAAGCTGACAACACCAGTGGAACCATAGCTGACTGAGTTATTGCATTCGGGAGAGGGGTTTAAAAAAAAATGAAATGAAGCATGTTGACAAAGTATGAACATAATGGCAAATCTGTTCACTTCCTGCCACCTTCTGGTAAGTTTCAAAAACTTTTTTATCTTCCTACAGACTGGCACCAGGCAGTTTGGATATTTGATGATTAGAGTTTTTTCACTTTCTATTTGGCATGAAGTCAAATATAATTTTCTTGAAGAGAAAATCAATCCATCAATTTTTACATCAACGTTTAAAATAAACCACTCCATTCCATAAAAAATATTTATTGTGTTATATAGTGCTCTGTTGCTACAATGTGTTGGTCTCCCAGTAAGATGTGTCCAGGGGTGGCAGGGCAAACAGCTTCTCTGCTTAGTGAATTTCAGAGCTCATCTGAGTCACATGAGGGAATCCACAAGCAGAAATAAAGTGCTTCCTGTGAGTGGGGAGAGAGAGTTCTTGTTAAATTTGAGTAAATAATTTAGTCTTTGGTAGTTTGTTTTGAGGAGTGAATAGAAAAATTGCAGTGTAGCTTAGACCTAGTTAACAACAATTATATAAATCACATTGTATCCAAGTAGTTTATTTCAAGTTTCTAATTTAGAATGGAGGAACAGCCACGACCCGTAGCCTGCAATTCCTCCGCCATGTGGGAACTTCAGGACACTTCCCAGAGGCCCATGTTTGCAGGAAGTACCTCCAGCTGCTCGAACTCATGCTGAGGGTTTCTGAGCTTGAGGGGCAGCTGGATTCACTGCAGGGCATACGAGTGTTTCCTGGATCGCAGGTTCCAAGAGGTGGTCTGGTCACCCCACAGGCAGATAGAGTTCAGAATAGCAATTGGTTGGCACCCAGAAGGGTAGGAAGAGGCAGGCAGTGCAGGAGTCCTCCGGGAGTGTGACACTTTTTCAAACCGATATTCACTGAATACCGGTGAGGGTGACGACCCCTCAAGGCGTGCAGTCCCGAGCCAGGCACTGTGAAGCAAAGGACTGCACAGGGGACTACAGCAAGTGTAGGAATGCAGTAGTAATTGGGGATTCGATAGTCCGGGACAAACAGGCAGTTCTGCTACCGTCAATGTGAGACCCGTATGGTATGTTGCCTCCCTGGTGCCAGGGTAAGGGACATCACCTGAGAGGGTGCAGAACATTTTGTGGGGGGGGGGGGGAAGGGAAGAGCCAGAAGTTGTGGTCCATGTCTGAACCAACAACATAAGGAGGAAGAGGGTTGAGGTCCTGCAGTCAAAGTCTAAGGACCTAGGGAGGAAGTTAAAAAACAGGACCTCAAAGGTAGTAATCTCTGGATTACTCCCAGTGCCACATGCGAGTGAGGAGTAGAAATAAGAAGATATGGCAGGTTAATGTTTGGCTAGAGAAATGGTGCAGAAGGGAGGGCTTCAGATTTCTGGGCCATTGGGACCAGTTCTGTGGCAGGAGGGACCTGTTCAAGATGGACGGGTTGCACCTGAACAGAGCTGGGACCAATACCCTTGTGGGCAGGTTAACTAGTGCTGTGGGGGTGGGTTTAAACTAATTTGGCAGGGGTCGGGCACCAGGATGTAGTATTAAAAAGTAGAAACAAGGTACACCGAGGACTGGGAGAGACAGAGTTAAAAATAATACAGATTTAGGTGGGATCATGGAAAATACAAAGAGGTCTAAGTTAGGTTTGGAGTGAAATGTGGATAATAAGGTTGGTGAGCTGCAGGCGCAAATAGCCATGTGGGAATATGATGTAGTGGCGAAGAAACCACTTGGAGTCACGGGTAGGCTGTGATACAAGAGAAACTATATTACAAGCATGCAGGGAAGCCTTCAGCGTACCGAAGTCTCTCAAATTTACAGTGGTTGTCGCAGTATATTTATACATAATCAATCTGCTACCGATAATTGTTCAACCGTTAATTACTGGTTACGTAGGCTTTGGCAGATGCTTCCCGCTATCTCAACTGTCCCGGACCCAAGGTCCTTGCATCTGCCTTTCTGCAGTTTTGTTTATCTTATCCAGTCTCCAGTTACCATTATCTTTGTTCATTGTTCCTGATTCAAGGTTTTGTGGAGAAACTTTATTGCAACTACTGCTACTGTTAAATGCTGACGCTACACTTTGATCTGATTTTGGTCAAGCTTCCCATCATACCTTGCAGTTAGAGTTGCATTTTAATAGCATAGCTTCTAACGCAACTATAGCCAAACCTACAGTTTACCTGATCAGTCCCTCCTGTTGGCCCCTGGTCAGACCTCGTCTGATCCAGGTCGGACATACCTAAATCCCTGAATTCTCTACCTGCTGGATTGTCCAGGGATCCAGGGACACTCCCGCAAGTGTCAAATCCATCAATTATATGGTCCTCTTACAGCCTCACCGATGTCCTAGTGACATTGATTGTGCTTGGGACCCAGTCTACCAGATGTATATCGCATACGCGTCCCATTTTTCCCCAGTCTCTGAGAGTGGCAACTTGGCTACTGACACAGGGGCGTATCCCCTATTTGACATCTTCACCATTTGCAGCAATTGGGAAATCATCTGTTTTTAATAGCAACAGATGCATATACTGATGATGAGGATGAGCGTGGAGGCGATGGCGGCTGCCATTCTACCTATGTCCCACTAGTTAGGCTGTCTTTGGCTCTCTCTTACTGGGCCTATGGCTGAAGCTCCCTGGCTTTTAGCTCCCAGCCTTCTAGCTGTTCTTTTGGTCAAGTCCACCTCCACTCTTCCCCTAGCGATGGTCTGTTTACACCATGCAATGTATTCCATTGTGGCATTCAAGGCCTGTTCCACCGCCACACTAGCGGCCCTTCCTGGCGTATCATCCACACACAACTCGTCATCCCACCATGGGCTGAAGACCAGGCCATCGAGGGTTCTGCCTGGTAGATGGAAATCTCCCAAGGTGAGAGAGTCTGAAACTTGAAGGCAAAACGTATGATTATTTGCACATAACAATCCTCCGTAGAAGTAGTTCTTCTCGTCGGTCAGAAAACACCACTAAGTCGGAGATGCCTGAATCGCCCTAAAGGCACCTTCGAGAGGCTCTACCATCACCACCACTGTTGAGCCCTCATCTATCGATTTCAGGGTGTTACAGGTACACACTATGTAGTGTTCTGACTCCGTACAACACTCGTCCGTGGTCATCAGGAGGGTGCCATTCTTGCCAGGTGCTACATATCCGCGGGTACCCACCCGGTATGCCGATTCGCCTCTGACCACTCCCAGAGACTCTACATCCACCTGATATGTCCTATTCTTGTGCCCCTGTGGCACCATCATTAGAAATGTAAGTGCATCCACAGCTCCCCCACCTGCTGGTCGGGTTACCAAGAGCTCATAAGAACATAACATAAGAAGTAGGAGCAGGAGTAGGCCATACGGCCCCTCGGGCCTGCTCCACCATTCAATAGGATCATGGCTGATCCGAACTTAGACACACGTCCACTTCCCTGCCCTCTCCCCGTAACCCCTAATTCCCTTATCAGCTAGGAAACTGTCTATCTCCATTTTAAATTTATTTAATGTCGCAGCTTCCACAACTCTCTGAAGTTGTAAATTCCATAGATTTACTACCCTCTGAGTGAAAAAGTTTCTCCTCATCTCAGTTTTGAAAGGGCAGCCCCTTATTCTAAGATTATGCTCCCTAGTTCTAGTCTCACCCATCAGTGGAAACATCCTCACCGCATCCACCCGATCAAGCCCCCTCACAATCTTATATGTTTCGATAAGATCGCCTCTCATTCTTCTGAATTCCAATGAGTAGAGGCCCAACCTACTCAACCTTTCCTCATAAGTCAACCCCCTCATCTCCGGAAACAACGGAGTGAACCTTCTCTGAACTGCCTCGAGAGCAAGTATATCTTTTCTTAAATATGGAAACCAAAACTGCACGCAGTATTCCAGGTGTGGCCTCACCAGTACCCTGTATAACTGCAGCAAGACTTCCCTGCTTTTAAAATCCATCCCCCTTGCAATAAAAGCCAAGATTCTATTGGCCTTCCTGATCACCTGCTGTACCTGCATACTAACCTTCTGTGTTTCATGCACCAGGACCCCCAGATCCCTTTGTACTGTAACACTTTGCAGTTTCTCTCCATTTAGATAATAACTTGCTCTTTGATTTTTTCTGCCAAAGTGCATAACCTCACACTTTCCAACATTATATTCCATCTGCCAAATTTTTGCCCACTCACTTAGCCTGTCTATGTCCTTTTGCAGGTTTTTTATGTCCTCCTCACTCACTGCTTTCCCTCCTATCTTTGTATCGTCGGCAAACTTGGGTACGTTGCACTCGGTCCCTTCCTCCAAATCGTTAATATAGATTGTAAAGAGTTGGGGTCCCAGCACCGACCCCTGTGGAACACCACTAGTTACTGATTGCCAACCAGAGAATGAACCATTTATCCCAACTCTGTTTTCTGTTAGATAGCCAATCCTCCACCCATGCCAGTACATTGCCCCTAATCCTGTGATTTTTTTTATCTTGTGCAGTAATCTTTTGTGTGGCACCTTGTCAAATGCCTTTTGGAAGTCCAAATACACCACATCCACTGGTTCCCCTTTGTCCACCCTGTTTGTTACGTCCTCAAAGAATTCGAGCAAATTTGTCAAACATGACTTCCCCTTCGTAAAACCATGCTGACTCTGTCCGATTCAATTATGCTTATCCAAATGTCCTGTTACTGCTTCCTTAATAATGGACGCCAACATTTTACCAACCACAGATGTTAGGCTAACTGGTCTATAGTTTCCAGCCTTTTGTCTGCCTCCCTTTTTAAATAAGGGTGTTACATTAGCAGTTTTCCAATCTGCTGGGACCCTTCCTGAATCCAAGGAGTTTTGGAAAATTACCACCAAAGCATCCACAATCCCTACCGCTACTTCTCTCAAGACCCTAGGATGTAAGCCATCAGGTCCAGGGGATTTATCCGCATTTGGTCCCATTATCTTACCGAGTACCACCACCTCAGTGATTTTAATCATGTTTAGCTCCTCCCCCTCCCTATAGCCCCCTGTTTGTCCCGTGTTGGGATATTTTTAGTGTCTACTGTAAAGACTGATACAAAATATTTGTTCAGCGTTTCTGCCATCTCCATGTTCCCCACCACTAATTTCCCGGTCTCGTCCTCTAAGGGACCAACATTCACTTTAGCCACCCTTTTTCTTTTTATATAACTGTAGAAACTCTTGCTATCTGTTTTTATATTTTTTGCTAGTTTACTTTCATAATCTATCTTCCCTTAATTAATCTTTTAGTTATTCTTTGCTGGCTTTGAAATGCTTCCCAATCTTCTATCCTCCCACTAGATTTGGCTACTTTATATGCCCTTGTTTTCAGTCGGATACTATCCTTTATTACTTTACTTAGCCACGGATGGCTGTCTTTTCTTTTACGCCCCTTTTTCCTCACTGGAATATATTTTTCTTGAAAGTTGTGAAATATCTCCTTGAATGTACACCACTGCTCATGTACCATCTTACACTTTAATCTATTTTCCCAGTCCACTTTAGTCAACTCTGCTCTCATACCTTCATAGTCTCCTTTATTTAAGCTTAGTACGCTGGTTTGAGATCCAACTCTCTCACCCTCCAACTGAATTTGGAATTCAACCATGTTATGGTCACTCGTTCCAAGGGGATCCTTAACTAGGACATTTTTTATTAATCTTGTCTCATTACACAGGACCACATCTAAGATTGCCTGCCCCTGTCTATCTTCCTCCCAGTTAATCAGATTGAGACTGCTGACTTCCTTCTGTGCATGCCGGGGCACCGTCCCAAACCTGATGTCTTCAATGTCTGATTCAACACTGTCAATCAAGTCCCGAGCCAGCATGTCACATGCTCGGCCCTTGGACTGTAAATCAGTCACCTTTATTATGGCTTTCCTTAGGATCTCTATACCTCTCTGTAACCCGGTTCCCTGCACTTCTACTGCCATAAGCGCATACTCCATTCCCTGAGCTGTGAACCGCAGGCCCTTGGCGCTTTCCTGCGCCACCCCAGGAGGCATAGCTATCCAGGCCCGTGATTTGCCATGAATTTAGGACCGAGTTGGCACTTCCAAACAAGCCCCCACTTCCCCTAATATACTCGGTCTCTGCCGCCCCTTGGAGGCCCCTACTTCGGGGGCGATCCGATCCTTATAATCACTAAGTAATTGCTGCAATTTATGCTTCGCCCAAGTAATTGATGCTGGGTAATCACCACAATTGGCCTCCAACGTCGGCACAATACTGCTCAGGTTATAGGTTACTTCTAAAGTGACTATAGTTACATCATGTAACAGTGCCTTCAGGCCCCCGACCCTGATGATGCCATCCGTTGGAGGTGGCACCATGGTGGGACATCGTGACTGCTTTTGATATCCACATGTTGTTAAATCAAAGCATCTTATATCAGTACATCCCAACTGCTTAAGAACATCGCTACACAATTCTAGGCAAAAATGTCCCTCAAGTCCTGGTTCCCAAATGAATGGGGTAATTTAGTCTACCCTGCTATAATGTTGATGGTGCTGATGACCACACCCGTCATTTTTTCCACGCTGCCCCTTGTGCGGCGAGCAGGAGGAGTATGACTAATGTCCAAGTCCGGCGTCATCATATATGCCAGTGACCGTTAGATCTCCATCAGTATCCACTCTAATTTGTAGTTTTGTATAATTGTCACTTCTGGGTCCAATAACAGGGATACAGACCGAGTTGAAGGAGTCTGCTTGCGTGGTGCTGGGATGGACCTCAAGTTCATATGACCAACCGCCCGGGGCGCAATACCCTGATCTTTCTCGTTGTGATGGGCAGGGAGGCCGTTCCAATCGGACTGGTTGTCCGGGGGCGTGCAGTTAATGGTTGCTGCCACGGATAGGGTCCCAGTATCCTTGTTCCATATTACATTTGGGATTTATTTTCCATACCTTGGTCGTATGGGTACATGTGGTGACCATATATTGGGTTTCTTTACCCATTCCCCTTTTTCCCCTGTGGCAGTTGCATGTATTGTCCTGGATGCAAACAAGTACTTATATCGATGTGCATGGTGGGCGCCTCCCACGCTCCCGTAATTGTCAGGAGGGTGATTGCCGTCACGGCCGTCCACCAGACCGCCATTGTGAGACAAGTTTATCTGAAACAAAATAATTAAGAGATCTGCTGCTAGTTTTCCTGTTGGTAGAAACAGAATGTGAGTCATGAGGCTTAAGCTGGGACCAATGTTTCCACTTACCCCCCTTTTGTATGTCCAAACACACACACACTTATCGCTGGTCATTAGGACCATGTAAGGCCCAGTCCACCGAGGCGCCAGTCCTGGTTTGGACGGCACCCCTTTTACCATTACCCTGTCTCCCACCATTGGGAGCCCCGATGACTCGGGTTCAGGCCCGTGCTTGTGTCGATCTGCCGCTTCTTGCTGCTGCTTTACTTCCACTTTCATCCCTTGAAGCTGTTTACATAGTTCCGCTACATACCATGTAATTCTATCCCTCAGCGGCCCTGTTTCACTACACCCTTCTATCACCCCTTCTGGTAATCTCATAGCCCTCCCAGTCATTAATTCATACGGAGTCAGCCCTATTGTCCGGTTGGGGGTTGCCCGCAACCTCATTAATATGGTCGGGAGGACATCAACCCAGTTCTTACCCGTGCTCGCAATTGCTTTTGCTATAGCCGTTTAGGGTTCTATTCATACGTTCCACTATTCCGGAACTCTGAGGGTGGTAAGGTATGTGGAACCTCTGCTTTACCTGCAATAAATGACATGCTGTCTTCATGACCCAACCCATAAAGTGGGTCCCCTGGTCTGAATCTATTTGTAGGGGGACCCCCCACCGAGGTAGCGCCTCCTCTGCCAAGATTCTTGCGGCCGTATCGGCGGTGCAATTTTGTGTTGGGAAGGCCTCTACCGCTAGTTCACACTGATGTTCTTCTCCTTTACCGGTTAATATGCCGCCTGCAGGGTTTAATCCACCGTCTTTAACGATCTGTACGGACTTATAAAGTACCGCTTCCCACGCTGCTCTTCGACTATCTGATACTGCTCTTAACCTTCCAGTATTAAGTAGGATATTGTTTATGTGGTTTGTAGGTTTCCCCCTTGATCATGGCGGGTATCAATTTAACCCTCTCGCAACCCTGTTTGTGTCTAGCCCATACCTCTGGAAATTGTGAACACACAAGCCCAAAGACGCCCTCAGTGGTCCAATCCAAATTCCATGTAACTTCACTTATACTACAATTTCAATCCCTCTAACAGGTACCAGTGTGTTTAACTCTATTCTGATTGTTTCATTAATTAGATAGTTTCTCGGTGAAGTATGTGTCAATGCAGGGACACAAATGTCTCCAAGGGAAAGCTATCAATTTACTATTCGTAACTACACTTTTCTGACTTTCACTAGAAAGCTAGGAAAATTCTCATTATCCCAAAATCCAAACAGCAGTATTGTTGAACTGACCGGTTTTGTCAATGTTCAATTTCATTTCTATCAATTTATCTTATCAATTCCAATTTCAGAAACAAGTGATTCCCAGGCTAGGTGGTTTACAGTGTTTTATCATTAGAGACAGAAGTGCTACAGTTAGTTTACAAAGTATCTTCCATATAACAAAAGAAAGCTGAGAATCCATTGTGGCTCTGTTTAAGAGCCCAAGGAGTTAATTTATCAAATCATAATTTTCCTTCCATCACTGTGGGGAAATATTAACTTAAAATTAAACTTAAATTTAATAATGTCCAAATCTTTAAATTTCATTCAGCAATACTAAAGTTGTTGCTTGGTGAACTTAAACAGCTGTCAGTGGAAAGGGTTAACTCCTTTGCAGGTTTTTTAAGAAGGCGGAGCAAAACATTGTCAGGCGCACGCAATTGCGTTACTTCACGTAAATTTATTTTTTAAAAACTTTCCCGAAATAAAAAGACTTTCACACTTTAACTAAACACAAACAGAACAGATAAAACAAAACAAAATAGCACATGCTTGTGGAAAACAGTACATTACGTCATATTTCTTATTGTCCTTTCTTCAGATACCTTTCCAAATGACTGTAAAAACATTGAATACAACTGGAGAAAAATTCGTTTTTCACATTTAAACAAATTGCTTTGGAAGATTTCACCATAGCAACCATGACTCCAAGGTTAAATCTTAGACTGAAACTTAATCTTTTGTTAAACAAACTTTTTGTTTTTCTCAGTTTTTCCACACTAGCTTAACTTAAATTGTAGTTTGAAGTTTTGTTTCAATTCTGGGTGCACAATCTTATTCACACATTCTTAAAACTTCCAAAATCCAAGACAAGACAAAAGGGTTAAATGCTTTTTTAACACAGAAGTGGGTGGAGCTAAAACACACAACAGACATTTTTCTTTTTTTAAGGACAGACTTTCAGACAAAAGGAATACTGTAACTTCTTAAACATCCATAGTCAGGAAAACTTTCACAATTTAACACACACTTTCACACATACTAAAATTCCAGCACTTTTTAAGGTTCCTTTCACTCAGCAATGTTGTGTTTTATTTGTCTCAGCACAGACGTTAATAACTTCCATGTCAGTATAGGTTTCTCTTTTTTTTTTCCTTTAAATTGGCGTCTCAGCAGCTTTCCCTGGCTTTCCAAATCCCTGGTTTGTTTTTCTTCCTTTGCTGAGTTTTCAGATTGATTAGCCTGCAAATTAGATCTTTTGTTAGGGTGGCTATTTGACACCTGGCTTCCTCAAGATTCTGCAGTACGGAGCCTGCCTGAACCGCATTTACACTCTGCTGCTGCATGATCGCAGCAGATGAGGCAACTTGATACTGCAGAAGCTCGATCTGATTTTGTTGTTCTAACATCTTATCATCCTGCGTGAGGATAACATCATCATCTCGCTCCCATTCTGCTGCCTCTCATTCTAAATCATCCCAATCAACCTCCTCACAATCATTCCGTCCACTTTGCACTGACCTTGCCTTCATTACAGCGGCACACTTGGTGCCTACCTTTTTTAACTGTTCCACTAACTCCTCTTTTTCCTTCTCCCGTGTGGCTCCAATCTTACACATTTTTCGGGTGGCCCTGACAAAGAACCACTACAGTTTTCTCCTCCTTATCCTTGCTCTCCTTACTCGACCATTCTTTCTCTCGGTCGGGAACTCATTCAGGATCCCAGCCTTCCTTTCCCATTCTTTTTATTACCTTGTCATGTTTATTTAACAAATACTCCGTTATGGACCCCTGAGGACCCGGCTTTCCCTCGGCCATCTTACCTACTTAACTCTTTTAGAAATCGCAGGGGTCTTCTACCCCCAGAGAGACACCCTTTAAGCTCTCTCCCCCCCCCGGCCCTCACCTGGCCGTCGGCGACCACAACCACTTTGCAACGTTGCCCTCTCTCACATGACAGCCGTTCTGACTCCGTATTGTTCGAGTACCCTGATAGTCCGAGGGACCACTCCGTGCCCACAGACCTAACTACTGGGTGGTATAAATTAATGCACACACCCCACTTTATCTGTTGGTCCCGGAACGGTGCCCTTGTTTCTGGATCCTGCCAACTACACCAAGTTGTTGTGGAAGAAACCACTCGGAGTCACAGGTAGGCTGTGATATGACAGAAACTTTATTACAAGTCTGCAGGGGAGAGCCTCCAGCGTACCGAAGTCTCTCAAATTTACAGTGGTTGTCGCAGTATATTTATACATAATTGATCTGCTACCGATAATTGTTCAACCGTTAATTACTGGTTACATAGGCTTTGGCAGATGCTTCCTGCTATCTCAACTGTCCCGGACCCAAGGTCCTTGCATCTGCCTTTCTGCAGTTTTGTTTATTTTATCCAGTCTCCAGTTACCATTATCTTTGTTCATTGTTCCTGATTCAAGGTTTCGTGGAGAAACTTTATTACAACTACTGCTGCTGTTAAATGCTGACGCTACACTTTGGTCTGATTTTGGTCAAGCTTCCCATCATACCTTGCAGTTAGAGTTGCATTTTAATAGCATAGCTTCTAACGCAACTATAATACACATTTAAAGGTTATCCAAACCTACAGTTTACCCTATCAATAAGGTTGGTGAGCTGCAGGCGTAAATAGCCATGTGGGAATATGATGTAGTGGCGATAACAGACCTGGCTCAAAAAAGGGGAGGATTGGATGCTTAATATTCCTGGGTACAAGGAGCTTTATTAGTTTGATGTGCTGTATTATTTTGAGGTTGTGTATTAGTTTCAGGGTCTTTATTAGTTTGAGGGGGTGTATTAGTTTCAGGGGCTGTATTAGTTTGAGGGGGTGTATTAGTTTCAGGGTCTTTATTAGTTTGAGGGGCTGTATTAGTTTGAGGTAATGTATTAGTTTGAGGGGAAAGGTAAGTAAGGGGAAAAAAAAGGAGGCGGGGTAGCAATTTTGATTAAGGAAAATATTAGTGCTAGAAAGAGAATGTCATTAAGGGATCAAAGGCAGAGTCTATTTGATTGGAGTTGAGCAACAATAAAGGAGCTATTAAACTACTTGGGGTATTTTTTAGGCCACCAAATAGTAGGAAGGAGGAGCAGATTTGCAAAATAATTATTGAGGTGCAAGAACCATAGAGTAGTGATAATGCAGTTGAAGTTGTGTATATGGACTTTCAAAACGCCTTTGATAAAGTACCACATACTAGACTTGCTAGCAAAATTGAAGCCCATGGGATGAAAGGGAAATGGATACAACATTGGCTAAGGAATAGAAAACAGAGTTGTGGTAAATGGCTGTTTTTCGGACTGGAGTGAGGTATACAGTGGCTTTCCCCAAGGTTCAGTACTAGGGCCACTGCTGTTTTTAATTTACATTAATGACTTGGACTTGGGGGGTACAGGGCACAATTTTGAAATTTGCAGATGACACAAAACTTGGAAGTGTAGTAAACAGTCGGGAAGATAGTAATAGACTTCAAGAAGATATCGACAGACAGATGGAATGGGCAGACACATGGCAGATAAAATTCAATGCAGATAAATGTGAGGTGTAGGAAGGATGAGAAGAGACCATACACACTAAATGGTACAATTTTAATGGGGCTGCAAGAACAAAGACCTGGGGGTGCTTGTGCACAAATCTTTGAAGGTGGCAGGACAGGTTAACAAAGCAGTTACAGGAAACTTTCGTTAAGTCCGGAAAGCTCTATCTACCGGCAAAATTCAGGAGCCGTTTCCTATAAGTTTTTTTTTACTTCTCGTTGCTTTTTTTCCCCAGTCAGGCTCTGCAAGGTCTAGCTGAAGCTGTTGCTTAGCTACAGAGATGCTTTTAAGCTGCAGCCGACTGTTTTGAATCTGTTGCTAAGCAACAGGGTTTGTTGATTCACACGGAGCTGAAAAGCTCCATATGTTTTAACATTAGCGCTGGTTTATACGGCAGTTTTGATGGGACGGCACCAACTCGGTCCCGTCAGTGCCGGATACCAGAAAGTTTCCTGTAACAAAGCAAAAGTAAAAACAGAAAATGCTGGAAATACTCAGCAGGTCAGGCAGCATCTGTGGAGAGAAACCGAGTTAACATTTCAGGTCGATGACCCTTCGCCAGAGTTAATAAAGCATATGGGATCCTAGGCTTTATAAATAGCGGCATAGAGTACAAAAGCCAGGAAGTTATGCTAAACCTTTATAAAACACTGTTTAGGCCCCAGCTTGATTATTGTCAAATTCTGGGCACCATACTTTCGGAAGGACGTGAAGGCTTTGGAGAGAGTACAGTAGAGATTTACTAGAATGGTTCCAGCGATGAGGGATTACAGTTACGTGGATAGACTGGAGAAGCTGGGGTTGTTCTCCTTAGAGCAGAGAAGGCTAAGAGGAGATTTGATAGATGTTTAGAAACATAGGAAAATAGGAGCAGGAGTCGGCCATTCGGCCCTTCAAGCCTGCTCCGCCATTCAATATGATCATGGCTGATCCTCTATTTCAATACCATATTCCCACTCTCTCCCCATACCCCTTGATGCCTTTTGTGTCTAGAAATGTGTCTAGAAATCTATCTATCTCCTTCTTAAATATATTCAGTTTAAAATCATGAAGGATTTAGATAGAGTAAATAAGAGAAACTGTTTCTAAGGCTGATGGGTCAATAACAAGAAGGCACAGATTTAAGGTGAAGAGGTAACCTGAGGAAAATATTTTTTACACGACGAGTGGTTACGATTTGGAATGCACTACCTGATTGAGTGGTGTATACAAATTCAATAGTAGCCTTCAAAAGGGAATTGGATAAATACTTGAAGGAGAAAAAAATGCAAGGATATGGGGAAAGTGCGGGGGAGTGGGACTAACTGGATTGCTCTTCGAAAGAGCCGGCACAGACTCGATGGGCCGAATGGCCTCTTTCTGTGCTGTACTATTCCGTGATTATGAACACAAGAAGAGCAAACCAACACGTTCCCAGTCAAGCTTCCCCGCCAATTCAGACAGCATCCCGCGCCAACTCTTCTCCTCCTCCTCCTGCTTGGGTTCAGAGATGCACTGTATTTTTTAACCCTTTTCCCTCAGATCAGAGATACTCTTCTCCCCACCCCCACCCCGCGTGCCCCCCATCGAACCCTCTCCTATTCGGACATTATCTCCCTATAATCTCTCTCCCAGTTCAAACTCTTTCCCTGTAACTTCTCCTCCAGTTAAACATATGCATTCTCTCCCACCACCCTCTCAGTTCGCAGAGACACTCGCTCCCTCCAATTTATGCATGCAGTCTCCTCCCTTTGCCCCTCTCAATTAAACTCTCCCAGCACCCACCAACTTCATACTCTCGCTCTCTTCATCTCACCGTCCTGCTGCTGGTCTTGGGCTCCCCCATTCTCTCCTCACCACCTCAGCACTGTGCTCAGGTTCGCTGCCCTACTGCTGCCTGCTGCCCTTGGCTTTCTTATTTCTTTTCCCCAGCCCCCTCCCCCCCCCCATGGCACCATAAGCTTTTCTCTCTTACTTCTTCCTCCTCTCCCTGCCCCCCACACCCCACCCCACCAAGCACCCGTCTTGGACTTTTCTATCCCCTCTTCCCCTAATATTCTTTTGGGATTCCCTCGCTGTGTCCAATGAATAATCTGGTCATATTACCCATTTAATGACATGGAGCTGGTTTAATTCTCGAGACAGATCCTGGGCTGGCAGCTCCCTAGGGAGCTCCTTTGCTGTGCAACTCTATCCTTGGCCATCCTTTGCCCTTTCTCCTCCAATCTCCTCTCTTCCACTATTTAAGTTCTGCCACAAACTCCGTTCCCTAGCCACTGACTCCATCCCTCACATCTGTCTAAGGCTGAACCACACTGTTCGCAACCTTGGTGTCATATTTGACCTTGAAATGAGCTTCCGACCACATATCCACAGCATAACTAAGACCGCCTATTTCCACCTCCGTAACATCGCCCGTCTCCGCCCTTGCCTCAGCTCATCCATGCCTTTGTTACCTCTAGATTCGACTATTCCAACGCACTCCTGTCTGGCCTCCCACGTTCTACCCTACGTAAACTTGAGGTCAACCAAAATTAGGCTGCCCGTGTCCTAACTCACACCAATTCCCATTCACCCATCACCCCTGTGCTCGCTGACCTACATTGGCTCCCGGTTAAGCAATGCCTCAATTTCAAAATTCTCATCCTTGTTTTCAAATCCCTTCATGGCCTCGCCCCTCCCTATCTTTGTAATCTCCTCCAGCCCCACAATGCCCCCAAGATATCTGCGCTCCTCTAATTCTGCCCTCTTGAGCATCCCTGATTATAATCGCTCAACCATTGGTGGCCGTGCCTTCTGTTGCCGAGGCCCTAAGCTCTGAAGTTCCCTCCCTAAACCTCTCCGTTCACTACCTCTCTTTCCTCTAAGACGCTCCTTAAAACCGACCTCTTTGTCCAAGCTTTTGGTCATCTGACCTAATTCCTCCTTACTTGGCCCAGTGTCAAATTTTATGTCTTCTAATACTGCTGTGAAACACCTTGGGACGTTTTACTACGTTAAAGGCGCTATATAAATACAAGTTGTTGTTGTTGGCTCTAATACTGGGTGCATTTTAGCCCTAACTACAGGTTCAAATTGCCAGTTTAAAGTTACCTGGTCCCACTGACCAGGCCTGCTCCTTGTTTTTCTCAGCACTGGATCTTTGGGTTCCAAATTCCTGGACTTCCCTGGACATTTAAGACTACGCTTCTGCACTAGACTACACTAAGACTCAGCTGCAGTGTCTCTGATCTGCTATTCAGTTGCTTAAATTTTAACGTAACTTTGTCTAGCCTGCAGCACATCCTCCAGCGCTGCTGTTGACTGTCCATTTGCTTATGACTGTCCTACTGGTTTTTGTGCTTCAGCTACAGTCTGCTTCCTGGCTAGAAATTCACTCTCCTGGACCGAAGTCCATTTCTCCACCGCCTCTGGATCGTGTGGTGACCTACAACTTTGCCACCGTTTTTCTGCCCTGCGACCGATTTTGCACACTTCCTGGATCTTCATTCCCATGGAAATACCTCCAGCAGTGTGTCCTCCTATACTCTACCCTTCAAGTAGCTTCTGGACTCACTCGCCCGCCACACGTGTCTCCAAACATGGACATCCGTTCGTCAATGCTCCAAGCTGACTCCACCCATCCTATGTCAACTTTATCCCACCATGGGACCTCTGGACTCCTTCCTATTGTCTGCTCTCTATTCCCCATTTATTACTGGGACACATCTATCCTAATCTTGCAATGTAACCAGGCCTATGTAACTTGAGTTTTCCTGTGTCCAGTCACGTGCGAGTTTTGGCTGCCGCTCTGGACCTGAGCCCAGCACTCCTATTTCCCTTTTTACTCCCCCTTTTTCTTTTCTTTTTACCCCTCCTAGACCCCGCTCTCTCTCGTTGTCATGCCTCCTGCGCTATGTGGGAACTCAGGGACACTTCCTGTGTCCCTGACAACCATGTGTGCAGGAAGCGTGTCCAGCTGCAGCTACTGACAGACCGCATTGCGACGCTGGAGCAGTGATTGAATACACACTGGACCATTAGCGATGCTGAGGATGTCGTGAATAGCACGTTTAATCAGTTGGTCACACCGCAGGTAAAGGTGGCACAGGCAGAGAGGGAACGGGTGACCAACAGGCAGCGTAGTAGGCGCAGGCAGGTAGTGCAGGGGTCCGCTGTGGCCATCCCCCTCTCAAACAGATATACCGCTTTGGATACTGATTGGGAGGGGGGATGGCTTACCAGGGGAAGGCAGCAGCAGCCAACTTCCTGGCACCAGGGGTGGTTCTGCTGCCCAGGACGGGAGGAAAAAGAGGGGGAGAACTATAGTAATAGGGGATTCTATTGTAAGGGGAATAGATAGGCGTTTCTGCGGCTGCAAACGAGACTCCAGGATGGTGTGTTGCCTCCCTGGTGCAAGGGTCAAGGATGTCTCAGAGCGGCTGCAGAACATTTTGGAAGGGGAGGGTGAACAGCCAGTTGTCGTGCTGCATATAGGTACCAACGATATAGGTAAAAACCGGGATGAGGTCCTAAAAGCTGAATATAGGGAGTTAGGAGGTAAATTTAAAAATAGGACCTTAAAGGTAGTAATCTCAGGATTGCTACCAGTGCCACGTGCTAGTCAGAGTAGAAATAGAAAGCTATTTCAGATGAATACGTGGCTAGATGAATCGTGCAAGGGGGAGGGATTCAAATTCCTGGGACATTGGAACCGGTTCTGGGGGAGGTGGGACCAGTTCAAACCGGACGGTTTGCACCTGGGCAGGGCCGGGACCGATGTCCTAGGGGGAGTGTTTGCTAATGCTCTGGGGGAGGGTTTAAAGTAAAATGGCAGGGGGCTGGGAACCTGAGCGGGGAGACAGAGGAAAGGGAAACAAGGATAAAAGCAAAAGACAGGAAGGAGAAAAACAAAAGTGGCAGGCAGAGAAATCAGCGGTTTAAATCAAACATGGCCACAGTAAATAATAATTCTAAAAGATCTAAGAGCGTTAAAAAAAACAAGCCTGAAGGCCTTGTGTCTTAACGCGAGGAGCATTTGTAATAAGGTGGATGAATTAGCTGCACAATTAGAGGTAAATGAATATGATATGATTGGGAATACGGAAACATGGCTCCAGGGTGGCCAAGGCTGGGAACTCAATATCCAGGGGTATTCAATATTCAGGAAAGATAGGCAAAAAGAAAAAGGAGGTGGGGTAGCATTGCTGGTTAAAGAGGGGATTAACACAATTGAAAGGAAGGATATTAGCTCTGATGATGTGGAATCTATATGGGTAGAACTGAAAAATACCAAGGGGCAGAAAACGTTAGTGGGAGTGGTATATAGACCTCCAAACAGTAATGCGGAGGTCAGGGATGGCATTAAATGGGAAATTAGAGAAGCGTGCAATAAGGGCACAGCAGTTATCATGGGTGACTTTAATCTACATATAGATTGGGCTAACCAAATTAGTAACAATACTGTGGAGGGGGAATTCCTGGAGTGTATACGGGATGGTTTCCTGGACCAATATGTCGAGGAACCAACCAGAGATCAGGCCATCTTCGACTGGGTATTATGTAATGAGAAAGGATTAATTAGCAATCTTGTTGTGCGAGGCCCCTTGGGTCAGAGCAATCATAATATGATAAAATTCTTCATTAAGATGGAGGGGGAAATAGTTGACTCGGAGACTAGGGTCCTGAATTTAAATAAAGGCGACTACGATGGTATGAGGTGCGAATTGGGTAGGATTGATTGGGGAATGTCACTCAAAGGGTTGACGGTGGATGGGCAATGGCAAACATTCAAAGATCGCATGGATGAACTACAGAATTTGTTCATCCCAGTTTGGCATAAAAATAAAACAAAAAAGGTGACTCAACCGTGGCTAACGAGGGAAATTAGGGATAGCATAAGATCCAAGGAGAGGACATATAAATTGGCCAGAAAAAGCAGTAAACCTGAGGATTGGAAGCAGTTTAGGATTCAGCAAAGGAGGACAAAGGGATTAATTAAGAGGGGGAAAATTAGAGTATGAGAGTAAGCTTGCACGGAACATAAAAACTGACTGTAAAAACTTTTATAGATATGTGAAGAGAAAAAGATTGGTGAAGTCAAGTGTAGGTCCCTTGCAGTCAGAATCAGGGGAATTTATAATGGGGAACAAAGAAATGGCAGACCAATTAAATACATATTTTGGTTCTGTCTTCACAAAGGAGGACCACAAATAACCTCCAAGAGACGTCGGGGAACATAGGGTCTAATGACCGGGAGGAACTGATAGAAATCAGTATTTGTAGGGAAATGGTGTTAGAGAAATTGATGGGATTGAGGGCCGATAAATCCCCAGGGCCTGATAATCTACATCCTAGGGTACTTAAGGAAGTGGCCCTAGAAATAGTAGATGCATTGCTGGTCATCTTCCAAAATTCGATAGACTCTGGAACAGTACCCATGGATTGGCGGGTAGCTAATGTTACCCCACTGTTCAAAAGGGGTGGTAGAGAGAAAACGGGGAATTACAGACTGGTAAGCCTGACATCGGTAGTGGGGAAAATGCTAGAGTCCATTATAAAGGATGTAATAGCAGAGCATTTGGAAAAAAGTGACCGGATCGGACAAAGTCAACATGGATTTACAAAAGGTAAATCGTGCTTGACTAATCTACTGGAATTTTTTGAGGATGTAACTGGTAAAATAGATAAGGGAGAACCAGTGGATGTGGTGTATTTGGATTTTCAAAAGGCTTTCGATAAGGTCCCGCATAAGAGATTAGCGTGTAAAATTAAGGCACATGGGATTGGGGGCAAGGTATTGACTTGGATAGAGAACTGGTTGGCAGACAGAAAGCAAAGAGTTGGAATAAACGGCTCTTTTTCAGAGTGGCAGGCAGTGACTAGTGGGGTACCACAGGGATCGGTCCTTGGACCCCGGCTATTCACAATATATATTAATGATCTGGACGAGGGAACTAGGTGTAATATCTCCAAGTTTGCAGACGACACAAAGCTGGGTGGACGTGTGTGCTGTGAGGAGGATGCCGAGAAGCTCCAATATGATTTGGACAGGTTGGGTGATTGGGCAGAAGCATGGCAGATGCAATATAATGTGGATAAATGTGAGGTTATCCACTTTGGTGGCAAAAACAGGAAGGCAGATTATTATTTGAATGGCAATAGATTGGGAGAAGGGGAAGTGCAACGAGACCTGGGCATCCTTGTGCACCAGTCGCTGAAAGTAAGCATGCAGGTGAAGCAGGCGGCTAAGAAGGCAAATGGTATGTTGGCCTTCGTAGCAAGAGGGTTTGAGTACAGGAACAAGGATGTCTTGCTGCAGTTGTACAGGGCCTTGGTGAGACCACATCTTGAGTATTGTGTGCAGTTTTGGTCATCTTATCTGAGGAAGGATGTTCTTGCCATGGAAGGAGTGCAGCGAAGATTCACCAGGCTGATACCTGGGATGGCAGGAATGACGTACGAGGAGAGATTGGGTCGATTGGGCTTGTACTCGCTGGAGTTTAGAAGAATGAGGGGGGATCTCATTGAAACTTATAAAATTCTAACAGGACTAGACAGACTAGATGCTGGAAGGATGTTCCTGATGGTGGGTGAGTCCAGAACCAGGGGTCACAGTCTAAGGATAAGGGGTAAGCCATTTAGGACAGAAATGAGGAGGAATTTCTTCACCCAGAGTGGTGAACCTGTGGAATTCCCTACCAAAGAAGGCAGTAGAGGCCAATTCATTAAATATATTCAAGAAGGAGTTGGATATATTTCTTAAGGCTAAAGGGATCAAGGGATATGGAGAGAAGGCAGGAACAGGGTACTGAATTTGGATGATCAGCCATGATCTCATTGAATGGCGGAGCAGGCTCGAGGGGCCGAATGGCCTTCTCCTGCTCCTATCTTCTATGTTTCATTTCTCCTCCCTCGGGTACTCTGCACTCCCAAATCCCTACCCCAACCCTTCAGCACTCCTCGATCTTCATACTCTTCAGCTGCCGTCCCAGGCTTGACACCCTCTTGGATAAGCCTACAGCTTCCCTCTGCCTTTTTTGGCACCCTTCAAAGAGCCCATCGAGGCACTTGTCGCTGCCTCCTTACGAGCAGCAGCTCCAACTACCCCATCCTACTCTCTCGCCGACCTTTCCTGCCAGCGTGCCATCTGGGAGCTAATCTTTCCTACCTCCTTCCCGTCCCACTAACCTCTCCCAATGCTGACTCTGTGGACTCTGCCAGCAGATCAGCTATCACCGTCCCTCGCCGCATTTCCCTCCAGAATGTCCGTTCACTTGTGAACAAGGTCCTTGCACTCCATGGGCTGGATTTTGGCGAGTTGGAGGCGGGACTGCTGCTTGTCGTGTCAATGTCCCGCCTCCACCCTTGCCTGACCAACCAGAGGGATTTTCCCCTGATTGACCTTGTTAAGCCTGCCCTGCGGGCTCAGCAGGCCAATTAGGGAGGAAGTCACTGACAGAGCACGTCAACGTCAGATGTGCTATCTGTCAAGACTTCTCGAAAGAAGTGTCAGCATTTGACAGCTCTGTGAAGCTGTCAAACACTAACATTCCCTTTAGTTTGATGAGTCCTTGTGTTCAGGACTCTTCAAACCTTTCAAATTTGTAAATTTCACATGGCTGTTGGATCGGAGGTTCCAACAGCCAGTCTGTGAAATTGACGAGGATGTCTGCTCTCCCGATCCACCGCGGCTGAAGGCTGTAGGAAGAAAACAAGGTCAGTGAGCACTTTTTAAAACTTATCACTCACTTTGCATACTTACCACTCCACACTTGCACCCATCACTCACCTCTACATCTTACTTCCAGGTGCCTCCGACCGCCGCAGACCTCCTCCACGTCTCCTCCAACCCGGCGGCGTTCTCCGAGGTTGGGAAGCCTTCACCTGTGAAGGTAAAATGGCACTAATCTTTTTTTCTGCCTGTTAACTACCTGTTAACGGTAGCCAGCAAGAAAGAGCGACTCCGTCAAACATCAGATGAGAGGCACCCTCTGCATTGTCATACACCTACACGCAGCCGCCTAAAGTCGAGGAAGAGCTTCATGAACAGTGTTGTTCCATTACAATCAACCTCATCTGAAGCCCGCATCGCCTTGTGGAAAGACTGGCTCGCCAGTCTTGAACAACCCCCAGCGATGGAAATTTTACCTGATGAAAGCCTTCCCCCAGGAGATAATTGCAGCTGGGCAATCTGGAAGTGCCTTAACAGACTTAGGACCGGTGTAGGTTGCTCAAAGGTGTCACTAAGCAAATGGGGATATTCAACCAGCCCGACAACTTGTGAATGTGGAACTGAGGCACAGACTATGCAACATCTCCTGCAATGCCCATCGTTAGAGGAACCCTGCACTGTTGCAGATCTTGCCGAATCCAACAACAAGACGCAAAAATGTGTCCAGTTCTGGCTGGGCTATGTATAGACTGTCCGTGGACACGATAAGAAGAAGAACAGGCAGTTAAAAGGATTAAATGCCTTTCCCGTCTCCAGGAGACATCTGCACATCTTCCCACCTCCTGGCAAAAGGGCACGGAGGCGGAATGAGGGCGGGTTTGCCATCCGCCCCCACTTTCTCCGAATTTACCGGCTGTCCCGCCTCCTCGGGGCTTGGAAAATCCAGCCCCATGAGTTTATGGTGGATGATTGCATCGACATCGTGGCCTTGATGGAAACCTGGCTGATGGGTGATGACGCCTTCCCCCTAAATGAAGCCTCCCTGCTTGGCTATACCTTCTACCACTTGCCCTACCCAAACCGCCGTGGTGGCGGTGTGGCTCTTATCACCAAATCACACCTTCATCTGCCCCCTACACCACTGGCATCTTCTCCTTTGACCATCTCGCCTTGTTCCGCCCCCTCCTCTCATTTAGAATCTTCATTCCCTACTGCCCACCCAAGTACCACGCCAAATTTCTCACCGAGATATCTTCACTGCTTTCCTCCTTCAGCCTCTGCATCAAGCGACTTCTCATCCTCAGTGATTTCAACCTCATCATGCTCTCTCCTCTGAATTCACTGCCGTCGCATCCCTCCATATGAACTCCCCTACCCATACTCATGGCCACCCCCTTGACCTTGCCATCTTGCATAGCTTCGCTACTCCCATTGTGTCAATCACAGATAAAGGCCATCTCTGATCACTTCCTTATATTGCTTTCCACCCACTTCCCCCTCCCAGCCCTACTTCCTTCTGTGTCCACCCCTAGAAGAAACTCTCCCAAGTCACTTACAACTGCACTTTCAAATTTCCTACTGTCTAACCTTTGGCCCGGCATTCACCACAACGTTTCTGCAGCTACCGATCTGCTCAATCACGCCCTCACCGCCACCTTTTGATGCCCTAGTTCCCATTAAAACCTCTCACCCTGGTCGTTCCCCCCTGGTGACTGTGCCTTCTGTTGCCTAGGCCCTAAGTTCTGGAATTCCCTGTCTAAATCTCTCTGCCTCGCTACCTCTCCTCCTTTAAGACGCTCCTTAAAACCTACCTCTTTGACCAAGCTTTTGGTCACCTGCCCTAATTTATCCTTATGTGGCTCGGTGTCAAATTTTTTGTCTTAAAATACTCCTGTGCAGCGCCTTGGGACGTTTTACTAAGTTAAAGGTGCTATATAAATGCAAGTTGTTGTTGCATAGCTTCATTAAGTCCAAAGGATGCAGACTTGAACGTTTATGACGGACAACTGGTTTAGCCATTCATCGCCAGATCTAACACACAAAACAATATCGGGTCCTTCTCTCCTCTGTCAAAACTGCTCGCTGTTCCAGGATCATCCTGGAATGTAAAGATAACCCCTGGCTTCTCTTCACTACAAACCATCTTCTTAAGCTAATTTCCCCAGCCTCCTCCACCCTCACCTCCATCCAACAAGTGTGACGAGCTCATGGACTTCTTTGCCACTAAGATTGAGACCATCCATTCAGCTGCCTCTGCTGCTTCCCTCTCTTCCCCTAGCCCACTAGGCCAAACTTTCTCTTAAGGTTCACCCTTGCCCTAGCCCTGAACTCGCATCTTTCTCTAGTTTCTCTCCTAGCTCCCCTCATGCCCTCTCCGAGCTTATCTTGTCCATGGGACCCAACTCCTGCTCCCTCGACCCTATTCCTACCAAACTGCTGACCACCCAACTTCCTTCTTGGCCCTCATGTTAGCTGATATTGTTAATGGTTCTCTCTCCTCAGGTACTGTCCCCCTCCCCTTCAAATCTGCCGTTATCACCCCTCTCTTCACCCCCATATCCAACCTCCCTTTCCTCTCCAAAGCACTTGAACATGCTGTCACTCCCAAATCCGTGCCCACCTTTTCCGGAACTCCAAGCTTGAAT
Organism: Somniosus microcephalus; assembly: GCF_052327205.1. Taxonomy (NCBI): domain Eukaryota; kingdom Metazoa; phylum Chordata; class Chondrichthyes; order Squaliformes; family Somniosidae; genus Somniosus; species Somniosus microcephalus. The sequence continues at coordinate 74,557,059 of NC_141007.1, read as the reverse complement.
CCCTCAAATCAGGTTTCTGCCCCTGCTACAGTACTGAAACGACCCTTATGAAAGTCGCAAATGCTATCCTATGTGACTGTGACCGTGATGGTGGAGCCCAGCATGTGAGTGCAAAAGACGAGGCTGAGGCGTTTGCAACCATCTTCAGTCAGAAGTGCCGAGTGGATGATCCATACCAGCCTCCTCCTGAAGTCCCCACCACCACAGAAGCCAGTCTTCAGCTAATTTGAGTCACTCCACGTGATATCAAGAAATGGCTGAGTGCACTGGATACAGCAAAGGCTATGGGCCCTGACAACATCCTGGCTATCGTGCTGAAGACTTTTGCTCTAGAACTAGCCACGCCTCTAGCTAAGCTGTTCCAGTACAGCTACAACACTGGCATCTATGCGACAATGTGGAAAACTGCCCAGGTATGTCCTGTCCACAAAAAGCAGGACTAATCCAACCCAGCCAATTACCGCCCCTCAGTCTACTCTCAATCATCATCAAAGTGATGGAAGGTGTCATCGACAGTGCTATCAAGCGGCACTTACTCACCAATAGCCTGCTCACTGATGTCCAGTTTGGGTTCTGCCAAGACCACACTGCTCCCGGCCTCATTATATCCTTGGTCCAAACATGGACAAAGGAGCTGAATTCCAGAGGTGAGGTGAGAATGACTGCCCTTGACATTCAAGGCAGCATTTGACCAAGTGTGGCATCAAGGAGCCCTAATAAAACTGAAGTCAATGGGAATCGGGGGAGAAAGCTCTCCACTGGCTGGAGTCATACCGAGCACAAAGGAAGATGGTTGTGGTGATTTGAAGGTCAATCATCACAGCCCCAGGACATCGTGGCAGGAGTTCCTCAGGGCAGTGTCCTAGGCCCAACTATCTTCAGCTGCTTCATCAATGACCTTCCCTCCAACATAAGGTCAGAAATGAGGATGTTCGCTGATGACTGCACAGTGTTCAGTGCTATTCACAACTCCTCCGATAATGAAGCAGTCCATGCCCACATGCAACAAGACCTGAACGACATTCAGGCTTGGGCTGATAAGTGGCAGGTAACATTCGTGCCACAGAAGTGCCAGGCAATGACTATCTCCAACAAGTGAGAGTCTAAACACCGCCTCTTGACATTCAATGGCATTACCATCGCCGAATCCCCCACCATCAACATCCTGGGGTCACCATTGACCAGAAACGTAACTGGACCAGCCACATAAATACTGTGGCTACAAGAGCAGGCCAGAGACTGGGTATTCTGCGACGAGTGTCTCACCTCCTGACTCCCCAAAGCCTTTCTACCATCTACAAGGCACAAGTAAGGAGTGTGATGGAATACTCTCCACTTGCCTGGATGAGTGCAGCTCCAACAACACTCAAGAAGCTCCACAGCATCCAGGACAAAGCAGCCCGCTTGATTGGCACCCCATCCACCACCTTAAACAATCACTGCTTCCACCACCGGCGTACTGTGGCTGCAGTGTGTACCATCTACAAGATGCACTGCAGCAACTCGCCAAGGCTTCTTCGGCAGCACCTCCCAAACCCGCGACCTCTTCCACCTAGAAGGACAGGGGCAGCAGGCACATGGGAACACCACCACCTCCAAGTTCCCCTCCAAGTCGCACATCATCCTGACTTGGAAGTATCGCCGCCGATCCTTCATCATCGCTGGGTCAAAATCCTGGAACTCCCTCCCTAACAGCACTGTGGGAGCACCTTCACCACACGGACTGCAGCAGTTCAAGAAGGCGGCTCACCACCACCTTCTCGAGGGCAATTGGGGATGGGCAATAAATGCTGGCCTTGCCAGCGACGCCCACATCCCATAAAAACGAATTTAAAAAAAAGCTAACCCTCCTCGTCCTTCTCGACCTGTCTGCAGCCTTTTACACGGTTAACCACACCATCCTCCTCCAACACCTCTCCTCCGTTGTCCAGCTGGGTGGGACTGCACTCGCCTGGTTCCATTCTTATCTATTCAGTCATGGCCAGTTTATCCAGTCATGGCTCCCACATAGTTACCTCTGGAGTCCCCCGAGGATCTATCCTTGGCCCCCTCCTATTTCTCATCTACAGACTGCCTCTCTGCAGCATCATCTGAAAACACAATGTCAGGTTCCACATGTATGCTGACCAACACCCAGCTCTAACTCACCACCAACTCTCTCGATTCCCTCCACTGACTAATTTGTCACACTGCTTTTTTGACATCCAGTACTGAATGAGCAGAAATTTCCTCCAACTAAATATTGGGAAGACCAAAACCATTGTCTTCGGTCCCAGCCACAAACTCCATTTCCTAGCCACCTACTCCATCCCTCTCCCCGGCAACTGTCTGAAGCTGAACCAGACCGTTACCTTGATGTCGTATTTAAGAACATAAGAAATAGGAGCAGGAATAGGCCACTTGGCCCCTCGAGCCTGCTCCACCATTCAATAAGATCATGGCTGATCTTGGGCTCAAAGCCACTTCTCTGCCTGCTCCCCATAACCCTTCACTCCCTTATCTTGCAAAAATCTGTCTATCTCCATCTTAAATGTATTTAATGACCCAGCCTCCACAGCTCTCTGAGGCAGAGAATTCCACAGATTTACGACCCTCTAAGAAAAGAAATTCCTCCTCATCTCAGTTCTAAAAGGGCGACCCTTTATTCTAAAACTGTGCCCCAGCGTTCTAGATTTCCCCATGAGGGGAAACATCCTCTCTGCATCTACCTTGTCGAGCCCCCTCAGTATCTTATATGTTTCAATAAGATCACCTCTCATTCTTCTAAATTCCAATGAGTATAGGCCCAGCCTGCTCAACCTTTCCTCATAAGTCAACCCCCTCATCTCTGGAATTAACCTAGTGAATCATCTCTGAACTGCTTCCAATGCAAGTATATCCTTCCTTAAATAGGGAGACCAAAACTATACGCAGTACTCAAGCTGTGGTCTCACCAATACCCTGTACAGTTGTAGCAGGACTTCCCTGCTTTTATACTCCAACCCCCTTGAAATAAAGCCCAACATTCCATTTGCCTTTTTACATAAGAACATAAGAAATAGGAGCAGGAGTCGGCCATTCGGCCCTTCAAGCTTGCTCCGCCATTCAATGAGATCATGGCTGATCTTCTGCCTTAACTCCATTCACCGGCCCTATCGCCATATCCCTTGATGCCCTTATAGTCAGAAATCTATCGACTTCTGTTTTGAATATACCCAATGACTGAACCTCCACAGCCCTCTGGGCTGGAGAATTCCAAAGATTCACCACCCTCTGTGTGAAGAAATTTCTTCTCATCTCAGTCCTGAATGGCCTACCCTTTATCCTGAGGCTGTGGCCCCTGGTTCTAGACTCCCCAGCCAAGGGAAACATTCTCCCAGCATCCTATCAAGCCCAGTAATAATTTTGTATGTTTCAATGAGATCCCCTCTCATTCTTCTGAATTCAAGAGAATACAGGCCTAGTTTACTCAATCTCTTCTCATACAACAGTCCCGCCATCCCAGGAATCAACCTCGTGAACCTTCGTTGCACTCCCTCTATGGCAAGTATATCCTTCCTTAGGTAAAGAGACCAAAATTGTACACAGTACTTCAGGTGTGGTCTTACCAAGGCCCTATATAATTGGAGTAAGACTTCTTTACTCATGTACTCTCATCCTCTTGTAATGAAGGCCAGCATACCATTTGCCTTCCTAATGGCTTGCTGCACCTGCACATTCACTTTCAGTGACTCATATACAAGGACACCCAGGTCCCTTTGAGCAACTGCATTCCCCAATCTTTCACCATTTAGGAAATACTCTGCCTTTCTGTTTTTTCTACCAAAGTGGATAACTTCACATTGATCCACATTATATTCCACATTATTTGATTACTTGCTGTACCTGCATGCTAACTTTGTGTTTCATGCACAAGGACCCCCAGGTTCCTCTGAACTGTAGAGTTTTGTAATCTCCCTCCATTTAAATATTTTTGCTTTTTTATTTTTCCTGCCAAAGTGGATATCCTCGCACTTTTCCACATTATACTCCATCTGCCAAATGTTTGCCCACTCACTTAGCCTGTTTATATCCCTTTGCAGATTCTTTGAGTCCTCTGCACAACTTTCTTTCCTGCCCATCTTTGTATCATCCGCAAACTTGGCTACATTACACTCGGTCCCTTCATCCAAGTCATTAATGTAGATTGTAAATAGTTGAGGCCCCAGCACCGATCCCTGTGGCACCCCACTAGTTACCATTTGCCAACTGGAAAATGACCCGTTTATCCCGACTCTCTGCTTTCTGTTAGTTTCTGTCAGATAGATGCCAGTGTTGTAGCTGTACTGGAACAGCTAGAACATAAGAACATAATATAAGAAATAGGAGCAGGAGTAGGCCAATCGGCCCCTCGAGCCTGCTCCGCCATTCAATAAGATCATGGCTGATCTGATCCTAACTGCCAATCCACTATCACAGAACCATCTCCTGCATCTAACAGAATTAGACACACGAAATAGGAGCAGGATCAGGCTACACGGCCCCTGGGCCCGCTCCGCTACCCACAGGGCCATGACCGATCCGAACCTAGACTCATGTCCAAATTCCTGACCGCTCCCCGTAACCCTTAATTCCCTTTACTTCTAGGAAACTGTCTATTTCTGTTTTAAATTTATGTAATGATGTAGCTTCGACAGCTTTTTGGGGCAGCATATTCCATGGACCTACCACCCTCTGAGTGAAGTAGTTCCTCCTCATCTCAGTTTTGAAAGAGCAGCCCCTTATTCTAAGACTATGCCCCCTAGTTCTAGTTTCACCCACCATCGGGAACATCTTCCCTGCATCCACCCGATCCAACCCCTTCACAATCTTATATGTTTCAATAAGATCGCCTCTCATTCTTCTGAACTCCAATGAGTAGAGTCCCAATCTACTCAACCTCTCCTCATATGAACACCCCCTCATCCCCGGGATTAACCGAGTGAACCTTCTTTGTACTGACTCGAGAGCAAGTATGTCCTTTCTTAAGTATGGACACCAAAACTGTACGCAGTATTCCAGGTGCGGTCTCACCAATACCTTGTACAACTGAAGCAATACCTCCCTATTTTTTTATTCTACCCCCCTAGCAATGAAAGCCAACATTCCATTGGCCTTCTTAATCACTTGCTGCACCTGCATACTAACCTTTTGAGTTTCGTGCACCAGGACCCCCAGATCCCTTTGTACTTCAGTACTTTCCAGTTTCTTGCCATTAAGATAATAACTTGCTCTACGATTTTTCCTGCCAAAGTGCATAACCTCACACTTTCCAGTATTGTATTCCATCTGCCAAATCTCTGCCCACTTACTTAGCCTGTCTATGTCCCCTTGCAGGTTTTTTATGTCCTCCTCACTCACTACTTTCCCCCCCACCTTAGTATCATCTGCAAACTTTGATATGTTACACTCGGTCCCCTCCTCCAAATCGTTAATATAGATTGTAAAGAGTTGGGGACCCAGCACTGACCCCTGCGGAACACCACTAGTTACTGATTGCCAGTCTGAGAATGAACCATTTATCCCAACTCTCTGCCTTCTGTTAGATAGCCAATCCTCTATCCATGCCAGAATATTACCCCCAATCCCATGATTTTTTATCTTAAGCAATAATCTTTTGTGTGGCACCTTGTCAAATGCCTTTTGGAAGTCTAAATACACTACGTCCACTGGTTCCCCTTTATCCACCCTATATGTTACTTCCTCAAAGAACTCCAGCAAATTTGTCAAACATGACTTCCCCTTCATAAAACCATGCTGACTTTGTCCTATTAAATTATGATTATCCAAATGTCTTGTTACTGTCTCCTTAATAATGGACTCCAAAATTTTACCTACCACAGATGTTAGGCTAACCGGTCTATAGTTTCCAGCCTTCTGTCTACTGCCCTTTTTAAATAAGGGTGTTACATTAGCAGTTTTCCAGTCTGCCGGGACCATTGCCGAGTCCAGGGAGTTTTGGAAAATTATTACCAATGCATCCACAATCCCTACCGCCACTTCCCTCAAGACCCTAGGATGTAAGCCATCAGGTCCAGGTGATTTATCCGCCTTGAGTCCCATTATTTTACCGAGTACCACTTCCTTAGTGATTTTGATCGTGTTTAGCTCCTCCCCCCCCCCCCTTTAGCCCCCTGTTTGTCCAGTGTTGGGATATTCTTAGTGTCTTCTACTGTAAAGACTGATGTAAAATATTCATTCAGTGTTTTTGCCATCTCCATATTTCCCACCATTAATTTCCCGGTCTCATCCTCTAAGGGACCAACATTTACTTTAGCCACCCTTTTTCTTTTTATATAACTATAAAAACTCTTACTATCTGTTTTTATATTTTTTGCTAATTTACTTTCATAATCTATCTTCCCTTTCTTAATCAATGCTTTTGTTATTTTTTGCTGTCTTTTAAGGTTTTCCCAATCCTTTATCCTCCCACTAGATTTGGCTACCTTATATGCCCTTGTTTTTAGTCGAATACTATCCTTAATTTCCTTACTTAGCCACGGATGGCTGTCTTTTCTTTTACACCCTTTTCTTCTCAGTGGAATATATATTTTTTGGAAGTTGTAAAATAACTCCTTAAATGTACACCACTGATCATGTATCGTCTTACCCTTTAATCTATTTTCCCAATCCACTCTACTCAATTCCGCTCTCATACCTTCATAGTCTCCTTTATTCAAGCTTAGCACGCTTGTTTGAGATCCAACCTTCTCACCCTCTAATTGAATATGGAATTCAACCATGTTATGGTCACTCATTCCAAGGGGATCCTTTACTAGGACATTTTTAATTAATCTTGTCTCGTTACACAGGACCAGATCTAAGGTTGCCTGCCCCCTGGTCGGTTCAGTTACATACTGCTCAAGAAACCCATCCCTAATACACTCAATGAACTCCTCCTCAAGGCAGCCCTGCCCAATTTGATTTGTCCAATTAATATGATAGTTAAAATCCCCCATAATTATAGATGTTCCCTTATTACAAGCCTCAACTATTTCCTGATTGATACTCCGTCCAACAGAGTTGCCACAGTTCGGAGGCCTATAGACTACGCCCACTAGTGTTTTTTTCCCCTTATTATTCCTTACCTCCACCCAAACTGTTTCATTGTCCTGATCTTTTGACCCAATATCATTTCTCTGTATTACAGTGATTCCTTCCTTTATTAACATAGCCACCCCACCTCCCCTTCCTTCCTGCCTGTCCTTCCTGATCGTTAAATAACCTGGTATGTTTAATTCCCAGGCATTGTCACCCTGCAGCCATGTTTGTGTAATGGCCACAAGATCATACCCATATGTAGTTATTTGTGCCATTAACTCATCTATTTTGTTATGAATGCTACGTGCATTCAGATGGAGAACTTTCAGAGATGTTTTGTGACACTTAGTTCCTGCTTTTGCCCTTTTTATTACTTTACCTTTTACTCCATACCTTCTGCCCCTTCCTGACATGCTCTGGTTTTTAATTTCCCCACTGCTACCTAAGTCTATGACCTTCTCTGTTGTCATTTGTATTATTTGCTCTCTAGGAACCTCCCCCCCACTAGTTAGTTTAAAGCCCTCTCTACAGCCCTAGTTATATGATCAGCCAGGACTCTAGTCCCAGCACTGGCCAAGTGAAGCCCGTCCCAACGGAACAGCTCCCTCCTGCCCCAGTACTGGTGCCAGTGTCCCAGGAAGCAAAACCCATTTCTCCCACACCAGTCTTTGAGCCACGCATTTAACTCTCTAATTTTATTTGTCCTAGCCAAATTCGCTCGTGGCTCAGGTAATAATCCAGAGATTATTACCCTTGTGATTCTGCTTTTTAATTTGGCCCCTAGCTGCTCAAACTCCCTCAGCAGAACCTCCTTCCTTGTCCTATCTATGTCGTTGGTACCAACACGGACCACGACAACTGGATCCTCCCCCTCCCACTCCAAGTTTCTCTCCAGTCCAGAGGAGATGTCCTTAACCCTGGCACCGGGCAGGCAACACAGCCTTCGGGACTATCGCTCTCGGCTGCAGAGAACTCTATCTATCCCCCTAATAATACTATCCCCTACCACTACAACATTTCTTTTAACTCCCCCCACTTGAATGGCCCCCCGCTCCACGGTGCTGTGGCCAGGTTGCTCATCCTCCCCACAGTCCCTGTTCCCATCCTCACAGGGAGTAAGAGCCTCGAACCTGTTGGACAAGTGCAAGGGCTGCGGCTCCTTCAACACTACCTCCTGGATCCCCGTACCTGCCTCACTTCTAGTCACACCATCCTGACCCTGGCCACGGACTACATCTGAATTAATTAATCTAATTGGTGTGACTACCTCCTGATACACAGAGTCCAGGTAACTCTCCCCCTCCCTGATGTGTCTCAGTGTTTGAAGCTCGGACTCCAGCTCTTCAACACGGAGCCAGAATTCCTCGAGCAGCCAACACTTACTGCAAATGTGATCACCGTGAGCATCAATGGTGTCCACCAGCTCCCACATATTGCAGCAGCAACACAACGCCTGATCTCCCATTCGATGTAATTAATTAAATTTATTATTATTCTTAAATACCCTCTGCCTCGATTCTAGATGGTGAATATCACACCTTAGAAAGTATAAACCAAGGAGATTTAAGCTTAAAAAGGGAGAAATACTTACCAACCAATCACTTACCCGCTTTGTGGTGACGTCACACCTTGAATACTTTTTACCTCTCTCCTTCCCTGAGATTGGAGATTGGTACGCCTACCTGAGCCTCTGGGGCCTTTTGTAGTCGCTCTGTCGCTCAGCTCCGCCTCCACCCGATGCCGATGCCGCACTGGGGCCTACCTGAGCCTCTGGGGCCTCTTGTATTCGCTCTGCCGCTCAGCTCCGCCTCCACCCGATGCCGATGCCGCACTGGGGCCTACCTGAGCCTCTGGGGCCTCTTGTAGTCGCTCTGCCGCTCAGCTCCGCCTCCACCCGATGCCGATGCCGCACTGGGGCCTACCTGAGCCTCTGGGGCCTCTTGTAGTCGCTCTGCCGCTCAGCTCCGCCTCCACCCGCTGCCGATGCCGCACTGGGGCCTTACCTGAGCCTCTGGGGCCTCTTGTAGTCAGTCTGCCACTCAGCTCCGCCTCCACCCTCTGCCGATGCCGCACTCTAGCCTGGCTAGAGGTGCGGCTAGTTCTGGAGCACAAGTCTTCAGCACGATAGCCGGGATGTTGTCGGGGCCCATAGCCTTTGCTGTATCCAGTGCACTCAGCCATTTCTTGATATCACGTGGAGTGAATCGAATTGGCTGAAGACTGGCTTCTGTGATAGTGGGGACCTCGGGAGTAGGCTGAAATGGACCATCCACTCGGCACTTCTGGCTGAAGTTGGTTGCAAACGCTTCAGCCTTGTCTTTTGCACTCACGTGCTGGGCTCCACCATCATTGAGGATGGGGATTGACGTAATAAAGACTCACTACACCCTTGGTTGTACATAAAGCAAGGCTTTAATCGACTTGTAACAAAACATGGAGGTCTAGTTAGTAGTCACTAGCTTCCTGTTTCCAGACTGTCTCTGGCCAAGTTGGGCCCACGCCCGAGTATTTATACTCCTCGGGCAGCGCCCTCAGCTGGCTGTTCAGTAGTACTTCCTGAGTTACTTCTTGTAGAAGTTGCGATTTATGACAGGGATATTTTTGGAGCTTCCTCCTCCCGTTAGTTGTTTAATGGTCCACCACCATTCACGACTGGATGTGGCAGGACTGCAGAGCTTTGATCTGATCCGTTGATTGTGGGATCACTTAGCCCTGTCTATAGCATGCTGCTTTCGCTTTTTGGCATGCATATAGCCCTGTGTTACAGCTTCCCCAGGTTGGCACCTCATTTTTAGGTACGCCTGGTGCTGCTCCTGGCATGCTCTTCTACACTTGTTGTTGAACCAGGGTTGGTCCCCTGGCTTGGTGGTAATGGTAGAGTGAGGGATATGCCGAGCCATGAGGTTACAGATTGTGGTGGAGTACAATTCTGCTGCTGCTAATGGCCCACAGAGCCTCATGGATGCCCAATTTTGAGCTGCTAGATCTGTTCTGAACCTATCCCATTTAGCACGGTGGTAGTGCCACACAACATGATGGAAGGTGTCCTCAGTGTGAAGACAGGACTTCGTCTCCACAATGACTGTGCGGTTGTCACTGCTGCCAATGCTGTCATAGACAGGTAGATTGGTGAGGACGAGGTCAAGTAGGTTTTTCCCTCGTGTTGGTTCACTTACCACCTGTCGCAGGCCCAGACTGGCAGTTATGTCCTTCATGACTCGGCCAGCAGTGGTGCTACCAAGCCACTCTTGGTGATGGACATTGAAGTCCCCCACCCAGAGTACATTCTTGCTACTCTCAGTGCTTCTTCCAAGTGGTGTTCAACATGGAGGAGTACTGATTCATCAGCTGCGGGAGGGCAGTAGGTGGTAATCAGCAGGAGGTTTCCTTGCCTATGCTTCATGGGGTCCAGAGTCAATGTTGAGGACTCCCAGAGCCACTCCTTCCCGACTGTATGCCACTGTGCCGCCATCCCTGGAGGGTCTGTCCTGCCGGTGGGACAGGACATACCCAGGGATGGCGATGGAGGAGTTTGGGGCACTGGGCTGAAAGGTATGATTCTGTCAGGCTGTTGCTTGACTAGTCTGTGGGACAGCTCTCCCAATTTTGGCACAAGTCCCCAGATGTTGATGAGGAGGACTTTGCTGGGTCGACTGGGCTGGGTGTGCCGTGTCCATAGCCGAGGTCGATGCCGCGTGGCCCGTTCGGTTTCATTCTTATTATTTTGTTTCGTAGCGGTGATGCGCTATCAATTACTCATAAAAGACAGAGAGTTAGGAGAGTAACTAAAAGGCTTTTTATTAGCAAAGAACAGAGCATGCCTCTCGTGGTTGACTGGGTTCCAAGAAGGCAGGGGGCTGCAGAGCGGTCACCTTTATACCTGGGCCTGTGGGTGGAGCCAGGGGCGGAGCCAGCAGAGACATGCTGAGGCATGCATAGGTACAACAGTGTGCAACAACAACAACGGTGAACAACAATAACAGTGGTTTACCACATTCACCCCTTGTTTAAAATTGAGTCCGGCGGGGTGAAGTGTACTAAAGGTTCGTGTAAGTAAGTCTATCAGGTGGCCTTGTATGCCGTCCTGATCGTCGTGGTGGCGGCGGTGATGGTGCAGCATCCAACGTTGAATCTGGCGTCTCATTGAGTGGTTGGGTGGTCAATGACGGGTCCTGGGGCTGCGGCATGCCGTCTAGCGGGGTTGGGTTGTGGGTAGTGGTGGATGGCAATGGTAGTGTTTCAGGGGTACCCGAAGGTGCGAGATCTCGTGTGGAGGCTGTGTCCTCCCGCCTGTCCGGGTACGCTATGTAAGCGTACTGGGGGTAGGCGTGGGTAGTGGTGGGTGGCGAGGGAGGTGTTTCGGGAGCACCCGAAGGTGCGAGGTCTCGTATGGAGACTGTGTCCTCCCGCCCGTCCGGGTACGCCACGTAAGCATACTGAGGGTTCGCATGGAGGAGGCTCACCCTCTCGACCAGGGGGTCCGTCTTATGGGACCTCACGTGCTTCCGCAGTAGGACGGGTCCTGGAGAAGTCAGCCATATCGGTAACGAGATCCCCGATGTGGACTTCCTGGGGAAGGAGAACATTCTCTCGTGAGGGGTAGCATTGGTGGCTGTACAGAGCAGTGACCAAATGGAATGGAGCGCCGCAGGGAGGACCTCCTGCCAGCGAGAGGTCGGAAGGCCCTTAGATTTCAAGTTTAAAAGGACTGCCTTCCAGACCGTCGCATTCTCCCTTTCCACCTGGCCGTTCCCCCGGGGGTTGTAGCTGGTGGTCCTGCTTGTAGCAATACCTCTCGCGAGCAGGTACTGCCGAAGTTCGTCGCTCATAAAGGATGAGCCCCTGTCGCTATGAATATAGCTAGGGAAACCGAACAAGGCGAAGAGGTCATTCAGACATTTAATGACCGTGGTACTGGTCATGTCTGAGCAAGGGATGGCAAACGGGAAACGGGAGTACTCGTCAATTATGTTGAGGAAGTACACATTGCGGTCAGAGGAGGGGAGGGGCCCTTTAAAATCGATGCTCAGCCGTTCAAAGGGGCGCGTGGCTTTGATCAGGCTTGCTCTGTCTGGCCTATAAAAATGCGGTTTGCACTCGGCACAGATTTGGCAGTTCCTGGTCATGGTCCTGACCTCCTCGATGGAGTAGGGCAGGTTACAGGATTTGATGAAGTGAAAAAACCTGGTGACCCCCGGGTGGCAGAGGTCATTGTGGAGGGTCTTCAGTCTATCAACCTGCGCGTTGGCGCATGTACCACGTGATAGGGCACCTGGGGGCTCATTGAGTTTCCCGGGCCGGTACAAGATATCGTCATTGTAGGTGGAGAGTTCGATTCTCCACCTCAAGATCTTGTCATTCTTGATTTTGCCCCTCTGCTTATTATTAAACATAAAAGCTACTGAACGCTGGTCAGTGAGCAGGGTAAATCGTTTTCCGGCCAGGTAATGCCTCCAATGTCGCACCGCTTCCACAATGGCCTGGGCCTCCTTTTCGACAGAGGAGTGTCGAATCTCGGGGCCCTGGAGGGTCCTTGAGAAAAAGGCCACTGGTCTCCCTGCCTGGTTAAGGGTTGCAGCTAGGGCAAAGTCGGATGCGTCGCTCTCCACTTGGAAAGTGATGGACTCATCCACCGCGTGCATCGTGGCCCTTGCAATATCTCTTTTTATGAGAGTGAAGGCTGCACAGGCCTCTGCTGTCAGGGGGAAGGAGGTGGACTTGATGAGGGGTCTGGCTTTGTCCGCATAGTTGGGCACTGAAATAAAGAATAGATTGGCCTTCCAAAGCTAGGCTTTATTAACTTTAAAATCAGCAGCATATCTTTCCACATCCAGTCCCAACTAAAGCTGGAAAAGGACTGAATTTAAGGTAGCCACAACACATCATGTGATCATCAACTACCAATGAGATTACAACACATATCCCAAGGCAGTTAACAAACAACGAATCACAATACTTTTACTAATCAAGGAATAATCACCACATTCACCCCTCCTTTTAAAATATACTCCAACCTAATAACTTTTACAATTTACAATTAATTATTTACAACTAAACTATCCACGAGAATAAAACTATTTACATAACACAATACTAAATGAACAACAACAAATAATAACATTACGCATAAGTATTAAGTATCTCTCAACTAAAACAATATACTATAATATTTCAACAATTTTTAAAACATTACTATCAATTTAAAAGTCCATTTTCAATCGGTCGACCGGATATCTTGTTCGTGTCGACCTTCTTAACCTTGGTGAAATTCCTTGCCCTCCCACGCCAGAAGGCACAGAAGTATCTTCAACAGGAAGGCTATCCATATCCCGATTCTCAACGGTTTCCGGATTAGAAATCCCATCAGAAGATGAACTGGGACGGTCATAAACATCTATCAAAGGCTGACTAATAGAAGTATGATTATCTGCAATCGGATTGGAAATATTCGTAGTATCTGTAACAGCATCCACATTATCCGAATCATGACCATTATTAATAGCCTCAGAAGAGGGCTGGCCCCCACAAAGAGCCAAGTCTTTAATTGAAACAGTACTTTCTTTCCCATCTTGGAATCGAATATGAGCATATTGGGAATTTGCCTCCAACAGCTCCACCTCCTCCACCAAGGGGTCATATTTTGACAATCTAACATGGCGTCGAAGCAACACAGGTCCCTGCATAGTAAGCCATGAAGGTACCGAATATCCCGTAGTAGATCTCCGCGGATAGTTAAAGAGCCTTTCATGGGGGGGTCACATTAGTAGCCGTTGAAAGCAATGATCTAATGGAATGCAGGGCATCAGGCAGCACCATTTCCCACTGTGTATTCTTAAGGTTCCGGGATGTCAACGTCAACATAACTGCCTTCCAGATCACCCCATTGTATCGTTCACACTGTCCATTACCCTGGGGATTATACGGGGTAGTTCTACTAGTAGAAATTCCCCGACTCTGAAGGTATTCCTTCAACTGGGAAGACATAAAAGAACTTCCCTGATCCGAATGGATATACGGAGGCATCCCAAAGATGACAAAAAGTTGAGTCAAACATTTAATAACTGTAGCAGCTGATACATCTGCACAAGGAAAAGCAAAAGGGAACCTTGAAAACTCGTCCACAACAGTAAATATATATCGGTTTTGAGTAGTTGAAGGAAGAGGTCCCTTAAAATCGACACTCAAACGTTCAAAAGGAGAAGTAGCCTTTATAAGATGAGCTCGTTGAGGCTTAAAGAAATTCGGTTTACACCGAGCACAGATAGAACATGATGAAGTCATCCGCTTGACATCTTCAACTGAAAAAGGCAAGTTCTTACTGCGTACAAAGTGTATCATCCTCGTAACCCCAGGATGACATAAGGCATTGTGAAGATTAATAAGCGTATCTCCGTGAATCACAGAACAATAAGCCCTCGACAGTGCATCAGCAGCAACATTATCCTTCCCTGGACGATAAACTATGTCAAAATGGTAACATGCCAACTCAATCCTCCATCTCATTATTTTATCATTTTTAATCTTTCCAAAATGTTTAACATCAAACATAAAGGACACAGATTTTTGATCAGTTACCAACGTGAAATGTCGCCCCGATAAATAATGTCTCCATTTACGCAATGCTTCTACTATTGCGTATGCCTCTTTTTCTATTGAGGGATGTCTTTTTTCACTATTATTCAAAGTACGTGAGAAAAAGGCCACAGGTCTTCCATTTTGGTTCAAAGTAGCCCCAATTGCAAAATCCGAAGCATCCGTCTCAATCACAAAGGGAACCTGCTCATCAATGGAATGCACAACTGCTCCTAAAATATCCTTTTTAAAATTCTCAAAACATGTCCTGGCCTCCCATGATAGAGGATATGTCGTAACCCGAATAAGAGGCCGGATCTTCCGTGAAAAATTTGCAATCCAATTAGAATAATAAGAAAACAGTCCAACCACTCATTGCAAAGCCTTAGAATTAGTAGGACAAGGTAAATCGATCAATGGTCGCAGATGTTCTGGATCTGGTTTAATCTTATTTCCCGAAATAATATACCCCAATAGATTTACCTCAGTAGTCGAAAAGATACATTTCTCTTTGTTAAAAGTTAAACCAACTTTTTCCACAGCTTGAAGGAATCTTTTTAAATTAGAATCATGCTCCACCCTTGATTTGCCACACACTGTGATGTCATCTAAGTATGAAAAGGTGTCAGAGAGGGAGTTATCACTTATAAAAGCATCCATTGCCCGTTGAAAACAAGCAACACCATTAGTAACACCAAATGGTATTCAGCAAAACTGATACAGCTTTCCACCAGCCTCAAAGGCCGTATATGGTTGATCCTTCTTAACAATAGGAATCTGATGATAAGCACTCTTTAAATCAATAGTGCTAAAAACTTTATACTGAGATACTTTATTGATAAGCTCATCAATCTTAGGCAAAGGGTACGCGTCTAATTGAGTATACCTATTAATAGTTTGGGAATAGTCTATCACCATTCGTTTCTTGTGTCTCTCATTAGTCGTGACAACTACCTGTGCTCGCCAAGGCGAACAACTAGGTTCAATGATTCCTTCCAATAAGAGACGTTGAACTTCAGAATTAATAAATTCTCTATCCTGACTACTATATCTTCTTGACTTGGTAGCAATTGGCTTACAATCCGACATCAAATTGGAAAAAAGTGATAATGGAGGAATAGATAAAGAGGTTAATCCACAAATAGATAAAGGTGGCTTAGTCCCTCCAAATGAAAGACTAAGAGACTCGTGTAACTGAAGCACATCATGTCCAATCAAAATATCCGCACAGAGATTAGGCAAAACAGATAGGCGTATATCAGTATACGTATTACCTAGAAGAACCATTTTCACAAAGCAACAACCAGCTATTTGTGAAGTAAGGGTCGTCTGAGCCATACACACCTGATACGTAACAGGCAAAATTTTCAAATGTTTCTCCTTCGCAAACTGAAGACTTATAAAACTCTCAGTACTGCCCGTATCTATAAGGGCCTTCACTTCCAACCCATTAACTTGAGCCGTAACTATAGCTTTGTTTAGGCCATGAGCAAATGCAGCAGAAATTGATGCAATAAACGCCCTATCTAAAGGCTGAATAGTCACAGAAGAGGTAGTGGAGGAAGACCCTCCCACACCAGGAGAAGGGAAGGTAATTGAACCTGATGATTTGCACACACATGCATAATGACC
The DNA here is from genome assembly GCF_052327205.1 of Somniosus microcephalus. Lineage (NCBI taxonomy): Eukaryota > Metazoa > Chordata > Chondrichthyes > Squaliformes > Somniosidae > Somniosus > Somniosus microcephalus. The sequence continues at coordinate 74,540,817 of NC_141007.1, read as the reverse complement.
TCTCTTGCCGCATTTACTACACACAGCCTCCCGAGCAGGACACTTCAGACGAGGGTGCCGGATATTCCCACAAAAATAACACTTCTGAATCCTAGAGGCAACGGCCGCCGAAGTAGAAACTGTTTCAAAATCTAATAAACCACTCCCATTAAGTCCACATAATTCCTTTTCATCCGAAACTGCCGAAACCATAGTCGCAGGCCGATTAAAAAGAGCATAAGAATCCGAACTTCTCTGAGCCACATCCAATGTAGAAGCTTGCTCAAAAGCACTTTTAAGATCCAGAGTCTTATTTTCTAACAACCGCTGATGAATTGATCTAGACAGTAATCCATTAATAAAAGCATCCCGTACCGATTCGTCCTTATATTCTTCAGCCGTCACAGCCTTATAATTACAGTCAACACTAAGGCACCGAAGTGCTTGTAAATAAGTATCCAAAGATTCTCCCACCTGCTGCCTACGGGCAGATAGAAGATGACGTGCAAATACCTCATTCTTTGGTTTAACAAAAATCTTTTCCAATGTAGAAATAGCCTCTTCATAAGTTTTACAGTGCAAAATATATTTATATACATCCGGGTCAATGTAGTTGATCAGCATATTCAGCTTATTTAGAGCCTCTTGATCCAACACGCCCAAAAAGTTTTTAAATGCACAATACCAATGTTTCCATTTATCATCCACTCCAGCAGAATTGGGGTCAGCCTTGAATCGTTCTGGTTGAAGATATCGCTCCATTCTAACATAAAGTTAATAAATTGAAATAAAGAATAGATTGGCCTTCCAAAGCTAGGCTTTATTAACTTTAAAATCAGCAGCATATCTTTCCACATCCAGTCCCAACTAAAGCTAGAAAAGGACTGAATTTAAGGTAGCCACAACACATCATGTGATCATCAACTACCAATGAGATTACAACACATATCCCAAGGCAGTTAACAAACAACGAATCACAATACTTTTACTAATCAAGGAATAATCACCACAGGCACCCACTGAGCATAGTACGAGAAAAACCCTAGGCATCTCTTCAGTGCTTTTTGGCAGTGGGGGAGGGGGAGCTCCATAAGGGGGCGCATTCTGTCGGGGTCGGGGCCGATGACTCCGTTCTCCACTACACAGCCAAGAATGGCAAGGCGCATGGTACGAAACATACACTTGTCCTTGTTGTATGTTAGGTTCAGCCGCTGGGCCGTACGGAGGAATTTCTCCAGATTAACATCATGGTCCTGCTGGTCGTGGTCGCAGATGGTGACGTTGTCTAGATAGGGGAAAGTGGCCTGGAGCGCATTCTGGTCAACCATCCGGTCCATCTCCCGTTGGAAGACTGAAACCCCGTTGGTGACGCCGAAGGGAACTCTGAGGAAGTGGTAGAGACAACCGTCAGCTTCAAAAGCTGTGTACTGGCGGTCCTCAGCCCTGATGGGGAGCTGGTGGTATGCCGACTTCAGATCAATCGTCGAGAACACCCGGTATTGTGCTATCTGATTGACCATGTCAGATATGCGGGGGAGTGGGTATGCATCTAGCTGGCTGTAGTCAATAACTAGGCGCTGTTTTTCGCCAGTCTTCACTACCACCACTTGTGCTCGCCATGGGCTGGTGCTACCTTCAATAATCCCTTCAGGAGTCTCGCTACCTCGGATTTAATGAAGCTCCTATCCCCGGCACTGTAACGCCTGCTTTTGGTAGCGATGGGCTTACAGTCGCAGGTGAGGTTAGCGAACAAGGAGGGGGGGGGGGACTTTAAGGGTGGAGAGGCTGCAAATGGTGCGCGGCGGGCGATTTAAAAGCTGCTGGCTGCAGACTGTGAGTGGGGGGAGGGGTCCGTCGTACGCTAATGTGACACTTTTAAGGTGGCACTGAAAATCCAACTCCAGTAGAACGGCAGCGCAGAGATGTGGCATGACCAGAAGTTTAAATTTTTTGTATTCTGTGCCCCGTACTGAAAGGGTCACTACACAGTAGCCAACGACGTCCGCTGACTGGGCTTTGGAAGCCAAAGAGATCCGATGGCGCGTCGGCAGGACCGGGAGAGAGTAACTGCGCACCGGGTCGGGGTGGATAAAGCTCTCCATGCTCCCGCTGTCAAAAAGGCAGGTAGTGGCGCGGCCGTTTACCGTAATGTCCATCATGGACCTGGACAGTTGATGAGGGAGAGATTGGTCCAGCGTCACGGAGGCCAGCGTATGGTCGTGCGAGTCGATGTGGTCGTCCGATGAGGCGGTGGTTGAGTCTGGGTCCCCCGTGGTTGAAGTTGGAGACGTCCAAGATGGCGGACAAAATGGCGGCGCCCATGATCCCAATCCCCATGCGGCTGGGGGAGCCCAAGATGGCTGCCCCCACGGTTCGCACGCGGCGCTGCTGGCGTTAGCGGTTTTACCTTTGCAGGCGCTGACATAGTGTCCTTTCTTCCCGCAGCCGGAGCAGGTAGCGTTTCTCGCCGGGCAGCGTGCTCTGGGGTGTTTTGCCTGGCCACAAAAATAACATTTCTGTGCCTTGGACATCGCAGCAGCAGTTGAAGGTGGCGGTCCCATGACCCAAGGTTGTGGCGTCCACGTTGCGGAGCGGTTAGGGGAAAAGGCGTCCATATTCCTGTGGGCCGCGTCGAGCGAGAGCGTGAGGGACACTGCCTTTCTCAGGTCCATTTCTCCCTTTTCCAACAGTCTCTGCCGGGAGTAGTCGGACCTTAGACCCGCAACGAAAGCATCTCGGATCAGTCCCTCCGTGTGTGCTGCGGCTGATACTTCTTTGCAATCGCAGCCTCAGCCGAGTATCCGTAGTGCCCGTAGGAAGGCCTCCACCGATTCCCCGGGCTGCTGTCTGCGGGATCTTAAGAGGTGCCTGGCATAGACCGTATTTACCGGGCGTGCGTATTGCCCTTTTAGCAGATCGATAGCCGCCGCGTAGGTCGTCGCGTCCTGGATTATTGTATAAACTTGGTGGCTCACCTTTGAGGCCAGGATTTCCAGCTTGCTTTCGTCCAGGGTCACAGTTGAGGCTTGCAGGTAGGCCTCGAAGCAACGCAGCCAATGCGCGAATTTGGTAGCTGAACCCACTTCTTGGGGGTCTAGGTCCAGGCATGTTGGTCTGAGGGCTCGCAGCAGCTCCTGCTGCTCAGCGTTTGGTGCAGCAGCCTGCTGCTCAGCGTTTGTTGTCGACATTTTGTTTTTGCTAATAAAATTGATGCGCTATCAATTACTCATAAAAGACGGAGAGTTAGGAGAGTAACTAAAAGGCTTTTATTAGCAAAGAACAGAGCATGCCTCTCGTGGTTGACTGGGTTCCAAGAAGGCAGGGGGCTGCAGAGCGGTCACCTTTATACCTGGGCCTGTGGGTGGAGCCAGGGGTGGAGCCAGCAGAGACATGCTGAGGCATGCATAGGTACAACAGTGTGCAACAGCAACAACAACGGTGAACAACAATAACAGTGGTTTACCACAAGCGGTTAGTTACAACTGAGTGACTTGCTAGGCCATATCAGAGGGCAGTTAAGAGTCAACCACATTGCTGTAGACATTTAGGATGGCAGTTTTCCTTTCCTAAAGGACATTAGTGAACCAGATGGGTTTTTACGACCATCCGATAGTTTCATGGTTACCATTACCGATACTAGCTTTTTATTCCAGATTTATTTAATTAACTAAATTTAAATTCCCCAGCTGCCGTGGTGGGATTTGAACTCACGTCTCTGGATTATTAGTCCAGGCCTCTGGATTACTAGCCCAATGACATTACGACTACGTTACTGATGTAAGAAAAAGGAGACTTACCATCAAGTAACTTTAAAGTAAGCTTTAAGTAACTTATAAACACACTATATACAAGAGAGGTCTTTACCATGCCTCTGGTAGAAGCCTCTTACAATACTGAACAGACCAGTATTTATACCAGTCCAACAGGAAGTGACATTTACAGGAAGTGAGGTATGTACACAGTTCATAGTTCATAGTTCACAGGAAGTGATGACATAACTTCCCGGAAGTTAGCATTTTTATCACATTCTTCCCTCCTGCAGGATTAGGAGGCTGTGGTCTACCTTTTGGTCCGCAGCCGCCGAACAAGGAAGAGTCGCACCCGTTTGGATTCCCGTCGTAGAGGGTCGCTGGTCCGCTTACATGCGGTTGGCCATTGGTCAGAGTCTGTGTGGCCTGGATTGCTCTGTGAAGGGTCGGGGAGATCATGGCTTCGAGTACGAGCCCCAATAGGTTCAAAGTCGGTCTGCCTCTGTTCAGAGGGAGGTGCAGAGCTGGTCTGTGGCGGATCAGTACTTTCATGCGCGGTACTGGGAGGGTCGCAACCTTGAGCACGGGGTTCTACCGGCACCAAGCTAGTTGGTGTCCGATCAGGATCCTGGAGAGGGGTACCCGATAGGTCCCAAGAGTTTCCTGGTGAAATGCCATCACCCGATGTCCCACTCGGTCCTGGTGGGCAGGGAGCCAGATCCCGTAATGATACGGTAGATTCTCGGCCGTCGGAATATCGTATGTTTGCATAGGTGGGGTTGGCATCGGTTAGTTCGACCTCGTCTACAAGAGGGTCATTTTTAGACGTCCGAACGTATCTTCGGAGTAATACAGGTCCAGGAGTAGTTAGCCATGACGGGAGTGATGTTCCATGAGATGAGCGACGCTGGAATCCAAAGAACCGCTCATGAGGTGTAGTATTTGTGGCTGTAGAAAGCAGGGACCGTATAGAGTGCAATGCATCCGGAAGCACTGTTTCCCATTGCTGGTCTGGTAGGCCCCGAGATCTTAAAGCGAGACGTACGGAATTCCAGATGATACCGTTATACCTCTCTACCTGCCCATTTCCGATGGGATGGTATGGTGTTGTTTTGCTTGTAGCAATTCCCCGTTCTGAGAGGTAGTCCTTGAGTTCCCTTGACATAAAGGATGGACCCCGATCTGAGTGAATATAAGCCGGCATGCCACAGAGAGAAAATACCTGCTCAAGGCAGCAGATTACTGTGGACGCCAGCATATTGGAGCAGGGGAAGGCAAATGGAAAACGTGAATATTCGTCGATCATGGTGAGCAAATATGTGTTCCGAGTTGAAGAGGGCACTGGGCCCTTAAAATCGATGCTAAGTCGTTGCATCGGTTGGGTTGCATGTATGAGTATACCATCTGAGGGGCGGAAGAACTGAGGTTTTAATTCCGCACAAAGCCGGCATTCTGAGCATATTTTTTTTACATCTCCAGTGGAAAAAGGGAGATTCCGTGATCGTACGAAATGTAGCATGCGCGTAACGCCAGGATGACACAAACCATTGTGGACATCCATGAGAGTGGAGGATGACATAGTGGAGCAGAATGCCCGTGTGAGGGTGTCCGGGGCCACATTCTCCTTGCCAGGCCGATAGAGAATGGTATAACCAAAAGAGGCCAGTTCCATCCTCCAAAGTTGTATTTTATTATTCTTAATTTTGGTTCGTTTTCGATTATCGAGCATGAAGGCGACTGATCGTTGGTCCGTGATCAATGTAAAGTGCTGGCGAGCTAGAAAATGGTTCCACTTCCGTACTGCCTCTATGATGGCTGTGGCTTCTTTCTCAACCGGAGGATAATGTAGCTCGGCACCTTGTAAGGTCCTGGACATAAATGCTACAGGACGACCTTCCTGATTCAGAGTAGCCGAGATCGCCACCTCCGAGGCATCACATTCAACCACGAAAGGGAGATTCTCATCGATGGAGTGAAGAGCCGCTTTCTCCAACTGTTTTTTGAGAAGGTTAAAGGCTGCAACAGCCGCTGTTCCCAGTGGAAATGATCTAGCATGCAGCAAGGGTTGGATTTTGTCCGAAAAATGAGGAATCCATTTAGCGTAGTATGCAAACAGACCGAGAGCCCGACGTAAAGAAGCCGGATTCTTAGGTGACGGGAGCTCTTGGAGCGGGCGAAGTCTTTCTGGGTCTGGCTTAATGATACCATTGCCTACACAGTAGCCAAGGATGTTGATGGTCGGTTGCGACTCAACAGATTTGGATTCATTCAGGGTCAAATTACGGCGATGGAGGGCATCCCGAAATTTTTGGAGGTTGGAGTCGTGTTCCTGTTGATCGTGACCTGCAATGGTAATGTTATCAAGATAGGGAAAAGTGTCCCTTAGGTTTTCCTGCTTAACCAGGCCATCCATTGCCCGTTGAAAGACAGCCACTCCATTAGTAACCCCGAATGGGAGGCGACGAAATTGGTACAGCCGTCCATTAGCCTCAAAGGCTGTGTACTGCTTATCTGAGACCTTCAAGGGTAACTGATGATAGGCACTTTTAAAATCGTAAGTTGAGAACACTTTGTATTCGGCCAGTTTATTAACCATATCATCAATGCGTGGCAATGGGTAGGCGTCCAAGTCGGTATATTGATTGATGGTTTGTGAATAATCGATGCATAGTCGCTGTTTGTGAGGTTTTAGAGGGTTCTTGACAATGACGACTTGAGCCCGCCAGGGCGACGAACATGGTTCAATGATATCCTCTGCTAGAAGTCGAGAGATTTCAGCCGCAATAAAAGATTGGTCTCCCTGATTAAAGCGCCGCGATTTCGTTATTATCGGTTGGCATTGAGGCGGAATACTGGCAAATAATGAGGGTTCATCAAGTGAAGCTGCTGATAATGCACAAAATGGTAATTTAGATGGTATATTAGAAATAGTAAGTCCGGGTTTGGATCCACCAAACTCAATGGTGAGTTTCTTATGCTGTTTTTGGAAGTCCAGCCCTAAGAGGAGATCACTACATAAGTCTTTGAGCACTGAAAGTCGGGTGGAGGGATACATACGACCATGAAGTGTCATATCAACAACACAAAAGCCGGAGATTCTGGTATTAAGTGATGACTGGGCCATCGCAATTGCCTGGTCCGATGGGAAGACATGTAGTTTCAATTTCGCAACAATCTGTTCCTTAATGAAACTATCAGTACTTCCTGAGTCAATTAAGGCATCTAAGGTATGCCCTTTAATTGAAATTTTTGTGGCTGCCTGAGACAGGTTCTGTGGGCAAGCAGCTGTAATTGGTGTCGTTGCACAGAGAGTGGCTAAAACTCTCGGTGTGCTTCTTCGGGAGAGAGCTCGAGAGGAAGCTTGATAGGTCCTAGCTGGAGCATCTTGATAGGCCCTAATTGGGGCAGTTCGGTAGGCCTTAGCTGGATTGGCCCTCGTAGAGGCCCTTGATAGGCAAACTTTAGCAAAGTGTCCTTTTTTCCCGCAATAACTGCAGATTGCATTGCGAGCAGGGCAGGTTTTCCTAGGGTGAAAAGCATCTCCACAAAAGAAGCATTCCTTCCTAGATTGCCAAGAGGCTGCTAAAGTGGGGTCGTCCTCCTCTTCTTCATCAGAATTATCAGAATTAGATTCCCCCATGATAGGGTTCACCTGAGACCGCTTGAATTGTCTGGTTGCAGCTACAGCAGCAGATCGAGATCTGGGCAGCTGATAGAGGTCTGCATTTCTCTTTGCCAAATCCAGTGAACAAGCTAGTTCAAAAGCTTTTTGTAGCTCAAGTGTTTTACTTTCTAGTAGACGCTGGCGTATAAATGGAGAGGCAATCCCGCAGATGAAAGCATCACGAATCATTTCTTGGCGGTACAGCTCAGCTGAGGCTGCCTGAAAGTTACAATCTACGCTGAGCCTGCGAAGTTCTTGCAGGAATTCGTCAATTGATTCCCCTGGCCCTTGTCGGGCTGTGGCCAGTAGATGTCTAGCATAGACCTCATTTGGGGTCTTCGCATACAGTTTCTTAAGTGCCCGAATCACCTCTTCGTAATTATCCCAGTCATCAACATATTCGAACACTTTTGGGGTCACATAATTGACAAGTATCTTCAATTTAGCAGGAGCATCCACTTTACATTCATCCAGAAAATTCTCAAAAGTACGATACCAATGCTTCCATACCCTGCCAGCTGCTGGTGTATTCGGGTCCAAGTCCAGACGAATAGGTCTAAGGATTTTCTCCATGATGGGTGGTTCCCTGGATCCTTAACTTCCGAGTTTGTCTGAAGGTCTAGTATTTGTCAGTGTAAATACTAAGTTACTTAAATTGATGTAAGAAAAAGGAGACTTACCATCAAGTAACTTTAAAGTAAGCTTTAAGTAACTTATAAACACACTATATACAAGAGAGGTCTTTACCATGCCTCTGGTAGAAGCCTCTTACAATACTGAACAGACCAGTATTTATACCAGTCCAACAGGAAGTGACATTTACAGGAAGTGAGGTATGTACACAGTTCATAGTTCACAGGAAGTGATGACATAACTTCCCGGAAGTTAGCATTTTTATCACAGTTACCGTATCCCTCCAGAACTAGCCGCGTCTCTAGCCAAGCTGTTCCAGTACAGCTACAACACTGGCATCTATCCGACAATGTGGAAAACTGCCCAGGTATGTCCTGTCCACAAAAAGCAGCACAAATCCAACCGGCCAATTACCGCCCCATCAGTCTACTCTCAATCATCAGCAAAGTGATGGAAGGTGTCATCGACAGTGCCATCAAGCGGCACTTACTCACCAATAACCTGCTCACTGATGCCCAGTTTGGGTTCCGCCAAGACCACTCTGCTCCCGACCTCATTACAACCTTGGTCCAAACATGGACAAAGGAGCTGAATTCCAGAGGTGAGGTGAGAGTGACTGCCCTTGACATCAAGGCAGCATTTGACTGAGTGTGGCATCAAGGAGCCCTAGTAAAACTGAAGTCAATGGGAATCGGGGGGAAAACGCTCCACTAGCTTGAGTCATACCTAGCACAAAGAAAGATGGTTGTGGTGGTTGAAGGTCAATCTTCACAGCCCCAGGACATCACTGCAGGAGTTCCTCAGGGCAGTGTCCTAGGCCCAACCATCTTCGGCTGCTTCATCAATGACCTTCCCTCCAACATAAGGTCAGGAATGGGGATGTTTGCTGATGACTGCACAGTGTTCAGTGCTATTCACAACTCCTCAGATAATACATTTGCAGTTTTCCAATCCGCTGGGACCTCTCCAGAATCCAGGGAATTTTGGTATATTGCAACCAATGCATCCACCATCTCTGCAGCCACTTCTTTTAAGACCTTGGGATGCAGGCCATCTGGTCCAGGTGACTTGTTGTCTTTTAGTCCCATTATTTTACCAAGTACTATTTCCTTAGTGATAGTAATTGTCTTTAGTTCCCCCCTCCCTGTGGTCCCTTGATTATCCATTATTGGGATGTTGTTAGTGTCTTCTATCATGAAGACAGATACAAAATATTTGTTCAGAATCTCTGCCATTTCCCCGTTCCCCATTATTAATTCCCCAGTTTCATCCTCTAAGGGACCAAAGTTTACTTTAGCTACTCTCTTCCTTTTTATATACCTGTAGAAGCTCTTTCTATCTGTTTTAATATTTCTTGCCAGTTTACTCTCATAATTCATCTTCTCTCTCCATTATTTTTTTTAGTCATCCTTTGCTGGTTTTTAAAAATTTCCCAATCCTCTGGTCTCCCATCAATCTTGGCAACATTGTATGCCTTCGTTTTCAATTTGATACCATCCTTTACTTCCTTAGTTAGCCATGGATGGTGCTCCCTTCTCTTAAAATCTTTCTTTCTCACTGGAATATATTTTTGTTGAGAGTTAGGAAATATCTCCTTAAATGTCCGCCACTGCATTTCAACTGTCTTACCCTTTAATTTATTTTTCCAGTCCACTTTAGCCAGCTCTGCCCTCATGCCATTGTAATTGCCTTTGTTTAAGATCAGTACACTGGTTTGAGATACTACTTTCTCACCCTCCAACTGAATTTGAAATTCAACCATGCTATGATCACTCTTTCCTAGAGGATCCTTTACTATGAGATCATTTATTAATTCTGCCTCATTACACAGTACCAGATCCAAGATAGCTTTGACCCCGAGATAAGCTTCCGACCACACATCTGCTGCATCACCAAGACCGCTTACTTCCACCTCGTAACGTCGCTCAACTCTGCCCCATCCTCATTTCACCTGCTGCTGAAACCCTCATCCATGCCTTTGTTACCTCTAGAATTAACTATTCCAACACACTCCTGGCCGGCCTCCCATCTTCCACCCTCCATAAAGTTGAGCTCATCCAAAACTCTGCTGCCCATGTCTTAGCTGAACGGGGCTTGGTGCGAGCTATCACCCCTGTGCTCGCTACATTGGCTCCCGGTCTGGCAACACCCCAATTTTAAAATTCTCATCCTTGTTTTCAAATCTCTCCATGGTCTCGGCCCTCCCTATTTCTGTAACCTCCTCCAGCCCTACAACCCTCCAAAATCTCTGCAAGTCTGGCCTTTTGCGCATCCCTGATTTTAAGTGCTCCACCATTGGCAGCTATGCGTTCATCTGCCTACGCCCTAAGCTCTGGAATTCCCTCCCTAAACACCTCCGCCTCTGTACCTGCCTCTCCTTTTAAGATGCTCCTTAAAACCTACCCCTATCTGTCCTATTATCTCCTTATGTGGCTCAGTGTCAAATTTTGTTTGATAACACTCCTGTGAAGTGCCTTGGGACGTTTTACTGCATTAAAGGTGTAATGTATATACCTTTAAGGGGGGAACTATGTTTTACAGCTCATGTATACTGCAGTACCGGCAGTGACCACACCTGTATATAGCACTGAGTAGTAATCTGTACAGATCAGTTGCAGTGTGAGCCACGTTGAGTAAACACCTGTTGTACCGTTCTCCGCAGTCTGTGTCTTATTATACATGGACGCAACATTGGCGACGAGGCAGGTTCAAACCTACCTGCAACTCTGCATCACCTCCCGGGGATTCGTTCCTGGAGATCAGTGGATTGGAGGTCAAGGCCAGAGACTCGGGCGTCGACCACGGGCAACCGCCCAGTCATCCAGCAGAGACTCGAGAATTGCGGGGGAGGCTGTCGAGAGCCAGGCTTGGCTTTCCAGTCGAGGTGGTCCAGCTAAACGGGCTGGCAACAGGTAGTGCGCAGACCCTTCCCGGACAGCGGCGGGCTAGAGCCCGACCGAGCGGCACAGCAAAGGGCCGAGCAGCGTCGACGGGGGAGAGAGAGAGAGAGAGGGCAGAGCGCACAGGGCGCAGCCGGTGTTCAGGGGCCGAGCAGCGTCGGAGAGAGAGACGCGCAGAAACCCGCGAGGCACCGCCATTGCCACGAGAACCGCCGAGAGCGGCGTTGGCAGCAGCGCAGGAGAAGCGCGCGAAACCTACAGGGCGCCGCCATTGCCACGAGAACCGCTGGGAGTGGCGTTGGCAGCAGCGGGGGAGGAAGGAAAGCATGGGAGATGCCATTTTAAGCCATTGGGAGACGCCATTTTAAACCACACCCAAAATGCCGAAGAGTGGCAGTATCACCGCATTTGACAATGAAGTCGAAGATTGGACTACATATGTCGAACGAATAGAGGTGTACTGCAAGGCAAATGAGGTGTCAGATGACAAGAAAGCGTCGGTATTGTTAAATTTAATGGGTGCAAAGACGTATGGTTTATTACAAAATCTAGTAACCCCAACGAAGCCAATGGAAAAGAGTTTTGAAGACATAGTAACGATACTAAAGGAACATTTAAACCCCACATCGCTGCTGATAGCAGAAAGATTCAAGTTTCACAAACGGAACCAGCATAAGGATGAAAGCAATGCTGATTATTTAACAGAACTGCGCAAACTATCGAAACACTGCCAGTTTGGAGTGGGACTGGCAGTTACCTTAAGGGACAAGTTTGTGTGTGGGCTTCAAAGTGAAGGAACCCAGAAACGGCTTTTATCTGAAAAGGACCTTACGCTGGAAAAGGCTTTCAGCATTGCGGTATCATATGAAGCAGCAGCACGGGGCGCTGCAGAGATACAACAGAGACCGCAAGAATATGGCACAAACGAAATGTCATATGGAACAGAGAAGTGCTATCGCTGCGGCAGAACAACGCATGACCAGAATGATTGCTGGTTCAAAGACAAAGTGTGCAGACAGTGTGGAAAAGTAGGACACATAGCACGAGTCTGCAGGTCGGGAAAGAAAACCAGCAATAAGAAACCTACCAAAGGAAAGTACAAGAAGGCACATAAGATGACGGAGAATAGTTCAGACGAACAAAAGAGTGATAACGACTCCGAAAGCAGGGAACTGAGTTGTCTGAAACTACATAATGTGATCACAACGGAGGATGACCGAACCATTTGAGTCACTCTCAAGTTAGCAGGAGTCCAGGTAAAGATGGAATTGGACACAGGATCAGCCCTAACAGTCATAAACCGATGGGACTACGAGCGGCTATTCTCACACATACCCTTGAGAGACACAAAAATTATTTTGAAGACGTACACGGGGCAAAAAGTCTACCCCAAAGGAAAAATAAGGGTGACCGTTATATATAACGGTAAGGAAACACCAAAACTAGACCTGTATGTATTGCAAGATGGAGGACCACTATTACTGGGACGTGAATAGATCCGGAAAATACAACTGGATTGGCATTCCATACAGGCACTGACTGTGGCTGACAAAAAGGATGACGACGTCACACCTGGGCGACTGTCAAAGATCCTAACTGACGCGAAAGAAGTGTTCCAGCAAGGACTTGGGACACTAAAAGGCATGACAGCGACGATTAAAATTGAAGAAAACGCAAGCCCAAAATTTTTTAAGGCCAGACCGGTACCTTATGCGATCCGCCCAGCCGTCGAAGCAGAGCTGGAGAGTCTGGAACATTCAGGTGTACTGTCCAAGGTAGACTGGAGTGAGTGGGCTACACCCATCGTCCCTGTGATGAAAAAGTCGTTGAGCAGCACGCCTGGGGAACCAAGGAAGGTTCGCATCTGTGGGGACTTTAAGGTAACAGTGAACCCGGTCCTTCACACCGTACAATATCCACTTCCGCGGATTGAAGATATTTTCGCCTCGCTAATGGAGGGAAACGCTTCACTAAGATTGATCTGGCCCAGGCATACCTGCAAATGGAGGTAGAAGAAGCATCAAAAAAATACCTCACAATCAACACCCATAAAGGTCTCTGTGATGAAATATTTCCATTCATCACTGCCTGTGACTGAGATCGGTTTCAGTGTCATTTCCCTTCCCCCAGACCTCATTGTATTGTGTACTGGAATGTGCTGTATTGTATACTGGAATGTGCTGTGTGTAGGGCTCCGCCCATACCTGGCCCCGTTTGTAAGCTAGCTTCAGTCTAGCCCCATTCTCCAGAAGGACGACATCTCTCTCGCTTACGTGTTTCGTTCTAAGTTAATAAAAACCTTGTTTTGTTCTGCTACCTTCGAGTCTCAGAATTATTGAGGCACATCAATTTTATTAACTTATTTTCAACACTATGGATCAACTCCTGAAACCCGAACGTTTGGATTTGGATCAACATGCTCCGGACGCATCAGCACGCTTCGGACACTGGTTTGAGTGTATGGAATTCTTCCTGGACAATTCCGCAGCCGTCAAAGACGCTACGGACGCTGCAAGGATGAGACTCGGAATTCTGCGGAATTGGGTAAGCCACCGGGTTTACCCCCTCATCCAAGACGCCGAGACGTACCTGGCGGCCTGCGACATCTTAAAGGCGCATTACCAGCAGCCTACGAATGCGGTGTATGCTAGGCACCTGCTCGCCACCCGCGCACAGCGACCTGGGGAATCGGTGGAGGAGTTCCTAAGCACCCTGAAAATGCTTGGCAAAGACTGCAAGTGCCGAGATGTAAAAGCCGCAGTGTACACTGACGAGCTTGTTCGCGATGCCTTCATCACAGGCCTCAGCTCCACTTACATCCGGCAAAGACTGCTGGAAAAAACGGGGTTGGACCTGAAACAGGCTGCGGACACCGGATGTGGCCCAGAGAAACTCGGACGCCTACTCTTCAGCCCGCGCCGTCCACGCCACCACGTGTGCACCGAGGGCGCCGCCATCTTGGAAGGCATCTTCCCCGCCCGACAGCCCGACACCGGCTGGGCCCCGCTCTCCCCCCCAGAAGCCCTACGACAGCCGCGACGCGTCAGGGACCCAACTGCTACTTCTGCGGGCAGCCAAAGCACACCAGAAACCTGTGCCCGGCGAAAGGCACCACCTGCTTTAAGTGCAGTAAGAAGGGGCACTTCGGGAAGGTGTGCAGAGGGAACCCCGCCGGAAAACCAACCACCGGAAAACCCGCCAGCGCCGCGTGTGCGCCGTGGGAGCGGCCATCTTGGACGCCATCTTGCCCGACCTCATGGGGTCCGCCATCTTGTGAGCAGACAGCGTGGACGCCATCTTGTATCGATCAGGGCCCTACAGTGGCATCGGTCACAGTGGACCAGACCAGGCCGCACCCGCTATCCAGATCAATGGTGGACATCGAGGTAAACGGGTGCCGGGTTAAATGCTTAATTGACAGTGGAAGCACGGAGAGCTTTATCCACCCAGAACTGGCACAACAACTCTCCCTAAAGGTGGTCCCTACTCAGGGTACCATCTCTATGGCTGACAAAACCCAGACATCGACCATTCTGGGTTACTGCACGGTACAATTGTGCGTTAACGGAACTGTATATGATAATTTTAAAGTATTAATCATGAAGAACCTATGTGCGAGCGTGATCTTGGGCCTGGATTTCCAGTGCAACCACCAAAGCATCACGCTCAAGTACGGTGGGTCCCAGCCGCCCCTCACAGTGTGCGGTCTGGCTACCCTGAAGGTAAAGCCGCCTTCGCTATTCGCGAACCTTACCCCTAACTGCCGGCCAATAGCGACCAAAAGCAGGAGGTACAGCTGGGAGGACAGGCGGTTTATCGCGACCGAGGTAGACAGGCTCCTGAAAGAGCGCATTATTGAACGCAGCAACAGCCCGTGGCGCGCCCAAGTGGTAGTGGTAAGGGGTAGCGAGAAGAAACGGATGGTGATCGACTATAGTCAAACGATCAACAGGTACACCCTACTAGACGCCTACCCGCTACCCCGCATATCAGAAATGGTGAACCAAATCGCCCAATACCGGGTGTTCTCCACCATCGACCTCAAGTCAGCGTACCACCAGCTCCCTATCAGACCAGAGGACCGCCCGTACACCGCCTTCGAGGCGAACGGACGCCTCTACCAATTCCTCAGAGTCCCCTTTGGGGTGACGAATGGGGTCTCGGTCTTTCAGAGGGAGATGGACCGCATGGTCGATGACCACCACTTGCAGGCAACCTTCCCCTACCTCGACAACGTCACCATCTGCGGCCACAATCAGCAGGATCACGACTCGAACCTCGAGAGGTTCCTGGAAACCGCACAAAAACTAAACCTCACCTACAACGAGGACAAGTGCATTTTCAACACCACGCGCCTCTGCATACTAGGCAGCGTGGTGGAGAATGGGGAAATCGGACCAGACCCCGACCGATTGCGCCCCCTACGGGAGCTGCCCCTGCCCAACACTCCCAAAGCCCTGAAAAGGTGCCTGGGGTTATTTTCTTATTATTCCCAATGGGTCCCCAACTACTCCGACAAAGCCCGCCCCCTCTTGAAAGCATCCTCTTTTCCGCTCTCTGCTGAGGCCCACGCCGCCTTCAAAAGCATTAAGCAGGATATTGAGCGGGCCACGCTACAGGCAGTGGACGAGAACACTCCATTTCAAGTGGAAAGTGATGCGTCTGACTTCGCCTTGGCGGCCACCCTCAACCAGGCGGGGCGGCCCGTAGCTTTCTTCTCGAGGACCCTCCAAGGGCCCGAGATCAGACACTCCTCCGTGGAAAAGGAGGCCCAAGCCATCGTGGAGGCAGTGCGCCACTGGCGCCACTACCTAGCCGGCAAACGCTTCACCCTACTTACCGACCAGCGGTCGGTAGCGTTTATGTTCAATAATAAACAGAGGGGGAAGATTAAAAATGATAAGATTCTTAGGTGGCGGATCGAGCTCTCCACCTTCGAGTACGACATCATTTACCGGCCAGGGGCCCTTAACGAATCCCCTGACGCCCTCTCACGAGGGATGTGTGCCAGCGCCACCGGGGATCGGCTACAGACCCTCCACAACGACCTCTGCCACCCAGGGGTCACGCGGCTGTTCCACTTCATAAAGTCCCGTAACTTACCCTACTCGATTGAGGAAGTTCGGTCCCTGACCAGGAACTGCCGCACTTGCGCTGAGTGCAAGCCTCGGTTCTACCGCCCAGATAGAGCCCACTTAATCAAAGCTACACGGCCCTTTGAGTGGCTCAGCTTAGATTTCAAGGGCCCCCTCCCGTCCGTCGACCGCAATGTTTACTTCCTGAACATTGTGGACGAATACTCCCGGTTCCCATTCGCCTTCCCCTGCCCAGACATGACCAGCGCCACGGTCATTAAATGCCTCAACAGCCTGTTCTGCCTGTTCGGTATGCCGAGCTACATCCATACGGATAGGGGGGCGTCCTTCATGAGTGAAGAGCTACGCCAGTACATGCTGTCCAGGGGGATCGCCATGAGCCGTACCACCAGCTACAACCCCCGGGGTAACGGCCAAGTGGAGCGAGAGAACGGGACAGTATGGAAAGCAGTCACTCTAGCTCTAAGGACCAAGGGCCTCCCTATCTCCCGCTGGCAGGAAGTCCTCTCGGATGTGCTCCATTCGATACGGTCGCTATTGTGTACGGCCACTAATACCACGCCTCATGAACGAATGTTTGTCTTTCCCCGGAAATCCACCTCAGGCGTATCCATGCCGTCATGGCTCTCCACCCCAGGTCCGGTACTCGTGCGAAGGCATGTGAGGGGCCACAAGATGGACCCTCTCGTGGAGCCAGTACACCTACTCCACGCCAACCCCCAATACGCATATGTCCGGCACGCCGACGGAAGGGAGGACACCGTGTCCATAAAAGACGTCGCCCCAGCCGGCATCGACAACAACCACGGCAATAGCGGCAACGACGATCACAGCAACTCTTACCCACCCACTACTCTTTCATCACCCCCGGAAGAACACCGACCAACGGCACCCCCACCAACTACCCCTTCAACAACCCTGGCGGCACCCCCGGCAGAGACCCAGGAGGCTACCGGGGACACCCAGCCGACACCCGCGGCACCGCAACAGCCACGTCGGTCGCAGAGGACTATCAAACCCCCGAACAGACTAAATCTATAGAAGGGGTGAATGTAATGAAATATTTCCATTCATCACTGCCTGTGACTGAGATCGGTTTCAGTGTCATTTCCCTTCCCCCAGACCTCATTGTATTGTGTACTGGAATGTGCTGTATTGTATACTGGAATGTGCTGTGTGTAGGGCTCCGCCCATACCTGGCCCCGTTTGTAAGCTAGCTTCAGTCTAGCCCCATTCTCCAGAAGGACGACATCTCTCTCACTTACGTGTTTCGTTCTAAGTTAATAAAAGCCTTGTTTTGTTCTGCTACCTTCGAGTCTCGGAATTATTGAGGCACATCAGTCTCTAGCAATACAACCAGCTGGTATTCGAGGTAGCATCAGCTCCGGCTATTTGGCAGAGGGCAATGGAACAAGTCCTGCAAGGGATCCCAGGGACCCAGTGTTATTTGGACGACATCCTGGTCACGGGCGAAAATGACAGTGATCACCTTGCCAACCTGGAGCAGGTGCTCACTAGATTGCAGGAATATGGGCTCCGAGCTAACCGCCCCAAATGCGAGTTTTTTTAGAAAACAGATCTCGTATTGTGGCCACGTTATCGATAAAGAGGGGTTACATAAGTCCCCAGAGAAGATTGAGGCAGTAGTCAAGGCTCCAGCACCGGAAAATGTGTCACAACTGAGGTCATTCCTCGGGCTGGTAAACTACTACCATAAGTTCTTGCCAAATTTGTCTACAATACTACACCCACTGAACACCCTACTGCAAACTGGGGTGCCATGGAAGTGGAGTGACGAATGTAGACGAGCTTTCCAGAAGAGCAAAACACTAATCACATCGAAAGAGGTATTGGCCCATTTCAACCCGGCATTACCAATTCGGTTGGCATGTGATGCGTCACCCTACGGCATTGGAGCGGTGCTGTCGCACAAATTCTAGGACGGCTCAGAGAGGCCAATAGCCTTCGCGTCACGATCACTAACCTCAGCCGAGCGTAACTACGCCAAGATTGACAGGGAGGCCCTCAGCCTAGTGTGGGGAGTGAAAAAGCTCAATCACTATCTGCACGGGCAGAAATTCACCTTGCTGACTGATCACCAGCCTCTTGTCTCCATTTTTAATCCAAAGAAGGGCGTTCCGGTGATGACTGCGCAACGACTACAAAGATGGTCACTTTTTCTAGGGGCGCACCACTATGAGATTGAATATAAGGGCACGAAACAGCATGGAAATGCTGATGGGCTATCACGCCTGCCACTGCCTACTGCGGAGGAAGCACCAGCAGTGGATCCTGTCGAAATATTCCATTCGACTATAGTTGAATACCTACCGGTAACTAACGCTTGTATCGAAAAGGAAACCCGAAATGACCCGACATTGTCTCGGGTATATGATTTGACGGTGAAGGGATGGCCAGCACATGGCGACTCACTGTTGCCAGCATTCGCGACGAGAGAACAGCTGTCAGTGTGCCGGGGGACCTTGATGTGTGGATCCCGAGTGGTAATTCCACCCAAGTTAAGGGATAGAGTGCTCAATGAGCTTCATGAGGGTCATCTGGAAGGGGTAAAAATGAAAAGCCTAGCCAGGGCTTATGTGTGGTGGCCGGGAATCGATAAACAAATCGAGGACCTGACCAAGAGCTGCTCAGGATGCCAGAAAGTCCAAAATGCACCACCACAGGCCCCTCTACACCCATGGGAGTGGCCCTCATCTCCATGGCAACGGGTGCATATTGATTTTGCTGGTCCATTCATGGACTCAATATTTTTAATAGCCGTGGATGCGCACTCGGAATGGCCTGAGGTCATCAAAATGTCCTCCACCACCACGGAGAAAACTATTGAAGTCCTACGGACCATTTTTGCCAGGAATGGCTTGCCAGAACAGATTTGCTCCGACAACGGACCACAGTTTGTGTCCGAAGAGTTCCGGAGGTTCTTGAAAAAGAATGGGGTAAGGCATTACACATCCGTCCCGTATCATCCAGCCACAAATGGATTGGCTGAGCGGTTCATACAAACCTTTAAGAAGGCAATAAAGGCTATGTACAATGACAACATTCCGCTGCAGCACAAGGTGGACAATTTCCTGTTCGCCTACCGGAATGCGACACATGCAGTCACCAACCAGGCCCCAGCCATGATGTTCTTTAACCGAAGGTTAAGATCTCGCCTGGATTTGCTCAGACCAAATGTACGAAGAGATGTTGAGAGTAAGCAATTCCAGCACATCCACGAGAAGCCAACAAGGAGCTTCAATGTAGGGCAACCAGTCTTGGCCCGCGACTACCGAACAGAAAAATGGCAGCCAGGAACGATATGCACACGGCAGGGCCCACTAATGTACACAGTGGACGTTGGGGAGAGCATCGTGAGACGCCATGCTGACCAGATCCTAGAGTCACAGGAACAAGTCAACCCCATGCCTCGCCCATACGTACCTGGTGATGAACCCGACGTACAGGTCGCATCTACCCCAGAAACAGTAGCATCGGAAGCTGATGAACCAACCGACGACAGGGGGCCAGAATCGCCTCCGCACCAAGAGCAAGACACTCAGGAAAGGCGCTACCCAGAAAGGATCAGGAAGCCTCCCCAAAGACTGAATATATAAATAGACTATTTTCAGCTAATGTTGCATGTTAAAAGTGTTAATTGTAATTAGTTTGATATTTAATTGTTAAATGAGTGTTATGGTACTGTTAATCTAAAAGGGGAGGAATTGTAATGAATATACCGTTAAGGGGGGAACTATGTTTTACAGCTCATGTATACTGCAGTACCGGCAGTGACCACACCTGTATATAGCACTGAGTAGTAATCTGTACAGATCAGTTGCAGTGTGAGCCACGTTGAGTAAACACCTATTGTACCGTTCTCCGCAGTCTGTGTCTTATTATACACGGACGCAACAAAAGGCACTATATAAATGCAAGTTGTTGTTGTCATTGGTGTTGTAAGAGTAACTTAAATAGACGAGAGGGTATTTTTTTGTAGAATTGGTAAATTATATGATTTTGCACATTTTGGAATCTTGCACACCAGTGCTGCTTTTTTTCAAACCGTGCTATTTAATGTTGGGGTGTCTTGATTAAACAGGTATATTTGTGAGATATGAAAATAGGTTACATTTTTAAATCAAAAACATTGCCATCTTTTTCTACTTTCGTTTCCAGCATTTGCAGTGTTTCTTTTTTTGTGTACATAAAAATGACAACGACTTCAAAAATAATTCATTTGTTAAGCATTTTGGGATGACCTGAGGACAGAGTAAGGCGCTATAATAAAGGTGAGTTGGTCCTTTATTGCTAGTTTTCACCTTCTGGCGAGTCCAAAACTGGACAAGTGCAAAGAGTTAGAACACGGCTTGAATCTTGAGAGTTTGCTTTGGTGCTAATGAAAATCCTTAAGACCCTTAAACAATTACTAACAAGATAATACTCGACAAGCCGCTGGTCAGTCAATATCTGGGAAGAGATTAATATCTCAGGTTTAATTCTTCCTAAGAACAGGAGGAGGCCATTCTGCCCTTGGAGCCTGTTCCGCCATTCAGTTATTTCATGGCTTATCTGTATTTTAATTCCCTTAATACCCTGGCCTAACAAAAATCTATTGGAACAAATAATGCTTGCAGACAAAAGTGGAAGAGAATGGACTTTTTATTTTAAAATAAAGCAAACTCTGATTGCCTAAAGAGATTTCCTCTGGGTCCAACCCCCCACGATTTGCCCTTTTTCCAATGACTTGACAATCGCCAGGTCTGCCCCTCCTCACAGCGATGTGACCCTCCTCTCAAACAGAGTGGCTCCTTCCCTTCCTCCCCGGCGTGGTGCTAGGCCCGGTTGCTATGCTGGGGCAGCAGTAACCAAGGCAAGTCCGCGGAGCCGGCCTACTCCCCCCCCAAAGCTTTGAAAAGGGCGCGCAAACCGGGGCCTGCCTCTCGGGCTGGTGGCTGGCCGGGCCGGCGGGAGAGCAGCGAGAGAGCAGGAATCCGCCGCACCGGGGACTGGGGCCTACCGTGCCCAGCCAATGGGACTTCCCACAACAAACACCAGGTGCTTTATTTTATAACCTCGCGGAATTTATTCATTCTCTGGGCGGTCTTTAACTTTATAAATTCTCGTCCACGTTAGACAAGTCAAAATAGCCCAACGAGGCAGTTGTAAATGTGCTTTAAAAAATATATATTTTCTTGGTGTTTGTATATATTTTTCAATGCTTCACAAATTGGGGTTATTTTCTCAATTTGGGGGAACTCAGCAGTGCTTTGCCATTTGTTATAGTGACCGTTTTCAAGCACATGTTGTTTAAAATGCTAGAAACCTAGTATTAGGAATGGATTGCAGCTTGTGTGCCAGTAGCCAGCTCTCTTCTCAGGTGGTTGGGTTTCTTTTAAACAAAAAAAATCCAGCTGAGATTTACAGTAGTAATTAGATTACTTTGACTAACTATTGATGCCATATGATTTAGGGTTGTGGGGCAGGGGTGGTGGTTATGGTCAGTGGTTAGGATTAGGGTCTGCAACCAACAACAGCTTGCATTTATATAGCGCCTTTAACATAGTAAAATGTCCCAAGCAATGTTCCCTCTAATTTTTTTTCCTGCGTGATCTCTTTTTAACTGGCCCATTCAAATTTTCGCGCATGCATGTAAAAGCCGGTGAGCGGCCTCTGTGGGGCCGTCGCGCAGCTTAGCGGCAATGTTGAGCCCAAGGCTCGCAAACAAAATTAGGACAGTAGGTTTTAAGGAGCATCTTAAAGGGGAAGAGTGAGGCGGAGAGGTTTAGTGAGGGAATTCCAAAGCTTAGGGCTTATTCGGCTGAAGGCACAGCTGCCAGTGGTGGAGCGACTAAAATCGGGGATGCGCAAGAAGCCAGAATTGGGGGAGCGCAGAGAATGAGCTTTCAACAATGTCTTTGTCACTAGATGCGTTCTTTAAAAAAAAATGGATTTGCTTTTAGTTATTTGATGTGTGCTGGGGTTTTCCACTACATAATGTTAAGTGTACTGAAGAGGACGAGGGTTTAAGGGCTGGGAGACATCCATGGAAGAGGTTTCAGTTCTTTCTGTCTGCAAGCATGACCCTCAGCTTGTTGCTTGCCACTTTAATTCTCCATCCCACTCGCACAATGACCTCTGTTCTTAGCCTTCTACACTGTTCCAGTGAAGCTCCGTGTACAAGGAACAGCACCTCTTTCTACTAGGCACTTTGCAGTCGTCTGGCCAAAATATTGACTTCTAACAACTTCAGAGGAGATTTACGAGGATGTTGCCAGGACTGGAGAATTTTAGCTAGGAGGAAAGATTGGATAGGCTGGGGTTGTTTTCTTTAGAACAGAGGTGGCTGAGGGGAGACTTAATTGAGGTGTATAAAATTATGAGGGGCCTAGACAGTGAATATTTCCCTTTGCAGAGAGGTCGATAACCCGATAGCTTAGATTTAAAGTAATTGGTAGAAGAATTCGAGGGGAGTTGAGGAGAACTTTTTTCACCCAGCGGGCGATGGGATCTGGAACTCGATGCTTGAAAGGGTGGTAGAGGCAGAAACCCTCATCACATTTTAAAAAGTGCTTCGACACGCACTTGAAGTGCCGTAACCTGCAAGGTTACAGACTGGAAAGTGGGATGAGGCTGGATAGCTCTTTTCCGGCCGGCACAGACACGATGGGCCAAATGGCCTCCTGTACCGTAAATTTCAATGATTCAGACCTTACCCAAAGCTCCCATTTTATCTCTGACAATGGAAGCTTGTAAAGTATGACGAGTATTAGTGCTTCTGTGGCGAAGGAGCGGGTTGGTGCTTGGGATGGGGATTCCCCCATCAGTACACCATAGAGTCATAACGGCACAAAAGGAGGCCATTTGGCCCATCGAGTCCGTGCCGGCTCTCTGTGGAGCAATCTAGTCAGTCCCATTCCCCCGTTCTATCCCCGTAGCCCTGCAAGTTTATTTCCCTTGAGTGCCTATCCAGTCTCCCCTTGAAAACACTGAGTGTGTCCGCTTCCACCACTTCCGTCGGCAGCGAGTTCCAGGTCCTCGTCACTCGTTGCGTAATTTTTTTTCCCCTTATTCCTCCCCCCCCCCCCCCCCCCCCCCGTATCTCTTGCCTAAAACTTTAAATCTGTGCCCCCTAGTCCTTGTACCATCAACTAGTGGGAACAGCCTTTTCCCCGTCTAGCCTATCCAAACCCGTCATAATCTTGTACACCCCTCAAATCACCCCTCAACCTCCTTTGCTCTAATGAAAACAAACCCAACTTCTCCAACCTGTCCTTGTAGCTAAGATCCCCCATCCCTGGAAGCATTCTCCTCTGCACCCTCTCAAGGGCCTTCACGTCCTTCCTAAAGTGTGGTGACCAGAACTGGACGCAATACTCCAGTTGTGGCCTAACCAGTGCTTTATAAATGTTCAGCATAACTTATCTACTTTTGTACTCAATACCTCTATTTATGAAGCCCAAGATCCCATATGCTTTGCTAACCACTCTCTCAATATGTCCTGCCACCTTCAGGGACCTATGCACATTAACTCCCAGGTCCCTCTGTCCCTGTACACTCTTTAAAACTGTGCCATTAAGTGTATATTGCCTCTCCCTGTTCCTTCTGCCAAAATGCATCACCTCACACTTCTCTGTATTAAATTCCATCTGCCACTTGTCTGCCCATTCTGCTAACCTTTCTATGTCCTGTTGCAGTCGATTGGTATCATCCTCACTGTTTGCCACACCCCCCAGTTTGGTGTCATCGGCAAATTTAGAAATTCTACTCTGCATTCCAATATCCAGGTCATATATCCAAAAAGCAGTGGCCCCAGCACCGACCTTTGGGGAACACCACTGTCTACCATCCTCCAGTCTGAAAAACAGCCATTTACTACAACTCGCTGTTTTCTGTCCTTCAGCCAATTCCTTATCCAAGCTATCACTGACCCACCTATTCCATGAGCCTCAATTTTGTTAACCAGCCTTCTATGTGGTACTTTGTCAAACGCCTTCTGAAAATCCATGTAGACAACATCCATTGCATTAATTTCATCAATCCTCTCTGTTACTTCATCAAAAAATTCAATGAGATTAGTCAAACACGATCTGCCTTTCTACCATGTGCTGACTTGCCTTTTCCTTCCATCAGACTCCTGGGCCACTGGAGCCAGCTCGCTTTACCAGGTTTTCATGCTCCCCTTCACTTGGCTAACGTGCTTTAACTATTCACACATTCGCTGGGACTGGTATATATCTTTTAAGTCTCTAATGTCTCTCATCATGCCTCCTTTTGTTTGTGCTTTTATCACTTCTGCAGAGTTAACCTTGTCCTGTTCTCCACCTAATCACTTTGCAGCTCATTCTTTTTCTTGTGTATGTGTTCTCCCTCCCCCATTTCCCTCGCTCTTTCTTTTTATAAAATATTGAACTGTAATATCTTCCATAATAATAAAAACAGAAAATGCTGGAAATATTCAGCAGGTCAGGCAGCATTGGTGGAGAGAGAGAAACAGATAATGTTTCAGGTCGATGACCTCGTAGAATATCATAGGATGGTATCACGGAAGAAGGCCATTCGGCCCGTTGAGCCTGTGCCGGCTCTCTGCAAGAGCACTTCAGCTAGTCCCACTCCCCCGCCCTTTCCCCGTAGCCCTGCAAATTTCTTTCCTTCAGATACTTATCCAACTCCCTTTTGAAAGCCGTGATTGAATCTGCTCCAGCACCCTTTCAGGCAGTGCATTCCAAATCAAATCAAATTTTATTTGCCATATGTATTACTACAATGGAATGTTTTTACTCCCCGATCACACTTCCACAACAGGCTGTGGGAGCTCACAGAGACACGTCGCTATTCTACAGCGCCATGTTCAGTAAAAGTCAATTCAATTGCGTCCAATGGCAGTGGGAACGCGATGTCCATCAGCCGCTCCGTCTCCGCGGACTCCTCCTCCCTGTTGCCGGCTCCACAATATGGTGTCCTTCTTCTCACGCTCACCGTCTGGCCTCAGGTCTCCATGCCCGGCTCTCCCTCCTTCCCCTCGAACTGCGAGCTTCCCGCACTGTCGCCGGTTCCAGAGCTAAACCTCTCGCTGTGTAAAAAGCTTTTTCTTATGTCGCCTTTGGTTCTTTTGCCAATCACCTTAAATCTGTGTCCTCCAGTTCTTGACCCTTCTGCCAATGGGAACAGTTTCTCTCTATCTACTCTGTCCAGACTCCTCATGATTTTGAACACCTCTATCAAATCGCCTCTCAATCTTCTCTGCTCCAAGGAGAACAACCCCAGCTTCTCCAGCCTATCAATGTAACTGAAGTCCCTCATCCCTGGACCTTTCATCAGTACTGGAAAAAGTTAGAGATGGTAACAGGTTTTAAACAAGTACAGCGGCTGGAAGAGCGGGGAGGGGAGGAAGGAACAAAAGGAACAGTCTGTGATAGGATGGAAGGCAGGAGAGATTAATTTTTCTGGGTTGCTTGCAGAAGATTAATCTTTAATTCCTGGAACATTGACAACCCTAGTTATGCCTGAAATGTTAACTTGTCATGTCTGTCCACAGATGCTGTGCATGACTGGCTGAGTCTGTTCAGCAATAATGTTTTGCTCCGAGGAAGACATTCCATTGCCTTGGACAGTAGGCAGGGCAGGTAAGTTGTTTAAACAATAGCTTGAGCTAGCATGAGTAGGACTGCTGTGTGGAGAATCGCCATTTAAATACAATATTATTACCCTTTAATATTGGGAGCAGGGACTGAAGGAGAGGGTGAGTTTCCATTTGAGTATCACATGTGGAGTGAGAATGTGCTATGTTCCTTCAGTGCTACAATACTTAAAATGGCTCTGCCTCACAATTTCAGCCCTGGCTCCTGCTGCTGATTTTAAGTTTTAAGTGTGAATTCTAAAGTTGGGAGTTTTTTTTTAACTGCGCTATCAAGTCATCAGACCAAATGTGCTCCCAATGTCACTCATCTGTAACAACAACAACTTGTATTTATATAGCGCCTTTAACGTAAAACGTCCCAAGGCGCTGCACAGGAGTATTGTAAGACAAACAATTTGTCACCGAGCCACATAAGAAGAAATTGGGGCAGGTGACCAATAGCTTGGTCAAAGAGGTAGGTTTTAAGGAGCGTCTTAAAGGAGGAAATAGAGGTAGCGAACGGAGAGGTTTAGGCAGGGAATTTCAAAGCTTAGGGCCCAGGCAACAGAAGGCACGGCCAGCAATGGTTGAGTGATTATCATCAGGGATGCTCAAGAAGGCAGAATTAGAGGAGCGCAGATATCTCAAGGGGTGGCTGTAGGGCTGGAGGAGATTACAGAGATAGGAAGGGGCGAGGCCATGGAGGGATTTAAAAAAAATTAAAAAAAAAATTATTCATTGATGGGATGTGGGCATCGCTGGCTAGGCCTGCATTTAGTGCCCATCCCTAATTGCCCTTGAGAAGATGGTGGTGAGCCGCTGCAGTCCATATGGTGTAGGTACACCCACAATGCTGTTAGGAAGGGAGTTCCAGGATTTTGGCCCAGCGACAGTGAAGGAACGGCGATACAGGTCCAAGTCAGGATGGTGTGTGGCTTGGAGGGGAACTTGTAGGTGGTGATGTTCCCATGCGTCTGCTGCCCTTGTCCTTCTCAAGATTCAAGATCATTTTATTGCCATATGTAACTAGTACAATGGAATGCTTACTCCCTACTCACTCCCACAATACAAGCAAATAAATATAAAAGTAAAAACAAGTATTTAAAAAAAACAATAAGCAAATAAGCAGAAAGTATAGCAATAACAGTCCAAGTTGCAGGATATGATGAATAGTGCAAAAAAGCCTCAATTACCACTGGAAATAATAGTAATGTAATATGATAAATATATGGTAATATAAATATAATATATATATTTACATAAACATATAACCATAATATGTGGGGCAGTGCGGTTAGCAGCTCAGTGTGGCGCACTGCCTGTGGATAGAAACTGTTCTTAAACCTGCTGGTCCTGGTTCGGATGCTGCGGTACCGACGTCCGGACCGCAGGAGGGAGAACAGTTTGTGCCCAGGGTGATTGGGGTCCTGGATGATGGAGCAGGCCTTGTTCTGGCACCTGGTCTGGAAGATCTCCTCGATGGATGGAAGTGCACACCCGATGATCTTTTCTGCCGTATTCACCACTCTCTGGATGGCTTTCTTGTTCTGTGCAGTGGTGTTACCATACCACACATTGACACCACTCGTCAGGACACTCTCTATGGTGCCGCGGTAAAAGTTCACAAGCCACTGTGTGCTTATGCCGCATTTCCTCAGGCACCGTAGAGGGTAGAGGCGCTGGTGTGCCTTCTTCAGCATAGCCTCAGTATTATGGTTCCAGGCCAGGTCATCAGAGATCTGCAGTCCCAGGAATCGGAAGCAACTGACGACTTCCACTGGTGTCCCGTCTATGCTGATGGGGCGATGGTTCCCTCGGTGGCTTCTGAAGTCCACGATGAGCTCCTTAGTCTTGCCAACGTTCAGGGCAAGGTTGTTGTCATTGCACCATCTCATCAGCTGGACTATCTCATCTCTGTACTCCGTCTCGTCATCGCTGCTTATCAGGCCAATTACTGTGGTGTCATCGGCAAACTTGATACATAGATACATAGATACATAGAAGATAGGAGCAGGAGTAGGCCATTCGGCCCTTCGTGCCTGCTCCGCCATTCGATGAGATCATGGCTGATCCTTTAATTCAGTATCCCGTCCCCGCCTTCTCTCCGTAACCCTTAACCCCTTTTGCCCGTAGAAATATATCTAATTCCCTCTTAAATATATTTAATGAGCTGGCGTACACTGCCCTCTGTGGCAATGAGTTCCACAGGTTCACCACTCTCTGAGTGAAGAAATTCCCCCTCATCTCTGTCCTAAATGGTTTAGCCCTTATCCTTAAATTATGTCCTCTAGTTCTGTTCTCACCCGCCAAGGGAAACATTCCTTCTGCATCCAGTCTGTCTAGACCTGTCAGAATTTTATACACTTCTATGAGGTCCCCTCTCAATCTTCTAAACTCCAGTGTGTACATCCCTAAACTACATAGTCTCTCCTCATAGGTCATTCCCGCCATTCCTGGTATCAGCCTGGTGAATCGCCGCTGCACCCCCTCCATGGCAAGAACATCCTTCCTCAGATGAGGCGACCAAAACTGTACACAGTACTCGAGGTGTGGTCTCACCAGTGCCCTGTACAGCTGCAGCAAGGTATCCCTGTTCCTGTATTCTAACCCTTTTGCTATGAAGGCCAGCATACCGTTTGCCTTCTTGACCGCCTGTTGCACCTGCATGCTCGCCTTCAGTGACTGGTGTACAAGAACACCCAGGTCTCTCTGTACTTCCCCCTCTCCCAATCTATTGCCATTTAAATAATAATTTGCCCTCCCGTTCCTGCACCCAAGGTGGATAACTTCGCACTTGTCCACATTATAGTGCATCTGCCATTTATCCGCCCAATCGCCCAGTCTGTCCAAATCGCTCTGGAGCTTCCTGGTCTCTTCCTCTGAGCCCACCCCCCCTCCTAGTTTAGTGTCGTCTGCAAATTTGGAAATGCTGCATCCGACTCCCTGATCCAGGTCATTAATGTAAATTGTGAACAGCTGGGGGCCCAGGACAGATCCCTGTGGTACCCCACTTGTTACTGCCTGCCATTCAGAAAATGAGCCGTTTATTCCAACTCTCTGTTTTCTATCTGACAGCCAGTTCCCTATCCACGCCAAAACTTTCCCCTTTATCCCATGAGCCTCAATTTTCCATGCTAATCTTTTATGTGGGACCTTATCGAAGGCCTTTTGGAAGTCCAGGTACACCACATCTACTGGCTCTCCCCCATCTATTCTACCAGTTACTCCCTCAAAAAATTCCAATAGATTAGTCAAGCACGATTTACCCTTTGTAAATCCATGTTGATAATCCGGTTGTTGCTGTGTATGGCTGTACAGTCATGTGTAAACAGAGAGTACAGCCAAGGACTGAGGCAGCAGCCTTGTGGCGCTCCGGTGTTGAGGACCAGAGTGGATGAGTTGTTGTTCCCTATTTTCACCACTTTGAGGCCTACTAGTCAGGAAATCCAGAATCCAATTGCAGATGGGGGTGCCCAGGCCTAGGTCCCTCAGTTTCAGGACCAGCTTGGAGGGAATAATAGTATTAAATGCAGAGCTGTAGTCAATGAACAACAGTCTGACGTAAGTGTCCCTCCTGTCTAGGTGTTCCAGGGCGGTGTGTAGTGTTAGGGAGATGGCATCGTCTACAGACCTGTTCGCCCTATATGCGAACTGGAACGGGTCCAAGGAATCGGATATGATGCTGCTTATGTGTGTCATGACCAGCTTTTCCAGGCACTTCATGGCTATAGATGTTAGAGCCACGGGACGATAGTCATTGAGGCCTGTTACCTTGGTCTTCTTAGGTAACGGCACAATGGTTGTCTCCTTGAAGCACACTGGTACAACAGACTGCTGCAATGAGATGTTAAAAATGTCCATGAACACAGGAGCCAGCTGGTCTGCGCAGGTCTTGAAGACACGGGGTGAAACCCCGTCTGGGCCGGCTGCCTTCTGTGCTTTCACCCTCCTGAAGGTTCTCCGGACCTCGGATTCAGTCAGCTGTAATGTGTAATCCTCTGGGTGGCTGGGGGTTTTGATGGCTGGCTCAGTGTTCTCCCTCTCAAAGCGAGCATAAAAAGTATTCAGTTCGTCTGGTAGGGAGGGATCAGTGTTGGTGACTCCCGCTGAGCTCCCCTTGTAGTTGATGATGGCCCTTAGTCCCTGCCGCATGCGTCTGGCGTTGGAGCCCCTGCCGTACTGAGACTCTAGTTTGTTCTTATGGTCTCTTTTTGCTGTTTTGATAGCCTTTCTGAGGTCATACTTGGCCTTCTTGTAGAGTTCGGTGTCCCCTGATTTGAAAGCGGTACGCCGTTCTCTTAGTTGCGGATGTCTGAGTTCATCCATGGTTTGCAGTTAGGAAATAAACGGACAGTCTTGGTAGGAATGCATTCATCCACCAGTCTGTTAATGTATCCAGTAACGTGGCCTGCGTACACATCCAGGTCTGGGTTCTTGAAAACACTCCAGTCCGTTATTTCCAGCCCGCCCTGCAGTTGTAGTTCTATGTCCACTGTCCAGCTTCGCACCGTTTTTACTGTTGTGGGTGTGCTCTTTAACTTCTGTTCGTAAACAGGAAGTAGGAGTACGGAAATGTGGTCTGATTTGCCGAAGCCCGGCCGAGCAATGGCACGGTCGGCGTGCTTTATTGTTGTATAGCAGTGATCTAGAGTTTTTCCATTTCTTGTCGGACAGGAGATGTGTTGAAAGTATTTCGGCAATACTTTCTTTAAACTACAATGGTTGAAGTCTCCCGCAATGATAGGAACTGCCTCGGGATACCGGTTCTGAAGTTTACTGACCTCACTGTAAAGTTCACTCAGTGCAGCGTTTGCATCAGCTTGTGGCTGAATGTAGACTGCTGCCATGAGAATAGCAGAGATTTCCCTTGGTAAATAAAAAGGGTGACACTTAATTGTTAGTAGTTCTAAATTAGGTGA
The DNA here is from genome assembly GCF_052327205.1 of Somniosus microcephalus. NCBI lineage: Eukaryota > Metazoa > Chordata > Chondrichthyes > Squaliformes > Somniosidae > Somniosus > Somniosus microcephalus. The sequence continues at coordinate 74,510,258 of NC_141007.1, read as the reverse complement.
ACAGTGTTGTGAAAGTACCTGGACATCTGTACACCAGTTGTTGTTGATCAGGCAGCAGACACCCCCACCTCTGTTCTTCCCCGTTGAATCAGCTGTTCTGTCGGCCCAAAACAGAAGGAATCACTGGGGCTGCACCGCCTCGTCAGGTATCATGGAGGTTAGCCACGACTCTGTTAGGAACATAGCACAGCACTCCCTAATGTCCCGCTGTGAGGCGATACGGCAATTCAACTCGTCAATCTTATTTGCCAGAGATTGAACATTGGCAAGGAGAATGCTGGGCAAAGCTGGTTTCCACCCCCGTCTGCGTGATCTAACTAGCAGGCCTGCCCGCAACCCCTGCCTGTGGGCTCGTCTGCACCTACTCCCCGGGGCCTGATGGTTCTGGTCGAGGGGTGGACTCCCCTGCCCCCGCTGCTCTCCATTGTCCCTCAGTACCTCCACAGGTAAGTCTTTTGTTAAGTTTCTTGTTGTGATGTCTGTATTTCCGTAAAAATCCACTGGGATGTTCCGTAATTCCAAGAGTGGCGACTATATATAATAACCACTTTCGCGCTCAGGATACACATAATAATAAATAAAAAGCAACAGCGAACCTGCGGGAGACGAGGCGGTCGAGCGGCGGCGATGATAAAAGCGGTGGCGAGGCAGATAGGCCCAGAGCAGCGACGGCAGCAGCAGCGGTCCCGTGGTAGACGAGGCGGCGGCTGTGAGGCAGGTATGCCTATATTCGAGGCAGGTAGGCCCAGAGGCGAGGCAGGTAGGTCTAGAGACGAGGCAGGTAGGTCTAGAGACGAGGCAGGTAAGCCCAGAGGCTGTGAGGCAGGTATGCCTATATTCGAGGCGGGTAGGCCCAGAGGCGAGGCGGGTAGGCCCAGAGGCGAGGCGGGTAGGCCCAGAGGCGAGGCGGGTAGGCCCAGAGGCGAGGTAAGTAGACCTCCAAAAGCGGCGGCAGCAGCAACGGACCCGCGGGAAACCAGGCGGCCGAACGACGGCGGTGAGATAGTTAAGCCCAGATGCAAGGTAGGTAGTCCCTAAAGCGGCGGCAGCAGCAACGAACCCGCGGGAAACGAGGCGGCCGAACGGCAACAGAAAGGCAGGTAAGCCCAGAGTGGTAGAGGTCGTGGGTTTGGAAGGTGCTGTTGAAGGAGCTTTGGCGAGTTGCTGCAGTGCATCTTGTAGATGGTACACACTGCAGCCACAGTGCGCCGGTGGTGGAGGGAGTGAATGTTGAAGGTGGTGGATGGAGTGCCAATCAAGTGGGCTGCTTTCTCCTGGATGGTGTCGAGCTTCGAGTGTTGTTGGAGCTGCACTCATCCAGGCAAGTGGAGAGTATTCCATCACACTCCTGACTTGTGCCTTGTAGATGGTGGAAAGGCTTTGGGGAGTCAGGAGGTGAGATACTCGCCGCAGAATTCCCAGCCTCTGGCCTGCTCTTGTAGCCACAGTATTTATATGGCTGGTCCAGTTCAGTTTCTGATCAATGGTAACCCCCAGGATGTTGATAGTGGGGGATTCGGCGATGGTAATGCCATTGAATGTCATGGGGAGATGGTAAGAGTCTCGCTTGTTGGAGATGGTCATTGCCTGGCACTTGTGTGGTGCGAATGTTACTTGCCACTTGTCAGCCCAAGTCTGAATGTTGTCCAGGTCTTGCTGCATATGGACACAGACTGCGTCAGTATCTGACGAGTCTCGAATGGTGCTGAACAGTGTGCAATCATCAGCGAACATCCCCACTTTTGACCTTATGATGGAGGGAAGGTCATTGATGAAAGAGCTGAAGATGGTTGGGCCTGCCCTGAGGAACTCCTGCAGTGATGTCATGTGATTGAGATGAATGACCTCCGACAACCACAGCCAACTTCCTTTGTGCTAGGTATGATTCTAACCAATGGAGAGTTTTCCCCTTGATTCCCATTGACTTCAGTTTTGCTAGGGCTCCTTGATGCCACACTCGATCAAATGCTGCCTTGATGTCAAGGGCAGTCACTCTCTCCTCACCTCTTGAGTTCAGCTCTTTTGTCCATGTTTGGACCAAGGCTGTAATGAGGTCAGGAGCTGAGTGGCCCTGGCGGAACCCAAACTGGGCGTCAGTTAGCAGGTTATTGCTGAGTAAGTGCCGCTTGATAGCACTGTCGATAACACCTTCCATCACTTTGCTGATGATTGAGAGTAGACTGATGGGACGGTAATTGGCCGGGTCGGATTTGTCCTGCTTTTTGTGGACAGGACATACTTGGGCAATTTGAAAACAAGGATGAGAATTTTAAAATTGAGGCATTGCTTAACCAGGAGCCAGTGTAGGTCAGCGAGCACAGGGGTGATGGGTGAACGGGACTTGGTGTGAGTTAGGACACGGGCAGCCGAGTTTTAGATGACCTCAAGTTTACATATGGTAGAATGTGGGCAGCCAGCCAGGAGTGCGTTGGAACAGTCAAGTCGAGAAGTAATAGGCATTGATGAGGGTTTCAACAGCGGATGAGCGGAGGCAAGGGCGGAGATGGGCGATGTCACGGAGGTGGAAATAGGCAGTCTTTGTTATGCTGTGGATATGTGGTCGGAAGCTCATTTCGGGGTCAAATATGACACCAAGGTTGCGAACAGTGGTTCAGACTCAGACAGATGTTAGGGATGGAGTCAGTGGCTAGGGAACAGAGTTTGGCTTCGGTCTTCCCAATATTTAATTGGAGAAAATTTCTGCTCATCCAGAACTGGATGTCTGACAAGCAGTCTGACAATTTAGAAACCGTGGAGGGGTCGAGAGAAGTGGTGGGGAGGTAGAGACCGTGGAGGGGTTGAGAGAAGTGGTGGTGAGGTAGAGCTGGGTGTCGTCAGCGTACATGTGGAAACTGATGATGTGTTTCGGATGATGTCGCGAAAGGGGCAGCATGTAGATGAGAATTAGGAGGGGGCCAAGGATAGATCTTTGGGGGACACCTGAGGTAACTATGCGGGAGTGGGAAGAGAAGCTGTTGCAGGTGATTCTCTGGCTACTATTAGATAGCTAAGAACGGAACCAGGTGAGTGCAGTCCCACCCAGCTAGACGCCGGTGGAGAGGTGTTGAAGGATGGAGTGGTCAACCGTGTTAAAGGCTGCAGACAAATCAAGAAGGACGAGGAGGGATAGTTTACCTTTGTCACAGTCACAAAGGATGTCATTTGTGACATTGATGAGCGCTGTTTCGGTACTGTGGCAGGGGCGGAAACCTGATTGGAGGGATTCAAACATGGAGTTCCAGGAAAGATGGGCGTGGATTTGGAAGGCAAAAACCCGTTCAAGGACTTGAGAGGAAAGGGAGGTTGGAGATGGGGCGGTAGTTTGCAAGGACGGAGGGGTCAACGGTTGGTTTTTTGAGGAGAGGGGTGATGACGGCAGAGTTAAGGACATCTCCTCTGGGCTGGAAAGAAACTTGCAGTGGGGGCGGGTGGATCCAGTCGTCGTGGTCCATGTTGGTACAAACGACATAGATAGGACTAGGAAGCCGGTTCTGTTAAAGGAGTATGAGCAGCTAGGGGTCAAATTTAAAAAAACAGAACCTCAAGGGTCTGGATTATTACCTGAGCCACGAGCGAATTTGGCTAGGACAAATAAAATAAGAGAGTTAAATGCGTGGCTCAAAGACTGGTGTGGGAGAAATGGGTTTTGCTTCCTGGGACACTGGCACCAGTACTGGGGCAGGAGAGAGCTGTTCCGTTGGGACGGGCTTCACTTGGCCAGTGCTGGGACTAGAGTCCTGGCGGATCATATAACTAGGGCTGTAGAGAGGGCTTTAAACTAACTAGTGGGGGGGAGGTTCCTAGAGAGCAAATAATAAAAATGACAACAGAGAAGGTCATAGACTTAGGTAGCAGTGGGGAAATTAAAAACCAGAGCGTGTCAGGAAGGGGCAGAAGGTATGGAGTAAAAGGTAAAGTAATAAAAAGGGCAAAAGCAGGAACTAAGTGTCACAAAACACATTTGAAAGTTCTCTATCTGAATGCACGTAGCATTCGTAACAAAATAGACGAGTTAATGGCACAAATAGCTACATATGGGTATGATCTTGTGGCCATTACAGAAACATGGCTGCAGGGTGACAATGCCTGGGAATTAAACATACAGGTAGACTACCCTTTATCCGGACTTCCGAAAACCGAAACCCTCTAAAAACCAAAGGTTTTTTCGTTCAGCGTAAGTCGTGCGTACGAACGAAAAAACCTTCGGTTTTTAGAGGGTTCCGGTTTCGGAAGTTCGGATAAAGGGTAAGTCGTGCGCATGACCCCCCGCCGGCCCCGACAACCGCCGACCCCGCCAGCCCCGACAACCGCCGACCCCCCCCCCCCCGCAGACCCCGACAACCGCCGACCCCCCCGCAGACCCCGACAACCGCCGACCCCCCTGCCGACCCCGACAACCGCCGACCCCCCCGCAGACCCCGCCGGCCCCGACAACCGCCGACCCCCCCGCTTCAGAAAGAGCATGAAAATAACACGGGAGCCACAATATCCTAACGTCTCAGTGGACTTACCGATTCATATTTAGAGAAAGAAAGCCAGTGTTGTGACCTTAAGGCTGATGAGCAATTGAACTCACCCAATGGACCCCCGCCGACCCCGACTGACTTACGCTGAGCGTCAGCGTAAGTCGTGCGCGCGGACCCCCGCCGACCCACCTTCCGAAATCCGAAATTCTCCTTTATCCGAAACTCGGCTGGTCCCGACGTTTTCGGATAAAGGATAGTCTACCTGTACCAGGTTATTTAACGACCAGGAAGGAAGGGGAGGTGGGGTGGCTATGTTAATAAAGGAAGGAATCACTGTAATACAGAGAAATGATATTGGGTCAAAAGATCAGGATAATGAAACAGTTTGGGTGGAGATAAGGAATAATAAGGGGGAAAAAAATACTAGTGGGCGTAGTCTATAGGCCTCCGAACAGTTGCAACTCGGTTGGACGGAGTATCAATCAGGAAATAGTTGAGGCTTGTAATAAGGGAACATCTATAATTATGGGGGATTTTAACTGTCATATTAATTGGACAAATCAAATTGGGCAGGGCTGCCTTGAGGATGAGTTCATTGAGTGTATTAGGGATGGGTTTCTTGAGCAGTATGTAACTGAACCGACCAGGGGGCAAGCAACCTTAGATCTAGTCCTGTATAACGAGACAGGATTAATTAAAAATGTCCGAGTAAAGGATCCCCTTGGGAATGAGTGACCATAACATGGTTGAATTCCATATTTAATTAGAGGGTGAGGAGGTTGGATCTCAAACAAGCGTGCTAAGCTTGAATAAAGGAGACTATGAAGGTATGAGAGCGGAATTGAGTAAAGTGGATTGGGAAAATAGATTAAAGGATAAGACGATACATGATCAGTGGTGTACATTTAAGGAGTTATTTTACAACTTCCAAAAAATATATATTCCACTGAGAAGAAAAGGGTGTAAAAGAAAAGACAGCCATCCGTGGCTAAGTAAAGAAATTAAGGATAGTATTCGACTAAAAGCAAGGGCGTATAAGGTAGCCAAATCTAGTGGGAGGATAGAGGATTGGGAAAACTTTAAAAGACAGCAAAAAATAACAAAAACATTGATTAAGAAAGGGAAGATAGATTATGAAAGTAAATTAGCAAAAAATATAAAAACAGATAGTAAGAGTTTTTATAGTTATATCAAAAGAAAAAGGGTGGCTAAAGTAAATGTTGGTCCCTTAGTGGATGAGACCGGGAAATTAATGGTGGGAAATATAGAGATGGCAAAAACACTGAATGAATATTTTGTATCAGTCTTTACAGTAGAGGACACCAAGAATATCCCAACACTGGACAAGCGGGGGGCTATAGGGGGGGAGGAGATAAACACGATCAAAATCACTAAGGAAGTGGTACTCGGTAAAATAATAGGACTCGAGGCGGATAAATCACCTGGACCTGATGGCTTACATCCTAGTGTCTTGAGGGAAGTGGCGGTAGGGATTGTGGATGCATTGGTAATAATCTTCCAAAACTCCCTGGACTCAGCAAAGGTCCCGGCAGACTGGAAAACTGCTAATGTAACACCCTTATTTAAAAAGGGCAGTCAACAGAAGGCTGGAAACTATAGACTGGTTAGCCTAACATCTGTGGTAGGTAAAATTTTGGAGTCCATTATTAAGGAGACAGTAACAGGACATTTGGATAATCATAATTTAATAGGACAAAGTCAGCATGGTTTTATGAAGGGGAAGTCATGTTTGACAAATTTGCTGGAGTTCTTTGAAGAAGTAACATATAGGGTGGATAAAGGTGAACCAGTGGACGTAGTGTATTTAGACTTCCAAAAGGCATTTGACAAGGTGCCACACAAAAGATTATTGCTTAAGATAAAAAATCACGGGATTGGGGGTAATATTCTGGCATGGATAGAAGATTGGCTATCTTAACAGAAGGCAGAGAGTTGGGATAAATGGTTCATTCTCAGACTGGCAATCAGTAACCAATGGTGTTCCGCAGGGGTCAGTGCTGGGTCCCCAACTCTTTACAATCTATATTAACGATTTGGAGGAGGGGACCGAGTGTAACATATCAAAGTTTGCAGATGATACTAAGACGGGAGGGAAAGTAGTGAGTGAGGAGGACATAAAAAACCTGCAAGGGGACATAGACAGGCTAAGTAAGTGGGCAGAGATTTGGCAGATGGAATACAATACTGGAAAGTGTGAGGTTATGCACTTTGGCAGGAAAAATCGTAGAGCAAGTTATTATCTTAATGGCAAGAAACTGGAAAGTACTGAAGTACAAAGGGATCTGGGGGTCCTGGTGCACGCAACTCAAAAGGTTAGTATGCAGGTGCAGCAAGTGATTAAGAAGGCCAATGGAATGTTGGCTTTCATTGCTAGGGGGATAGAATATAAAAATAGGGAGGTATTGCTTCAGTTGTACAAGGTATTGGTGAGACCGCACCTGGAATACTGCATACAGTTTTGGTGTCCATACTTAAGAAAAGACATACTTGCTCTCGAGTCAGTACAAAGAAGGTTCACTCGGTTAATCCCGGGATGAGGGGATGGACATATGAGGAGAGGTTGAGTAGATTGGGACTCTACTCATTGGAGTTCAGAAGAATGAGAGGCGATCTTATTGAAACATATAAGATTGTGAAGGGGTTGGATCGGGTGGATGCGGGGAGGATGTTCCCGATGATGGGTGAAACTAGAACTAGGGGGCATAGTCTTAGAATAAGGGGCTGCTCTTTCAAAACTGAGATGAGGAGGAACTACATCACTCAGAGGGTGGTAGGTCCATGGAATATGCTGCCCCAAAAAGCTGTCGAAGCTACATCATTACATAAATTTAAAACAGAAATAGACAGTTTCCTAGAAGAAAAGGGAATTAAGGGTTACGGGGAGCGGGCAGGAATTTGGACATGAGTCTAGGTTCGGATCGGTCATGGCCCTGTGGGTAGCGGAGCGGGCCCAGGGGCCGTGTAGCCTGATCCTGCTCCTGTTTCGTGTGTCTAATCCTGTTCGATTCAGGAGATAGTCCTGTGTTAGTGGATTGGCGGTTAGGATCAGATCAGCCATGATCTTATTGAATGGCGGAGCAGGCTCGAGGGGCCGATTGGCCTACTCCTGCTCCTATTTCTTATGTACTTGAGAGAGAACCATTAACAATGTCAGCTAACATGGGAGCCAGAAAAGGAAGTTGGGTGGTCAGCAGTTTAGTGGGAATAGGATCGAGGGAACAAGAAGTGGATCTCGTGGACAAGATAAGCACGGAGAGGTCATGAGAGGAGATCGGAGAGAAACTGTAGAAAGATGCGAGTTCAGGGCGAGGGCAGGGGGGAACGTTGGAGGTTTGGCCCAGTGGGCTGGGGAAAGAAGGGAAGTGGCAGAGGCAGCTGATCGGATGGTCTCAATCTTAGAGTCAAAGAAGTCCATCAGCTCCTCACACTTGTTGGAGGTGAGGTTGGAGGAGACAGGGGAGAGGGGTTTAAGAAGACGGTTAGCAGTAGAGAATAGAAGCTGGGGTTTATCTTTGCATTCCAGAATGATTCTGGAATAGTGAGCAGTTTTGGCAGACGAGAGCCGTACTCGATGATGCTTTCCAATCTGGCGGTGAATGGCTAGACCAATTGTCTGCCATATCAGTTCAAGTCTGCGTGTCTTGGACTTAAGGGAGCGAAGATGATCTGTGACTTAATTTACTAGTGCTTTTAAAATATACATTTGTAGATAAATTCTGTCCTCAGCCTCTTGCACTGTTCCAACGAAGCTCAGCGTAAGCTCGAGGATTAGGCACGTTACAGCCTCTTTCGATTAGGCACGTTACAGCCTTCTGGACTCAACGTCGAGTTCAACAATTTCAGACAATAACCTCGGCCCTATCTTTTCACGTGGCAGCTGTTGATGTTTCTACCATTCCCATTTACACCTCTTCTAGACTTGCCTTTTGTTTCTTTTCTTGTGCCATTACCATCTCCTTTTGCTTTGTACTATCATCCCTTTTGTCATTTAATCACTCCTGCCTATCACAGACCTTCTCTTTCGCTCTTTCCTCCCCTTTTCCTGCCCCTGCACTTACTTAAAATCTGTTACGTCTCTAACTTTTTCCAGTTCTGATGAGAGGTCATCAACCTGAAACGTTAACTTCTCTCCACAGAAGCAGCCTGACCTGCTGAGTATTTCCAGCATTTTCTGTTTCTATTCTAGATAAAGGCTGATATGCATTTTAAATCACCTACAAAATAAACTACTCAAGCTGACAAAAGATTTCATCAGTATCCCACATCAGTATGGAGTACTCTTTTTAAAACTGCCCCCCTTCCCCCCAATTCAAATTACAAATCCTGTACAGACTAAGAATGATCATTACACTACATTCTTAGGGTGGAAGATGCCTGTGTGTGAATTCTTTTAACGTGGGGTGGCCGTTGCACACCAGCTACCACACGGGCTTGACAGAGCAAGGTCTTGGTCCAATGGCAGGGGAATCCAAGACAATTGGAGGCCAGGCTCTGCTACAACGACCTAACACACACACACACAAACATACTGCTACTGTCCTCCTCCTTCCTTCCCGCAGGTCCTCTCTGCCTGGGTTTCGTAGGATGCATTGTCATTATCACAGTGCTGTTTGTGGGAGCTTGCTGTGCACAAATTGGCTGCTGTGTTTCCTGCATTGCAACAGTGATTACACTTTTTTTTTAAAGTACTTCTGTGGTAAACCACTGTTATTGTATATTGTTACCTCTGGGTGGCGCTGTGTACCAAGGCATGCCTCAGCTGACTCCGCCCACATGACCAGGTATAAAGGTGGGGGTTTCGCCGACTCACTTCCTTCTTGGAACCAGCCACCCACGAGAGGCATGCTCTGTTCTCTAGTTAATAAAAGCCTTTTCATCACCTTCCTGATTCATCGTCTTTTATGGAGTAATTGATAAGCGTATCAATTTTATTAACTAGAAGTAAAATGGCGACACCTGAACAGCAACAACAGCAGGCGTTGCTGCGAGCCCTCAGACCGGCATGCCTGGACCTCGACCCTCAAGCAGCGGGTTCATCAACCAATTTCGAACACTGGCTGAGCTGCTTTGAATCCTTCCTAGGAGCCTCCGCCGTGACATCGGAGGAGAACAAACTAAAAGTTTTGACCGCCCAGGTGAGCCCTCAAGTATATACGCTCATCCGGGACGCTACTACGTACACGGCGGCCCTCGAACTACTAAAAGGGCAATACACGCGCCGAGTGAACACGATTTACGCCAGACACCTCTTGGGATCCCGCAGGCAGCAACCGGGGGAATCGGTAGAGGCATTTTTACGGGCGTTACAGACACTCTGCAGAGACTGCGACTGTAAGGAGGTAACGGCTGCGGGGCACGCGGAGGGACTTACTTGTGATGCCTTCGTCAGGGGCCTCCAGTCCGACTACTCCCGGCAGAGACTGCTCGAAAGCAAGGAGCTCGACCTGAAGATGGCCGTAGCCCTTGCGCTCTCGCTAGATGCGGCCCACCGAAACCTCGAAGCATACTCACGTAACGGCGCCGCGCCATGGCCATCGCGACCGTGGGACATGGGACCGCTGCCCCCGGCACCAACTGCTGCAGCGATGTCCCGAAATCAACTGGGACAGCCGCCCCCGGTAAGAACCGCAGCGATGCCCCGTAACCAGGCCCAAAAATGCTATTTCTGTGGCCAGTTAAAACACCCTAGAGCGCACTGCCCGGCTAAGACCGCTACCTGCTCGGGCTGCGGGAAGAAAGGCCATTACGCCAATGCCTGCAGGGGGAAACCAGCGAACGCCAGCAGCGCCGCGTGCGAACCATGGGGGCAGCCATCTTATCCGCCATTTTGTGCACCTCCGGCCGCATGGCCGCCGCCATTTTATTCGCCGCACTCAACCGCCACTTCGTCTCCGGACTCGACCACCGTCTCGTCGGACAACCATACCGACTCACTAAGCCATACACTGGCCTCCGTTACGCTGGATCAAGCCCTCCCTCATCATCTATCCAGCTCCATGATGGATATCACGGTAAACGGCCGCGCCACCACTTGCCTAATCGACAGCGGGAGCACAGAGAGTTTTATTCACCCAGACACGGTACGTAGCCACTCCCTCACGGTCCTGCCGACGCGCCATCGGATTTCTATGGCGTCCAAGTCCCATTCAATGGACGTCGGCGGCTACTGTGTGGTGACCCTTTCGGTTGGGGGCACAGAATATAAAAATTTTAAACTTCTAGTCCTGCCCCGTCTCTGCGCTGCCGTGCTGCTAGGGTTGGATTTTCAGTGCCACCTTAAAAGTGTCACATTAGCATACGGTGGACCCCTCCCCCCACTCACAGTCTGCAACCAACACCTTTTAAATCGCCCGCCGCAAACCACCTGCAGCCTTTCCACACTAAAAGTCCCCCCCCTCCCTTGTTCGCTAACCTCACCCACGACTGTAAACCCATCGCTACCAAGAGCAGGCGGTACAGCGCCGGGGACAGAGCTTTCATTAGCTCTGAGGTGGAGCGGCTCTTGAAGGAGGGCATTATCGAAGGGAGCACTAGCCCCTGGCGAGCCCAGGTTGTAGTCGTTAAAACCACTGATAAACGCCGCCTGGTCATTGACTACAGCCAAACCATAAACCGGTACACTCAGCTGGACGCATACCCCCTTCCTCGCATATCTGATATGGTCAACCAGATTGCGCAATACAAAGTATTCTCCACCATTGACCTTAAGTCAGCATACCACCAGCTCCCCATCCGCCATGAGGACCGCCAGTATACTGCCTTCGAGGCGAACGGCCGCCTCTACCACTTCCTTAGGGTTCCCTTCGGCGTCACCAACGGGGTTTCGGTCTTCCAAAGGGAGATGGACCGGATGGTTGACGAGAACGCGCTGCAGGCCACCTTTCCCTATCTGGATAACGTCACCATCTGTGGCCACGACCAGCAGGACCATGACGTTAATCTAGAAAAATTCCTCCGTACGGCCCAACGGCTGAACCTAACGTACAATAAAGAGAAATGTATGTTTCGCACCAAACGCCTCGCCATTCTCGGCTGCGTGGTGGAGAACGGAGTCATCGGGCCCGACCCGGACAGAATGCGCCCCCTAATGGAGCTACCCCTCCCCCACTGCCAAAAAGCACTGAAGAGATGCCTGGGGTTTTTCTCCTACTATGCCCAGTGGGTTCCCCACTATGCAGACAAAGCTAGACCCCTCATCAAATCCACCTCCTTCCCCCTGACACCAGAGGCGTGTGCAGCCTTCACTCTTATCAAGAGCGATATCGCGAAGGCCACAATGCACGCAGTGGATGAGTCGATCCCCTTCCAAGTGGAGAGCGATGCATCCGACTTCGCCCTAGCTGCGACCCTTAACCAGGCGGGCAGACCCGTGGCCTTTTTCTCAAGGACCCTCCAGGGCCCCGAGACCCGACACTCCTCTGTCGAAAAGGAGGCCCAGGCTATTGTGGAAGCGGTGCGTCACTGGAGGCATTACCTGGCCGGAAAACGGTTTACCCTGCTCACTGACCAGCGTTCAGTAGCTTTTATGTTTAATAATAAGCAGAGGGGCAAAATCAAGAACGACAAGATCTTGAGGTGGAGAATCGAACTCTCCACCTACAATTATGATATCTTGTACCGGCCCGGGAAACTAAATGAGCCCCCAGACGCCCTATCACGTGGTGCATGCGCCAACGCGCAGGTTGATAGACTGCAGACCCTCCACAATGACCTCTGCCACCCGGGGGTCACCAGGTTCTTCCATTTCATCAAATCCCGTAACCTGCCCTACTCCATCGAGGAGGTCAGGACCATGACCAGGAACTGCCAAATCTGTGCCGAGTGCAAACCGCACTTTTATAGGCCGGACAGAGCAAGCCTGATCAAGGCCACTCGCCCCTTCGAGCGCCTGAGCGTCGATTTTAAAGGGCCCCTCCCCTCCTCTGACCGCAATGTGTACTTCCTCAACATAATTGATGAGTACTCCCGTTTCCCGTTTGCCATCCCTTGCCCAGACATGACCAGTACCACGGTCATCAAATGTCTGAATGACCTCTTCGCCTTGTTCGGGTTCCCTAGCTATATACATAGCGACAGGGGCTCATCTTTCATGAGCGACGAACTTCGGCAGTACCTGCTAGCGAGAGGTGTTGCTACGAGCAGAACCACCAGCTACAACCCCCGGGGGAACGGCCAGGTGGAAAGAGAGAACGCGACGGTTTGGAAGGCCGTCCTCTTAGCCTTAAAATCTAAGGGCCTTCCGACCTCTCGCTGGCAGGAGGTCCTCCCTGCGGCGCTCCACTCCATCCGGTCACTGCTTTGTACTGCCACTAATGCCACCCCTCATGAGCAAATGTTCGTTTTCCCCAGGAAGTTCACATCGGGAACCTCGCTACCGGCATGGCTGACTTCTCCTGGGCCCGTCCTACTGCGGAGGCACGTAAGGACCCATAAAACGGACCCCCTGGTCGAGAGGGTGCACCTCCTACACGCCAACCCCCAGTATGCCTGGGTGACATACCCAGACGGGCGGGAGGACACGGTCTCCATACGAGATCTCGCACCCTCGGGTACCCCTGAACTACCACCGTTATCCCCCACCACCCCTCCCAATCCAACCCCTGTAGACGACATGCCGGAGCCCCAGGACCCTTCGTTGACCACCCAGACACCAGATCCGACGTTGGATGCTGCAACACCGCCGCCGCCACCACGACGATCAGGACGTCAGACAAGGCCTCCTGATAGACTTAACTACACGAACTTGTAGTACCCTTCACCCCGCCGGACTTAATTTTAAACAAGGGGTGAATGTGGTAAACCACTGTTATTGTATATTGTTACCTCTGGGTGGCGCTGTGTACCAAGGCATGCCTCAGCTGACTCCGCCCACATGACCAGGTATAAAGGTGGGGGTTTCGCCGACTCACTTCCTTCTTGGAACCAGCCACCCACGAGAGGCATGCTCTGTTCTCTAGTTAATAAAAGCCTTTTCATCACCTTCCTGATTCATCGTCTTTTATGGAGTAATTGATAAGCGTATCAACTTCATTGGCTGTAAAGTGCTTTGGAACGCCCTGAGGTCGTGAAAGGCGCTATACAAATACAAATATTTCTTTATAACAACAGAAAATGCTGGAAAAACTCAGCAGGCCAGACAACATCCGTGGAGAGAGAAATAGAGTCAAGACAAAGGGTTTCGACCTGAAACATTGACTCTGTTTCTCTCTCCACAGATGTTGCCTGGCTTGCTGAGTTTTTCCAGCATTTTCTGTTGTTATTTCGGATTTCCAGCAACTGCAGTATTTTGCTATCGTACAAATATTTATTTCCCTATTGTCACCTCCCTCTCTCTCTCCCAGCCCTGCTGTCTGCCGGTTGCCTTGGAAATTGCAACAATGACTACACTCAAAAGTACTTAATTGGCTGTAAAGCGCTCTGGGATGTCGTGAAAGGTGTTGTATGCAAGTCTTTCTTTCTTAAGGAAGAACAAACTTGCATTCATATAACACATTATCGCATTCTTGGATCTCAAAATGCTTCACAACCAATGAATCACTAAGTGTAGCCATTGTTATGTAGGTAAACGTTTGGGCTGGTTGCATTCTACTGTACTGAGTTTACTGGTTTATTTTACAATAAACAGAATAAATTAAGGCTTTGTGACAACCCAAAGCTTCTGGGGCCTAAAGAAGTCCATTAATCATACGTCACTTTGACTACATCTGGTGCACTGGGCCTGATCTTCACACACACACAGTTTTCACAGGTTGGACCTTCTACCTGTGTTTCTGGAGCAGCTAGGGAGGAGGGAGGACAGAGACCTGAAATGGGTGTCCATGAGACTTCAGATATCTCCTCTTAGGCAGATATACTATAAAACGAGACTTCAGATATAATATAAAATTGAAAACGTCCCACAATAGATAAAAGTTGCATTTTTTCCCTTTTGTGTTAAAATGTTACTGACCAAGTACAAACCCTTTCAGGCGACGGTTTATCTAGACCTGTGAATATAAGAGCGAGAGACCAAATGGCAACATGTTAATCCAATCGATCTGGGAGGGAGAATCGTATGCCTGACTTGGCCAATTAAACTGTATTAATAACTTCTTTGATTTCCTTGCAGTTGATAAAATGGATTTGCTGCAGCAACAAATATCTATGCTGTGCCGTGCTCACCCTGAAGGCTTTCCATTATCTCAGCTGTCCAGCCTCTACCTGCAGATGTACAAGAGATCATTGCAGCTGTCAGATTATGGGTTTCACTCTCTATCAAGCATGGTGGAGCAAATGAAGGATGTGGTCAGCCTGCATAATGACGGACAAAAGTTAATTATTAATCCAGCAGGTGGGGCAGGATCAGCAGAGAACAGCTGTCCGTCCAACGGCATGTTGGAAAAGTTGCCCCTGGTCAATCTATCTCAAATCCAAATGCGGGCTCCTGATCTGCATCAGGGTAAGAAACAAAACTGTTTATTTAGAAACAACAATAAGCCCAGGCTACAAATGTTAGTAATAAAAACAGAAACTGCTGGAGATACTCAGCAGGTCAGGCAGCATCTGTGAAGAGAGAAACAGTTAACGTTTCAGGTCGATGATCTTTCGCCAGAAATGTTAATATGTGGATTTGAGTATGTGAGATCCTGATCTTTGCCTTGCTATTAGGAAAGTGTGGAATAGGGGTGCTGCTTCCACCATAAGAAAGGAAAATTGGGAAGGCAGGTTGATGCAAGCTGGGATGACCAGATGTATCTTACCTTCCTTCTTTGACAATAATGGTACCTGGGGGAAGTATGAGGAGGGCAAAAAATGATAAGGGCATTAGGATGGGTAAATACATTAGTGGAAATGTTTTAATTGCCTTTTCCATCTCCAGATAGTACTGACCCGATCAAAGTATTTCCCTTTCCTCCAGCGATAGTTTGGCAGTGACTAAATCCTGGTGGAAAACTGGATAAATGCATAATTATTGCATAGCAAATTAGTCCACCAACAATCTGTTCCTCCAGGCTAATCCATTTATCAAATCTTCTTGTGGCTGTGCAACGAGGATGGTAGAGTTTACAGGTTTCCTCGATGGCTCAGTAAATCTCCCTAATAAGTAGCTCAGCCGTGGCTCAGTGGGCAGCACTCTCACCTCTGAGTCAGATTGTTGTGGGTTCAAGTCCCACTCCGGAGACTCGAGCACAAAATCCAGGCTGACGCACCCAGTGCAGTGCTGAGGGAGTGCTGCACAGTCGGAGGTGCTGTCTTTCAGATGAGGCGTTAAACCGAGGCCCCATTTGCTCTCTCTCAGGTGGTCGTAAAAGATCCCACGGCCACTATTTCGAAGAAGAGCAGGGGAGTTCTCCCTGGTGTCCTGGGGCCAATATTTAAACCTCAATCAACATCTAAAACATTATCTGGCCCTTATTACGTTGCTGTATGTGGGAGCTTGCTGTGCGCAAAGCGGCTGCTGCATTTCCTACATTACAACTTTAAAAAAGTACTTCATTGGCTGTAAAGCGCTTTGGGATGTCCAGTGGTCGTGAAAGGCACTATATAAATGCAAGTCTTTTTGTTCTTTTCAATTCCCAATTCAGTATTGAGTTTATAGAGAGACGATAGAGAGGCTACAGTTTGCCTTTAGTGCCCTTGGGTTAGGGAGGGCAAAATAGGCTAAGATTCCACTTCTGATTGCTATCCAGCGATTGGAAAGTGTGCTATGTTGACATCTGGCGGGAACAGGATTGGGCTTTGCTGTGATGTCCCTAAAGTGAAATATTCTGCTGATATTCACATATTTAAGGCTCGTACGCATATAATGGGCAAAGACTCGTAGAGCTGTACCCCACTGAGGAGTCATTGTATTCAGGATGAGAGATAAAAATCTTTTTTGAGAAAATAAAATGATCAGTGCAGTAGAGGGGAAATCAAAATGGCACATTAAATAAAGATTTAGTATTAAAATGTGGACAATTATAAATATTGATATTTTGCTGCTTTTGTATATCCAGAATCAGCTAGGCCATGGATACTATTGGGTGAGGGTGTTTTTGGAGGTCGGAGCCTGACGTGAGCTGTCAGAAGAGGGGATGTGGTACATGGGTTGATCGTAAGCCTGTGGTCAAGGAAGGAATAAGGGGATTTGCAGAAAACTATGCCAGTCTGTAGAAATTGGCTCTTTTTTTCTCTCGTTTAATATGAGACAGCGACCTTTCATACTCGGTTATTAAAAATTTTTAGAGACCAGGGTTTTAAATCGGGTGTTCAGCTTAACTCCTTTCTGAAAAGATCTTTCTTTTGCACAGTGGGTCAGAAAGAGATATTGAAGGATGAGTTGCTGCAGCTTTTCAGTCTTTTCCCCGAAGGCATTTGTTTAAAGAAAATGCGCAAGATTTATCGAAGAAAATATCAGAAGCAGTTGAAAGCATCAGACTACAGGTTCCAGACGTTACAAGCCATGGTGGAATCGATGAGTGACATTCTGGAACTAATACCCACTGGAAAAGGATTTACTGTCAAAGCCAAACTTCTGTGTAAAATGACAGGAACAGGAAAAAGAATCCATCACATTCCAGAAACCTCTTTTGGTTTGTCTAAAACTCAGTCAGCAGGTAATACAATCTGGTTATATAATATAAAATATTTCATGAATTGCAAGTGTTGTGTTGGAGCTATACACCACCTACTATAGAGCCCAAGTTTTGTGTATCTGCCTCCTCATACTATTTGATATTTATATCCAGCCTTAAACCAAGCCCTCTCGGGTGAATGTAAAATATCCTTCGGAACTATTCAAAGAGCAGCTGA
Source organism: Somniosus microcephalus (assembly GCF_052327205.1). Lineage (NCBI taxonomy): Eukaryota > Metazoa > Chordata > Chondrichthyes > Squaliformes > Somniosidae > Somniosus > Somniosus microcephalus. Next base: position 74,492,997 of record NC_141007.1, on the reverse strand, counting down.
TTTCTCCCCCCCCCCCCCCCCCCCAAATGTTATCCTGGCCATTATTTATTCCTCAACCAACACCACTTAAAAATACCAAATTATCTGGTCATTATGACTTTACAATTTTGCTGTGTGCAAAATTGGCTGCCGTGTTTCTTACATTACAATAGTGACTACTCTTCAAAAACTACTTAATTGGCTGTAAAGCGCTTTGGGACGTCCTGAGGTGGTGAAATGCGCTATATAAATGGCAGTTCTTTTTTTTACTTTAGATTAGGATTTGATTCTGAAGTTAAAGAAATAACTTGTATTTGTATAGCACCATATCGCATCCTCGAGACATCCTAACGTGCTTCACAACCAATGAATTACTTTTGAAACGCATTGCTGTTCTGTAGGCAAACACAGAAGTCAATTTGCGCAAGTCAAGATTCCACAAAGTTTTGGTATCATCCTTGTAAATCTTTTTTTGCACCTTCGCCAGTGCCTCTATATCCTTTTTTGCAATATGGAGACCAGAACTGCGCACAGTTATTGAGAGTTGGTTGATCTCAGCTGGTAGCAGCAGAAGGGGTGCTCCGAACGACCACTGAAAAATCTTCCCACTCCTGATTGTTATCCAGCAACATTTTCTTGTAAGTGTGCATGTCAAGTGAGGGCAGGATATGGCTCGGCTGTGAGATGGCCTGCCAAAGCTTGGATGTGTGTAGTGCCCACTTTGGGAGGGCGGTGTACCAGCTGGCAAGTGACCCCCATGGAATTGTACCCCAGCAAGCGTCGGCACTTTCGAGATGAAGTCGTCAAAATTGGCAAAGCAATCGGATTCAAGGTGTTCTTACAGATAGCAAAATACTGCGGATGCTGGAAATCCGAAATAACAACAGAAAACGCTGGAAAAACTCAGCAGGCCAGGCAACATCCGTGGAGCGAGAAACAGAGTTAATGTTTCGGAAGGGTTTCGACCTGAAACGTTAACACTGTTCCTCTCTCCACGGATGTTGCCTGGCCTGCTGAGTTTTTCCAGCGTTTTCTGTTGTTCAAGGTGTTTTTGTTTGTCGGTTTACTTTATCCATTCAATTAAAAATGTAAAGATTTATTCAGGATTGATCTACCACTAGATGGCAATATAGCATTTAGTAATCTTGTATATAGCTTGCAAAAATGAACTGTGCATTAGTTAATCTCCCATGGTGTTGCACATGAGGAGTGGAAACTACCGTGTAGTCTTCAGGTGAAGCAGGGTTAAGGGCCAGGAGATAATTCATGCAGACATAATTAAGTTTTCAGTTACTTTTTTGAAGTTATACATTCTGTCCTTATTTTATATATTCCAATTATAAATTCCTATACATCCACATTCATAATAGAAACTTCCTTTTGTAAGGGGATTGTGCTGTAACCTCCCTTTCCTCTCAAGTCCTTGAACGTTTTATCGCATCCCAAATCCGTTCCCATCTTTCCTGCAAATCCATGTTTGAATCCCTCCAATCAGGTTTCCGCCCTTGCCACAGTACTGAAACGGCTCTCATCAAAGTCACAAATGACATCCTTTGTGACTGACAAAGGTAAACTATCCCTCCTCGTCCTTGACCTGTCTGCAGCCTTTGACACGGTTGACCACTCCATCCATCACCAACGCCTCTCCACCGTCGTCCAGCTGGGTGGGACTGCACTCGCCTGGTTCAATTCTTATCTATCTAATCGTAACCAGAGAATCACCTGCAACGGCTTCTCTTCCCGCTCCCGCATCGTTACCTCTGGTGTCCCCCAAGGATCTATCCTTGGCCCCCTCCTATTTCTCATCTACATATGGCCCCTTGGCGACATCATCCGAAAACACTGTCAGTTTTCATATGTACGCTGATGACACTCGGCTTACTTCACTACCTCTTCTCTTGACCCCTCCATGGTGTCTAAAGTGCCAGACTGCTTGTCCGACATACAGTTCTGGATGAGCAAAAATTTTCTCCCATTTAAATATTGAGAAGACCGAAGCCATTGTTTTCGGTCCCCGCCACAAACTCTGTTCCCCAGCCACTGACTCCATCCCTCTCCCTAACATCTGTCTGAGGCTGAACCAGACTGTTCGCAACCTTGGTGTCATATTTGACTCTGAAATGAGCTTCTGACCACATATCCACAGCATAACAAAGACCGCCTATTTCCACCTCCGTAACATCGCCCGTCTCCACCCTTGCCTCAGCTCATCCGCTGCTGAAACCCTCATCCATGCCTTTGTTACCTCTAGATTTGACTATTCCAACACACTCCTGGCTGGCCTCCCACATTCCACCCTACGTAAACTTGAGGTCATCCAAAACTCGGCTGCCCGTGTCCTAACTCTCACCAAGTCCCGTTCGCCCATCAACCCTGTGCTCGCTGACCTACATTGGCTCCCGGTTAAGCAGCGCCTCGATTTCAAAATTCTCATCCTTGTGTTCAAATCCCTCCATGGCCTCGCCCCTCCCTATCTCTGTAATCTCCTCCAGCCCCACAATCCCCCGAGATATCTGCGCTCCTCTAATTCTATCCTCTTGAGCATCCCTGATTGTAATCGCTCCACAACGTTCCTTAAAACCTACCTCTTTGACCAAGCTTTTGGTCACCTGCCCAATTTACCCTTCTGTGGATCGGTGTCAAATTTTTTGTCTTAAAATACTCCTGTGAAGTGCCTTGGGACATTTTACTACGTTAAAGGGGCTATTTAAATACAAGTTTTTGTAATCCTCTAGAAGGAGGGTGTAACAAGTTTGATTATTCTCTGTTTATAATGTGGACACAGGAACTTCGAATTCAAAAAGTTGTAAGATTATTAGTATCTATATATAATTGCTCTTCTGTCTGCCTGTCTGTCCGTTCTCTATACATTCGAAAGTTACAGAGCGTACCTACACGCGCGTTACATCAAAAGAAAGCTTACGATTCCGGAACGGTCATAAGCGTAATTACTTTTCCGTCAGACAAAAATTGTGCCCACCGTATCCAAAAAACGTTCAAAATTCCGCTCATTAAATGGGAAACGTTCCGCTCATTTGCTCATTAGCATTGAGTGACGTGAAGGTTGACCAATCGTACGGTCGAGCGACCTGACAGTTGACCGACGGTTGACCAATCGCTGCGTCACGGGGGCGGGTTCATTGCGCGTGCGGGCGGGCCATCCTACAGTTGAGTGTTGAGTGACTTGACGATTGACCAATCCTACAGTTCAGTGACCTGAAGGTTGACCAATTGGTGCGTGTGTGGGCGGGCCTTATCATTCTGAACCGAGGTGAGTGGCCGCCATCTTGATTCTTAACGATTTTTTTCCCCACACTTTCTGTGTGTACCCCGTTAGGTTCTTTTGTGCAGTTGTCTTCTTAGCTATGGGGTGCTTCAAAACCTGAACTTTAATATTTAGGAATCTCTTTATTGTAGTGGATGCGCGAAGCCGCGGCCTAGCAGCGCGGGAAGCCTGGGCCTCGAGTTCAGCGTTCCGCTCTAACCGCCGCCGTCCCCCCCTCCTCCTCACCCTCGCGCAGGGGGGACTCGGGGCTGCTCTCCGCCCGCTGCAGGCAGGCCTGAAGCTCAAAAAATTTCTCTCTCTCTTTTTCTCTCTCTTTTTCTCTCTCTCTCCTCTTCCCACTCTCGCTCTCCTCCTCTTTTCTCTCTCTCTCTCTCTCTCTCTCTCTCTCTCTCTCTCTCTCTCTCTCCTCTTCCCTCTCTCTCCTTTCTCTCTCTCTCTCTACTTCCCCCTCTCGCCGTGAGTGCGGGACCGGCAAAACCGGCGCTTTTCAAACAGCTGTCCCCGATCGCAATCGGACACTGGAGTCTGCAGCGAAAGGCGGGAGTCTGCCGCCCGGCCAACCGGGTCCAAAGGCCCGCCGTGTTCACCAGCAGGAACCCCGGGCTCGCTTCGGAGCGCTGTGCACCCGGCCTCCCGTTGTCGGACTGACTCCGTTCTGCTACCGAGGTGAGTCCGGCTGGGCCTGAGGCGCTACCGAGGGAGAGGGGAGGCAGGGAGAGAAAGGAAAGGAGGGAGAGGGGGAGGGGGAGAGGGAGGGGAGTGTGTGTGTGAGGGAGAGGGGTGGGAGTGTGTGTGTGAGGGAGAGGGGGGGAGTGTGTGTGAGGGAGAGGGGGGGAGTGTGTGTGTGAGGGAGAGGGGGGGAGTGTGTGTGAGGGAGAGGGGGGGAGTGTGTGAGGGAGGGGGGGAGTGTGTGTGTGAGGGAGAGGGGGGAGTGTGTGTGTGAGGGAGAGGGGGGGGAGTGTGTGTGAGGGAGGGGGGAGTGTGTGTGTGAGGGAGAGGGGGGGAGTGTGTGTGTGAGGGAGAGGGGGGGAGTGTGTGTGTGAGGGAGAGGGGGGGGGAGTGTGTGTGAGGGAGAGGGGGGGAGTGTGTGTGAGGGAGAGGGGGGAGTGTGTGTGTGAGGGAGAGGGGGGGGAGTGTGTGTGTGAGGGAGAGGGGGGGAGTGTGTGTGTGAGGGAGAGGGGGGGAGTGTGTGTGTGAGGGAGAGGGGGGGAGTGTGTGTGTGAGGGAGAGGGGGGGAGTGTGTGTGTGAGGGAGAGGGGGGAGTGTGTGTGTGAGGGAGAGGGGGGGAGTGTGTGTGTGAGGGGGAGGGGGGGGAGTGTGTGAGGGAGAGGGGGGGGGAGTGTGTGAGGGAGAGGGGGGGAGTGTGTGTGAGGGAGAGGGGGGGAGTGTGTGAGGGAGAGGGGGGGGGAGAGGGGGGGGAGTGTGTGTGAGGGAGAGGGGGGGGGGAGTGTGTGTGAGGGAGAGGGGGGGAGTGTGTGTGAGGGAGAGGGGGGGGAGTGTGTGTGAGGGAGAGGGGGGGGAGTGTGTGAGGGAGAGGGGGGGAGTGTGTGTGAGGGAGAGGGGGGGAGTGTGTGTGAGGGAGAGGGGGGGAGTGTGTGTGAGGGAGAGGGGGGGAGTGTGTGTGAGGGAGAGGGGGGGAGTGTGTGTGAGGGAGGGGGGGGGAGTGTGTGAGGGAGAGGGGGGGAGTGTGTGTGAGGGAGAGGGGGGGAGTGTGTGTGAGGGAGAGGGGGGGAGTGTGTGTGAGGGAGAGGGGGGGAGTGTGTGTGAGGGAGAGGGGGGGAGTGTGTGTGAGGGAGAGGGGGGGAGTGTGTGTGAGGGAGAGGGGGGGGGGGAGTGTGTGTGAGGGAGAGGGGGGGGGGAGTGTGTGTGAGGGAGAGGGGGGGGGAGTGTGTGTGAGGGAGGGGGGGGGGGGGGAGTGTGTGGGAGAGAGGGAGTAAAAGCCAAATTGGATTCCTGCCAAACTATAGAACATCCGATCATATCTTCACCCTACAGACCCTAATTGACAAACACGTTCACCATAACAAAAGCAAAATCTACGCATGCTTTGTAGATTTCCAGAAGGCTTTCGACTCCATCTGGCATGACGGTTTATTCCTGAAACTTATCGAAAGTGGGGTAGGAGGGAAAACATATGATGTAATTAAATCAATGTATACAAACAACAAATGTGCAGTTAAAATTGGAGACAAACAAACAAAATACTTCCCACAGGGGCGGGGGGTGACGCAGGGCTCGCCAATCTCACCGACACTCTTTAATATTTACATAAATGGATTGGCAAAACTACTTGAACAATCTACAGCACCCGGCCTCACCCTATATGAATCCAAGGTTAAATTCCTCCTCTATGCAGACGACCTGGTTCTGCTGTCACCTACTAAAGAGGGACTACAGCAAAACCTGGACCTGCTGGAGTCGTACTGCCAGACTTGGGCCCTGACAATAAATCCCCAAAAAACCAAAGTCCTTGTGTTCCAGCAAAGATCCAAACATCAGGGACCCAAAATAAATTTCACAGTAGGAACAACCAAAATTGAACAAACCACTAACTACACATACTTGGGCTTAAAAATCAGTTCTACGGGAAACTTCAAACTGGCTGTGAATGAACTGAAAGAGAAAGCAAGAAGGGCTTTCTATGCCATCAAAAAATCAATCCAAATAGAAATCCCAATTAGCATTTGGCTCAAAATTTTCAAATCAGTAATTGAACCAATTGCACTCTATGGCAGTGAAGTATGGGGACCGCTAACTCAACAAGAATTCGCAAAATGGGACAAACACCCAATTGAGATCCTACATGCAGAATTCTGTAAAAGTATCCTCCGGACTCAAAGGAAAACAGTAAACAATGCATGCAGGGCGGAACTAGGCCAATATCCATTAATAATCACTATCCAAAAAAGAGCCACCAAATTTTGGAATCACCTACAAATGAGCAATCCCCAATGCTATCACTACGACGCCCTGAAATGCCAAGAGCTGACCATAAAGAAGAATACCCTCAGTCAACTAGTCCTGGGACTCAGTGAAGTAACTACTAACAATACTAACAATAACCAGCCCCAGGACAGTGACAGGGTAACACAAAGAATTCGACCCAACACAATCGTCGCTAAGCAAAAGGAAAAATATCTGACATATTGGGCAGAAACAACAAAAACCCAAAGCAAACTCAATTGCTACTTGGCCCTAAACAGACAATACAACATAGCTGATTACCTGACCATGGTAAAGGATAACAAACTGAGAAGAACCTTGACAAGGTACAGACTTAGCGAACATAGCCTAGCGATCGAAAAAGGCAGACACAGGCAGACCAGGCTGCCAAGAGAGGACAGGATATGCTCTCACTGCAGTCAGGGAGTGGTGGAGACAGAGATGCACTTCCTCACAGCTTGTGGAAAATATCAGGGCATCAGGGAGAATCTCTACCAAAAATTCTCACAAATATGCCCTGATTTCAGAAATCTGAATGACAACCAAAAACTCCCATTCCTACTGGGAGAGGAGAGAAGCTGTATAACACTGGCGGCACACTATGTTACAGCTTGCCATGAACAGAGGGACAACCAGTAAACTAAGAAAAGAATATATATAAACAATGCGAATGTATATTTATACACTCAGGGATATACCTGTTTATACACTGTATGAATAGAACTGCGTTTATGTGCTAAACCATAAATGTATTTTGATGCTTTGGCAACATAAGATGTAACTTATCATGCCAATAAAGCGATTTGAATTGTGAATTGTGAATTGGGAGAGGGGGGTAGTGTGTGGGAGAGGGGGGTAGGGTGTCAGCCAGACAGAGTGAATACACACGCTGAAGATGGGCTGCTGAATTTTTAGTGTTTAAAGTGGGGGGAAAAAAAGGTTCATTTCAAGTTTAAAAAGGTTTTAAAGTTAAATTTAGTTCTAGTTAAGTTAGTTTAGTTTGTTTAGTTAAGTTTAAGTTTAGTTTAGTCTAGATTAAGTAAGGAAGGAAAAGAGCACCAAAGAGACCACCAAAGGGAAAAAAACCCAGAGGAAATTAGAAAAAAAAAAGCCAAAGAAAAAAAAGAAATAAGGGAGAAAAAAAAAATATACAAACCAAAGAACAGCGGCCGCACGGGGCCACAGCAGCAGCAGAAGCGAGGTGACTCGGCCGCATCGGGAACCGAGGCGCGAAGGCCGCACGGAGACGCAGCGGCAGCCGGAGCGAGGAGACTCGGGGAGGCCGCTTCGGGAAACGAGGCGAATCGGGGAGGCCGCACGGAGACTCAGCGGCAGCCGGAACGAGCTGACTCGGGGAGCCCAAGCGGCGAACGAGACACGGCCCGATCGGCGGCCGCAGTCCAGCACCCGAGCGACGACCGCAGTCCAGCACCCGAGCGACGGCCGCAGTCCAGCACCCGAACGGCGGCTGGGCTAGAAAGCCCGGGAAAGGCCCGAGGAGCCAGGCCCAGAGACCTCTGAGGAGAAGGGGAGCAACCAGAAGGCTTCCAGAAGCAAACCAAGACTGTGAGTACAGGGCCCAGGGAGGGAGACTGAAGCCAGGGAAAGGCCCGAGGAGCCAGGCCGAGACAGAGGCACAGAGACCTCTGAGGGGGAGGGGAACAGCCCGAAGGCACCGGGAAACAGCGGCTCACAGACCCAGACCTGAGAAGGGTGAACCCAGAAGCCGAGGCCCAGGGACCACGGGGTCGGAGAGGGGGACCGGGAAGTTCGCGAACAGGGAGAGGGAAACACCAAACCCGGGGCCCCAGAAAAGCTTATTCTAAGATCAACAATACTTTACCAAAAATGAGCGAATCAGAAGATCCACAACAGCCCCGCTTCCAGATTCCCCCCAACACCGCAAAAAAAGCTATAAAAGCGATCAAGCATGAGCAGATGAGAGAAAAACCAGAAACACTTTTTGCTGACTGTTACAACAATGGGACAAAAAGTAACCTCATTTTCTACTCAGATCAGCCAGTGGCTTGGATCACAGCAATAAAATCACACTATACCAATGTTAAGCTAGATAATACCGCAAATGGGTCCATAATGAAAATTAACACACCAGGAGACAGTTCAACTACGACGGTCAACGCGTACAATACCGGAACAATATTAGTGCAAGGCAACCTCGACAAATTTGCAACAGCCTTCAGGACACTGAAAAAATTAACTAAGGGGGGAAGGAACAGCCCCAGAGTGGCCCGCACTCCCCCCAACATTGACAACTTACCAGGAGAAAATCTGCCTGGTCAGGAGGTGAACGAGCCACACAGTTCAAACCAGACACTAACCCCGGGGAACCACAGCCACACGATACAACTGACAAACCCCAGCATAACTACCAGGGAGGAAGCCACACATAGTCCCCCTACCATTCCCAGCTCACCAAGAGAAGAGCAGCATAGCCAGGAAGTGAGTGAGCCCTCCAGGGCCGACCAGCCTAGCCAGGAAGTGAGTGAGCCTTCCAGGGCCGACCAGACACATACCCCGGGATCACACAGCCAGATACAACCAAAAGATAAATTTAATCAATTAGAGATAGAGATGGTTAAACTTAGAGAGGACTTCCTCAAAATGAATGACGATCAAAATCAGGAGAGGGAGAGACACAAGAGAGAGCTGAAGCTACTTGAGAACCAGGTGAATCTACTTAGGAATCAGGTGAAAGAGCTGCAGGAAAAAGAAGAGAGCCATCGAGGAGAGATAACACCATTAGACCAGCAACCAGAGGCTAGAGATAAGACAAGACAGAGCCAGACGGAACAGCTGCACTCCCACACGGAACAAAAGCAACAGACACACAATACAAGGGGTGCCACACAGACCGACCAGCATACTGATTCGCAATCTTCCCCCACCACCGTGGAACCACAAGCGGGCCGCTCACAAGAGGTACGCACACACCAGACACCCCAGCCCAGCACACACACTATGAGTCCAAGCGAAAGCCACCAGACAGTAAACACAAACAAGGCTGACGTCGTAATACTCATAGACTCAAATGGGAAATTTCTATGGGAGAAAAAGCTATTCCCTAGAAGTAAAGTAGAAAAGATCTGGTGCCCAACAACAAACAGAGCCATGGGATGGCTGACCAAAGCCAGATTAGGCTCCCCCCAACACATAATAATACACACGGGCACAAATGACCTAAAGACCCAACAGAAAGAGGTAGCAACATCGCTCAGAGCAATGATTAGGAAAGCAAGCAGTACATTTCCAAACACTAGAATCACTGTTTCCACAATATTGCCGAGAACAGACTTCAACAACAACACAATTCATGAGATAAATGCCAGCATAGCAAGAGACTGCGAATCAAACCACAACGTACACCTGGCCCAACACCCCACCCTCGATGAGGAATGTCTTTACGACCACGTCCACATCCAAAGGCAAAGAATATCGATCTTTGCTAAAGCCCTGAAGGACGTCGCTTTTAACCGGGTCCATACCCAGACTCCAAGAGGACCCCCCCCCCCCCGACCACCAGAGATCAGCGGGGTACATATCAGGAACACTACAAGGACCACCAACACACCAACCGAGACCAGAGAGGATCCCCATGCAAAACAACAATATCAGACCTGCACCACTCCTGTCCCACAGGGGAATAGGACTGCTCCCAGCCAGACAGAGGGAGAGATGCACAGGACGTACGCAATACCTCAGACAATAAGCAGATGTGCAGCAGCATCTACTTCCGCCTTATGGATCAAGGACTAATTAATAGAAAGAACTGTAACCAAATTGTATTAACTTTTGTAGACAACTGATGTGATCTTTTTTTTCCCACACTTAGACACGACAAACACGTACCACTCTTTAACCTATCATAGTAAAAGATCAAACTTAACATGAAATCCTTATATATTTCGACCTGGAATATCCAAGGTCTACGCTCTTCACTGCGAGAAGTGAAAAGTAGGACCCCAGAGTTCATAGATGAAACTAAAGACCTAGATATTATCATTTTACAGGAAACTTGGTATAAAGGAAAAGGACACACTGGCTGTCCCCAAGGGTACACTGAGCTAGTGGTCCCCTCCAATAAATTACCACGTGTAACCCAAGGCAGAGACTCCGGAGGCATACTGATCTGGTTTAAAACAGAACTTAAGAATTACATCAAATTTATAAAAAAGGGCGAAAACCATATGTGGCTCAAACTTGAGAGGGAGATTATCTCAAACACCCAAGATGTTTACATTTGCGCACTTTATATCCCTCCAATCGATTCCCCGTACTACAAAGAGGACACCTTCTCCAACATGGAGGGGGAAATTATCCAATACCAGGCCCAGGGGAACGTGTTGATCTGTGGGGACCTCAATTCAAGAACGGGCGAAGAACCAGACTTCACCAATAATCAGGGAAACAATTACGTTTTCGGGAATAACCACTTTGACATCCCTTCCCTTCCATACAGGCATAACTGCGACAAGCAGTCAAATACCAACGGAAAACAGCTACTACAGCTCTGTCGAAACCTGGGTCTGTACATTGTCAATGGTAGGTTCATAGGAGACCTCCTAGGAAGATCGACCTATTGCTCACCTCTTGGCTGCAGCACAGTAGACTATATGATTACAGACTTAGACCCATCCTCTTTCAGAGCATTCACAGTCAAACCACAAACAACACTGTCAGATCACAGCCAAATTACTATGTATCTCAAAAAGACAGAAACAAACAACATAGAAACACAACCCAGTAAACTGTACAACACCAAAAAATCGTACAGATGGGCCAGAAACGACACGGAAAAATACCAGAAAACAATTAGCAATGCATCAACTCAAGCTCTCTTAGACACCTTTCTGGATAACATATACACTCACAATAAAGAAGGCGTAAACCGGGCAGTTAGTAAACTAAACAATATTTTTGATAATTTGGCAACAAATGCAAACTTGAAAGCTCGCAAGAACAAACCCAAAACAAAAAACTATGAAAAATGGTTTGACCGAGATTGCCATAACATGAGGAAAAAACTTAGAAAAATATCAAACCAAAAACACAGACATCCAGAAAACGAGGAACTACGCCTTACTTATTGTCAGACACTAACACAATACAGAAACACACTCAGAACCAAAAAAGAGCAATATATTAAGAATACACTCAGCTCCATGGAGGAATCCATTGATTCCAATTGTTTCTGGGAAAACTTGAAAACACTACACAAAAAACAACACGACGATTTGGCCATTCAAAATGGGGACACATGGGTAAACCACTTTGAAAAATTATACCAGAAAAACACACTAAGACCAGAGCAACACCAAATATGCAAAAAACTGGAAAAGCTAGAAATGGCCATAAAAGATAACCAAAACCCGCTGGACGCCATAATAACAGAAAAAGAACTTCTTGAAAAACTCAAGGACCTGCGACTAGGAAAAGCCTGCGGGACAGACGGCATACTAAACGAGATGATTAAACACACAGACAACAAAATGAAACTGGCTATCCTAAAACTCTTCAACTTGGTTCTGAGTGTCGGTTATTTCCCTGATATCTGGAACAAAGGACTCATAACGCCCATATACAAAAGTGGGGACAAAATCGACCCAAACAACTATCGAGGCATCTGTGTAAACAGTAACCTGGGGAAGGTATTCTGTAGCATCATAAACAAAAGACTTATAAACTTCCTTGAGGAGCACAATGTCTTGAGTAAAAGCCAAATTGGATTCCTGCCAAACTATAGAACATCCGATCATATCTTCACCCTACAGACCCTAATTGACAAACACGTTCACCATAACAAAAGCAAAATCTACGCATGCTTTGTAGATTTCCAGAAGGCTTTCGACTCCATCTGGCATGACGGTTTATTCCTGAAACTTATCGAAAGTGGGGTAGGAGGGAAAACATATGATGTAATTAAATCAATGTATACAAACAACAAATGTGCAGTTAAAATTGGAGACAAACAAACAAAATACTTCCCACAGGGGCGGGGGGTGACGCAGGGCTCGCCAATCTCACCGACACTCTTTAATATTTACATAAATGGATTGGCAAAACTACTTGAACAATCTACAGCACCCGGCCTCACCCTATATGAATCCAAGGTTAAATTCCTCCTCTATGCAGACGACCTGGTTCTGCTGTCACCTACTAAAGAGGGACTACAGCAAAACCTGGACCTGCTGGAGTCGTACTGCCAGACTTGGGCCCTGACAATAAATCCCCAAAAAACCAAAGTCCTTGTGTTCCAGCAAAGATCCAAACATCAGGGACCCAAAATAAATTTCACAGTAGGAACAACCAAAATTGAACAAACCACTAACTACACATACTTGGGCTTAAAAATCAGTTCTACGGGAAACTTCAAACTGGCTGTGAATGAACTGAAAGAGAAAGCAAGAAGGGCTTTCTATGCCATCAAAAAATCAATCCAAATAGAAATCCCAATTAGCATTTGGCTCAAAATTTTCAAATCAGTAATTGAACCAATTGCACTCTATGGCAGTGAAGTATGGGGACCGCTAACTCAACAAGAATTCGCAAAATGGGACAAACACCCAATTGAGATCCTACATGCAGAATTCTGTAAAAGTATCCTCCGGACTCAAAGGAAAACAGTAAACAATGCATGCAGGGCGGAACTAGGCCAATATCCATTAATAATCACTATCCAAAAAAGAGCCACCAAATTTTGGAATCACCTACAAATGAGCAATCCCCAATGCTATCACTACGACGCCCTGAAATGCCAAGAGCTGACGAAACTCAAAAGGTTAGTATGCAGG